>NW_028318158.1:7325000-7925000 GCF_062004578.1 Staurois parvus | reverse complement strand
AGACAAAATTTCAGACTTTTGATGATAAATTTTTTGTGTTTATTAGGAATGCTCGAATATTTATTGAGAGCCCACTTAATTGCTTCTATTGCTCCTCTATGATCAATGTTTGTATATAATGAGTAGATATCAGCTGTACTCATCATCGTATCGCTGTGTGCCTGTACTTCCTGTATTAGCTTGATGGTATGCTTTGTATCTTTTAAATAGGCTGGTGTGTTCTCTACTAAGGGTTGTAGGAAGCTGTCGATATACTCTCCTAGTCTGGATGTCATGGAATCTATGCCATTAATAATTGGCCGACCTGGTGGTTTGGTGATATCCTTGTGAATTTTGGGTACTGAATATATGACCGGCAATTTACATACAGTGGGTATTAAATTCAAAGACACATATACATATATATTTTATCTGGTAGGGATTATTAAATTGCATTATGTTTTATACTAGCACATATTTAAATAAAATTATTGATATAGATAGATCTTAATAGTATGCATGTAATTCGTTTTTTGGATTGTATCCATTATTTGTAAAGCTGTGTGTGTCTCATGATCCTGGAGGCTGGTGAATTGTGACAATGAAGTCAGAATAGGTATTAGCACATCCGTCATTCTAATAAGCACTTCTGATGTGTGGTACACACATCAGAAATAGATCGGTGCATACAGACCATAGGAAAATGGCCGCGCCCATGCGGACCACAAGAAAATGGCGCCGACTGTCTCTATATATAGAGAGCAGAGCGCAGTGACGTCTCATTATAATCCCCCTGATGAAGCCACGTGACCCTGTGGCGTAACGCGTAGGGGAGGGGCTCTGACGTCACGACGCCGCGGTGGACGAGCGGCGCTAGCTACACAGGATTGACACACATACCAGCTGATAACTGCACTGATGGATTAAATGTGAGTGGCGTTTCCCTTATAATAAACGGGCTCTGGCCTCACAAAGGATAAGGCACCATTTGTGGTCTTTTGTCTTTACATGGTGCAATTGAGAGGAGAAAAACCATCTTTACCACCCCCATAAGAAATCCATTGAGGTCCAAGTGTGGAAGGAGGGAGACCTCTGGTGGCAATAAGGCAACCCAGCATTGGATGGAGATATGCAGCCAAAGTAAAGATTTCCACCTTGTCCAGTGAGGACAAAAAGTGTGTTTAGCCAGTTTGTCTGGCTAGCAAGGAGGTGAGTGCACACCTATCCACAGAGCACGGGAAGTGTGGCACTATATACCTCACCTATCACTGAAATATTTATAGAAGCATAAAGAGGACTGTTATATTAATTGGTAGAATTATATTTTATATGTTCCATTCTTTTGATTTATACACTTTATGTTGCACTTGTTTGAAGCACTCTGTTTTCACGGTAATTTTATTATCATTCACTATGAATAGTTCAGTTATAAATGTGGAGCGCGGCACGTATATGTATAATTAGATACATATCATCATTTTTGTTTTAGGTTTAGCACAGTTTATGAGCTATGTGTAAAGTGCTGTAGCACCAGTAGTAATATATGGTTTGAAGTTATCATTTGTCACGTCAAGGGAAGTATCTTGTTTTGGCTCACGAGTATAATTTATCACATTTTGAGCATTTCTCAACCTTTTCGACACAGAGGAACCCTTGACATAATTTTCCGGTCTCAGGGAACCCCTGCTAAAATGACTTTATCCACAATTCATGATAAATCAGTGTGATAGTGAGAGGTAAGAATGCTCCTTACACTTGTGGTCATTGTGAAGAATTCCCCCCTTACAGATTGCTAAAAAGATCAATGATGTAAGTGGGAACTTACCTGAGAGGCAAAAATTGATCATTGCTCAAGGAACCCCTAGCAACCTCTGGAGAAACCTTGGCTGAGAAACCCTGATCTAGGGAGGTAAAGAGGTATGTATGTGCTCAAGGGGAAGGGGGGATTCAAGTAATCTGTTGCTTGGTGGTGAATTGACAAAGTACAATTTTACTTTATGCATCCATATTATTGTACTTGTGGAATTGCATTTCCCAATATGACAATTTGGAAGCTATATGCTGAACAAAATAGCACCAACATGTAATGAAAATGAAATTGCACAATTTTATTCCGGTATCCCAAATTTCTAAAGGTCAGTATATAGCTCTCAGATAAAGGTACAATGTACAGAGACAATCCAACCATTGGCAGAAACATTCCTCTCAAGCTTGGTGCATAAAATCTGTCTGGATGCTCCAGGCATACATGTTTATGTTTAGGATTGAGGCGGACGGAACAGCAAGAAACATCTTCAGCGCCAGGTTATCCTATGATAAACAATTGCACTCAGTAAAGATTTTGACAAGTGTTTAATTAATCTAAGAGTCTCAGATCTAAAGATCCAGCAGAAGCTCTACTTCTACAGCACTGTGTCCAAAAGAAAAAAAGTTTTATCTGGCATTCCACCTTAAGACTACTTATTTACTGGACACATAACAATGAACTAACATGATAGATAAGTGAAAGAACCTATTGTTACCAAGTTTATTGTTTGCATGGCCCAAGAGCGGTCTATATGGTATTTTGTTATTTAACATGATAGATAGTTTCCTATTTACCAGCATAAGTTTCTGGAATGAAGAAAGCTTCTCCCAGTGAAATCCAGTATTTGTAAGTTCTTCTCCCAGGTCCCCAGTGACTTCTCTGTCTGACATTTGTGTTGTACCTATTGAACACACCAGAAAGTAGTTTTAATCAATAGCTAAAATGCTGTATACAACTCTGCCAAACTATACTTGTACAGCGGGAGGGCCCAGTAACAGGTGTGTGGCACACCGGAGGGAAGATTGTATCTTCAGGATCTAATGTTTCTTTAATGATCACTACCTTCACTTTCATGAATGAACACAGTGAATGATCAGTACTGGACTTCTAAAGGTTAAATGGTAAATATCATTAAAGTGATTCTAAAGTGTTATTTTTTTTTCTAAAATAATAAACAGGTCACACTTACCTGCTCTTTGCAAGTGTTTTGCACAGAGCAGCCCCAATCCTCCTCTTCTGCTCTCCCCCACCAGTGCTCATGGCAGCTCCTGCCTTCTGAGTTCCCGCAAAGGAAGCTGCTTGCTATGGGAGCACTCGTGTGGGCTTGATCCCGAGCCACACTGTGTGTCTATAGACACACATAGTGCGGCTTAGCCCTGCCCCTGCTCTCTAAACATAGGATTTGATTGACAGCAGCGGAAGCCAATGGCTCCCACTGCTGCCAGACCACATGTGAGCGAGAGGAGAGAACAACAGCGCTGCTGCAGATGTGCACAGCGCTTGATTGAGATCAGGCTCAGGTAAGTATTTGAAGGGGGGGGGGAGCTGACACTGAACATTTTTTTACCTTAAAAGTGATAATAAAGGCAATATATAAAAAAAACAAACACACGTTATACTTACCTGCTCTGTGCAGTGGTATTGCACAGAGCTGCCCCGATTCTCCTCCTCTTAGGTCCCCCGCCAACGCTCCTAGCCCCCCCCTGCTACCGAGTGCTACCAATAGCAGCTTGCTCTGGGGGCACCCAAGCAGGCATGCTCCTGAGCCACGGCTCTGTGTGTCTATTTACACACAGAGCTGTGGTTCGCCTCTGCCCCCTCTCTCTCCTCATTGGCTCACTGGCTGTGATTGACAGTAGTGGGATCAAATGGCTCCTACAGCTGTCTCAGCCAATGAGGAGGAAGAGTCCCTGGAGAACCAAGGCACTTGTGCATATCACTGGATCGCGATGGGGCTTAGGTAAGTATTAGAGGATGGGGGGGGATGCTGCACACAGGAGGTTTTTTACCTTTATGCATAGAATGCATGAAGGTAAAAAACCTTCAGCCTGTACAACCACTTTAATGCAGAGAAAGCACTAAGGTAAAAAACACTTTGCCGTCACAACCACTTCAACTGACTTGTTTACTGGAAAATACTTTTCACAATCAGGAAATTACACAATAGTTGAGGTTTAATTTGTTGGATTGCTGATTTATGCCTTACAAATACAGTGCAATGGTTCCCATCTCTTTCCTGTTAGTTATATTTGTTTCTTTCCTTGTCCCTTAATTTCGTTGCTCATTCATAATTCTGCAAACTACATCCCATAACAGAGCGTGTACATGACAGGTACAAGAATTGCTTGTAAAGACAAATCAGAATTTTACTGTATATGACAGCTTATAACCATAGTACACTGGCTATAATTGTGTATATACTCCAACAGGTTGGTGCGATATGGTTTACCTTCTTGTAACGAGAGATCCTCTCCTCTGTATGGGCTCTTGAGGAATTCATACAAGTTGTTGCTGTTGCAGAACTCCCTCCACTGCTGGTCACTGGATAGCAGAGAGTCAGAGAGAGCAGAGAATGGCTCAAGGTGGTGTGTCAAATACTCACACTGCCTCCAGGTGGAGCCAGAGAGCCACTTTGGGATGTTAGGTGCTGCAGACTCACCTGAAAGAATGAGGACATCAACTTACAAAATACAAAAAGTATTATAAATTCTTATTTGCAGTGTTTTTCCTTTCCATTAAATGATTTTCTATTAACCTACAATGTGCCTCTGAACTTTGACTACTTCAGGAAGTGCCAATGACCTAGCACAGCCCCCTCTCCTCTTCTAGGAGTGTCTAATTACTGTATTTGTTGGTCCAGCTCCCCTGCCACCTAAGGCAGAGTGGTAGGGAATAGTACGGAGTGTCACTTGAGTGAGAACTCTGAGGCTGCTGGGGCTGCTGACATGACATCCAAGATGGCAGCACACAGCAGCAGCATCAGGGCTATTAGATGTCCACACAAAGGAGGCTTTTACAAGCAAACAACATGATTAAAATACATAAAATGATACTAAAGCTAAAAACGTTTTTTCACCTTAATGTATTCCTTGCATTAAGGTTAAAAAAAATTATATTTTTCTGCCCCCCCACTTCCCTGTGTGAAGGGGAAGAAAGGGGAGAATAGATCCAGTGCTGTGCATGGCTGCTGTCAACCAAATACAGTGAGGAGCAAGTGGGGGGCTGGGCCAAGTCCTGCTGTGTAAGTCTATGGACCGTGGCTCCATAGACACACAGCTCGGGAATGAGAAGACACTGTGTGCCTGATAGCAAACGGCTTGCTATGGGGACACACAAAGAAGCGGAGGAGCCAAGATAAGCAGCGTGGGTCTTGAAAAGAGGAGGATCGGGGTCACTCTGTGCAATACGACTCAGAGCAGGTGAGTATAACATGTTTGTTATTTTAATTTAGAAAAAAATTACTTTAGTAACACTTTAAAGCACAAAAATGTATTCTTAAGGGAAGGCTGTTGTTGAAATGAATGGTTTGGTGACGGGGTCTTTTTGGGTATAGTATATGTTACAATAAACAGTAGAACTCTCTCCCATCTCCAGTTAAACACATTCAGTACACTTTCACTATAAAGCGCAGCTGCACAGACTGCAATATAACATGGTTATGGTAGGTGACTATTATAGACCCTGGTCCATATGGGTCACATTCCATAACCATGTTATATCGGTGTAGGTATTTTAGCACAGACAGGTTGGTGCTTTGTATTTGAGTCACAAAACATTTGTTGCATTGATTTTTTTTTTTGCCATGTGATATGCGCAACTAAACCCAAAACCAAAAATGTATTTTATTGCAGCTTATCAGCTCTCATATGTGGTAGCTGCATTTGTTTTCGCTTTTCAACTTAAAACATTTTCAGCAAGTACAGGAAATACCTGTTGATCTTGCTAGAAATGCTGTGTCCTTAACATTTCCTGTAAGCTGAAAAGAAAGCATGAAGGATCTTCTCTACTGTGTAAAATACCAGGAAGGCATGTTCAAGAACTAGTCTGCATGACAGCCAAGTCTACTCCAATAGGTACAGTGGAGAAATTAATGTAGACATGAAGGAGCATAAAGGGTGTTAATTTCAGGATCATCAGGTAAAGGTAAAACCTGAAAAATAAAAACAAATGCAGCCACCACATCTAAGGACTGGTTAGCTGCAATGTATTACATTTTTGTTTTTGGATTTACATACATTTTAAAGTATATTCAAAGACAAAACTTTTAAATACACATTAAAGTGTACTTTTGTAAGAACTGGAGCTAAAACCTTTTTTCCATTTTGGATAGATTAATAAAGGGTTAGAACCTTTGCCCAGTTTTGCATGTTATAGAAGAAGAAAAGGAAGAGAATGACAGTCAAGATGTATTTTTCCACATCAACTTTATTTGTTGTTGCATTTGGTAAAAGAAAGAACCAAAGTGCTTTGGGAATCCAAAAGGCCCCCTTCACTGAGACTTCCATTGCACAGATAACCTAGATATAAAACACACTGGAGAGGGTGTGATCCTGAAAAAAGGGCTGAGAGTCTAAGCACACCCACCAGATTTTCACCAGAGCACCCCGCAATGGGTAATGGGCATTACTAAATGGCTGTACCAGATTGTGGCCTAGGGAGGTTCACCTTCTCTATTTGTAATTGTCCTCATAAAAGGAGGTGAAAATAAATCTTCTACTGGGAACACCTACTCTAGTTACAGCAGTCAAAGAAGCTATTTCTGCTCATGTTACACAGATTTTTTTTCTAATTTCTTTTAGTATTTCTGGGACAGGAAGTGAAGAGAAATCTTCCCAATGAGACACAAACAGCAACGAACACCTGACAGTTGTTTTATACATTCCCTTCTCTATCCAAAACTGAAAAAAGTATTCAATACAGATACACTTTATGCAGTTAACATGGAGTTGTTTCCTTCAGCCTGGGTTCACATATGTACAGTGTCGTGTATAGCAATGTGATTTGCACAGGAACCGCACTGCATTCCTGTGCAAATCCCATGCGATTTGTGTGCAGTGTGATTGGAGCCATACATCATGTATGGCTCTATTCGCACCGCACCTGCACCAAAAACGTGCAGGACCCTTTTTTGGGTCCACACTAGAATCGGATCGCATGGGTATTCACACCTATGCGATCCAGTTCTGCACATCGCACTGTGTTTTGTGGACCGCTTTTGGGGTGTTGTTGACTTAACATACACACACGCAGTGGTTCGCATGAACGGGGTGCGATTCTGATGTGGTGCGGAATTTGCACTAAAAACACTGTGAATTCGGCACCGCATCAGTGTGAACCAGGGCTTAGGTAGAAAACATCAGGAAGCACATGTAAGATGTAGCAAATGTGTGAAAAAGACAAAAATATTAGATTCTGGTACCGCTGTCTCCTGCAGATTCTTTCCTGTATGTGAAGTTGGTCAGCAGCACTGAGTTTAGGAAGAAATTCCACTCAGCATGTTGTAGGAACCCCAGAGGACCTGGAAGATCCTCACTGCCATTCCTCATGATGTTCACCACCAGCAAGAAGGAGAAGCAGAGCTTGTGTTCTGTGAAGAGGGATGATGACACTATCTACAGGAAAAAAAAAGAAGGTTCAGAATTCTCAATGCTACAACTGCTAAATTTCTGATTCCTTTAAAAATGTATTAAGCACATTTATATTTGCAATCTTTTTTACATAGTTTACTTTGTTAGGCTACTTTCACACTGATCTGCCATGTTTGTGGTGCATTTTGTACAGGGTATGTGACTCAAAAAACTAATCAAAAACGCATCATGGATGCGTTTTTGATTATTATACAGGATTTATATAGCGCCAACAGTTTGCTCAGTGCTTTACAATATAAAGGGAGACATTACAGCAACGATACAGTTCAATACAAGTGGGTTAGGAGGGCCCTGCTCCTTGGAGCTTACAATCTTGCATTTTTGCCATGTTGTCCATTGATTTCAACAGGAATTATTTTACTGCACCAACTCTACACCAAAAATGAATCAAGCAGGTTTTTAACCACTTCAATACAAAGCACTTTTACCCCCTTCCTGCCCAGGCCAATTTTCAGTTTTCAGCACTGTTGCACTTTGAATGACAATTGTAATGTAACATTGTACCCAAACTGATTTGATATCATTTTGTTCACACAACAAAAGCTTTCTTTTGATGCTATTTGATCACCACTGGGTTTTAATTTTTCTATAAACAAAAAAAGACAGAAAATTTAGAAAAAAAAATTTTTTCTTTCTGTTATAAAATTTTACAAATAAACAATTGTTCTTCATAAATACAGACAAAATGTATACTGCTACATTTCTTTGGTGAAAATATCCCAAATTAGTGTTTATTATTTAGTCTGTAGGAAAGTTAAAAAGTTCACAAACTATTATATATATCTGAAAATCGATCAATCCTGCTGTACTGACGAATTTCTTGAGGCCCAAAAATGTCAGGAAGGTACAGATATCCCCCAAATTACCCCTTTTTGGAAGTAGATGGTCTAAGGTATTTAGTAAGAGGCATGGTGACTCTTTTGAAGTTGTAACTTTTTGTCGTAATTTTGTGGAAAATGAAAAAATTTTAAAAAAAAAACACTTTTATTTTTACATACGGTCACCAGTTATTTTTTTTTTTCCTTTATGTTTTTTTGTAACACACTGTGACCAGAGTAATATAATGTTACCATGTTAACATTATACTACTCTGGGGGAGTCCTTTTTTTTTTCTTACACATTATGATTGCTTATAGCAATGAATTTCATTGCAATAAGCATTTTACTTTTTATTTTTTCACATTTTTTTTAACATATTGTCACCAGTGCATTACAGCGTCATCATATAACTAGTGTGGCGGTGATGATAGACACTGACTGGTGACAGTACAAAAAAAAATAATTTTATTTTTTTAATACATTTGTTTTCTTTTGTTATGATTTTTTTTTATAGCACACTGACCACAGTAATATAATGTTACCATAACAACATTGTACTGCTCTGGGGAAAGGATCAGCATTTTTTTTATACACATTAGATTGCTTATAGCAATGAATTTAATTGCTATAAACAAGCATTTTACTGAATGAAATCGATTCAGTTTGTTTTGTTGTGATTAGTTGTGATTTGCCACAGTTAATCACATGACACAGATAGGCTGTGATTTGCCCAGTCTGTACCATGTGATCACTGTGACCAATCACAGCTAGCAGCACAATTGTATACAATGGATGGCATGAATGGAAGCCATCCATTGTTTACAATTATCATGTCACATGGTACTGGCAATGGGCCGGTACACATATCAGTCATCAGCTGTGTATGACATTCACCCGGATCGACAAAAGACCCGCCCGGCCGTCAATTTACTATAGGCCAGGCAGGAAAGGGTTGAAAAAACGTACCGTTCCTGCAACGGGTCAGTGTGAAGAGTTCTATAGGAATACTTGGTCACATGTTTTTCTTTTCGCGTTTTTAACGTAAAAGCAGAACAAAAACGGATCAATGTGAAAGCAGCCTTACTCAAATTTGCAGACCAATTCCCTGCCTTGTTTTCCTACATCTGAACAGGCGCTAATGTATCCATTGTGCAGTATTGGGTAGGAAGTGCCTAAAATTTTTTTATTGCCATATGTGACACACTTGTGGGTTTTTGTTTTTTTTTTTACACACTTTTAACGACTGCAGCTGAGTTGGTGGAGCAGGTGTGGCTGAAGCAGTACCTCTAGCTGCCATGTGGCAAGTACCATTTCTACAGATGACGCTAGACAAATCAGATACTTCAAGAACCTGCACGAGCTTACTAGGTTAAGCAAAGCATACTCAGTATACATACAATCGGCTGTATGCATGGATATAAAACATCAGTTTCAAAACATATCAGTTTATAAAAAATTTACCAAAACTATTATATTGTCCTTTAAGTTTGATTAGGTTCTCATATTCAGGGGTTACACAGCCAATCACAAAGAATAAGTTCTCCAGAGATGGACACCTTAAACAAGTTTAAGAGGCTTTAAAAACACTGCAAATAATCACATGATTACCTTGTAAACATTTCTGGTAAGAGTGTCACAGATATTGTGAAGGTGCCTTTTGATGTCCATATTTTCCTCATCCGTGGCTTCTTTCTCTATAGACCTCTGCCGGCTCAGTGGCCGGATGGTGCCAGAAGATGACATTAAAGAGTTGTGAGTTTGATTTGTCTTTGAAACATTCATAGACTCCACAAATACCTTGTGGAACCAGTGCAGAGAGAACTGGTACATGTAGTTGAGATTAACAAGGTCGGCCACTACGAAGTACAGCACGGCCCCTCTACAGGCCAAAGGTAGGTAGATACCACGGGCTGCTTCAATGGTTTCCTCTGTTTTTTCAGAAGCCTTCATTCTCTTTACAATGTCCTTAGACGTCATTTTGGATTTCTGTAGAGTGTCAATGAGGTCCTCATCATCGAGTAGGTGTCCTAGTTAAATAGTTACAAGGTCATACTACAGTGGCCAGTATTGTGCTATGTAGACATAAGGTTCTTAACCTGATTATGCAAACTACAGACAAATATAAAAGGGATTATAAATAACTTATGAAATTAATTACACTTTTACATGAATACCTTTTACTTCAGGTTTTGCTTGTCCAGCATTGAATAGCTAAAAACATCCCCCTCCCTCTCTCCCCCAAATGACAATCCCTCGGTCTGCTGATTGCCTGCTCAGGCACTGGGCATTGCATTGTTGGATCCCAACATGGCGTACAACGAATTCACTGTAGTATAGGTGAATATTCATTATTGATTTACAAAGAACTTGGCATTAGTTGCTAAGTTACTAACTATGCTAGTTTAAAGGCGATAACTTCTGTGCGTGTGTGTGTGTGTATATATATATATAGTTACATAGTTAGCCTGGCTGAAAAAAGGCAAAAGTCCATCCAGCTCAACCACAAAAAAAAAAAAAAAAAAAAGTTATAATCCTACACCGACATTTGATCCAGAGGAAGGCAAAAAAAAACAGCAAAGCATGATCCAATTTGCTCCTGCAGGGGAAAAAAATTCCTTTCTGATCCCCTGAGAGGCAATCGGATATTTCCTGGATCAACTTTACCTATAAATGTTAGTATCCAGTTATATTCTGTGTATCTAAGAAAGAATCCAGGCCTTTTCTAAAGCAATCCACTGAGCTGGCCAGAACCAACTCTTGAGGGAGTCTATTCCACATTTTCACAGCTCTTACTGTGAAGAAACCTTTCCATGTTTTGAAAATAAATTTCTTTTTTTCCAGATGTAAAGAGTGCCCCCTTGTCCTCGGTGATGACCTCAGGGTGAATAACTCTACACCGAGTTCACTATATGAACCACTGATGTATTTATACATGTTGATCATATCCCCCCTTAATCTCCTGTTCTCGAGAGAGATTAAATTCAGTTCCTCTAATCTTTCCTCATAGCTGAGCTCCTCCATGCCTCTTATCAGTTTGGTTGCCCTTCTCTGTACTTTCTCCAGTTCCCCAATGTTCTTTTTGTGAATTGGTGCCCAAAACTGAACTGCATATTCCAGATGAGGTCTTACTAATGATTTGTACCGGGGTAATATGATATCTCTCTCTCTGGAGTCTATACCTCTTTTAATACAAGAGAGGATTTTGTCACTTTAGAAACCGCAGCTTGGCATTGCATGCCATTATTAACCCCTTTATGCCTAAGGGTAAAGCAAATCTAAATGCCTAAGCACAATTCTGCAACGTTGACATGTGCTAGTAAAACCGTACATATCATCACAACTACTTTGTACATCCAGGTGGATTATACCTTGTTTTTTTTCAGGACAAATTGGGCTTTCATTTGGTGGTAAATGGTAATGGATAGCTCCTAATTGTTTTTATTATCAAATGAAAACTGGCCCAAAATAGTAAAAAAAAAAATCATTTTTTTTATTTAGCTGTGTGTTTCTTGTTACAACCATAACCTAGCTCCATAGAACAACCCAAAATAAATTCTCCAGCTCTTGACGATCGCAGCGATACCATATATGTGTATGTTATTTGTTGTTTGTACCCGTAGTACAGCCCAGAAACAATAGTACGCATTTTATTTTTTTTGTTGTTTTTTTTTTTTTTTAACTAAAACACACTGACACTGACATTAATGCTAACTGACACTGATACCAATTTTTTTTTAAATCCTGACATTTGACCCTGACCTTTGACCCTGACCTTGACCCAAACACTAGCCCTGCACTGAACTAGATCAAACCTTGATCTAGGTATTTTTCTTTATTTTTTTCTTTTATTTATCTTTTTTCTTTTTTTTACAAACTTTTTTTATCTCTCTATGTCAGGAGTTAGAGAGATACAATGTATCTCTCTTCTCCATTCATAGAGAGAGAAAAAACAAGGGGGCCGGGCTGCACAGTGACTGATCACTGTGATAGTCAATCAAAGGTTATCACAGCGATCACGTTCCCCCGGAATTGGGAGTCCCAGGTCCTGATCATTAGAACGGGACCCGGGGCTCTCAGTGATACCGCGGTCTCTGTGCTGGGAGTGCGCCGTGCGGACAAAAGCCCAGTTCTGTGAGGTCGCATATTTGTGTGCTGTTGGCGTCAAGGGGTTAAGCTTGTGATCTACCAGAACCCCCAGATCCTTCTCCACCATTGATTCCCCCAGATCCTTCTCCACCATTGAGTCCCCCAGTTGTACACCCCCTAGTATGTATGATGCAGGGGTGGACTGACAACTCATGGGGCCCCCGGGCAATAGGGGATCATGGGGCCCCTGTGTCCTTGCCCAAACTCAAAAAAGCCTATGAAAAAGGTACCAGGGGCATCTCATGGGGCCCCCTACTGACCCCGGGCCCTCGGGCAGTGCCCGAGTTTCCAAATGGTCAGTCCGCCCCTGTGTGATGCATGCATATTCTTAGCCCCCAAGTGCAGAACCTTACATTTATCAACATTAAACCTCATTTGCCACATAGCTGCCCAATTAAACAGTGCATTGAGGTCGGCTTGTAAACTGAAGACATCCTGTAAGGACATTATTCCACTGCACAGCTTGGTGTCATCTGCAAAGACTGAAATGGTATTTTTAATCCCAGACCCTATATCACTTATAAATATATTAAAAAGTAAGGGTCCCAACACTGAACCTTGGGGTACACCACTAACAACCCTAGACCACCCGAGTATGAACCATTAACCACTACTCTCTGAATACGATCTTTTAGCCAGTTTTCTATCCATTTACATATGGATTTTTCCAAGCCTGTAGACTTTACCTTACATATTAGCCGTGTGTGGGGAACTGTATCAAACGCTTTTGCAAAATCTAAGTATATCCCGTCCACCACCACCCCTCTGTCCAAGTATACCAAGTCCACTGCCACCCCTCTGTCCAAGGTTTTGCTCACTTCCTCAAAAAGAAATCAGATTTGTTTGACAACTTCTGTCTTTCATGAATTCATTCTGTCTGTTGCCTGTCTGATTTTTCCATCAAGAACTCATCTATGTGGTCTGTTATAAACTCTCCAATATCTTCCCAACTAAAAAAGTTAAATTAACAGGTCTATAATTACTTGGTAAAGACTTTGACCCCTTTTTAAATATAGGCACCACACTGTCCTTACGCCAATCCAGTGGTACTATGCCAGTCATTAAAGAGCCCCTAAAAATCAGAAACAATGGCTTTGAAATGACAGAGCTCAATTCTTTAAGGACCCGTGGGTGTATGCCATCCGGTCCAGGTGCTTTATTTACCTTTATTCTGTCTAAATATTTTTGTATCATATCAATTGTGAGCCAATGTGGATCATCTGGAGCTGTGTCATTACCATGCCCATTATGGGCAAGAGCTCCCCCATGCTCCTCTGTATACACAGAGATGAAGAAGGTATTTAATAAGTTTGCCTTCTCTTTGTCCCCAGTCACCCACTCTAGATTATTTTGTAAAGGGCCAACATGCTCAGACCGGACCTTTTTACTATTAATATATTTGAAGAATTTTGGGGGGTTTGTCCTGCTATCTTTTGCAATCTTCATCTTCAATTTTTGCGGTTTTTATTTCCTTTTTGCATATTCTGTTATATTTTTTGTAATGTTTAAACGATGACAGCATTCCTTCATTTTTAGATTTAATAAAAGCTCTTTTCTTATTATCTATAACTTTTTTAACTTTGGCCGTAAGCCACAAAGGTTTGATTTTTAGCCTTTTAAACTTGTTGCCCATGGGAATATATTTTGCAGTGTGTTCACATACAGTCTTTGAAGAACTTCCATTTCTGTGTTGTGTTCATTGATGCCAATATTCCCTCCCAGTCTAAGTCTTGGAAAGCAGCTCTCAGCCTTGGAAAATTAGCTCTTTTAAAGTTGAGCATTTTTTTTCCCCCGCATGTGCTTGCTGTATACAGCTAACAATAAATGAAAGCATGTTATGGTCACTGCTACCCAGATGTTCTTTTAAATGGATATTCGGAATAAGCTCTGCATGGCTTGAGATTACCAGGTCCAGCAGAGCATCATTCCTAGTTGGGGCCTCTATGAACTGTACCATAAAATTGTCCTGTAGTAGGTTTAAAAATGTTTGCCCTTTGACTGCTCCTGTAGTACCATTACTCCAGTCAAATTCTGGGTAGTTAAAAATCCCCCATTATTATCACCGTCCCAGCCCTTGCATCCCCTTCAATCTGTGCAAGGAGCTGAGTCTCCACCTCCTCATTAACACTATATAACACTATAACAAACTCCAATGATTACCTTTGTAGTACACACCCCCATGTGCAGTTCCACCCATACTTACATCCATGCTTCAGCCTCATCACACTCTCCATCAACTAGGTCCTCTTTCTCACTCGCTCTGAGATCACTTCTCACATAGAGACAGACACCACCTTTCCTTTTTACCCTATCTCTCAGAAAGAGAATATAGCCAGGAATATTAATGGCCCAGTCATGTGAAGAATGAAGCCAAAATTCAGCAATTCCAATTAAATCATAGTTCTGTTCATGCACCAAAGCTTCCAACTCACCTATTTTGCTTGGCAGACTTCTGGCATTGGTGAACAAACACTTTAATTCATCGACACCTTGTGCACACGTATTTTGTATATTTTTTTATTTTCCTACAAATGGTACAAATTCCAATGGTTGTTTGTAACATGGGAACCTTCTTATCATCTGCCATAGCCCTCCCCTCATATTTCCCCATTCCACCCACCAATAAGAACTGACCCCTGTCTGATCTGTTTACCCCATTATAATTTAATTCTCCCTTCCCCCTAGATCCTAGTTTAAATACTCCTCCAGCCATCCCATAAACCTCTCCCACAGCACAGCAGACCCCCTTCCATTTAGGAGCAAACCATCTCTAGCATATAGGTTGCACCCCAATGAAAAGTCAGCCCAGTGCTCTAGAAACCCAAATCCTTCCCTGTTACACCAGGTCTTTAGCCATGCATTTAGTTCTCTAATCTGCCCGTCTTTCTGGAGTTGCGCATGGCACAGGTACTATTTCAGAGAATATACCTTGGAGGTCCTTCCCTTCAACTGGCAGCTTAGTTCTTTAAATTGATTCTTAAGGAGCCTCCACCTTCCATGTATTCTGTCATTGGTTCCAACATGGACCAAGACAGCTGGGTCATGCCCGGCCCCTCCCAGTAATTTATCAACCCGGTCCATCACATGACGAACCCTGGCAGCAGGGAGACAGCAAACCATTCGGTTGAGGCAATCTTGGTGACAATTTATTCTATCAGTCCTTCTGATTATAGAATCCCCTACTACCACCAGCTGTCTATGCCTACCTGCACTACTCTCACCACCCCTACAAGATGGTCTGCCCTCCCGGCTGTTAGAGATAGCAGTGACATCCAGGGCTGCCACCCCTGAGCTTGCCACCCCCACATCTTCACCAAACTTGACAAATCTGTTTGGTTGCACAAACCCATGGCAGGCCTTCCTTTTCTGTGAGCTCCTACCACTTCCTCTCGCTACAATAATCCATCTTCCTACCTGAAAATCCTGATTAGTCCCTCCATATCAATCCCATTAGCTACCTGCTCAGGGAGCAGAAGACCCCTTTCAAGGTTGTCGGTTCTGCCCAGTGTTGCAACTTGCTCCTCCAGATATCTAATGCGAGCTTCCAGAAAGGCAACCCGCTCACATCTGTCGCAGCGGTATCCATCCTGAAGCTGTTTCTCCATTGTTACATACATGCGGCACACTGTGCACAGCACAAAACCTTCAACCCTGCTAGCACTCATATCCCAGTTACAATATTAATATTACTAACAGGAAATATCAGTTGTCACTCACAGGTTAGTAGACTCCTGTTATAATCTCCTGTTTTTCACTTTTGGCCAAATTACCTTCTGTTTTCTGCAATAAAGTGAGTGAGCGTTCCTCCAGATCTCGCAGCGTGGATAGATCAGAAGATATATTCTCCAGTAAATCGTTCCTCTGCAACTCCAGGTGGGGCTGCTCGTGTGTTACCACGCTGGACAACAGCTGGTCCTGCAGCCCTTTAAATGTTACTGTAAAGCTGATCACAGTCACCATGATACAAACAGCAGGCAGGAAGTGAGGGCTATGGTTCTGGGTGGACATGTAGAGCCTGGAATGAGAGAATTGTAATTGTTTAATAAATGTATACAACAATATTCTTCTATTTTATCCATAGGTCTATCATTGTCTATCCATTGGTCTATCACAAGTCTATCAGTATTAAAAAACAGTGGCTAAATGGTTAGCACTTCCACCTGGCAGTACTAGGGTCGTCGGTTCAAATCCCAACCACGGCACCACCTTCCTGGAGTTTGCATGTTCTCCCTGTGCCTGCGTGGGTTTCCTCCTGGTACTCCGGTTTGCTCCCACACTCCAAAGACATGCTGGTAGGTTAATTGGCTCCTGTCTAAATTGCCCTAGTATGTGTATGTATGAATGTGAGTTAGGCACTTTAGATTGTACAGCCCTTGAGGATTAGGGACTGATGTGAATGTACAATATATATGTAAAGCACCGCGTAAATTGATGGCGCTATATAAGTACCTGAAATAAGTAAAATTATATTATACATTTGTACCTACCAGCTGCATGACTTACATTTTCATCCTGTGTAGCTGAATAACCCGCTGGCAGAATCTCTATGGTTGCCAGTATCTAGAGGTCTAACTCCAGACAAAATGTTTAGTAAAGTGCAGAAGTGTTCTATGGCCTATGAAAATTCTGGTGTAATAAAGTCAATCTTCATTGGTTAAAATAAATTAGAACCCAACAAATTTGGGGAGGGATCTATATGTTGGACATATTTTAACCAATACAGAAAGAATTTATAAAGCTTGAATCTTCTTTATCTATTGTGGAGATCTCTTTACAAATTCCCTCACCTGCTTTTGCACAGGACTATACATCTGGCAATGGTGTAAGTAAACTCTAAAAATGAACTTTTTTTGTTCTCTTTTGGTCTATTAAATATGTTATTGAAAGTGTTTTGTTACATCTGTTTAATAACTGCAAAAGATAACTGGTTGGTCCTGCCAGAAAGTTTGTGAGCTGATAACCTCCTGTGTTCTCTGTGTATTCTGACTGTTATCAGTTTTACCCAGCTCTCTAAGTAAATTACAGGGCACCGCTCCTCTATGTTATGAAGGTCAGGGGAGAGGGGATGTTCTGTAGTTCTTTCACACTTCCTGTCCTAGGGTGACAATGCAGCTCCTCAATAGATACAGCCCAGTGAGTGAGTGGTGTCACCCCTGGACAGGGAGTGTATTTCTAGCAGGATCACCAGGTAAAAAACAAATCCTAAAAAAAGGAAAACAAATGCAGCCACCATATCTGAGGACTGGCAAGCTGCAATACATTACATTTTTGTAATAAGCTACACTGTGGGGTCTACTTATAAAACATCAGCATGCACAATCATCCAGTGAGTCTGCACGTACATTTGTACTGCATGAATTAGGCACAAACAAACATTGTTTAGACTATTTTTATCCATTTTAGACTATTTTTATATGGCGAAACACCACATTATGGACACTAGATGGAGTTTTGTAGCATAAAAAAAACAATCTTTAAAACAAAAGATACAATGTAATAATTCTAAGTAAAACTAGGGGAATTAATAAATAAATGTAGCCAATAGTTATTGCTAATTCCCTCCGGCATTCTCTAGAACAGCGTTTTTCAACCACTGTGCCGCGGCACACTAGTGTGCCGTGAGATATTGTCTGGTGTGCCGTGGGAAAAATTGCAATTTCATCCGTAACATGTGGCCTCGGCTCACAAATAGACCAATCATTAGAACAGCAATGGGCAAACTACGGCCCGGCGGACCTTTTAATCCGGCCCGCGGAGCGTGATACTGTCAGGATGATCTGTCCCCCTCGACGTATCTGCGCATGTGCCGGAGATCGCCGATCGGCTGCTAATGCCTGAAACTAGCACATGCGCAGATACGTCGAGGGGGACAGATCCTCATAGGAGACAGATTTTCATGCTACACCGGAACAGCGAGAGGAACGCGCGGAGCAAAGGTAAGTGAATTGACACAGGGGGGGCTTGGGGACTTAATATGGGGGATGAATTAATATGGGGGATGAATTACTATGGGGGATGAATTACTATATGGGGGATGAATTACTATAGGGGATGAATTACTATAGGGGGGATGAATTACTATGGGGGATGAATTACTATATGGGGGATGAATTACTATATGGGGGATGAATTACTATATGGGGGATTAATTACTATAGGGGGATGAATTACTATATGGGGGATGAATTACTATATGGGGGATGAATTACTATAGGGGGGATGAATTACTATATGGGGGGTGAATTACTATGGGGGATGAATTACTATATGGGGGATGAATTACTATGGGTGTTTAATTACTATATGGGGGATGAATTACTATGGGGGATGAATTACTATATGGGGGATGAATTACTATATGGGGGATGAATTACTATGGGGGATGAATTACTATATGGGGGATGAATTACTATATGGGGGATTAATTACTATATGGGGGATTAATTACTATGGGGGATGAATTACTATGGGGGATGAATTACTATATGGGGGATTAATTACTATGGGGGATGAATTACTATATGGGGGATGAATTACTATGGGGGATGAATTACTATATGGGGGATTAATTACTATGCTTACTATGGGGGAATATTACTATACTTACTATGGATGACACATACACATCATTCATCTACTCTTGGTCCGGCCCCCGGGTCCAATTATAAAATACTTTATTATTTCATAATAAAGTAATTATAAAATAATTCCTTTGTGTTTGATTCCTATTCAAGAGAATTACTTTATATATAGTCAATATAGGCACAGAGGTAAATTTTTTAAACAATTTCTAATGGTGGTGTGCCTCGTGATTTTTTTCATGAAAAAAGTGTGCCTTTGCACAAAAAAGGTTGAAAAACACTGCTCTAGAATACATAATATCCCTTGTTACAAAGACATATGTATTTCCTATTATCCTCAGCTCCATCTAGTGCCCAAAATGTGACATTTTGCTACTGCAAACAAAAAAAGAACATTTGTTCAGAACAGATAAATAGCCTCAACATTTGTGTTGCCCAATTTGCATAGACTAAATATACAAGCAGATTCATTGGACGAATGGTTTATAAAAAGTTTCAGCCACTTCGAAGACTATTGGTGGCCTTGTCTGGAGAGAGAGAGAGAGAGAGAGAGAGAGAGAGAGAGATTTTAGTTAAGATGTGTGTTATAGTAGAACTATAGGCAAAGCTTTTTTTTTTCATTTTGGATAAAGTAAGGGAGGGTTATAACCTCTGTCAGATTTTTTTTTTGCCATCTGGGTACTATTGCAGATTTCCTTGCAAATCCTGTCCCATGGCCAAACAGGAAAAAGAAAGGAAATCCCTGCAAATTAGGGAGTGCCTTGGGGACCCCCAGGTCACCAGAATTAGCAGCCCCCATTGGAAGAATTCCCCTCTATTACTTTTCTGGGGACAACCCAAAATTTGGGGTTATAACCTCTGTCAGATTTTTTTTTCCTCATCTGTGTCCCATTTCATAGATTTCCTTTCACTTTCTGTCCCATAGCCAAACAGGAAAGAGACAAAATCCCTGCAAATTAGGGAATTCCTTGGAGACCCCCAGGTTACCAGAATTAGCACCCCCATTGGAAGATTTCCCCTCTATTACATTTCTAGGGACAACCCAAAATTTGGGGTTTTCTTAATTGTACTTTCCATGATAATGGCAAACAGGAGAAATAATGAGGGAGAATCTCCTTGACAGGGGCACAGACAGTAATTAAAACTGACAGAGGTTCTAATCCCTCTCCACTCCAACCAAAAAAAAAAGGTTTTGCCTTTAATAATATTTTAATACATGGAGATGTGAAAAATTCAAGAATTCTTTAATGTGGATGCAAAATAACACCTTACCTAAAATTCTGGTTGTACACGATTTCAGAATCACCTAGTTGTATAAAATCTTGTCCAGCCCGACTGTGAATTTCTTTTCCCAAAACTGGCTTTAAACTAGGATCCAAATCTTCTGAAACATCCTAATAAAACAGGACTTAATAAGTGGGTTGCATCTGAATACTAATAACAGTACTGATATATACTATTGCTACTAATTATAATTGTAATAATAATTAAATATAATAACACACATGGTTTTAAATGAAACAGCAGTCCAAGGAGGGAAGGTGTCCAAACATGTTAATGCCCTGTTGGGGTGAAGTTCCCTCACTTCTTGGAAATGTCCTGTCCCAAGAAATGGAGATTTCTCTACCATCACTGGGCAAGGAAGTGAGGGAATATACCCGCAATGAGGATACAGACACTTACACCTTTTTTTTTCTTAGTTGAGTGAGTAAAGCTCACCACTCATGGCACAACCTTATTGTACAAACTTCCTTAGATCCACAAATTGGATAGCTTAGGAATTGTCATCTTATTACATCATTTTGTTAAATACAAAGTTCTAAAGTACAAAGACTGTATGGTCAAAGTACGAATTGGAACGTGTATAGTGATGGTGATGTATGACAACAGCCACTTGTCATTTGGGACCCAGAGTTATACTTTAATGTAAAATTTAAAGTGTATCTAAAACCAAAACTTGTTTTGACAACAACTGTATAAGAGGGGAATTTGTCACTTTGAAAAGATATCTACAGAACAAAAAATGGGGGAAATCTCCCCAGTGGCAATAAGGAAAACCTGACAGGGGGCTTAACCATTCCCTATGATATCCAAAATGAAAACAAAAATGTTTTGGCTTTATATACAGTAAGTATACTTTAGTGCTTTTAGGAATTAACATGAAGCTCAGTGACCATACAACTGAAAAATGACTATTTCCAGCAAAGGTGAACCTTAACATCCTAAAAGCTGAACTCAAAGATTCAGAAAAATGGGGACCCCAAGGGTTTGCTTGTTTAATCTAGAGGTGCAAGGATAAAGTGTAATACTTACCTTATTCCTGGCTCTGGCAGGCTCCCCCCCAACCATGCGACTAGTCCAGTGTTCCTGCCTCTCTAAGGCACTTTGACAGGGCTGTCCTAATAGCATCATTGGCCCCTGGGCAAAGTAATGCACTGGGGCCTCTACCAGCCTGCTCCAATTTACACACCTACTCTCAAGAATTAAAGTATAAATAGTTGATAGAAGTAAAAGCATGTAAACACATATCAAATGAAAAAAAAAACATGCAGTAGATGCAGTTTCTACTGTAAATGAGCCGTAATTGTACAATTTCTTTTATTGTATAGCATGTTTTATGCTTTGTTCTCAAACTGCTCCCTACGCTTTATCATTATATCATTAGAACAAGACATGGCAAACAAAAAGTGAAGCAGATATTGTAAAAAACAAGTGGTCAGAGAAACAAAAACAATGGCATATATAGTCCAGGTTTAAGTGTTTGTAAATAATGAATTTATCTTATTTGCTCCCTTTGGTTGTCAGCATCCGTGGTAGTGAGCCCTTGTAGATGGTCAACTTGGGATTCCCCAGGGCGCGGAGTCTAAGCCCCAGCCTGCTTCTTCACCAGAGCCCATGATGATGGGCATGGACTTGCAGCAAGCTGGGACCAGGTCGTGGCCCAGCTGAGGATGAGGAGACTGCTCACGGGAGCAGAGTACAATGGGAGGAGATAACGGAAATCTGATAGACTAGTCGAGCTCAGGACGGGCTGAAAACAAGCACAGTCAGAGAACGAAGCCGGGGTCGGAACACGAGTAGTCAATGCAGGATACAGGCAATAGCAACACACAGGACCTCAGACAACAAGGAAGTTGCTCAGGCAAAGTGCAACAGACTGAGCATGTCTTATATAGACAAGCAAACTAGGAGGCGGGCCAGGAAGTGATGGAAGGGAAGGAAATAAAACCCAGAGGATAGCAGATGACGCCCATAGGTGAGCACAGACAAAGCACACGTGAAAGGAATCAGGAGCAGCAAGGAGGTAAGAATAAACAAACAAGAGGCTAACTTGTGACATTGGTCTGTTAAAAAAAAACATTGAAAGCATTTTGATATATCTGTTCGGTAAGTGCATAAAATTACCCGTTGATTTTGACAGAAATCTTGCGAGTTCCTAATTTCTTGTGCTCTCGGCCTGTACTGCACTGGAATCTGAAACACTTCTGTCAATTTGGCCTAATTCTCCTCTATGGACCACAGAACATTTCCCCCATGGGTTGCAGGAGAGTAGGAGGTGTTCTGCAGTCATGTCTTAGGGTAACAATGCTTCTCCTCCATATAGACAGTACAGTAAGTGAGTGTTGTCACCCTAGGACAGTAAATGTGCTACTGGCAGGATCACTATGTGAAAATATATTTTAAAAAAACGTTAAAAAAAAAAAACGAATGCAGCCACAACATCTAAAGACTGGTAAGATGCAATATATTAAATTTTTCTTCTGTGGTTTAGATACTACTGTAAATGGTGTCCTCCACCTAGTTCTGCTGTGTGGCAGAGCTGTATATATCTCAGCACCAAATGGACAGAAATACAACCTTTGAATTCAACTTATTGATGTCACAAGTCTTGCCCACTCTAACCAAATGCAACCCACCATTTGGCACATAATTCAGTTACATTGCTCAAACAGGTACCCCCTTAAGCAGGACAGATGTAGACAGTCCATGGAAAGGGTGTGTTATACATTTACAAAACACCTGTAATAGTATAGGCTCCCCAAGGCGTATGGCATTTTCCAAGGTCTTCATATAGCCAGGGTCGGAGGCCAGAACCTGGCGCAGTTTCTTGCCTTCCATCTGGCGAATCCAGTTATAGGCCTGATCGTGGGGGTCAATAAGAAGAGGCCAGCGCCGACCATTCTTTACAAGTATGGCATTTTCTGTGGAGTATGGGTCTGGGGGTAACCCTTCACTCTGCCACCTCCTCACCTACCAGACAAAGACAGAGGGGGAAATTGTGTCACAGCACTGAGCAAATGAAGGCACTATGGAATTGCATATAACATTATACTGTATATATATATATACATATATACATATATATACACACACATACACACACATACATACACACACACACGAAATGGTAGCTGCACTTTTGTATGAAAACATTTATATATGTGGCATCCCCTGTATCTACTGGCAAACCAGGGGAGGACCTCGCATTACTGATTTTTACACACAGAGAACACATATAGAGGGGGTACCTTACCTCACTCCTTCCAGCCATTGCTCTAATGAAGGAATAATCTTCTGACACCGGTATCTTGTAGTTTCCACAGAATCCCAGCCACTGCTCAACCAACTGTGCTCGATACTCTGATGTAAACACACCACAGTACGCAATGAATGCAGCTGAAACCAGGACATCACCGACAATTCCATCCAATCGAAGGTCCAGCCTGTCCACCAACTCTTTCCAGCGAACCTATGAAGGGTAGCAATGCGGTCATCAAAACTGGAACATAGCCTTATAAATGGCTTCAAAGGGAACATACATGGGCTCATTTAAAAAGCAGCGGCAACGCCTCCTTTCTCCTGTTATTCTGTCTTATAATGGGGGGACCAATGTTGAGGAAATATCTCTGAATGTTTTCATACTTCAGCTTGAGCCACACACATACTTCATTTGTGTTCTGGATATGTTTTGGTATTTTCTTTTTACATATGTTGGTACTGTGTACCTGCCATTGGTTCCAGGTAGTCTGCTCCTGCATACACTAGACTACATGGTGGTTAATGTTTTCTTCTTGCATATAATGAAACCAATAAAAAGTTTTCTAATGAAAAAAAAAGCAAGCAGCAGCAACAAGTACATAGCAATGTAATTTACAAGTATGCTCCGCACTCTGTTGGATTTTATGTGGTATATCTTCGAATCTGTTACTTAATAATATGTATATTTTTATTAATGATACATTGTTTAATATCTTGTTTATAATAGATAATTTTACCCCTCTTTTAGATTATGATGTGAAATGCAATCATTTGTTTTATCACGGCTTAATCATGCACTATTTAAATATATATACACACACACACATATATATACTGTATATATATATATATATATACACACACACACACACACACATATATATATATATACACACACACACACACTATATAGCCAAAAGTATTAGCACACGCACATGAACTCTACTGCCATGTTCAACAAGTAATAAAACAATAGCCCAAGCGGGACTCAGAAATAAACAAACTGCTGTGTTAATTCTAGCAAAAGACTGTCACACACACTATATTGCCAAAAGTATTGGGACGCCGGCCTTTACACGCACATGAACTTTAATGGCATTCCAGTCTTAGTCCATAGGGTTCAATATTGAGTTGGCCCGCCCTTTGCAGCTACAACAGCTTCAAATCTGCTGGAAGGCTGTCCACAAGGTTTAGATGTGTGTCTATGGGAATGTTTGATCATTTATCCAGAAGCGTATTTGTGAGGTCAGGTACTGATGTTGGACGAGAAGGCCTGGCTTGTAGTCTCTGCTCTAATTCATCCCAAAGGTGTTCTATCGGGTTGAGATCAGGACTCTGTGCAGGACAGTAAAGTTCCTCCACCCCAGACTCGCTCATCCATGTCTTTATGGACCTTGCTTTGTGCACTGGTGTGCAGTCATGTTGGAACAGGAAGGGGCCATCCTCCAACTGTTCACGCAAAGTTGGGAGCATGAAATTGTCCAAAATGTCTTGGTTTGCTGACGCCTTAAGAGTTCCCATCACTGGAACTAAGGGACTAAGCCCGGTCCCTCAAACAATCACACACCATAATCCTCCCCCTCCACCAAACTTTACACTTGGCACAATGTAGCCAGGCAAGTAGCGTTCTCCTGGCAACCACCAAACCCAGACACATCCATCGGATTGCCACACAGAGAAGCGTGATTGGTCACTCCAGAGAACACGTCTCCACTACTCTAGAGTCCAGTGTTTTACACCACTGCATCCGACGCTTTGCAATGAGCTAGGTAATGTTAGGCTTGAATGCAACTGTTCGGCCATGAAAACCCATTCCATGAAGCTCTCTACGCACTGTTGTTGTGCTAATCTGAAGGCCACACAAAGTTTGGAAGTCTTCAGCTATTGACTCTGCAGACAGCTGGCGACTTCTGCGCACTGTGTGCTTCAGCATGGGCTGTCCCCACTCTAAAGGTACTATTGACATGAAATTTTCACCACATGTCGGTAACAATCCATGCAATCCATACATACAAAGAAACCAAAACAAATAAGTCCAGTGACATTTATGGTTATATTTTCAATGTCATTTTTTAACCTTAAAGAAGGGACAAGGCTTAGCTTCTAAAATGTGTTTGATTTGTGTACGCTTTTCATCTGATTTTACAACGCAATAAACTTGTATCTAGACTACCCGATCATGATGTGGAACTTCAATTTTAGATTTATTCATCCCAGTAATAGCCTGGGGTGACCATGGAAGCCCTTTCAGGTGTGGAGAGGCTGCCCAGACACTGCATATCAACTCCACCACTGAGTGGTAATAAGGAAAAGCTCCAGGTATCTAGCGACATCAATCCACTCAATATAGAATAAAACCTGACAGGGACTTTAACCTATTCTACTGTGTCTAAAACTAAAATAAATATTTTGGCTATAGCCATACTAGAGGGCAAATGTAAACATCTTAGCTAATAGGGAAGTCTGAACAACAAAGATAAGAATGTTCAGATTTTTGCTTACGCCCAATTGTGACTGGTTCTCTCTAAATAGCAGTTCTGCATAGTACCTTCTCCTCCTCCAGAGCAGTGATCAGCACCGAGGCCCTTTCCAGGCGTTTGGTGGTGAGCTGTTTCCTGTACGCCAGCTGGTCTTTCTCTGCCACATTGTCATTGTACTGTTTTTGAAGTCGCTGCTGATGTTCTTCAACCTAAATGGTACATTTACATATAAGTACTGATTAATACCCAGTTTACCTTTATGCATGACAGCCCTGGCGAGGTTAGAGGTTACCTTCCATTACATTGCTTTACCCCTTTGTAATGCTCCCTCATTTTTCTGTGGACTTTCCGCACCTGAATAGTTATTATGTGTACAAATATGACTGTTGGAATCCCCCTAACCTGAATATACCTGAAAGGCATAAAAACAAAAATTTAATATACTGAAGCTTAGATGTGGTGGCTGCATTCATTTTTATTTTTCTGGGTAAGAACATTTTCAACAAGTGCAGAAAATAAAGCACAACCATCCTTATTCTCCTTGTGTAACCTATCAATCCTACCTATCCACCATGTAATGGAAATGAACAAAGGCAGACATTTTTTAATCCCAGCCTATGTGACAACCATGGCTGCCCCCATATATGCAATAGAGAAATGAGATATGATGCGACTGGAATTGTGCTGTTTGCAAGGTGAAAACACCTGTAAAAAGAAAACAAATGTAGCCACCACATCTACCACCACATCTAAGCTTCAATAAATTACAATTTTGTTTTTGGGTTTAGATGCACTTTAAAGAGAAGCTGAGCCTGTGTGGGTCATGGAAGCATGTGTGCATGTCATACTTGCACAATAAGGCAGACTTTCCCCTTAATTTTCATCTTTTCGGCAATGACAGCTCCTTGTTCTCTGTCACCACAGCTACCATCTTCTCCGCCAATTCATTTGCATCAAATTTATTCCTTCTTTGATTATTAGGCAACCAGTGATAATGCAGCTCCTACATATGCATGCTGGAGTTACATTATCCTTCTTGGCTGCCACTCTTGGCATCTTGCAGATGCAGAGAGTGCACCAGGAATGTATACAGTATTGCAAACAGTGCAAGCAAAAAAGTTCCGTTTCACTGATACAATAAGAGAAAAAAAAACAAGCACCAACTCATAATACAAATTGACAAAACATGAAATATGTTTAAAGCAGCAATTTAAGGCTGAATTCTAGGCAGATATGAAAGGCACAAATTAACGCAGCTCTCTACTCATTAATACATCAAAAGGTTCCTTTTATTTCTAATGAAAGCAGTGTAAGTTCCTGAATATGACCAAGAATCAGCCTGTTGCAGTACAGTAAAGCTCAGATGGGAGAAGAAGAAGCAGCAGCACAAAAAGATATTCAGTTGTGTTGTAGTGCAAGGAACAAGCAGACAGGAGGCAAAGAACAGCGACACAGATAACACACTGATGTGTTCATGCTTTTCCTTTCACTGTCCGGTCACAGCATGGGAAAGAGACATTTTGTCTAAGACAGGGGTCTGCAACCTTTAAGACATAAAGAGCCACTTGGACCCGTTTCCGAGAGGGAAAAAAAGACTGGGAGCTGCAAAACCATTGCAACATTTAAAACAAATCGGACACTGCATATATTGCAAAAAGCGCTCTGGTCATGAAGGGGGTTTAAGGGCCCAGTAAGCAAAAGGTTAATCAGGGCCACAGTGTATCGTCATAATCACAATCATAGCCTTAGGTCAGTGGTGGGCAACTTTTTTTTCAACTGAGCCAAATCTCGCCAAAACCACGATTGAAATTTATTTTGAGAGCCACATTTTTAAAACTGAAAATACATCCCCCATATAGTAATTCATCCCCCATAGTAATTCATCCCCCATAGTAATTCATCCCCCATATAGTAATTCATCCCCCATAGTAATTCATCCTCCATATAGTAATTCATCCCCCATATAGTAATTCATCCCCCATAGTAATTCATCCCCGATAGTAATTAATCCCCCATAGTAATTCATCCCCCATATAGTAATTAATCCCCCATATAGTAATTAATCCCCCATAGTAATTCATCCCCCATATAGTAATTCATCCCTCATAGTAATTCATCCCCCATATAGTAATTCATCCCCCCTATAGTAATTAATTCATCCCCCCTATAGTAATTCATCCCCCATATTAATTCATCCCCCATATTAAGTCCCCAAGTCCCCCCTGTGTCAATTCACTTACCTTTGCTCCGCGCGTTCCTCTCGCCGTTCCGGTGTAGCATGAAAATCTGTCTCCTATGAGGATCTGTCCCCCTCGACGTATCTGCGCATGTGCCAGTTTCAGGCATTAGCAGCCGATCGGCGATCTCTGGCACATGCTCAGATACGTCGAGGGGGACAGATCCTCATAGGAGACAAATTTTCATGCTACACCGGTCTTCGCCCATTGCTGCCCTATTGCCTGTCACCTGGTGGGCAGTGTGCTCCGGAGCCACAGCCAAGGTGAAAAAGAGCCGCATGCGGCTCTGGAGCCGCGGGTTGCCGACACCCGGTCTAAGAGGAGACGAATAAGGTGATATGTTTCCCTTATTCCTTGCTCCTGATGGCTTCCTTCTCTTCATGCAAACCTCTTCTTTTTTGCTGCTGGACCAATTTCAGCTCTTTAATGCCATTTTGTAAAATGCAGGACTGCTGGTCCCACCCACAGCCCAGGATGTCAGACAGCTCCAGCTACCAGGAGATTGAATAATAATTTAAGTATATCACTGTATTCATCATCTCCTTTTAAAAACGGTAAGTTATCCCTTCCAGAAGGGTAGGTGACCCACTGAAAGGGTAACAGTTTTTCTTCCCAAGAGTTCAGCTTTAATCTGTTTATTTAGTTGTCTGTAATGAAGGGATATTTATGTAGTGAGCCATGATTGACAAAAATGGCACCTTACCATGGATAAATTGGCCTGTTTCTGGCCAAGTCTTTCCTGAGCCAACTTCAAGGCCTCCTGAGCTTCTGCAACACGATGTTGTTTGGGTATCACCATCTGGAATTATACAGGACATGCAAAATATCAGCAAGGAAAGTTATAACTTTTCAAAATTATTGTTGCAAATTTTATTTTAACCTTTAATGCTGAGAATATTAAATTAGAACTGAGGCAAAAAGGTTTACTTGGTTTGAATACAGTTGAGGAGGTTTATATACAGCAGATAAAATAAGTATTGAACACGTCACCATTTTTCTCTGTAAATATATTTCTATTGACATGAAATTTTCACCACATGTCAGTAACAACCCATGCAATCCATACATACAAAAAACAAGTTCAGAAATTAAGTTATGTGTATTGAAATGGAATAAGAGAGGGAAAAAGAATTGAAAATGCTAATTGAAATTTATTTAATACTTCGTACAAAATCCTTTGATGGTAATGACAACTTCAAGACGCCTCCTGTATGGAGAAAGCAGTGGCATGCATTGTTCAGTTATTTCCATAGATTTTCTATTGGATTTAAGTCAGCTGATTGCCTGGGCCATTCTAGCAGCTTTATTTTCTTTGAAACCAACTGCCAGTTTCCTTGGCTTTGTGTTTGGGATCATTGTCTTGCTGAAATGACCACCCTCATTTTATCTTCATCATCCTGGTAGATGGCAGCAGATTTTTATCAAGAATGTCTTGGTACATTTTTCCATTCATCCTTCCTTCAAGGATATGAAGTTTGCCAGTACCGTATGCTGAAAAACAGTCCCACACCATAATGTTCCCACCTCCAAACTTCACTGTTGGTATGGTGGTTTTGGGGTGATGTGCAGGACCCTTTGACCTCCAAGCATGGTGTGTATTGCGGCATTCAAAGAGTTTGATTTTGGTCTCATCTGACCAGACTATATTCTCCCAGTATTTCACAGGGTTGTCTAAATGTTGTGCAGCGAACTTTAAACGAGCTTCATCATGCTTTTTCTTTTGCAATGGAGTCTTGTGTGGTGAGCGTGCATACAGGCCATGGCGGTTGAGAGCATTACTTATTATTCTCTTTGAAACAATTGTACCTGCTAATTCCAGGTCTTGTGGGTTTAGTAACACTTTAAGTTACGGTACCATCTGAGGTCTTCTTGCAAACAGTATACAGTATTTTGCTAACGTCAAGGATGGAGTTGGGTTAAACAGAGCATTGGTGTTGTGAGTTGTTCAGGATATGAGATGGGTAATGTCTCACTCCAGTATGTTCCCTTTTTGAGGTTCTAGATGTTAGAATAATTTTGTATAGTTTCTATCTAAAACAATAAAAAACAGCTATATGTGACTATGTCAGCTGTGAAATTTGGTAGCAGATTTGGTTCATTTTTTTTCAAGTTTTAGGGGAACATTGGCAAGCTGTACTGTGTGATTTATGTTGTTTGATGGATTTGATATGTACTGACCTTGTTGAGTGATACAACTTCTATGAACCATTCTGTTAAATGTGTACATTAATTGCATATGGCAATAAAAACTTAAAAAAAAATTATGGTATCATAGTGAAGTGCAGGAAGGTGGGCCCAAGTTATCGATAAATAATGAGGTATGGGGTTGGGTGTTCACAAATTATGGGACAATATTAAGGTGCAGGAAGGGAGACCAGCTTACAGAACTCTAATGTGGTTCAGGCAGGAAGGAGCATTAAAATAAGGGTACCACACTGAGGTGCAGAAGGGAGGAACCAAGTTATAGGACAATAGTGAGGTGCAAGAAAAAGGACCTAAGCTGTGGGACAATAGTGAGGTGCAGGAGGGTGGGCCCAACTTATAGAACTATAGTGACGTGCAGGAAGGAGGGTCCAAACTGTGCAACAATAGTGAAGTGCAGGAGCATTTTTTCAATCTATGGGACAATAGTGAGGTGCAAGAGAGTGAAAAAGTTATAGGACAACAGTGAGGTACAGGACCAAGTATGGGAAAATTGTGAGGTGTAGAAGGGCAAGTCCAAATTATGGGACAATAGCAAGGTGTAGAAGGATAGGCTCATGTTATGGGATAATAGTGATGTGCGGGAGGATGCACACAAGTTATAAGACATTAGTAATGTAGAATGATGGGCACAAGTCATGGGGAAAAAAATGCGGCAACCAAACTAATTATGCCATCTTGAATGGAAAATGCAGAAGGTATGCATGGAGCCAGCATAGATTTTCTTTGGGAGAGGGGAGGGGGGTCAATACAGTATACAGTTATGGCCAAAAATATTGGCACCCCTGCATTTCTGTCAGATAATGCACCACTTCCCCCAGAAAATGGTTGCAATTACAAATGTTTAGGCATTCTTTTGTTTATTTATTTTGTTTGTATTACTATGACACAAAATAGTGGAGAAACAAAAAGCCAAATCTGACACATTCCACACAAAACACCAAAATGGACTGAACAAAATTATTGGCACCTTCTCAAAATTGTAAGAAATAATTGCATTCTAAGTTTGTGATGCTCCTGTAACTTGTAATTAAACTTGCCTATATCAATTAACAGGTGCTAACAATATAGAAATCACTCCAGCAACCAGTTAAAATGGTGAAAAACTGACAGTTGTGTGTCTGTGTGCCACATGGAGCATGGAGAAGAAAAAGAGCAGTAAAGACTTATCTGAGGATTTGAGAACAAAAATTGTGGAAAAGCATGGACAATCCCAAGGTTGTAAGTCCATCTCCAGATATCTTAATGTTCCTGTGTCCACTGTGCGCAATATTGTCAAGAGGTTTACAACCCAAGGTACTGTAGCTAATCTTCCTGGATGTGGATGAAAGAGAAAAATTGATCAAAGACTGCAGCAAAGTATTGTTCAAATGGTGGATAAAGAACCTCGATCAAGTTCCAGACAAATTCAAGCTGACCTTCAGGCACAGGGTACAACTGTGTCAGGTCGTGCGATACGTCGCCATCTGAATGAAAAGGAACACCATGGTAGCAGCAGGGCCAGTGCTAGGCTATTTTGCGCCCTAGGCAAGATCAGCTACTTGCACCCCCCCCCAAAAAAGAACCCCCAAAAAACTTCACCTGTAGTTATACGTCACCCCTCCTAACACACTTCCTCTTTCCCTTCAAATTTTCCACCCTAGCACAAATCCCCCCTCCTATCAATCCTACCTCTTAGCACAAATCCACCTAAATCCCTCCTCCTAACACAACCCCCTCCAAATTACTCCTCCCAGCACAAATCCTTCCTCCCCAGCCAAATCCCTATCCTAGCACAAATCCCTCCCTCCTAGCACATCCCCTCCAAATCCCCCCTCCTAGCACAAATACCCCCCATCCCCCTCTCCTAGCACAAATTCCCTCCAATCCCCTCTCCTAGCAAAAATCCCCCCACACCCAAATCCCCCTCCTAACACAAATCCCCTCCCCCCAGTTCTCCCTCCTAGCATAAATCCCCCCAATCCCCCTTCCTAGTACAAATTCCCCCCCAATCCCCCCTCCAAACACAAATTCCCCCTTATCCCCTCTCCTAGCACATATTCCCCTCCCCCACTCCCCCTCCTAGCACAAATCCCCCCAAACCCCGCTCCCCACACCAATCTTCTTCCTTCAATCCCCCCACGTAGGACAAATTCCCCCAAATCCCTCCTCTTGCTAAAACTCCTCCAAATTACCCTTCCCAGAATAAAATCCTCCTGCCTTACCCAAATCCTCCCCCTTTTAGCACAAATTCTCCCAACCTCCCCAAACCTGTTCCCACCACTTAGCCCCCTATTCCTTCTCCTAGCACAAATTCCTCCCTACCCTATCATTCCCTATACCCTTCCAAGTACAAATAGCCCCCACCCTCCATCCTGCACAAACCTTTAATCTCAGCACAAATGATTGTTACCCCTGACCCACTCCCCTAACCTGTAAGCCCCCTCTCGAACTTACAGGCGGTAATCCAGGTAGCAGTGAGGGTTGTGCTATGCTCTCACTCCTGTCAGTGGAGTGATCCTCCATACAGCAGATGACACAGGATCATTCTTGGATCAGGCTGTACACAGCTTGATTACCCCACCCCCTATCTCCACTGACCGCTCACCTCTGTTGGTAGCAGGGAGCCAGGGAATAAATCAAACACTAAACATGCTGTTGTAAGAGCGATCATGTGTCATCTGCTTTATGGAGGATCACTCCACTTACAGGAAAGGAGAGCACAGCCTGCACCCCCCAGCTCTCTCCTGTCGTTTCTTCTGCAGGCTTCATGGCTCAAGGCTGCTCTACCCTTGTTCCAGCCGTGAGAGCGGAGATGGTGGAAGGCACTCAGTGGCCAGACACAGCATTCAAGGAAAGACTGGCCTGGGAGGGCCACAACTGAAATCTGAAACCCCCCGTCCCATGTTCCGGCTATAGAGGAAACCAGCAGCCATGGCTGCACCCCTGGGCAGCAATGTGCCCTAGGCGGTTGCCTGGTTTGCCTAGCAGTAGCACCAGCCCTGGGTAGAAGACCCAGGAGGACCCCACTGCTGACACAGAAACATAAAAAAGCCAGATAGGAGTTTGCTAAAACTTACCTGAGGAAGCCAAAATCCTTTTGGGAGAATGTGCTGTGGACAGATGAAACAAAATTGCAGCTTTTTGGTAAAGACCATCATTCTACTGTTTTCAGAAAAAGTAATGAGGCCTTTAAAGAAAAGAATACAGTCCCTACAGTCAAACATGGTGGAGGTTCACTGATGTTTTGGAGTTGCTTTGCTGCTTCAGGCATTGAATGTGTTGACCGTGTGCATGGCATTATAAAATCTGAAGACTACGAAAGAATTCTGGGGTGCAATGTAGGACCCAGTGTCAAAACGTTTGGCCTCTATCAGAGGTCATGGTCTTACAGCAGGACAGTGACTCAAAGCACATGTCAGAAATTGTTTCAGACAAAGCGCTGGAGGGTATTGAACTGGCCAGCAATGAGTCCAGATCTCAATCCCATAGAGCACCTGTGGAGAGATCTCAAAACAGAAGTTGGGAAAAAGAACCCTTCCAACCTGAGAGACCTGAAGCAGTTGGCGAAAGAAGAGTGGTCCAAAATTCCACCAGAGTGGTGAGAAACTCAATGATGGTTACAGGAAGCAAATGATTTCAGTAATTTTTTCCAAGGGGTGTGCCACCAAATAATTTTGTCCAGTCCATTTTTGGAGTTTTGCATGGAATATGTCAGATTTGGCTTTTTGTTTCTCCACCTTTTTTTTTGTGTCATACCAATACAAACAAAAGAAATAAACATGAGAATACCTAAACATTTGTAATTACAATTTTCTGGATGAAGTGGTGCATTATCTGACAGAAATGCAGTGGTACCAATGTTCTGGCCATGGCTGTAGGTATAGATACACCAGTTTACAGTAAAATGCTAGATACACCAATTGAATATATCACATACAAATATTGCAGGAAATCCAGCATTCCAAGGGTCCAACATTATTAGTAGAAAACCTACATTCTGACATAAAGCCTTCCTAAAATTTGAAGACATCCCTATACAATTAGGTCCATACAGTGAAGGAAATATGAAAAATTAATAATAGCGCCTATGGTCAAAATTATATAACTTACTAATAGTGTACCAGCTGCAAAAAATCACCATATATAAAGTGTACCAATAAATAAATAATTTGCGCTAGTAAATGTGTATAAAAAGAAATCATCAAATCATAAGTCCAGAAAAAAAAAATATATATGTCAATACCACAAAAAAAAAAAAAAAAAAAAAAAATTAAAAAAAACTTTTAAGTGCAAAAAACTTTTGTGCAAAAAAAGTGTCTAAATATGAAAAATTTTCACCAAAAAACCTTGATAATATAATGGCAGATCATCCATAAATATATCTTCAGAAATGGAAACTCTGCAACACATCGATCCTCATCGATCGAAATAACAGGATGAAAAACTTTGTAGTTAATCGAAAATCCACTTCTCCAATAGATAAAGGACCACCTTCAAACGTATCCATGGGGGGAAATGCCAAGCACTCGAGAGAAACAGAAAGACTTCATGGTGCAATATTATAAAAACCAATTCCTTTATTAGGTACTCATTGCACTTACTCAAGAGGTGTCCCAGCCGACACCAGCATCAACAGCATAACAGCAATCACATAAACGAGCCTGGCTACTCAGCACATGCGCAGTAGCTGGCAGCCAAAAACGTAATGACGTCACATCAATCAAGCTCCGCCCTACGTGTTTCGTCATCGACGTCCTCACGGAGCGGATAGATGTGAGACGTCTCAACCTCCTTAAATATTCACTCACAGGAAACGAACAGCTGACATCAATGGGGAATCAAGCAAAGCAAGCCGCCCCACAGATGACAGGAGTCCACAAAGGATATACAATGTATCCAATATATTTGCCATCACAAGCAAAAAAACTTTAAAACAAGAGAACAAAAATAGAATAAAAAGAAATTTGAATAAAACACTAATGATAAATAAATTAAATAAGTAAATACATTAACGGGCCAGCACCCTCTAAGACTGTGTTTCAAAAAGGGGAACTTAAAGGGCCAGTAACACTTTCAACACAAATAAAGAGGAACTCTAGTAATAATACAAAAATAATGCAAAAATTGTACAAAAAACATACAATCTCCCAAATATCATCTTTAAACAGTTACCTATATAAAAATATACTTAAAATAGCATAAAAATTAAAAATTAAAAATTTGTGAGAAAACAATTCAAATCTATATCGACATTTAACCCAAATGGTTGCAAGGAATTTAGTTCATAAATCCAAAACGTCTCTTTTTTGGAAATCTCATTAACCAAATCCGAGCCCCTCCAATGGGGTTTTACCATCTCGATCCCATAAAAGGTAAGTAAGCTCGGATCACAAGAGGTATACAAGAGGTATATTGATGACATTATAATGGTATGGGATGGATCCAGAGAAAAGCTCGATTCCTTTATGGAATATATTAATATGAACCGCTATGGATTGAGATTCACTGTTATGAGTGATTTTGAGCAAATTCATTTTTTGGATCTGGTCCTATACAAAGATAATGGCCAAATTTGTACCAAAACTTACTTCAAGGAAGTGGACAAAAACAGCTATATACCTATTTCTAGTGGACATCATCCAAATTGGTTATATAGCACTCCAAAAAGTCAGTTTACCAGATTAAAAAGAAATTGTAGCGCTAACAAAGATTTTTTCGACCAATCTGAGGTGTTAATTGAAAGATTTATAGAGAAAGGGTATGATAAGACCTTTTTGATTAAAGAGAGAAATTCGATTGGTATTAAAGATAGGGAGACGTTTCTTGGAAATAGAAAGGCTCATTTGGGATTTGAAAATAATGTACCCTTTATTACTAACTATAATATGCAATACAAAAATATTGAACGAATTTTTAAAAAATATTGGCCCATTTTGTTAAAAGATGATATACTAAATAAATTCTTATCTAAAACTCCTAAATTCATTTATAAGAAAAATAAGTCTCTTAGGATGAAACGGGCTCGCAATGTCATCGAACCCCCAAAAAAGTTCGATCTGTTTCCAAATTTAAATGTTTTTTTTCCTTGTAGGAAGTGTAAAGTTTGTAGGACTGTAAAAGTTGGTAATAATAAAAAAAGAAAGTCATTCTGCTCTTCATTTTCCAAAAAAGAATATGATATTAAATCCCTGATTACATGCAATTCTACACATGTGATTTATGTTTTAGAATGTCCATGTCATTTGAGATATATTGGGAGAACTGGGAGATGTTTAAAAACAAGAATAGGCGAACATATAAGAAACATAGTAAAAGGATTTGATAAACATAGTGTATCCAAACATTTCAAATTGGTACATAATTGTGATCCGAGCTTACTTACCTTTTATATAGATGATATATGGGAGATTGTATGTTTTTTGTACAATTTTTGCATTATTTTTGTATTATTACTAGAGTTCCTCTTTATTTGTGTTGAAAGTGTTACTGGCCCTTTAAGTTCCCTTTTTGAAACACAGTCTTAGAGGGTGCTGGCCCGTTAATGTATTTACTTATTTAATTTATTTATCATTAGTGTTTTATTCAAATTTCTTTTTATTCTATTTTTGTTCTCTTGTTTTAAAGTTTTTTTGCTTGTGATGGCAAATATATTGGATACATTGTATATCCTTTGTGGACTCCTGTCATCTGTGGGGCGGCTTGCTTTGCTTGATTCCCCATTTGATGTCAGCTGTTCGTTTCCTGTGAGTGAATATTTAAGGAGGTTGAGACGTCTCACATCTATCCGCTCCGTGAGGACGTCGATGACGAAACGCGTAGGGCGGAGCTTGATTGATGTGACGTCATTACGTTTTTGGCTGCCAGCTACTGCGCATGTGCTGAGTAGCCAGGCTCGTTTATGTGATTGCTGTTATGCTGTTGATGCTGGTGTCGGCTGGGACACCTCTTGAGTAAGTGCAATGAGTACCTAATAAAGGAATTGGTTTTTATAATATTGCACCATGAAGTCTTTCTGTTTCTCTCGAGTGCTTGGCATTTCCCCCCATGGATACGTTTGAAGGTGGTCCATTATCTATTGGAGAAGTGGATTTTCGATTAACTACAAAGTTTTTCATCCTGTTATTTCGATCGATGAGGATCGATGTGTTGCAGAGTTTCCGTTTCTGAAGATATATTTATGGATGATCTGCCATTATATTATCAAGGTTTTTTGGTGAAAATTTTTCATATTTAGACACTTTTTTTGCACAAAAGTTTTTTGCACTTAAAAGTTTTTTTTAATTTTTTTTTTTTTGTGGTATTGACATATATATTTTTTTCTGGACTTATGATTTGATGATTTCTTTTTATACACATTTACTAGCGCAAATTATTTATTTAGTGAAGGAAATATGTATTTGATCCCCTGCTGATTTTGAATGTTTGCCTATTCACAAAGAAATGATCAGTCTAAAAATTGAAAAGTAGGTGTTTTATAACACTGAGAGGCAGAATAGCAACACAAAAGAAATGCATTTCTAACAAATTATGCACTGATTTGCATGTTCATGAGGCAAATAAGTATTTGATCCCCTATCATTCAGCAGGATTTTTGGCTACCAGGTGTCTTTCACACAGGTAACAAACTGCTGCTAATCTCATTTTGTTACCTGTATAAAAGACACCTGTCCACAGGAGCAATCAAACAATCAGATTCCAAACTCTCCACCATGGCAAAGACCAAAGAGCTGTCCATAGATGTCAGGGACAAGATTGCAGACCTATACAAGGCTGGACTGGGTTACCAAACTATCGCCAAGCAGCTTGGTAAGAAGGTGACAACAGTTGGTGCAATCATTTGCAAATGGAAGAAACACAAAACCGTCTCCCTAGGTCTGGTGCACCATGCAAGATCTGACCTTGTGGAGTGTCAATGATCATGAGAACAGTGAGGAATCATCCCAGAACTACACGCGAGGATCTTCTCAATGATCTCCAGGTAGCTGGGACTACAGTCACCAAGAAAACAATTGGTAACACACTATGCCAACAAGGATTGAAATCCTGCAGGGCCCGCAAGGTCCCTGTGCTCAAGAAAGCACATATCCAGGCCTGTCTGAAGTTTGCCACTGAACATCTGAATGATGCAGTGGAGGACTGGTTGAAAGTGTTGTGGTCAGGTGAGACCAAAATCGATCTCTTTGGCATCAACTCAACTTGCCGTGTTTGGAGGAGGAGGAATGCTGCCTATGACCCCAAGAACACCATCCCGATTGTCAAACATGGTGGAGGAAACATTCTGTTTTGGGGGTGTTCTTCTGCTAAGGGGACAGGACAACTGTACCGCATCAAAGGGACAATGGATGGGGCAATGTACTGTCAAACCTTCTTCCGTCAGCCAGGGCATTGAAAATGGGTCTTGGATGGGTGTTTCAGTATGACAATGACCAAAAACACACGGCCAAGTTAACAAAGGAGTGGCTCGAGAAGAAGCACAATAAGGTCATGGAGTGGCCTAGCCAGTTTCCAGACCTTAATCCGATTGAAAATCTGTGGAGGGAGCTGAAAGTTCGAGTTGCCAAATGTCAGCCACCAAACCTTAATGACTTGAAGAGGATCTGAGAGAGGAGTGGGCCAAAATCCCTCCTGAGATGTGTGCAAACGTGGTGGCCAACTACAGGAAACGTCTGACGTCTGTGATTGTGTCAGGGATCCCCTCGATCCCTGCCGCGATGGTCCCGGCGCAGGCGCACTGCTCCGCCCTGTACACGGGCACTAGGTCCGGGCCGGCCGCGGCGTTCGAGTTCGCGCATACGCAGTAGAAGCCGCGGCCGCCCGCTGGGCACCAATGGCAGCGCAGGGCGGGATATTTAAATGTCCCTGAGCTGTCATTTCGTTGCCTTCTGGTCTTACCTGCTTCCTGTGATTCTGAACCTGTGCCTTGTAAGTTTATTGACCCGGATTGTTCTTGACCTGCTGATTTCTCCTGCCCAGACCCTTGCTTTGCCTGACCTCTCTCCCTGGATGCCCCTCATTAGATCTGACCTACTGTTGCTGACCTGGCGTGTGACCCGACGATTCTCTGCCTGCTCCCTTGTACCTTACCGTCCTCTACGTTACCAACTCGGCCTGTCTGACTTCGCACTTGCTCAGCCATCCATCCTATCGGGGTCACCCGACCTCCTCACATCTGGCTCTCCCTGGTTGGAGCCCCTGGCGAACACCCCTACCACTGACAGGTGTGCTCAGTAGTGGCGACCTGGTCTCGGGGTACTACAAGTCCATCCCCACCATCAGGGGCCCTGGTGAACAAGTACCCTGGGGCTTAGACTCTGCGCTCTGGGCACGCCTGACCAGTGGAGTGCTAGTGGTGCCGCTCGGCGGTCCCTCACAGTACCAGAAGGCCATGACTGAGCCTCGAGGAGGACCCTCCCCGATGGAGGAGGTTTGCAGGCACCTGGCTACCCTGACGCAAGCAGTAAACTCTTTGCAGGACAGATGTTTGCAGATTGAGAATCGGTTTTAGGCCTGCACCATATCTGCTCCTGTTTCACAGGCCCCGGCTCCTGCACCTCCGGTCGCAGCAGCCCACGAGCCGGCTCCTGGGCCTTCCGCATCACTCCCTATGGCGGAACCCCGAGTACCCTTACCCGAGCGCTTCCACGGGGATCGCACACACTTTCGGTCATTCCGTGACTCCTGTCTGCTCTACTTTGAACTGCAACCACGGACCTTTTTGACAGAATCGGTGAAAGTGGGGTTTGTTATCTCTCTGTTGCAAAGTGAACCCCAAGACTGGGCCCACCGACTAAGGGGAAATAATGATCCCCATCTGGTTACGGTTGACAACTTCTTTAACGCTATGGCCATCTTATACGATGACCCACAACGGGCGGCCTCGGCCGAGGCCACATTATACGCACTCCGACAAGGTCGGCGAGCGGCTGAGGAATACGCCTCTGACTTTAGGCGCTGGATGGGAGACACTCGCTGGAACGAGTTCGCACTTTTGCACCAGTTCCGTATGGGCCTATCTGAGGCTCTGAAAGACGAGCTTGCCCGGGTGGAGGTGCCCGAGACATTAGAGGACTTGATTGCACTCACCATTAAAATTGACCGTAGGCTACGGGAGCGCAGATTGGAGAGGTCTGGTCAGGGTCGCGGAAATACCTGGGGGTCATTCCAAGGATCCAGTCAACATACTAGGCCAAACATCCAGAACCTGCCGTCTGAAGATGCTCCCGAACCCATGCAGCTAGGCCTGGCACGGCCTAAACTATCGCCAGAGGAACGCCAGCGCAGACGCTCCCAGAATCTGTGTCTCTACTGCGGTGAAGCTGGTCACATGGTACGTTCCTGCCCGCAGAAACTGAGTAAGTTCACCTCATCTTCTTTATCTATTGGCAATATGAATCCGTCCCAATACTTAGTTGTCCCCCTCTCCTTTCAGCTTTCAGAAAGGACCGTGGAGGTGACGGCCATAGTTGATTCGGGGGCATGCAGCTGTTTTGTGGATATCAATTTTGCTCACCAGCAGGGTATCCCCCTCCGTCCAAAGGAGAAGGGGTTTCACATCTTTTTGGCTGATGGGTCCCGGATAAAGTCAGGGGTGGTTAACCAGGAGACCCCTTCCATTGTGACTTCCATTGCCGGTCAGCACCGGGAACTCCTCCGCCTGGATGCTATTGCATCACCCCTTTTCCCAGTCATTCTGGGGCTCCCATGGTTGCGGGCCCATAACCCCCAAATTGACTGGGAAACTGGGGTTGTCTCGTTCCCTTCCCCATACTGTCGGGAACTGTGCCGAACCTCGGGCCCGGAGGTCCCCCAGGTCCTCCTGTGCTCTGAAGGGGATGCCAGCCTAAAACAAGTGATTCCTGCAGCCTATCATAAGTTTCTTGATGTGTTCAGTGAACGGGGAGCAGATACTCTACCCCCCCACCGCCCATATGACTGTCCTATTGATCTGTTACCCGGTTCTGAAATTCCCTTCGGGCGAATTTTTCCCCTTTCTGAGCTAGAATTAGGGGCCCTGAAGGATTATATTGAGGACAGCCTCCGGAAGGGATTCATCCGTCCCTCCACTTCCCCAGCAGGTGCAGGGATCTTCTTTGTAGAAAAGAAAGACAAGACTTTGAGGCCATGTATTGACTATCGGGAGCTGAATAGGGTCACAATCAAAAATCGTTACCCATTACCACTGGTACCAGAATTATTCCAGAGCTTAAAAGCTGCAGTAGTATTTACCAAGCTGGACTTAAGGGGAGCCTACAACTTGGTTCGCATAAGGGAGGGGGATGAGTGGAAAACGGCCTTCCGCACCCGTTTCGGCCATTTCGAATACCTGGTCATGCCTTTCGGGTTGTGCAATGCGCCGGCCACCTTCCAGCACTTTGTAAACGACATCTTTAGGGACTTCCTGGACATCTTTGTCATCGTCTACTTAGACGACATTTTGATTTTCTCATCCTCCCTGGGGGAGCACAGGGTACATGTAACAAAGGTGTTGGGGCGGTTGCGGCAGCACGGGTTGTACGCTAAAGCAGAGAAATGTTGCTTTGAACAGGCTAGCGTTACATTTCTGGGTCTGATTATCTCCACCACGGGGGTCGCAATGGACCCTCAGAAGGTCTCTGCGATCCTAGATTGGCCTGAACCCACGGACAGGAAAAGCGTCCAACGTTTTATCGGGTTCGCAAACTTCTACCGGAAGTTCATCAAGAACTTTTCGGGTCTGGTCTCCCCCATCACTCAGTTAACCAAGCTTGGGACACGATTCAGATGGACGCCAGAGGCACAGGAAGCTTTTGAAGCACTAAAGAAGTTATTTACCTCGGCACCCATTCTGGGTCATCCCGACGCCTCCCTGCCCTACATCTTAGAAGTAGATGCGTCAGAAAACGCGGTTGGCTCCATCCTTTCCCAGCGGAAGGGCACCAAGGAATTACTTCACCCAGTAGCATTCTTCTCACGGAAACTTACCCCTGCGGAGAAGAACTACGACATTGGGGATCGAGAACTACTGGCTATCAAGACCGCATTAGAAGAATGGAGGTACCTGCTGGAAGGTGCCTCACATCCCATCCTGATATTCACGGTCCACAAGAACCTGGAATATCTGAGGACGGCCAAACGTCTGCGCCCACGACAAGCAAGATGGGCATTGTTTTTCTTGAGGTTCCAGTTCCACATCACATACAGGCCGGGATCAAAAAACACGAAGCCAGACGCGTTGTCACATATGTAGGAGGACGCCAAGGAGATCCCAGTGCCTGACACTATTCTGCCTGCGGGGAACTTCTTGGCCCTCCAGACGAACCTTCGCTCCGAGATCCTGAGAGCGTCCACAGCGATGTCTACCTCCGATGGGGCGCCCCTCCAGAACAAGGGGGGACTCCTATGGAGGGAGGACCGGATTGTGGTGCCGGAGGATGCCCGAACCTTAGTCTTGGGACATTGCCATGACCACTCGATGGCAGGACATTTTGGCCCGGTCAAGACCCAGGAACTTCTCCGACGTTCCTTCTGGTGGCCGGACATGGCCAAGGATTGTAAAAGTTACGTGGGCTCCTGTGCCATCTGCCAGCGGAACAAGCCTTCAAGAAATAAGGCGTGGGGCCTGCTACGTCCATTACCCATCCCTGAACGGCCCTGGCAGAAAATCGCTATGGACTTCATAGTCGAGCTTCCACCTTCACTGGACCACACAGCAATTCTCATGGTCGTGGACCGCTTATCCAAGATGGCCCATTTCATTCCTTTACGGAAGACTCCATCAGCAGCCGAGACGGCGCAAGTTTTTATTCGAGAGGTCGTTAGACTGCATGGGGTTCCCGAAGACATCTTCTCGGACCGAGGGGTGCAGTTTACCTCGAGATTTTGGAGGGCATTGTGCAAAGCCCTGGATATCAAGCTATCCCTTTCCTCGGCATTTCACCCTCAGACCAATGGTCAGACCGAAAGGACCAATCAGACCCTAGAGCAATACCTGCGATGCTACACTTCATTCTCTCAGGACGACTGGGTGCCACTTCTCCCTTTGACGGAATTCGCGTACAACAACGCTTGCCATTCTGCAACAGGGCAGTCCCCGTTCTTCTCCAACTATGGGTTTCACCCTGTCTTCCTCCTGGATTTAGTCCCGGAATGCCCAATTCCAGCGACACAGGATGCACTAACCTTTTTCACTTCAAACAATAAAAAACTACAGGAAGCCATCCGTCAAGCCCAAGAAGACTACAAGAGGGCTTTTAATAGGAAGCGAAGAGGGGATCTGGTGTTGCGGCCCGGAGAGAAGGTTTGGCTGGCTACATCGAACTTGAGGATGCTCTGCCCGTCAAAAAAGTTGGGACCTAAATTTATAGGCCCTTTTTGCATCAAACGGATGGTCAATGAAGTGGCCTATGAACTTGTTCTCCCTGAGACACTCAAGATCCACCCTGTCTTCCACGTGTCCCTGTTGAAGCCGGTAGTCCCTGATGCCTTCCCGGAACGGGAATCCAGGCCCCCGGAGGCCGTAACAGTTGAAGAGGAAGAAGAATTCGAGGTGGAGGCAATCCTGAAGTGCCGACGAAGGGGGGGCCAGACCCAATTTCTCATCAAGTGGAAGGGCTATGGCCCTGAGGACAATTCGTGGGAACCAGCCCATAATGTCCATGCACCTAGACTTGTCCGGAGGTTTCTTTGTGATCACCCGTGGTGGAGAGATCGGGTGGGCATCCGGAGGTTGCCCGTAGGGGGGGGGGCAATGTCAGGGATCCCCTCGATCCCTGCCGCGATGGTCCCGGCGCAGGCGCACTGCTCCGCCCTGTACACGGGCACTAGGTCCGGGCCGGCCGCGGCGTTCGAGTTCGCGCATGCGCAGTAGAAGCCGCGGCTGCCCGCTGGGCACCAATGGCAGCGCAGGGCGGGATATTTAAATGTCCCTGAGCTGTCATTTCGTTGCCTTCTGGTCTTACCTGCTTCCTGTGATTCTGAACCTGTGCCTTGTAAGTTTATTGACCCGGATTGTTCTTGACCTGCTGATTTCTCCTGCCCAGACCCTTGCTTTGCCTGACCTCTCTCCCTGGATGCCCCTCATTAGATCTGACCTACTGTTGCTGACCTGGCGTGTGACCCGACGATTCTCTGCCTGCTCCCTTGTACCTTACCGTCCTCTACGTTACCAACTCGGCCTGTCTGACTTTGCACTTGCTCAGCCATCCATCCATCCCATCGGGGTCACCCGACCTCCTCACATCTGGCTCTCCCTGGTTGGAGCCCCTGGCGAACACCCCTACCACTGACAGGTGTGCTCAGTAGTGGCGACCTGGTCTCGGGGTACTACAAGTCCATCCCCACCATCAGGGGCCCTGGTGAACAAGTACCCTGGGGCTTAGACTCCGCGCTCTGGGCACGCCTGACCAGTGGAGTGCTAGTGGTGCCGCTCAGCGGTCCCTCACAGATTGCCACCAAGTACTAAGTCACGTTTTGTGAAGAGGATCAATTACTTATTTCTCTCATGAACATTCAAATCAGTGCATAATTTGTTAGACATAAATTTCTTTAGATTTTTTTGTTTCTATTCTGTCTCTATGTTACAATACACCTACTATTCGATTTTTAGACTGATCATTTCTTTGTGAGTGGGCAAACATTCAAAATCAGCAGGGGATTAAATACTTATTTCCTTCACTGTATATATGTGGACACAGGCACAATTTTCATACTTTTGGCTCTGTATGCCACCAGAATATATTAAAACGAAACAATCCAAATGAATTTGAAGTGTAGACTTTCAGCTTTAATTCAAGGGCTTAAACATAAATACAAAGTACAAATTTTAGGAACTGCAACCATTTTTATACACAGTCCCTCCATTTTCAGGGGCTCAAATGTAATTGGACAAATAAAAATAATCATAAATAAAATGTTCATTTTTGATATTTTGTTGAAAATCCTTTACTGGCAATGACTGCTGAGGACGGGAACCCATGGACATTACCAAAGACTGGGTTTCCTCCTTTCTGATGCTTTGCCAGGCTCCAATTGCAGCTGTATTCAGTTGTTCTTTGTTTGTGGGTCTTTCTGCCTTTAGTTTTGCCTTCAGCAACTGAAATGCACGCTAAATTGGGTTGAGATCAGGTGATTGACTCGTCCATTGCAGAATATTCTACTTCTTTTCCTTCAAAAGCTCCTGGGTTGCTTTTGCACTGTGTTTTGGATCATTGTCCATCTGTACTGTGAAGCGCCATCAAATCAACTTTGCTGCATTTGGCTGAATCTAGGCTGACAGTATATCTCTAAACACTGCAGAATTCATCCGGCTGCTTCTGTCATATCATCAATAAACACCAATGACCCAGTGCCACTAGAAGCCATGCATGCCCATGCCATCACACTGCCTCCACCATGTTTTACAGCTGACGTTGTGTGCTTTGGATCATGAGCTGTTCCAAGCCTTCTCCACACTTTTTTCTTACCGTCATTCTGGTACAGATTAATCTTAGTTTCATCCGTCCGGGGGAATGGCTATTATTAAGAGCTGTAATTCCTAAACCCTTCCTCCAATTTGGATGTACATACCCTCAAATTAAACCTGAGAGTGTGCATTTTCAGCCCATATCTATCATATAACTATAGCTTGAATATGTTTTAGTAATTACCTGAAAAAAAAAAACGAAAATCGTGTGCAAATATATACGGACCTAGCTGTACATTGCACAGTTCATTCCTTTAACTTGTAGCCTACATACCTTGTGGACTTCATGATAGTGCTCTAGAGCCAGCACCCATTGACAAAGAGAACGGCAGGCCGTGGACACTAAACCAACTTTCTGCGGGTTAAACTCTGGGGTGCTTGTATATTTCTTTAACTGATAAAAAACCTGGAAGTAGATGATAGGAAAGCATAGATCAAGTCACATCAAGCTCATAATTTAAAGGTAAATTATAGTTTTCTCAGTGAGCACATATTTTGAGTTATAATTGCAATATTTACCTTAAAACTGAACTCCAGTAATTATTTGCAATGCATACTAACATAGGCCCAGTTTAGCACAATGCATGTATATCTTATGCCTGATGGATTGCTGGAGAAACTGTAAATTACTGTAGTAGTCAGTGATAGCTGCAAACTTCCAGGTCCTGCTCAGGTTCTATGTAAGCAGCTGACCCACACCCCACTGACCACAGGAGGGTCGCTATTGATAGAAATGCCCTGCAATTTTTCAGTGAATACCAAGTATTCTCTGACTGTACAGGGTGGAATTCATGATTCCACTGCCCCTCCTCTCTACCTTGTCCAATCAGAGAATGCTTTGCATTCATGAAAAATACAAGGCTTTGTATGAATGGCGGTGGCACTGAGCGAGCAACCCCCTGAGGTCAGTTTGCAGTGGGGCAGCTGCTCAAATCAAACCGAAGCAGGGCCCAAAAGATCGTGACTATCACTGTAGTAGTGTGACTACTACAATGATTTCCAGCTTCACCAGCTGTCCATTAGGTATATAATAATGTATACTTCATTTTGAAAACCATTTCTCATTTTCTTTCCGCTTCACAATTATGTGCCACTTTGTATTGGTCGATCACATAAAATCCGAATTAAATAGATTTAGGTTTTTGGTTGTAACATGACAAAATGTGAAAAATTTCAAGGGGTATGAATACTTTTTCAAGGCACTGTACACTGTGCCAAGCTGGCCCAATGTAAGTGTGCAATTCAAATAATTCCAGGAGTTCAGCTTTAAGGGAATTTTTTGTTGTGACTCATATTTAAGCATTCTAGCTTTTACATCTTTTGTTATTGTATCAAATATAGCCACACTACTCTACTACTACTAAAAGTGAAGATTTACTATGTTATAGGAACATCTAGAAATGTTAATTGTACCATAATAAATCTAAATTTTATCTTCATTTTCTACTGAAAAAATAGCAGAGCACACTCTGTTCCTTGGGCCTCATAGCTGTAAATCTGCAGTGAGATTATCAAAGGTGCTGCTGTCTCTGCTAATCCCACCACTTATGGAGAAAGATTTGGTGATGCCACTAATATGCTGCTATGTTCTCTTTGCTGGAGAGGAAGCTTTACTTGAGGACTTCCAGTGTAATAATTTCCCTCCTGCTTCAATCAGTCTGTGGATATAGGTTTCCTCTACCTCTCCTGCTGCTTCTTTATCATTTCCCCATCAAGTGGGCAGCTCTGAGAACAAGCGTAGCTCTGCTCTTCTACCAGGACATGATTAATTAGTAATGGGGAAAAGATCAGCTGCAGAGAGCCTATAGACACTAATCCTTTGCCTACTGCTTGTCTTTGGGCACAGCTTTCACAGTTCAGGATACAAATTATATTTGAAACAATATACTGAAAAACAATAAAACAAAATAATAAGATCATTTACACCAGGCTGATCTTTTTTACATCGGTACGTACTATACATCCCATTTAAAAGAAGCCTGCCACCGAATAATGTGTAATTTCTAGGTATCCATACATAATTCTAAATATCATCTACATCTCTGAAATGCTCAGGTATAACACATCACATTCATGGTATGGTATAGAATCTAAGATATCAAAAGGGCATTCAAACCTCTAATTTTCCACTGCCAAATCCTAAATTTCACTTTAACTGCACATTTCCAAAATATACCAAATTCACACAGTAACCAGGAAACCATTTACTGAATATAGCCTTGCTATAGGTCTAGGCCAGTGGTCGGCAAGCCGCGGCTCGCGAGCCACATGCGGCTCTTTACAAGCTTAAATGCGGCTCTTCTGTGTGCTGGGCGCCCGCTCCCCTCCCTCCTCTCCCTCCTCTCGGACGGGCGTGTGCAGGGCGGCCGCCCCCTCACCTCCCCTCCCCTCCCTCCTCTCGGACGGCCGCCCGCTCCCCTCCCTCCTCTCGGGCGGCCGCCCCAAAAGTCAGGACTCTGCAGCTGTCAGGATGTAGGCGGGGCAGCCAGGATGTAGGCGGGGCAGCGTGACGAACTCCTCTCCTCTCACAGTCCGCCCTGAAGACCAGAACGGCGTGGGAAGCACGGCGAGAGGAATGTGCGGAGCAAAGGTAAGTGAATTGACACAGGGGGGACTTACTATATGGGGGATGAATTACTATATGGGAGACTTACTATATGGGGGGACTTACTATATGGGGGGGGGACTTACTATATGGGGGATGAATTACTATATGGGGGACTTACTATATGGGGGGGGGACTTACTATATGGGGGGGGGACTTACTATATGGGGGACTTACTATATGGGGGATGAATTACTATATGGGAGATGAATTACTATATGGGAGATGAATTACTATGGGGGGGATGAATTACTATGGGGGATGAATTACTATATGGGGGATGAATTACTATGGGGGATGAATTACTATGGGGGATGAATTACTATATGGGGGATGAATTAATATGGGGGATGAATTACTATATGGGGGATGAATTACTATGGGGGATGAATTACTATATGGGGGATGAATTACTATGGGGGATGAATTACTATGGGGGGATGAATTACTATGGGGGATGAATTACTATGGGGGATGAATTAATATGGGGGATGAATTACTATATGGGGGATGAATTACTATATGGGGGATGAATTACTATATGGGGGATGAATTGCTATGGGGGATGAATTGCTATATGGGGGATGAATTACTATGGGGGATGAATTACTATATGGGGGATGAATTACTATATGGGGGATGAATTACTCTATGGGGGATGAATTACTCTATGGGGGATGAATTACTATATGGGGGATGAATTACTCTGGGGGATGAATTACTATATGGGAGATGTATTTTCAGTTTTAAAAATGTGGCTCTCAAAATAAATTTCAATCGTGGTTTTGGCGAGATTTGGCTCAGTTGAAAAAAAAGGTTGCCCACCACTGGTCTAGGCGATAGGAAGGTTTTTCTTTGATCATCTCCCTGTTAAACTGATTACACCCATAAAGCACAGTATATATTTACATTTTGTAACATGTAATAATTTTACACACTGAACCAATCATTTCTCACTGATTGGTGGGGATGGAGAGCGGTCTGGCTTTTAGGAATGATACCTTCTCCGGCACGCTGTCCTTGTCAAGGTTGACCAGTCTCTTGAGGAAACCCTGGTCTCCAAGGAGTAGCTTGGCTGTGGCCCAATCAGGTTTCTTCTGCAGAAGTACGCACACGGCATTCATGACTGTCAGTACCAGGACTGGAGGATTTGTGTACACTCTGCATGACAGTGTTCAACAGTTAAACTCTAATAAAGAAAGCTGAGTACATGAGATTTATTTTTTTTAGTGACAATTATTCCACATTTGACTTTTGCTATCTGTCACAATTTTCTGATATCTGTTAGTATTACTAGACAGTTGCTAGCTCATATCACAGGCCTAGTTAGAACTGGGACAGGCAACCTTTGGTCTGGGGGAAAAGGAGGACCAACTGGCCCTTTCATGGCAGGGACAGTTTTCTGAGGGCTAAAGAAAGTGTATGTGATATTGATTGGTAGGCCTGGTAAGTGGGTGGTTTTGCAAAGAGCATAGTTTATTGTGATACATATTTTCCCATGTATGTGCTGTATATGTTAAGAAACAGAATATAAAGGATTAACTGTAAACAATTAAAAATTTTAGGGGTTAAAAAAGATAACCGTTCCCCTGTGAAAACAATACAATGTTACCTAAATAAAATGCCACAAATACCACAAATAGTTTGTAACTGACTGCAGTTACCCTGACTGAGGTCAGAAAGGGGGAGCATCTTCACTCAAGGCCACGCCCCAAATTTTTTTCTTCATTGTAGTCTCCAAAATGCCTGCTGGCCCAGCCCTCCCCTTACTAGATGGCAGAGAAATCACACAGCTCAGATCACGAGTTCTAGTTTCACTCTGATTTGGCTTGTTGCTCCAATTTAGGAATTCCAAAGACATCCTGGTTACTGTTTTCAGAAGCCCATGCGCAATGAATTTCAGGTTAATATGACACAGCTTTTGTGATGTCACTTACTTAACTTCTGAAATGTCAGATTTGTCCAGGGAATCCAGGGCGGAGACAGCCTCAGCTAAAGCAGGGAGGACTTCACTGAGCTCTTGCTGGGATTGCTGAAAAGCAACACAGAAAATAAAAAAAGGCACTGATATTCAACAAAACTCTTTTATTCTCCTTATATTATTACTTTAGTACTTTATTACTTTATATTAGTACTTTATTACTAAGGTTGCAAAGACATTACATATTTTTAAACTGTCATGTTTGCCATTTTATTACTTTTTAGCCAATGAGCTGCGGCAGGCTAGGTAGGCATGCCCAAAACTGCCTCTGAAAGCCCACAGCTGGAAGCCAAAGCCCCATTCAGACATAAAGGGCATAAATAAAACCGTCATCGCTGCATTTTTTTCTGAGGTACTATGCTTGAAGTAAGGTACTTGCTCCCCTTGGTTATTATAACTCCCTTTTCTTTGTTGCTGAATATTCTATTTATTGTTTTCCAAATAACATCTTTCACAATATAACCATTATCTATGGAAAAAAAAGCAATAAAATATATCAGAACAAAACAATTACATTATTTTTAAGTTTAAAGTAGATTAAAGCCATAACTGGATGACAATTAGTTTACTAAAGCACTCAAACAACTGTAATTTTTTTCAGTCTTTCTTGCATCTTAGATGAATGGCATTTCCTGATTGTGACAGTGGCAGAACAATTCTGAGCAAGTTCTCCACTGAAAGCATGCATGACAGGCTAAAAATTGGGAAGCACGCACAGAGGGTTGTCACCCTATAACACAGTGGTTCTCAACCTTTCTAATGCCGCGACCCCTTAATACAGTTCCTCATGTTGTGGTGACCCCCAACCATAAAATTATTTTCGTTGCTACTTCATAACTGTAATTTTGCAGTGGGAGGAGTAGTGCCACATCATTGGTGTCAGTGGAAGGAGTAGTGCCCCATCACTGATGTCAGTGGGATGAATAGTGCCCCATCGTTGGTGTCAGTGGGAGGAATAGTGCCCCATCACTGGTGTCAGTGGGAGGAATAGTGCCCCATCACTGGTGTCAGTGGGAGGAATAGTGCCCCATCACTGGTGTCAGTGGGAGGAATAGTGCCCCATCACTGGTGTCAGTGGGAGGAATAGTGCCCCATCACTGGTGTCAGTGGGAGGAATAGTGCCCCATCACTGGTGTCAGTGGGAGGAATAGTGCCCCATCGTTGGTATCAGTGGGAGGAATAGTGCCCCATCGTTGGTGTCAGTGGGAGGAATAGTGCCCCATCGTTGGTGTCAGTGGGAGGAATAGTGCCCCATCGTTGGTGTCAGTGGGAGGAATAGTGCCCCATCATTGGTGTCAGTGGGAGGAATAGTGCCCCATCATTGGTGTCAGTGGGAGGAATAGTGCCCCATCATTGGTGTCAGTGGGAGGAATAGTGCCCCATCATTGCTGTCAGTGGGAAGAATAGTGCCCCATCATTGGTGTCAGTGGGGGGAGTAGTGCCCCATCATTGGTGTCAGTGGGGGGAGTAGTGCCCCATCACTGGTGTCAGTGGGGGGAGTAGTGCCCCATCATTGGTGTCAGTGGGGGGAGTAGTGCCCCATCATTGGTGTCAGTGGGAGGAATAGTGCTCCATCACTGGTGTCAGTGGGGGGAGTAGTGCCCCATCACTGGTGTCAGTGGGGGGAGTAGTGCCCCATCACTGGTGTCAGTGGGAGTAGTGCCCCATCACTGGTGTCAGTGGGAGTAGTGCCCCATCACTGGTGTCAGTGGGGGGAATAGTGCCACATCATTGGTGTCAGTGGGAGGAATAGTGCCCCATCATTGGTGTCAGTGGGAGGAATAGTGCCCCATCATTGGTGTCAGTGGGAGGAATAGTGTCCCATCATTGGTGTCAGTGGGAGGAATAGTGCCCCATCATTGATGTCAGTGTGGTGGAGGGGAGAATAGTGCCCCATCATTGGGGTCAGGGGGGGGGGGAAATAGTGTCCCATCGTTGGTGTCAGTGGGGGGAGGAATAGTGCCCCATCATTGGTGTCAGTGGGAGGAATAGTGCCCCATCATTGATGTCAGTGTGGTGGAGGGGAGAATAGTGCCCCATCGTTGGTGTCAGTGGGGGGGGAAATAGTGTCCCATCGGTGTCAGTGGGGGGAGGAATAGTGCCCCATCGTTGGTGTCAGTGGGGGGAGGAATAGTGCCCCATCGTTGGTGTCAGTGGGGGGAGGAATAGTGCCCCATCGTTGGTGTCAGTGGGGGGAGGAATAGTGCCCCATCGTTGGTGTCAGTGGGGGGAGGAATAGTGCCCCATCGTTGGTATTAGTGACAGCCTGGGCTCGCTCTCTCACTTACCTGTCAGCTGTCTTCCTTCTCTGGCCGCTCTCCTCTTCACTCGCTCCGGCAGCTCCCTCGATCTTCTTTGATGTACGCGCGCTGCCGCTCGGCTCCTCCTCTCCAAGCTCCACCTCCTCGCAGGTGATTGGCCGCCTGTGTGCCTCTCCTGAGCTACAGTTCCGGCGGCCAATCAGCGGTGAGGAGGCGGAGCTGCTGAGCGATCCCGGAGGTGTGGCCAGGTGACAGGAGCAGCGTATCATCCCGCCCACACATCGCCGGAGAGAGGAGCGGTGTCTCGGTTCCTAAGACCATTGGAAATATGTGTTTTCCGATGGTCTTAGGCGACCCCTGGGAAATGGTCGTTCGACCCCCAAAGGGGTAGCGACCCCCAGGTTGAGAACCGCTGCTATAACAGAAAGTGTCTGAACCAGGCCCTAATGGCAGGATCACTGGGTATTACTTTAATGAAAGCTTCAGATATAAAAAGATTAAAATTGCCTTTGAATTTCATTATCATGTTAAAGATTATTTCAGATTTTAGTGATTGGGTTTACAGTGGTTGTAAAGCTCTAACAGAAAAATTAAAAAAGCATATCCCTCTAACGTGTGTAGTAGTTTAAATCCAAAGCACCAAGGTCAAGCTGCCTCCACAGCATCCTGGGAGGTGGCCGCCCCACCTCCAGCACATAACAGGTGACTTACAGCTTCAGCTGTGTATGTTTCTCTATGAGCCTGTGTACAGGGAGTGTGGTTCTTCTTTTCACTCAGCAATCAGTTTACAGCGAGCTCTGGGCTCTAGCTGTGCAGTGTGTGTGACATCCCTGCCCTAACTCCTTTATAGTGGTTGTAAAGGCTCAGTTTTTTACTTTCATGCACTCTATGCATGAAGCTAAAAAACCTTCTATGTGCAGCAGCCCCCTCAGCCCCTCCTAATACCTACCTGAGCCCCATCGTGCATGAGAGCCTCGGCTCTCCAGGGACTTTCCCTCCTTATTGGCTAAGTCAATTACAGCCAGTGAGCCAATGAGGAGAGAAACGGGGTGCTGCCAAGCCATGGCTCCATGTGTGAATGGACACAGAGCATTGGCTCGGGAGTGAATCTGTTTGGGTACCCCCCATAGCAAGCTTCTTGCTTAGGGGGAACTTGGCAGGAGGGAGGGGGATCGGGGCTGCTCTGTGCAAAACCACTGTGCTGAGCAGGTAAAGGTGTCTGTTATTAAAAGAAAAATTGCCTTTAATATCACTTTAAGATTTCTTGGAATTAGAACAAAAGATGAGACACATAACATATCAAAAAAAGACTGAGGCTAGCACATATTCCCTATTCCAGGGGAAGAGTAATTATCTATGCCACCCAATTTCATGGACCCAGAATCAGCCCCTGTTGCTATGGTCTAGTCTGTATAAGGCATCATAGTTGTATTTTCCTGCATGCACAAGAATGGATCGCCATCACTGTAGCCTGTTTGTACATATCCTTTGCTGCCCACAGCAACCCCTCTGCTAGGGTCACCTCTATTACAGAGAGAATGTCCTTGCTTTACTGCTCTAAACTTGGTTTAGAATGTTGTGACACAATTTAAATAAGAATTGAAGGTAAAAGTAGAGAAATACCAAGTATTTTAAAAGTTTACTTGCAGCACTTCTCTTTGCATTCATTTTTTTTTATTTCTCTAGTACAGCCCCCTACCGGGTTGCACATCATAACTCTCTCCTCTTCTCAGAGTGTCCAATTACTGTCTATGCTTGCCTAGCTCCTCTGCCCCTCCCCTCCATACATAATCTTTTATGTAGCAACAGTGGATGAGCAAAATGGAATACAACAAAATGTTACTTGAGTGACAGCCCTAAATCTGTTGGGGCTGTTGACATCACATCCAAGATGTGGGCAGTGAGCAGCAGTCTTAGCTAATTTGGATATCTACCCACTGGAGGCGTTTACTGATAAATAACATGCATACATGCATACAATGCACATGTAGTCTTATGGGAAGATTGTTGTTAAAATCAATGATCTGGCAAAAGGGTCTTAAGCTTCTATGAGATGACTGTATTTTTGCTGATAATGGGACAGTATATGTGGCAGCCATTTTGCTTCTGACACTTTAGGCAGAGACCCCTTATGTCTAAAGTCATATCCGGTCTTGTGTGCATGGCAACCCACATGTAAAGACCTGTTACCTCAGCATATTCTTGTACGATTCTGGTTTCTTGTGCCATCACCTCTTCTTCCTGCTTTACGATGGCTCGAACTTGCTCCACCACAACTGAGTCCCTGTGGAGTTTAGCCATAAATTCCTCAATTTCCTAAAGGAAGGAGAAACATTATATTAATAACAATAAAAAAAAAACAGTTTGGTGTATGTTAACCTTGAGTGAGGCAAAAGGCCTTCATCTAAGGAAGTTCCCAGGTGATGTATGTAGCATAATGACATCACAACATCTTACCTTTGTTTTTTGCTCTATTTGTGGTCCCAAAGCCACCAGTTCATCTTGCATGATCTCAATGGACGAGGAGGCCTCCAACAGCTTAGACAGCCCAGTATAGAAACGATTTCTAATAGAAAGAATAATTCACTATAACACACACATATACAGTACTGATTGGAAAGTTTGAAAGTCTGCCTACTGTGTCGCTCCATCACAGAGGCCCAAGACATACTGCCTATTTATACTGACCTACACCAAAGGGACAGAAAATGACCGAAGGACTTATCAGGGTAATGCCATTAACCACCAGAGATACAGTAGTCAGGGCCAGTGCTAGACTATTTTGCTCACTAGGCAAAACCAGCTACTTGCCCCCCCCCAAAAAAAAATTAAAGACAGTAGAAAATATTAAATCAACAAAACATGAAACTGCTAAAGTTCTTTTATTTTGCAAAAATAGAGTGCCATAAGACAGCTTTTGACAGATCCCAGGCTGGAATTCCCCAGGCAATGGGGGAAGATAAAATGCTGTGACAGCAGGCAACCCAGCACCGGCCCACACACTGCTGGCATCTTCCTCTGTCCTTTCTTCTTCCCCCTCTGCCACCCCTCCCCTCAGCTGAAGGATCATTTACGATGTGGCAGTGTTCCACACAGAGAGAGTGCCAGCCTGTGCTGTGCCTAGGTGTTCCTAGGTGGCAGTTTGCCCTAGGCGACTGCCTAGTTTGCCTAGTGGAAGCACCGGACCTTATAGTAATCAGAGCTGAGGTGAGTAACGTTCTAAGCACTGCAGGGCTACCAGAAGTTTTAAAAATAAGAGTATCTGTCTTTACTATAGAAAATTATATTGTTTCATTACCTTTAATATCGTTTTCTTGGAGCACATCACAGGATACAAACGACTTAGACATTACTGACTACTGGGGTGATACTGCCACCTTCAGGTGAACAGACACTGGCCAAAAAAGGCAGAAACCCCTGCCCAGGCATAGCACCTGCAAGCTCAACTAAGCCTCAGTTTTTTAGTATGCAATGAGGACACAAGAGTGGAGGGATCTCTGTGTCCTGTGAGGTACTCCAAGAAAAGAATTTTAAAAGGTAAACTAAAAACCCTCATTTCTTAATCTAATCCTACATCATAGGACACAGAGGGCTTAAATATGCAGGACCTCTCTGGATGTTCCAAAGCAGTGAACATGTGGGGTGGGAAACAGAGCAACAAGGCCAACACACCCAAAAACAGATCAGCAGGGAACTCAACTACAAAGCCACCTGCAAGACCTTTAGCCAAAATCTGCCGTCCGCAGGAGCATGAACATCTACTTTGTAGAACTCATAAGAGATGACCAGATAGCAGAAGCTTGAAACTGAATGTTCAGGAATCACTGACACACTGGGTACAGTGAGAGGAAAGCAGCAAAATCCCAAATCCAATTGTCTATGACTTCCTGAGTCCAAGCGGCCATGAAGGCCAATATATGTCCCCTCACCCACGCAAGTGGGGTTTGTTCCTTCACATTGAGGAAGATTAATCTGAATTGGATGACTTAGGGGTCCACTTATTCTTAAGGAACTGGTTTGTAGCCTTCTGTTTAGAGCCCGAGGCTGGTTGCTTATGAAAGGAACACTTCTTGGATTATGAAGGAGTTACTGACTTATGACTTGTCATTTTCCGTTTCTTCTTCAGAGGCAAAAGCGTGCTTCTACTTACAGTAACCTTCTGGATGAAGGTATCCAAGGACGGTTCAAACAAAACAAGCATTTGCCCTCAAATGGAAGACTTTCAATTTGAAGAAAAGTTGCCCTAACCAACACTTGAGCCATAGAATCATTCTCATATGGACAGTCATTGTGCCCACTCTTGAAAGCTGCCATATCGGATCGTTCAGAGAATTTACTGAGAAACTCATAGTTCTCAGAAAATCTTCCAAGCACTACCAAATGCATGCTTTTTGCCCAGACCTTAAGGGCTTTGCAAATTCCCACTACAGTCACTGAAGGCTGCTGTAACCAGAGAAAAGGAGGCCTTAAAGAGGGCCTCTAACCTCTTACCTGTTGTGTCTTTAAACAGCAGAAAATAGCCCGATTCCTTGAAGAATTCATCCTCCATGGGGTACTAATGGGCAAAACTCTTCAGTGGTGAGCCCAGTCAGCATACAAAGTAAGTGAGGGTGCACAGAAAAATCTTGGGATCCTTTAGTGGTTGTCGGAAACCAAAACCAGTGACTTTAGTGTAACAGTATTCTGTTAGAGGTAACTTCAGGTTTGTGCGCACCACCATATCTGTGTCTGTAACAGCCTTGGAATCTGAGATTTTTGCTAGGAGGACTCATCTACAGAAGAGTCCTAATCCCTGATGGCATCTTCCTCTTCTGAAGGATTTTCCTCTGACACATTTTCCTTCCACAAAGCATAAGGAAGGGAAGGAGAGCATCCAAATTTGTGTCCAAGGCATTTTAGACCAGTGAGTACCTATGGGAGGCGATCTCACAAACCAGATATGGCTGCAGAAAACTCCTTCCTTAACACAAATGAAAAAGGAGGATTGTTCCTCTGGGATAGTGGATATACCAGATAAGGGCAGGGATTCAGAGCTAATCTGACCCTTAGGGGAGTCACTGAAGGAAGAACTGTGCATGGGGGGATCCTCCTTATCTGACAGAGGGATTTGGAAGCCCACACTATTGTTCTTCAGCTGTGAGGCATGTAGGCACAGGCAAACACTGTATTGGCAGTCAGCCCCTAATCAGGTGTCCCCAATATTTGCTGTACCCCATAAGCTGCAATGTGCAGGTGCTGTATTCTGTAAAATCACTTGCTGTATGGAGCTGGAGGTGTCACTCCTGCCCCAGGAAACCGGTAAACAGCACTGACGTATGCACAAACTGCGCATAACATCATCAGCACCAGCTGGCAGTGTTACAGACTGTCCCTGCTCTTGCTTGTTGGGTCCAGGTCCAGTCCCTCTTGGCCTGATCTGGAGAATTCCACCTCTGTTCCATCAGGGGTCAGAATTTATGAAACAAAGCCCATGTGAGAGATCTTCAGAAAGACACTGAGGCAAATCTATCACCTAAGGACACTAGATAAAAAACTGAGACTTAGTTGAGTTGGGAGGGGTTGTGTGTGGGTGGGGATTCCTGCCTTTTTTGGCCAGTGTCCTTTCACCTGAAGGTAGCAGTCTAACCCAAGTTGTCACGAATATCTAAATCCTAGGTGTCTTGTAAAGTACGATTAGGAAAATATGTTGCTCCACACACCTGGGTGATCCAATACCAGCAACTATAAATCGTTTCTATTCAGTACATCCATTCTTTTAAGTGTCTGGAAGAACAAACCCTCATATATGACCCCCTCCTTTAGAAACAAAACACAACTGCTGATTATCTGTGAACCTTTCCAATCACACTTGCTTGACATTTAAGCAAACCCTTAAAGTGTACGTAAGCCCTAACAATAAACGTCTCTGATTTGGTCCCTTCTGGCCTGTTCAATATACTATTAAAAGCATTTTGTTATCTCTCTGCCTCATACACAATTGACTTTTAAAGTGGACCTTTACCCAAAACACCTTGATAAAAAATAATGTTCTTTAGCAAGGAACATACATTCCATTGCACTTTAGTAATTATGCTACTAAAATTACTGTGTGCCTTCAGCATTGTTCCTTTATTTCTTGCCGGGGGTTTCCATTTTGTTGAAGCCAAGAGCCCCTGAGCAGCATTAAATCTTTAAGCTCTCAGCAGGTCAGCCCCTACATTTTTGGCACAGTGCTGAAAAATAGAGAGCAACTGACAATGTGCAGAGCAGGGTGAGACAGTTTAAACAGTATAGGTATTTATCTTTAATGTTTTACATTTACCTGCAGAAGGGACAAGCCTGAAGTGATCTAGCAGGACTTATATTTTTGCCTGTAGTTTCACGTTAAAAATAACATACTTATTTTCACCTATTCTATAGGCTTTGTTGCATCATTTTGCTGATCTCCAGCATTCTCTCTACCGCCACTGTCTGTGTGACAGGGTAACAACAGACGCACAATTGGGAGAGAATTAGGAGACAGGGATTTTATTAAATGGGGTCTCTATATTTATCAGCAATTATACTGAAATAGGATTGTTATGATTATAACAACACAAGAGTATGGCAAAGGATGTAGAGGTAGTCAGCCAAAGCAGATCAAAAATGTTTTTTGTCCGCTGGACAATTGTGGCTCCATATGTTTCCCATCTAGAATAACTAACAGTTTATGTAGGTGCTGTCACTATACACAGCTAGACTTATTAAAGGGACACATTGCCAAGAATGGCAGACAGTAGACATTCAATTATTATTACTAGTTAGTAGAGTCCTTTACCTGTCTGTGGTCAGTGTTTGTCTCTTGGTCTGTAGGATGTTTGAGAAAGTGTCTATGAAACTCAGGTAGCTTTGAGGGGTCACATAATAATGTCTTCTGCTCTCCCTCAAATATTGTTCTGCTTTGCTGGAAACACTTTTGTGAATGGCGACACAGGCTTGAGCAATCCCGTCCTGAAGACCCTGCAGAGGACACCACAAATCTACTTATCAGAAGTATCACTACTACTTTCAAAGTTCACTTCATGGAAAAGTTTCATTAAAGTGAAAGTTAAAGCGTAGCCAAAACCTTTGTTTTTAGTTTTGTAAAGAGCAGACAAATGTTAAACCCTTAAACAAAATATCTTACAAGTAACTGGCGGGATACTTTCGTATAACAGGACTGTGATTTGGATACAGGTGAAGAAAAAAGAATGCCAGCTCTGTATAACCACTCCTATTCCCAGCATGATTAGTATGGGGCATACAGTATGTCCCTCAATGAATTACAAAAAAAGATTTTGCAGTGAGTACAAAAATCCCATTTTCCTTGCTCTCATTCAGAGACAGAGGAATTCAATGACTATTGGGAAGTCCCCAAAAAAAAGCAGTCCCTCAAGTTTCCCCAAAAAAGCAGTCCAACGGTGGGCAACAAAACACTAACAGACCAACAACAAAACAGCACAACTGGAGAAGGGGCCACCTTAAGGATCTTACTCTTAAAGGATAAGTTCACCTATGGAAAATGTTACATGTTTCCACTGTTTCTAGGGTAGAACATGTAACATATTCCCATACCTGCAGCCGCGCCCGCCACCCCCTCCCTCTGACAGATTTCCCCGTACTATCTGTCAAATTTGAAAGCAGCGCGGCCATGCGGGGCAATGCTTTTTACCTGCAAAAAATGTGCATTTATTATTTGTGTCCAAATGACCCTGTAAAGCATTGCACCAGCGATCAGTAGATCACTGATGCCATGCAGGTCTCCTGCAGATCTGTCAGAATATCTGCTTGCTGTAGAGGATGTACGGTCAAGCAGATATACTGACAGGAAGCTTCAATTAACTACCATGGCGCTCCACAGCGCCATTGTAGTTCATTGAAAACTGCAAGCCCACAGCTGCCAAGGTTGTCAGGACTTGCAGATAATTCATTCACAGAGGTCCATGAATTAACGACGAGGCTGCGCTATTTGGGGAGGGTGGGCGTGGCTGCAGCTATGGGAAAATGGGTGGAATATGTAACATGTTCCAAAGGTGAACTTCTTTAAACCCACAGGCCTGAATTATGATTTGTCTGAGCCACTGAAAAATAAATGAGAGGCAGGCTACCCTTTATGGACACCACCTGGAATAACAAAGGGGGAGTCAGTTCTTCTAATTGAAGCAGTGGCTGTGAGGTAGACATGCACAGCACAAACTATATTCAGGAAATGGAGGAAGATCTCCTTCTGATGAACTGGAGATGATGTTTTGGTTGAGGTAAAAGGCAAAGCTACCTTAGGGAGGAAGGAAGTTCTAGGCCTCAACTCCACCTAATCCTTGTGTATAACCAAGAGGGAGACAGGATGAGGCCAGTGAGACACTTGCCAGCTCAGACACATATCCCTAATACGTTCAAAGGGCAATTTTCTTAAGTGCTAAAAGAACAAAATTTAGATCCCACTGAATCACTGAGGAGTGCACAGGAGAGCCACATGGGAGATACCCTGTAAAAACTTAATTAAGGAATGAAAAGTTATTGGTCTTTGGAATAAAACAGCAAGTGCTGAAATCAGGTCCTTAGCATACCTCCCAACCTTTTGAGATGGGAAAGAGGGACACCTAATAGCAAAAGTATGTAGGCATACGACACTCCCCCTGCCACACCTCCTTAACCTTTTGCCTACCGAGCACTTTTACCCCCTTCGTGCCCAGGCCAATTTTCAGCTTTCAGTGCTGTTGCACTTTGAATGACAATTGCGCGGTCATGCAACATTGTACTCATATGAACTTTTTATAATTTTTTTCACACACACAGAGCTTTCTTTTGGTGGTATTTAATTGCCACTGGGGTGGGGTTATTTTTTGCACTATAAACAAAAAAAAAAGCAAAAAAATTAGAAAAAATTTTTTTTTCTTTGTTTCTATTATAAAATTTTGCAAACAGGTAATTTTTCTCCTTCACTGATGTGCGTTGATGAGGCTGCACTGATATGCAGCACTGATGGGCACTGATGAAGTGGCAGGGATAGGCAGCACTGATGGGCACTGATGAGGCGGCACTGGTGGGCATTGATGAGGAGGCACTGATGATGCTGCACTGATATGCAGCAATTATGGTCACTGATAGGCGGCACTGATGGGCACAGCCCTGACTGGCAGCACTGACTGATGGCACTGATGGGCAGCACTGATGGGTGGCATTGATGGGTGCAACTGCTGGGTAGCACTGATGGGTGGCACTGCTGGGTGGTGGCACTGCTGGGGGGGTATTGATGGGGGGCACTGCTGGGCACTGGTGGGAGGCACTGCAGGGCACTGATCATCAGTAACCTGATGATCAGTGCCGAGGTGCTCTGCGACAGCTGCAGGTTGTCGGCAGTACTTTCCTCATGCTTTCCTCATGTGATAGCATGAGGAAAGTGCTGCCGAAAACCGTTAACAGTATTTACTTCATGATCTGCTGTGTCATTGGACACAGCTGATCACGTGGTAAAAGACTGCTGTGATTGGCCTTTTACCTCATCACATGATCAGCGGTGTCCATAGGACACAGCGATCATGGAGATCGCCAAGTGCACTCCCCTGGGGGCATGCAGGCGGGCGCTTTCTGGGAGGACGTCATATGACGCCCTCCCAGAACTGGGTAACTGCGCGGTTACCAAGTGGTTAAAGGAAAATTATTTAAGAAAAAAGATTAGCTAAACCCACAATTGCTCTTTTTTCCAATACAATTCCTGGCTGTTGAAATGTACAAATGCAGCTATTTAGAAATTGAATGAAAGGTTTAGCACTGGGAAACACTTTTTGAAAGATAACAAGTGCATTTTATATACAACTATATAGAGCAGACCAAATTGAGGGATAAATGAGAAGGAAAGAGGGACAAGAGATTTCAATTTCCCCCTCATGAGTTCCCAGCTCCAGCATATTTTACATTATGGAGAAAGCAGTAGGAAATGAGAGTCCTCTGTTCCTCACACCTTATATGGTCAATACACGGTGGTCTACCAGTTGGATTATTTTACATTATTGACAAAGCAGAAGGAAATGAGAGCCCTTTGTTTCAGCAGAAGGAGTAATATATTAGGTGGGAGTAAGGGGCATAGTTGATTGGGATCTCAATCTGAGAGAAGCTGCAGCTGACGTTTCTGAGAAATGCAAAAAGACTAAATCCACCAATCTTAACCCTTAATGGATACATTCATTTTTGGGTGAGTATATCTCTAATGAAAGCACAAATGGATAGGAAAGCTCACCTGATTGTCTTGCAGCAGATGATGCTGTGTGATGTAACTGTTGACCACACTGCAGAGGGCTTCCTCCGGCCACTCGTCATACCAGTCTATAGTACAGCAGTTGACCAGAGATGGGTGAGATCTGCAGTGTTCACGTAATGTCTGTCCTGCAGGACTCAGGGCAAGGACCACATGTAGCTTTGAACGAACCCGCTGCAGCCAAGGAGAGGTTTTGTAATGTCACATTAATGTTGCATAATACTCTGATTTTCAAAATGGGGAAAGACAAGGATGGGGAGGCACTAAAATTACTAAAGATCTGATCAACAGCAATCAGATCCATGTCTGATATTGTATAATGAGGACATACAAAAAAAAAAAAAAACGAAATGGCAAACAGCTCAGTCAGTTTATACCCAGTGATGTGCACGATGGGCCATAAAATATGGCAACTTACACTTTTTGTAGTTTTGGATAGAATGGAGAAGGGTTAGAACCTCCATCAGGTTTTAACTCTTGGTTGTGTCCTTATTGGGCAGATCTTACATCATTAGTTATCCCAAGGCAACAATATACAGTCAAAAACTAAAGTTACCTAAAACTGTTATTAACCTAGCTAGGAGGGTGCTACATCCCCTTTCCCCCAGTACAAAATCCTCAGTAGAGACAACTACCCCCCTTTCCCCAGTGCAGACTCTCTAAGAACATATAACCTGTGACAGACCCAAACGGGGCAGGGGCTTTTGGAGGGAACTAGGGACTAGCCTTCTACCTACTGATTATGGCCCATGGAGGAGACCGGAGATTTTGTCTGCTTCTCCCGGTCAGTTCAGCCTCTGATCAGATAGGGAGAGCGGATCAGTCTGTGATGATGGATAAAAATGAGATGAAACACTGACTACTTCTCCCTGAGGTTCCCATGTTACTATAGGTGTTGGGCAGAGGTAGTAGACCCTGTTGCCAGCGTTTCTGCTGGGACTGTGTATGGGCAGAGACTGGCAGTACTCTGCCCTGCTGCCAGAGCTTCAGCAGGGGTTAGGAGTTCCACTGTATCGGACTACTGCTGTGGAGAAGGGCTGCCCTGCCCAGGCTCCATGTAGCTCTGGAAGCTCAGTAAATGTTGCATCCTCCAATGAAAATCCAATTAAATCCATGCTTTCTGGGCTCTGTGGCTGAGGAGTAAGGGCAGCTTCCTTCTGTCCCAGGTCCTTGAACTGCTGCTGGAGAGATGAGCTCCATCTCCAGTACCCTCATCTGGCTGCTGGGCAGAATCATTCCTCCATCCAAGCTCGTCCTGTGCAGAAACAGATTTTTCAAGGTGAGATTTCAGAGCTGTTGGCTGGTACCTCGATAGCTTCAGGCAAAGGGAGCCCAACCCTGCTGCAGAGCAGCGTCTAGCAGTCGTCTATAGGCGATCTCCAGCTCAAATTCCTGAATGGCTAGAAACTCCAAATCTTCCTGTGCCCAGAGAACTTCTGAGATGTTCAGCATCTGGTCTTTGTAATCCATGATTTCCTCCAAACGCCACTACAGATTGCTCCTGAAGACAGGGTCCCATGACAATTTCCCCAACAAGAGTCCCAAGCTGCCATAGCCAAAATCCCCTGCCCCGGTTAGATCTGTCACACAACCCCTTTCCCCCGAGGTACAGAATCTTCAGAACAGGGGCCCCACTCTCCTTCCCTCAACTCACCAGCCAGTGGGAGCTCAGAGTGAGAGAAAGTCCTGTATGACTGAAGAAGGAAAGAGACTTCCTCCCATTCTAAGAGCTGCTGTCACTTAAGCAGTGGTTGTGGACTCATTGGGGGTGCTGCATCCGTCTGAAACTTTTTTATGAGTTGCACGGTGGTGCAGGGCACCACTGTGCAACACAAAAAAAAGAAATGGCAGATGGCAGAAGCATCCCCAGCAAGTGTGCAACCGGGACAGACCACACCCCTTGCACTCCCATTAGTATGCCCCTGTTGCCCTAGGTAAATGTTTTCCAACCTTTTTGCAGTCAAGGCACCCTTTTAAAATATAAACAATTTTGAAGGCACCCATTCTAAAATGTAAAAAAGAAAACTTATAGTTTTACATATTGCAGCAACATCTACACATGCCAGATACCCAACATTAAAGCTAATTTATTCTTTCAAAACAAATATACTTTTGTACACTGGTAATGATTAGTATTCCAGCATTTCTTCTTCTACATTTCCTTCCCCCATGCAGCTAACGTGACCCCAATGCTGTCAGAGGGGGGTCAAACAAAGATGCTGTGTAGGTGCCTGATGTCCTTATCAACCCATGGTGTCAGTGGTTGTTAGGACGCTGGCAGCTGGCCAGCACAGTGCCAAAGGTTTTAATGTTGATTAATAAAAACCTGTGGCGTTGTGTAACAAATCAGCATGTTTGATCCACCTGTTGGTTTGTACACAATTTTTGGGCAATTTCAACCAATTAGGCATTTTGCCAAGGCACCCCTGAAAAACACAGGCATCCTGGTTGAAAAAGACTGCCCTAGGTCACGCTCACATGTGATGCTAAGCTGCCATGATTGAAAGAACTCCAATGCAATTAAATTAAAGGATGGCCAGGGACAGTAAGGCTGGGGAAGAAAAGGATAGATGTTTTCTAATTAGGGAACAAGGCAAACTTTAGCTGACTTGTAGCAGCTTGTAATTAACAGTGTGGAAATAAGCAGTTTCAGTATAGGAGAGGAGCCTGTACAACTGTGAAAGACTGATTATAAGGCTGAACTCCAACCTTCCCTTCAGACACCCATCATCTATGTACAGCATTGAATCAACATTAATCCCACCTCTAAACAGAGGTTTGATCTACCTGCAGGAAGAATGTCAGCATAGACTCTGCACTGTCAGACATGTTGGCCTCTACAGCGTCTGTTTGGAGCTCCACAAAGAGACCATCCAGTTCTTCCTTGTCAAACAGGTCAGGAACTTCTCCCGAGTTCAGGATGCTGTTTATATCCTCTAGGAAAGAATCCTGTGCAAAGACAAAAGTTTAGAGTATATACAGTAGTTGTCCAGTGCCTAAAGTAAATCTTTTTGGTTGGAACCTGAAGAGCAGATAATGAGGACTCTTGAAAAGTTATCAAACAGGACACATAAAATGAATAGTGTCTCTGTTGACCCCTGTATCCCAGACTTATCTTAAGCCAGAAAGGTTTTCATTTTAAATAGAGAAGGGAAAAATGATATTTTGTCTGTGTTTTTGCCATCTGTTTCACAGTAGGGAGATTTCCCTTCACTTTCCCCTTAGGGGACATGGGCCTCGATAAAGACTTTAGAGTTTCTAACCATTTCCTATATGTACTTTAGACTACCCTGTCCAAAAGGTGACAACAATGCTTTGTGATTCTACTGCAGAAGAAACCGTGTTGTTTTAGGAAGAGGTAAGATGACAGATCTACTGCCCAGATCAACAAGTAATGAAACAATAGCACAGGCAGGACTCAGATATACAAAAACTGCTGTGTCAATTCTAGCAAAAGACTATCACATACACTATATTGCCAAAAGTATAGAGAAGCCTGCCTTTACATGCACATGAACTTTAATGGCATCCCAGTCTTAGTCCATAGGTCTCAATATTGAGTTGGCCCACCCTTGGCAGCTATAACAACCTAAACTCTTCTGGGAAGGCTGGCCACAAGGTTTAGGAGGGTGTCTATGGGAATGTTTGACCATTCTTCCAGAAGCACATTTGTCAGGTCAGGCACTGATGTCGGACGAGAAGGCCTGGCTCGCAGTCTTCGCTCTAATACATCCCAAAAGTGTTCTATACGGTTGAGGTCAGGACTGTGTGCAGACTAGCCAAGTTCCTCCATCCCAAACTCATTCATCCATGTGTTTATGGACCTTGCTTTGTGCACTGGTGCGCAGTCATGTTGGAACAGGAAGGAGCCATCCCCAAACTGTTCCCATAAAGCTGGGAGCATGAAATTGTCCAAAATGTCTTGGTATGCTCACGCCTTAAGAGTTCCCTTCACTGGAACTAAGGGGCCAAGCCCAACCCCTGGAAAACAACCCCACACCATAATCCTCCCTCCACTAAACTTTACACTTGGCACAAAGCAGTCAGGCATGTACCATTCTCCTGACAACTGCCAAAGCCAGATACGCCCATCGGATTGCCAGACAGAGAAGCATGATTTGTCACTCCAAAGAACACATCTCCACTGCTCTAGAGTAAAGTGTCAGCGTGCTTTATACCACTACATCCAACACTTTGCATTGCACTTGATGATGTAAGGCTTGGATGCAGCTGCTCAGCCTTGGAAACCCATTCCATGACGCTCTCTACGACTGTTATTGTGCTACTCTGAAGGCTACACAAAGTTCGGAGGTCTTTAGCTATTGACTCTGCAGACAGTTGCCGACATCTGCGAACTGTGCACTTCACCATGAACTGACCCCACTCTGTCATTTTACGTGGCTGAGTTGCTGTTGTTCCCAGTTGCTTCCACTTTGTTATAATACCACAAACAGTTGACCGTGGAATGTTTAGTAGCAAGAAAATTTCACGTATGGACTTATTGCACAGATGGTAACCTATCATGGTACCACGCTTGAATTCACTGGGCTCCTGAGAGCGATCCATTCTTTCACAAGTGTTTGTAGAAGCAGCCTGCATGCCTATGTGCTTGATTTTATACACCTGTGGCCATGGAGGTGATTGGAACCTGAATCCAATGATTTGGATGGGTGTTCCAATACCTTTGGCAATATAGTATATGTCATTATAATTTTGCCCATAGCTTTATTTTACACTATATAAGTTGACCATTGTAAGCATATATGGTTTTTCCCAGTCCTTATAACTGTCACTTTTGATGGACAGCTTGGTCTGCATATAAATGTGGAGAAAATTATAAATAAGGCATGTGAAATAAAAAAACTAATCCATATCTGGAAATATTATCCGTATGTATATTTTTTACTCCATACAGTTACCAGTTGCAAGATGTTTCCGAATAATAACCCTTTAAATACATTAAATGTAAATCAGGTCCTTGTCAAGAAGGGGTTAAACCTTATTCACAAGAAATTAAATCTCATGTGTAGATGAGCCATTAATCACAGTAAAAGGCAGTTCATTTGTTAGTAGTGATTAAATACTAAGTAGTTTGATTGATCCAGGGGATTATTCTCACCGCCACATGTGAGGTGAGATAAGATTGTTTTTTTTGCTTTGCGAGGCTATAGAACGGGGACCAGCAAACTGCCAATCATGGTCTGTCGGTAGTGGACAGGTGACAGGTAGACCATGAACAGGTCCCTGCACTGCTGACCCCCACCTTTTAGCTGCCGGCCCTTCTCCCCCCCAGGCTCCTCCGTTGCTGTCATCCTCAGTGCACAGCGGATAGCGGGAGGCAGCACAGCTCAGAACGAAGGGCATGACGAGAAGCTGGCCAAATTAATTTTTTAAGTTAACCCGCAGATGATTGGTTTCTAGGGTTGTCCTACCAACCAATCACCAGTTTGTTAATATGAAAAGTAATTCTGGCAGCTCCTGCCCTCCATCCAGAACTGTGTTGCCTTCCACTCTCTCCTGTGTACACACGTAGGATACTGCTTATATCTGGAGGGTGATGTTAAGAAAGCAGAGGACACTGCTATGCGAGGGAAGAGGAGGGAGGCAGAGGACACTGCTGCGGGGGAAAGTGTCCCCTACCATCCTCCACGTCGCCCCCACAATAGTGTCCCCTTTCCCCCAAAGCAGTGACCTCTGGCCCCCCTTCCCATCAACCCCCAGCAGTGTCCTCTGCCGCCCCCCCCTTCCCTCCCATGGACAGGTATTTTAAAAATCTGAATTCCCAGAAAGTGACGGGGTATAAGGATTTTACCGCCACTCACCATGGCACCCTAAGGCAGCTGCCTAAGCAGCCTTATGCTGGTACCCAGCATAATAAGGCTGCATAGGCAGCTGCCTTTGGGTGTTGGGAATTTAGATTTGTAAAATACCTGTCTTCGGACTTTCCCCTTTATTTTCCTCCTGCAGCAGCTGAAAGCCAGCATCTCCTCCCTCCCACCAGCGTACAGCTTCTACAGGAGGAACATCCAGGGGATTGTTTCTAGTAAATGCCTCCCCTGCTGCCCCTCCTGTCCTTGTTCCTTCCTCTTTTTTTCTTTTGCCTGGCCACCCATGTGCTCCCCTTTCAACAAGGCTTCTAAAAACAAATTGTAAAAAATAATAAAAAATAAAATTGTAAAAAATAAAACATTTTCCTTACTATTTACTTAGTCCTTGATAGTTAATTTCTTTTTTTTTTTTTTTTTTAAATAGCACTGAATCTCGGTGATCTTTGATCGCTTTCATATTGTTCAAGTAGATCTCCACCTCTCAATGGTTGCCTACCCCTCATAGTGAACATCAGTATTCCAAACATTTTAAAGCTGAATTGAATTAGAACTTGGTGGATTTTGGTCATTCTCTATTCAGCATTACTTGCTATGTATGCAAAATTAGAAAAGATGTTGCTTTAGGACAGGGGTGTCCAAACTTTTTTCAAAGAGGGCCAGATTGGATGAAGTGAACATGGTGGAGGGCCGAACATTTTTCCAAACATTCTTTGAACCATTACAATTAAATGCAAATAAATTATTTTATGCCAAGTTACCGTATTTTTCGCCGTATAAGACGCACCTGACCATAAGACGCACCTAGGTTTTAGAGGCAGAAAACAGGAAAAAAAAAATTCTGAACTAATGGACTGCAGACACAGTACAGGAGATGACCAGAGACTGCGGACAGCACAGGGATGACCAGAGACTGCGGACAGCACAGGGATGACCAGAGACTGCGGACAGCACAGGGATGACCAGAGACTGCGGACAGCACAGGGATGACCAGAGACTGCGGACAGCACAGGGATGACCAGAGACTGCGGACAGCACAGGGATGACCAGAGACTGCGGACAGCACAGGGATGACCAGAGACTGCGGACAGTACAGATGACTGCTGACCTTTGGGGAGGTGGGGAGCGGGTACCTGAATTTGACAGGTACCCGCTCTTACTTCCGCAGTTGTTCTTTGATCTTACCTGTTCCTCGATCCAGCCGCGCGCTGTCTTCCCGGCTTCTGTAATGGCGCTTGGCATGACAGCCGGGTGCCCAGTGCGCATGAGCGAGAAGCACTTGCGCTTTGTGATTGGTCCGGCGGCTTCTGGGATCTGTCATGTGTCCCAGGTACCGCCTTACCATTCACAAAAAGCACCGCTTCTTGCGCATGCGCACTTGGCACCCGGCTGTCATGCCCAGCGCCCACACTACAGAAGCCGGGAAGACAGCGCACCGCTAGATAGAGGAACAGGTAAGGTCCCGCTGCAGAGCTGAGCGGCCGGCCCGGTATTCTGACATGGCCGCGGTGGAAATACCGGACCGGCCGCTCCATATTCGCTCCATAAGACACACTGACACACTGACATGGAGGGCCGTATTAAACCGACCCTCGGGCCGTAAATGGCCCGCGGGCCGGACTTTGGACATGCCTGCTTTAGGAGGACCTGGCTAAACTATATAATTTGATGGATGACATTTTACCTTAATGATGTCAGAACCTCTAATGAGGAGTACCACGTTCTTGCCTTGCAGTCCAGCTTCCTTGAATATTTTCTTCAGCTCCTCCCTGAATTCCGTGTGGCTGTAACTCTGCGTTATGGACAACCGGAAGAGCTTGCAATTTGATATGTAGCAGGCCAAGGCTGCACTGCTTAATTTCCCTGTTCCGTCCAGTCCAACCTGCACAAACAGATCATCACAGTGTTATTAAATTATAAGTATCATAGATTGGAATTTTTTTGAAGATAGTACAAGACAAGTAAATACATACATTGGATGTAGAAGAGCACCCAGTGGTCACGATACAGTGTTTTTCCCATAATGTGAACACTTTTCAGAGAGACGGGGTCCAGCAACAGAAGAAATGTTAGCTTACTGGAGGATTGGACCTGAGGTCTTCAGTGAGCAGAGAGCGGTGACTATCAGACACTCGCTCTCTGCTCTTCCCCTCCACTGCTCACTGGCGTGCTGGGTTGTGCAGGGGGTGGGAGTGGTTGGCTCAGGCTTGCACCGGCATGCTGATAGGCTGAGCCATCTGCTGGTCAGGCATCTTGGCAGATCTCAACAGTATTGTTGGGATCCCTAAAGGAGCTTGGACCGGCTCTGTGACATCAGCAGTCTAAAGTCTAGGTCCAAAGAGTGCAGAACTAAGTGCCATTGATAGCCCCTGCGTGGGCGATCTTTTGCCCTGTTGGTGTTAGAGCACTGATTTCTTTAATTTTCTATTTCTTCTATGTGCAATTGATAGCCCCTGCGTGGGCGTGATTTGTTGCTTCTGTGTTAATTGTTATTAATTAATAAAAACCATTGAAATACAAAGAGTGCAGAACTAACTGCAGTCCTGTAACTCACAGAAGTATGGCCAAAAGAGCTTTGGCCATACTTTTCCTTTAAGTTGGAACACAAACGAGGAGTGACTCAGAGTCCAAATTTAGGCTTTAATCTTTCTTCTGTGCTTAACAGGAGGGAGCTCCACTAAAATGAACTTCAAGAAATCTGCTCAAGCTTGTGACAATGTTTGCTAGAATTAATGTTCTTTGTCCCTATTGTTTAAGACTGAACAATGCCACTGTTCAGTATCTTGGCAGGATATATTAATTGGGATCTTTACACATGGCAGCTATTCTTCAAATTAGGTCTAATATTGATTTTGCTCCTCATTTACTCTATGGTAAAAACATTAAAATTGGAAATTGTTATTGTTTATCTGAGCGGTACATATCCCAAGATAAATTGATGTACAATAAACATTATCATTACCAGCATCATATGACCTCCCGGTTGTCTGAAGACTCTAGCTGCTCTTATGACGTGCTGGACAGCTTCAGCAAAGAATACATATGTATCCTGTGTAAATGAAACAGAAAGCAGATTTAGTATAGGCACAAGTACTGTATATCCATCCACTGTATGCTCACTGGAATGATATGCGAAATGCACAGAGCATTCAGTGTGATGACAGTTTATTTTCAGTTCAGTATTTTTGCACTTTGTGCATTACTATAGCTTTTTGCACTGTCTAAAGCCTTGTACACATGATCAGAAAATCGTATGAAAAATACTGCTTTCGAAGTGATCATATGATAGGACTGATCGTTAGTACACAGCTTTAAAGAGCTGATCAGGACAGGTCGTGTGAAATTATCTGAAGGGACAAGCACGAACATTTTTCTCGTACAATACCAGATTGCACAATTTTCATTTAATCAGTACAGTTTTTGATCGAAAATACAAGTACAATGCAATGCATTACTTCACTTACGAATTTTTATTCTGTGATACAAGAATTTTCTTAACTTCAGTAACCTCTTCATTTTAAATATGGAGACTAGCATACAAAAAAAACCCTGACGATTATTCGTCCAATATTCTCATCACGTGTATCAGTTAAAGCTGTTTATAGTGTCCTAGTGTACACGGTTAGCTATTCAAAATATAAGAATAGCAGCTTCCATGAAGCTTTAGAGACCATTCACACCATTATAGTAACATGCGTTATGCACTTTGGTGTAATCTGGCAGCACTCTGAATGGTACCCTAACACACCTTCAAAGCATACTTAGTTTGTAGCGCATTGCAACATATGGCCACATATTAAAGTGCATTGCTGTGTGCTGCATTGCTGAAAATGCTGAATGCATGATTTTTTTTTTGTTGCAGTGTGTTGAGGAGCCCATACAAATGAATAGGCTGTCCTAGTGCAACACACGTTAATGTGTGCGCATATAACGCACTGCAGTGGACTGGGCAGGTGTGAAAAGGCACTTAAAGCTTCAGTTTGGGGATGTTGAAAATAGATCATAATGGGAGTGACAGTTGTCCCTGAATACAAACTCCTAGAAGGCTTTCAACAATTTCCAAATACTACTGAAGTTTACTGAAAGGCCACTTGTTTAAAGTGCTGAGTAATAGCTAGCTGTATACATTGCTTTTAAATAAACTGAAGCCCATACGTACAAAGCTTCAGGCACCATTCACACTGCAGTGCTATGGTACAGTGTCTTGCAATGCCATTCATTTAGAATGGCACATCATACACAACTACAGTAGCAGGCAATGCATCTGCATGCTGTGTTAAAGTCATGTCTGAGTCATGTTTTGTATGTTACGGTGCACTGCGAATCCATTCAAAATAAATAAGCTGCCTTTATACAGCTTGCCTTATGGAACATATAGCGCCACATTGTATAAATCTGTCTCTCATGGTCTAATGAAAACATAAGGATGCATCACTTGCATATGGAAAGTACTGAATAGCAAAAAAGAGAAAAATGAGAGGTCTGGACACTGATATCAGACAAGTGAGGACAAGCATGCGGACAGGCAGTGCAAACAGAGGCCAATTCAGTTAAGGTCTATTCCAACATAAATGAACAGTTAGACCCTATGGGCTCATGTACAGTTTCTGAACGATAGAAACTGACTGCTGGAAAATGTAGGTTAAAAAACGTCTATTTAGCCGCGTTTGCATACCGCGTTTATGTGTTTGCGTTTAGAAGCGTTTTTAAAAGATAACCTCAGGAGACCTTCCCAAATGCCCAGAATGCACTGAAAAATAGTAAAAAATTAACTATTTCAGACATTTTGAGAGGAATAGAGAGAGCAGAAGCAGAGAGAGCAGTATGTGTTAAGATGACCTGTCTTTTCTGGTTGTATTCACTATGGATTCCATCATGAGCATAATGCGGCACGTTCTACCATTTTTTGCTTCATGCAAAACCTGGAACTGACTGCACTGGTGTACCGGGTCCATTTGAATACATGGAAAACACTTTGCATGCATTACTGATGACATGGTGACGGTTAACCGTGTTTACAAGCGTTTGAAACACCAGTAAAATCTACTCCTGAATGAAAGTTTGGTGTGTTAAAAAAACGACTAAACTCAACTGCCTGTAAATGACTGTAAACGACTATGTGTACATGGACACATAGGAAAACGTTAGGGAGAGTTCAGGGGCTGCTGAAAAAAACGCTGACCAGGGGCGGACTGACAACTCATGGGGCCCCCGGGCAAATACGGATCATGGGGCTCCTGTGTCCTTGTCCAAACTCAAAAAAGCCTATGAAAAAGGTACCAGGGGCATCTCATGGGGCCCCCTACTGACCCCGGGCCCTCGGGCAGTGCCCGAGTTTTCCAAATGGTCAGTCCGCCCCTGCACTGAACAGCTCTTGAACATCAGTTTAGCAGCTGCAGTGCACATTAGCCCTAAGGCCTCATCCAAACAAGCATGCTGATCTATATACCCGTGTGAAGTGCTATTTTCATCCACGTGGGATGCAAAATATTTCTGGCAAGATAAACAGGTATTTTGTTGCACTTTCTCAACAAATATAACAAATCACTTTATCAGCATTGGATAGACAGGTGTTCTGTGCAGCCTGTACAGACAGCCTGCTCAAATCAATGACAGACAGCTGGCTGCACAGACTTCCATGTGCATCATGGTGTGTACATGCATGTGGGTCAGATTGCGATCTGATCCATACATCAGACCCGTATCCTGCCATAAATATTGTCAGCTAATAACTTCCTGTACACTCTGCCTGTTCCAAGCAATGTCTGAGGACTACAGAACCCCTCCCCTCTATGTTGTGTAGATAAGGAGAGAAGGAGGCATTCTATAGTTTGTCCTAGGGTAACAATGCTGCTCCTCCATAGATACAACAAAGTGAGTGAATGTTGTCACTCTAGCACAGGAAGTGTGTTAGTGGCAGGATCACCAGGTGGAAATACAGGAAGAAAAGCCTCAAAAAGAAAACCTTTTTTTGAAAAGTGAAATCATCTAATAACTGGTAAGCTGCAATATATTAAATTTGCGTTCTTGATTTTAGATATTCTTTACATTTAACTTGACAACATTGAATATGTCTGTTTATCACTATAAGAGGAAAAAACTAGAGGCTTTAAAACTTTAACCTTTACAACTGCATATGTTGCAAGCAATGCTAAACGTGTTCACAGTGGATGAAAATGTTGGATTGAGAATGGCCAAACTAAGCTGAGGAGGAGCACAGATTACCTGTTATGTAGAAGGTCCTGTGTCAGAGGGCTATTTTGTCTGTACATTAAAAAAGTTGATTCCACAAAAGATGAGAAAAACTTTGGGAAAGATACTCACTCCAGAGCTGGGGGAGTTCATTCTCATCTTCATCCAGTATTCATCCAGCTTAGATACAAGCTGTCTCTGGTTGGTGACTGGTCGGTACACCCTACTCTTCGCTGTTGAGCTTGTCTCTAGAAAGTCTACGAACTGAACTGGCTCTTTCATTAGCTTCTCTTTCGACCAGGAAATCTACAACAAATTAAAGTGCAACTGAAGATTAAAGAAAAATAACAATCTTCCCATCCCCAACCCACTTAACCTCATGAACTGCAAAGATTTTAGGAAACGTTATTCAAGGCCCCCATCTACCTACCTACCTTTAAGTTTGACAAATATTGAGTTTGGGCTGTGAAAATACAAAGTCTAACCCTACAGCATGCTGTAGAGAAGGACCATTGCTTGGAAGGAGTGGTCTCTGAAGAGGATGGACATACCCCTTGCTGAGTCAGAGCTAGAGCTGCTCTACAAGTCGCTAAGCTAATGTCCCCTGTTGATTACATCCAGATGTGACTCAGAAGAGGGCATGTCAGACCTCTGTAGAGAGGCTACCTCTTCTACACAGGAAGCCCTTTTCTTCAGGGGCCACACTTTAGAAAAAACCTATGGGACATATTATACGCTTTTTTGTTTTAATGCATGTATTTTGCAGATTTATATTGACAGTTCCTCTGGGGTTTGAAGAAAATCTGTATTGAGAGAAATTGGAGAGCAGTCATTGCTGACCTAATCTTCTAAAGATTCCAACTACCTGGCCTAGCCACTGGATAATGCCAATCCAGTGGCTTTAAAACTTCTCACTGAGCTGGAACAGATCAGGAGAACATGCATGCAGATCTGGAGTTTTAGTTCACTCTGAAATAACTTCTCAGATGCTTGTTGTAGGTTAATGATGCAAAGCTGAGAATGAGACAGCCAGACAACTGACATTTTTAGAAGGTCGTCAGCAAGGACAGCCACTTTATTTCCCCTAGTACAGATTTCTATTACCTTTAGTAAGTTTTAATGAATAGAAAGTTTTACTGTTCTGAACTGTTCAGTTCACCTAAGATGCGAGCTGGGGATGCCATACTTCATAAAACAGGTTGCATGTATTTTCTACCCCTAATGCTCCAAGCATAATCCTGTAAACTACTGTGATATGGGGGAGCCTGGGATCACCTGCTAACCGTGTTGCCAAAAGCAAAGCAGTTTTTTTTAAAAAAAAAGGTAAACAAAACAGCTTGAGTTTAGCATAAAAATACACAAAACAGTCTACACTCCTGGTACACCACACAAAGATTTTGGCTCACAGCCCTTAAAACCTGTCCCTTAACAGGTTTTCAAAATCCCCACCTGTTTCTGAGTCCACCAAAAAGGTCACCAGAGCTCAACAGTGTCTCAGCAACAAACAACAACCATCTCTTCCTCATAAGCATGACCTGTTCTAACCCACAACTCCCAGACACCTACTGGCTGGTTACTGCACTTTTCAGCCATCTCTTGCATACTGATTAACCCTTTCAGGGCCACAGTCCCTGTAGTCAGAGTTGGAGGCTCTTTCCCACCTAAAATTTCTCCAATAAACAATATGCATAAGACAGTGAAAAAGTGAACTAATAAATGAAATAAAGAATATATGAAAAAAATATAATTATATATAATAACGTCCCACAAAAAAGTGACTTTGTGCTGGGGAAATCTTCAATATCATAAAATCGGTGACTGCTTGTGCCTCCTCCCTCAAGTGAAGATATGCGCTCACCTCATAGATAGCCTGCAATTAGGCTATTAAAGCTTGCGGTTCACCTCCTTTGGAACCTACTTGATTAAGAACTCCTGTTTGTGAGATATCCATGGAATGCGACATGTACTATGGAAAAAATCTCCTCTCATGGGGTGCCACTCTAATGTCTTCCTGTCTCCATCCGGTTCTCCATAAACAAGAAAAATCCTGACATGGTGCTTTATCGTTTTAAAAGTTTTTAATTTGCTGACAGGTGGCACTCACATATATTCGTATAGTGGTAGTACAACTATTGTTCCAAACCGCCGCTGACTGTCGGAGCTGTGCGCTCGTGGTCCGGCAACCGGACTGACTCCCTCCGAGTGACGTATACAGTCCCACCCCTACGCGTTACGCCACTGGTCACGTGGCTTCATCAGGGATTTTTGATTAGCAATCAAATCCCCCTGATGAAGCCACGTGACCAGTGGCGTAACGCGTAGGGGTGGGACTGTATACGTCACTCGGAGGGAGTCAGTCCGGTTGCCGGACCACGAGCGCACAGCTCCGACAGTCAGCGGCGGTTTGGAACAATAGTTGTACTACCACTATACGAATATATGTGAGTGCCACCTGTCAGCAAATTAAAAACTTTTAAAACGATAAAGCACCATGTCAGGATTTTTCTTGTTTATGGAGAACCGGATGGAGACAGGAAGACATTAGAGTGGCACCCCATGAGAGGAGATTTTTTCCATAGTACATGTCGCATTCCATGGATATCTCACAAACAGGAGTTCTTAATCAAGTAGGTTCCAAAGGAGGTGAACCGCAAGCTTTAATAGCCTAATTGCAGGCTATCTATGAGGTGAGCGCATATCTTCACTTGAGGGAGGAGGCACAAGCAGTCACCGATTTTATGATATTGAAGATTTCCCCAGCACAAAGTCACTTTTTTGTGGGACGTTATTATATATAATTATATTTTTTTCATATATTCTTTATTTCATTTATTAGTTCACTTTTTCACTGTCTTATGCATATTGTTTATTTGAGTGGATTCAAATAGATTCACAAGTACAAGTATTCATGTTTATCAATACACATTTTTTAATTGCTTATATGTATTGATTGAAGGGTTGTGAGCGCAATACTTTATTCATCTTTATTTTACGGTTTTCACATTGGTAGTTATGTGCTAGAGGTTTGCGATCCAACAACAGGAATTTTAATTTTTTGGCTCGCAAGATTTCTTTCAAACAATTAAAATTTCTCCAAGCTTCCCAATTCCAGGCCCCATACCAGGACTTAACAATCCTGGGAAAACCAAGTTTTCTCCTTTTGCCGGATCACCCTGTAACCCCTCACCTTGCATGGGTACTCTCAATTATTTTTTTCATCCCTCTTCAAGGGACCACAAACCAAATAATGGGGACACATATCTCCCATCCAGGACCCATCCCTGGTGTTCTGTACACCCATTATAAGTTATATCAATTTGTGAAATACTGGAAGTTACATGGACTATAATATGGAACTATATGCTTTTAAAGATTAATAATTATGTCAATTACTGTTTGAATTAATCAATAACACGATGAAGGTTAGTTACTTGGTGTACTTTTGTAATTATAAAAATACCTGAACATAACGCTGCACAATTTAGGCATATCCACTACACCAGAGTGACACCCTCTTCCCAGTTAATTCTTTTTTTACCTTGAAATAATTGTGCAGTTCATCTGACACACACTGATAGAAGATATCTCTGTCTCCTCGATCCACAAGGCGATCGTAAAAAACACGAGTAGCTTCATGAATAAGTAGCTGGGCCGCCATCTCCTTTGTCACAATAATGGATTCGCTTGCCTGTAACAAACCTTGGAGGACCTGTTTGAGTTTGATGGAAGTGTTTCAAGAGGATCCCATTACTTTATGTGTAAACTAACCACAGATGAAAAATTGATTATGAAACTCAGAAAGAAGATAGTGTTGAGCATGATTGCAGCCATATTTCCTTCTCCCAGGTACCCCAAATGCAGCAGGTGCTATAGTACAGGTGCTATAGTAAACACAAGTACAGTGTATGCGCATATGCAAAAAACTGAAAAATGTCTATTTTTTTGTATACATCTGTTGATACCAGGGCAGAGGAAAGATGGCCTCATTTATTCTGAACAAGCTCAGCCAGCCCGTATGCACGGGCCCTATTCCTGCTAGGTTTTAAAAGAGAATATCAGTAATCATATGTGATATTCAGTCAAGGTCTCCTGAAATTTGTTTAACTGAAATTTAACCTTTGCTTTAACCTTGCAGATTTGTATACCCATCTTCTTGTCAGTCCTCAGTTGCTTCATGGAATGAACAGTAGAAGCCCTGTAAAAGCTGACTTGGAGCTTACACAAGGTTGAGGACTCTCTCCCGCTTCCATGCGAAAGCACTTAGGGACTGAGTGATTAATTACCAAGCACAAGCCCTGGCATGGGGGGGACGTGCAGTAAGTCTATGCTTCCTCATAACTGTAAATACCAATAATGTCACTTTGCTTTCTTTGGTGAACAGAGCAAAGGGAAATTAAATAAAGGCAACCGTGGGTGCAATCCTCAAAGGGCATCTTTTGCTTTGCTTTGCATAAGCAAAACACAGGTTCAATTTAAAAGTGTAAGTTCACCTTTACAGGAAAATGTGAAAAGGTAAGCTAACAGTGTACACCCTCCCTACCCACCATGGTTCCTGCTCTACTTATGTCCATGGGTGAAGAGCTGTCAGTATCAGCATAGCCCACGCAGTGGTGTGGAGATTTGAAAATCTCTGCTCTTCTCCCTCTTCATTCCACAGCACTTCCGGGATGGAAAAGAGTGATTCTGATTGGTCACAGGGACTGGTGGGAAGGTGGGACTAAGGATGTATGGTGTTAGTTCACCTTTTCATTTTTGCTGAAAAGATGAACTAACTCTTAAAAACTATGTCTACAGCCTAAACTTCTTTTTTCTTTTTTATCTTTGATAGAGTACGTAATGGTTAAAGGATAAGTTCGCCTTTTTGACCAAAGATAATAAATGCACATTTTTTTGCAGGTAAAAAAAATGTGCATTTATTATCAGCAGACCACTGGTGCCATGCAGGTCTCCTGAAGACCTGTCAGTATATCTGTTCGTCCCTACGTGATGTAAGGACAAACAGATACACTGACAGGAAAATTCAATGAACTACCACGGCGCTCCACAGCACCATGGTAGTTCATTGTGAACTACAAGTCGACAGCCGCTAAGGTAGTTCATTCATTCACAGAACACTGTAAATTAATTGAATGGCCGTGTGGGCGGTTCCCCACACAGCCGTGCTTTTTTTAAAAAGTGACAGCTAGTATGGGGAACTTCTCCCTGTATATCTGTCAAGGGGAGGAAATTGTACAGTGGCTGCAGCAATGGGAACATGTTACATGTTCCACCCTATAAACAGGTAGAGCACGTAACATGTTCCCAAAGGTGAACTTATCCTTTAAAACCAACGTTGGGTTTTCCTTGCCATTTGTGTATAATTTCAGAGATTTCCCTTCACCTCCTGTACTGTCAACACAACAAGAAGTGAGACGAAAGCTTAACAAAGTGAGGAAATTTCCTCTTAGATAGTTGTCAACTCAAAATTCTGTCTTTCTCCCTAACTTTTAGTATCAGTAAGGCCATCAGGACAAATAAAAACTGCGAAATGAATATTTGTGGGGCAGTAGGAAAGTAGACTGTTACCTTAAACAGGTCCCTGAGATTGAAGGTGTAGTGACACTTAGTGGGGGTAGGCAATAAGCTCTGACACGTCTTGTAGTAGATGGCTATTGCACAGGATGACAGTAACTCTCTGCACTTCTGGATGTCAGCTAAAAAGTTCTGGTTCAACAGAAATGAACCTAGCTGTACCTAATGAGAGAGAAGCATGTGCATTAGAGTACATTTCCACAGTTACGTGAAAATAGAAACAAGCGAATGCAAGTTCAACTTCAGGCTATTTTTTGAATTTCAGTTCTTTCAATCATGAAGTCTCGGCATCACATGTAGGTGTTTATCTAGAGTGATCAGCACACAAATGCAGTCTGCCTAGAATCCCCCACTCCTCCAAACTGACATACAACCATCAAGGCATTTTGAAATTTGCATAACTCCTCCTAAGGACTGGACCACTGCTTGCATCCATTCCCTGACATGGAACACTGTGACACGGAAGTGCTCAGCTGTGAGCACTTCTGGTTCACAGCTGTCAAAATTCAGGCTAGAAAGCTCGGTGTACAGCCGATCAAGCACACTCCAGTGCTCAACTATGTAGAGCAGAGGGCAGGGAAGACATCGACCTCTGATGTCTCCAAAAAAAGGACATGTCACCTGCCCAATGTTATCACATAAGGTTTGTAAGGCCCCTTGTCAAAGAAATAAAGTCAAATGAAAAAAGTAAAAAAAACCCTAACATTATAATAAAATTAAACAACAATAACAAAAAAATTAAATCAAGAGCAACTCCATCGCCCTGTCTACACCCGCATTTATAAAAATGTAAACATGTAAGAGCACTTAAATCACAGCCTATAGATAATTTTGGGTACCTTCAATGTTTCACACTTCATGCGCGCAAGCAGTTTCGAGGCTTGACACATTTGGTATCTATTTTCCTCTTTTTATCTTAGAAGGCTTGTGCTTTCTTAAAATATATAATGTTCTGGGGGTATAGCCAAAAATGCAAAAAACAAAAAAAATTGCTCTAAAAGGGAACTGGTTTAAAATGTAAATAGCATGTTGATGGGGGAGGAAAGAGGAACCAGCAAGAGCAAACTATAAGCAGATTAAACTTCATCTTTAAAGGAGAAAACATTTTAAATTATGACAGGGAGTATGTGTGGTCCTTGTTCGGTTGTTTTTATTCTCTTTATAATGATGCATTTTTGCATATTTCTATAATGGTTGTAAATGGTTCACCGATCATTTGCAGCTTACTTGCTCTCAGGACCCAGCTGAATGTTTCACCATACTTATAAAGTTTTTACCTTTAGGTTTACTGGATCAAGTCACTTTCATTACAGTTTACTATTCAAGATTTCCTGTTCTTGAATGGAAGATCCATGTATCACTAACATTTTCCTATTCATAATATGGTGAATGTTACATCTTCTGGACCTGATCTAATTATAACACTTGTAGACTGATTTTATCGAAGATGTGAAATTGCTGAAAATTAGATTTTTGGCCAAAAATCCTTATTTGGTATTTTCATTCTCCACTTAATTTAGATGTTACATCTAATGTTAATCTGCTATGAGAATTCAGACAAATAGAAGATCATTACACCTACGCTAGGCTAATTTTAAATTAAGCCTGAAGAAATGTCTAGACTCTCTCCTCTTCTTCTGAAAATGCTAGCTCCCCGACTATCTTGCCATCCAGTGGCTTCAATACTTTCTGATCTGGAACAAGTACAGAGACAACAAATTCTGTCTTTTCTTTGATTTCCTTTATTGTTGTATATTTGTTTCAGGTGTGTGACTTCGGGTCTGTGAAGTATTGCAATTACTGACAGCCAGGCAATCAGCTTTTCCAGATAGAGGTCAGTAGTAGCCAACTTTTTCTTTCATGACATGTGTACTGACTCTGTCATTACTAAACAATTTTTAAAAAGGCACTCTGTAAAAGAAGAATATTACATACAAGTAGCACTGCTGGTGACTCTGATATTAATTCTATTGCAGTGCTGGGTGTACCAGATGCTCGTGCCCCCCACTGTGCATTGTGATTCCACCCACTGGACCCTATATCACTACTCTGGCCCTGCAGAGCTCTATAGCCATAGTGGCCAGTGGGTGGAACCACACCATGCAGATTGTTCAAGAGAGGGACCAAGAGTGGTAAGTGACCAGGGCTGGTAAGTATTATTCCTAATCTTTTCAGGGAGTTTTTTTACATTTTATTTGTTATTATTATTTTTTAACAAGCTAGCCACTTTAATAAATATGGCCCTATGACTTTTCTGAGAGAAGGTTTAAAGTGGAACTGCACTGCATCTAAGCACCACAAACCAAACATGTATTTGATTCATTGTTCATCCATGTCTCCATGCTTTATTTTGATGAGAAATCATTTTGAAAATACCCCTTAGCATTTCTGGCCATGGCCGTTTTCAGTAAGGGCAGATGATTCATGTAGCATTTACTTCCTGCCATCTGCTGTTAGCTCAGGCATTGGCTGAGCTGAGAACCCTCCCTCTCCTCCTGAAGACTACTGGGATGTATGACATAATTTGCCTAGGCATGGAAACCAGAAAGTAACTGAAGAAATGTAAAAAAGAAAAAAAAAAAAGCTTAACACTAGTAAATATGATATACTTTACTATCTATTTACTAATGCTAGCAGCATAAGGATTAGAAATAGTCCATGTTGATTGAAATACTGAAGTTGCACTTTAAGTTTCATTTTAATTATGTCCACAAGATGTCAGCAGAGCTACATAAAAAATAACAAATTACAAAAAGAAAATTGTGAAGTATGTAGAGGATTACATTTGCACCAGGCAAAACAGGCTAGAAACTTTAGATTGCGGCTGACGGAGTTTTGCATGATGCAGCCACTAAATGACCATTTCAATTGAAGATTGTGCCACAAACATGCATGTCCACACGAGGCTTGTGTCTAGGAAGGGGAATGCTAATCAGACTTTCCCATCCTCTCTCATGAGTGTTTGCTGGAATTGGGTAATGTCCTCAGATATACAAATGCTACACACATTGCTCAAAAAAATTAAAGGAACACTTTGAAAACACATGAGATCTCAATGGGGAAAAATATCATGCTGGATATCTATACTGATATGGACTGGATAATGTATTAGGAATGCAAGGATGTCCCATCATTTGATAGAAATGAAAATGATCAACCTACAGAGGACTGAATTCAAAGACACCCCGAAAATCAAAGTAAAATAATGATACAGCAGGCTAGTCCATTTTGCTGAAATTTCATTGCAGAAACCCAAAATGGTAGTTGGTATGGCCCCCAAGTGCTTGTATGCATGCCTGACAACATCGGGGCATGCTGCTAATGAGATGACGGATGGTGTCCTGGGGTATTTCCTCCCAGACCTGGACCAGGACATCACTGAGCTCCTGGACAGTCTGAGGTGCAACCTGGTGGTGTCGGATGGACAGAAACATGATATCCCAGAGGTGGTCTATTGGATTTAGGTCAGGCGAGTGTGGGGACCATTCAATGGTATCAATTCCTTCATACTCCAGAAACTGCCTGCATACTCTCACCACATGAGGCCAGGCATTATCGTGCACCAGGAGGAACCCAGGACCCACTGCACCAGCGTAAGGTCTGGCAGTGGGTCCAAGGATTTCATCCCGATACTTAATAGCAGTCAGGGTGCTATTGTCTAGCCTGTAGAGGTCTGTGCGTCCCTCCATGGATATGCCTCCCCAGACCATCACTGGCCCACCACCAAAACGTGTCATGCTGAATGATGTTACAGGCAACATAACATTCTCCACGACTTCTCCAGACCCTTTCACGTCTGCCACGTTCACAGGGTGAACCTGCTCTCATCTGTGAAAAGCACAGGGCACCAGTGGAGGACCCTCCAATTGTGGTGTTCAATGGCAAAGGCCAATCGAGCTCTATGGTGCCACGCAGTGAGCACAGGGCCCACTAGAGGACCTCAGACAACCCTCATGAAGTCTGTTTCTGATTGTTTGGTCAGAGACATTCACACCAGGGGCCTGCTGAAGGTCATTTTGTAGGGCTCTGGCAGTGCTTATCCTGTTACTTCTTGCAGAAAGGAGCCGATACCGGTCCTGCTGATGGGTTAAGGACCTTCTACAGCCCTGTCCAGCTCAACTAGAGTAACTGCCTGTCTCCTGGAATCTCATCCATGCTCTTGAGGCTGTGCTGGGAGACACAGTAAACCTTCTGGCAACGGCACATTGATGTGCCATCCTGGAAGAGTTTCATTTCTTAAAATGTTATACTTCCCAATGGTGGCAGTGTGTCTAGACTAAGCATTGCTCACACTGGACCATAATTGCCTTAAATATAATATATGGTTAGAGAGGGACATAGTAACAGGTTCCCCCTGCTAGCTGAACATACCTGCATGTACTAACCTTTTGCTCACCCACAAATCTGTTTGGTAAGAAAGACACATGACACTGCATATGCTTTAGGCTGCAACTCTAACAGGTCTGAGAACTGTCTCTTTAACCCCAGTAATCCCATCTGACACTTGTTTCCTGATTTGCTAAGCACCAGCGCTTTGGCGTGGGAGGGAGGGAGGGAATCACATGCTCTCCATAGATTGGAAGTACCGAGAGCCTTAGAGGCCAATTGCCTAGTGCCAGTACTGTGATCTAGGAAGAATAGAAGCTAGTCACATGAAGTGGGGGAGCAAAGAAAAAGCAAGTATTTGCTGCTGATGGGGTTAAAATTAAAATGATCTGCATGGACAAAGCACAGGTTGGCTTTGAAGTCCAACCCAAGGTCAAGCAGACGCCCTTACTGGAGCAATACACCCCCACGGAGCAACCTCCCTGCATTCCTTTTTGTGAAGTGGGTTCTGTCTACTGCATCACTTTTCGTGATCCATGATCATCCTGATGATCATAACAGCCTGGACTCTCTGGAAGAGAACTGAATGAGGCTGGAGAGATCTAAAACATCTGCCATTAGATTTATTTTCCCAGTAAAGCCATGTACACACGATAAGCACGATGAATGATCATCCATTTTTTTTGCACACTAGTCTCCATATAGAAAGTGAAGAGGTTACTCAAGTTACGAAAATTATAATATGACAGAATAAAAATTTGGTAGTGATGTAATATATTGTATTTTTGGACAAAAACTGTACTGATTAAATGAAAATCATACAATCTGGTATTGTACACAAAATATTTTCATGCTTGTCCCTTCAAATAATTTCAGACAAAAGCTTTGTACTAACAAAGAGATTATTATATGATCGCTTCGAAAATTTTATTTTTCCTACGTTTTTCTGATCGTATGTACTAGGCTTTAATATATGTGTACATTCTCAATAGAATTGAAAACTGATTTTGTATAGTTACAGGTAATCAGATCTGAGAACTTTCTGGCTTTTACCCTGAGACTGCACATAACCGCAGAAAGGGAGAACAGAATGTTTCCTCCTTTCATCAGTCACAACTCAAGCAGCCAGAGTAGAGATTAAAAGAAGTCAACTCCTACTCTGGGGTTCTGCAACCAAAATGCATAAATATTGACCCACTTGCTGCACTGAAGTTTACTAAAGGGATTTGAAAAGTTTGCCAGCAAAATTTTCATTGATGTCTGGCGCCTCCCACATGGTATCTTTTTTGTGCACATTCTAGATATTCTAGGTATTCTAGATAGTCTCCCTGACTACATGGTATTGCCGTGGAAACTCAAACACCATCTTCCACATTGACAACCTTATTGATGCGAACACAAAATCATTTCTACCCTTTTCAACTCCACAGGAACAATATCAGTTACCCTTGCAGGCCTTGCTTAGATCAGATGTTTTCAAATCTGACACTTTCCATGATCCATCCCAGTTATCACCACCTCCCCCTCCCTCCAGCAACTTGCAGGGAACTAATCTCATGTATAAGATCTTGATGGCCCCACACTCTGAAACACCCCTGAAACATAGCTATGTGATTACATGGGAACTAGTACTGAATAAACAATTTTCGTTAGAGGACTGAAGGGCAATTTGGACAGCCAACCACAAAACTTATCTCTGTACTGTTTGTAAGGAAAATACATCTAACATCTTTTATCATTGGTACTATACATCTGACATCTTACATACACTTTACCGCTTACCATACTGTGCCATATTTTGTTATGGTTTGAAAAATGTTTTAATAATAAAAATGCATTTAAACTGAAAGGACTAGCTAGGAGAGTAGGGGCACTGTCACCCATGGCAGTACTAACAGGATATGTTGGGCTGGTGGCCATGAGTGGAGATGCTCCAACGTTCAGAGATCAGATTTTGACCTGTAGTCAGTGACACATGCTGGGTATTATACAGTAACCTGCTCCTTGTTCAGAGCTGCTATCACAGCTTCTGGGAAATGGAAGTCTTCCAGCACCAACTTCCATTGCAGCTCTGAGGTGTCATCAGACCGAATGCCGAAAGTCACAAAGGAAGCTAATCTTGGAAAATGTGAAAAGGTGTGCCACAAAAAACCATGTCTTTAGGAAAACCCAACTTTTACCATACCCCATAATGGCATACTTTCTTTAGCCCACAGGAATCAGTGCCTACCAAAAGAGCCACTCTATACTGTTTTGTTTTCATGAGCAAGGCTTCCCAGTTCTCCCCTGTGGACTCTAAAAAAAACTTTTTAACTGTGCCTAGCTGCAGAAATCTACACCCACATTTTCCTTTGCAGCATTGGTCTCACCTCCACACCTTTAGTATTGAATGTCCTACAAATTGCAAGATGAGCAAATCTTGTAATACTTCCAACCATTGCAGTTTTTGTGCAACGGGGTGCAGTGACTGATAGTCATTTCCCTCGGCTACAAGTGGACCCAGAGCTGAATGATTATTGGTCATGTGATCTGTCAGCTCTCTTAAAGTCGGAGTGGGAAGGTTGTCACACAGATGCAGCATAATGGAGGTATGTATGTTTGTTATTTAGTATATCCCATAATTCTCCTTTAAATGTTTATCCATACTGTATTTTTGTTTACCTGGAATATATGCTGCAGTGCCTGCACGGAGGGGTGAGGCAGGGTAAACACGCAGAAATGTTTTAGGAGACGGGGACTGAGCTCATTCCTTCCTCCACCAGGGGGTGCACAAGCAGTGATGAGAGAGACATCCTGGATGTTCTGGAGGAAACAAGTAGTTGCTGAATTAGGATTTTAAAACATTTTGGTAATCAGATTTAGATCAGGTTTAAGAATACCCACTGACAAGATGCCCCCAAATCAGGATAATTTTGACCAGATCAGATGGTGAAGCTATTTCTCTAGATACCAAGCAACACAAATGCCCTAGGTGTTTTTTTAAAATGATAACTATTTTCATACTGATATAGCCAGCGCAGGGGCGGACTGACCATTTGGAAACTCAGGCACTGCCCGAGGGCCCGGGGTCAGTAGGGGGCCCCATTAGATGCACCTGGTACCTTTTTCATAGGCTTTTTTGAGTTTGGGCAAGGACACAGGGGCCCCATGATCCCCTATTGCCTGGGGGCCCCATGAGTTGTCAGTCCGCCCCTGAGCCAGCGCATTAACATGTATGTTCTAATATAAAAGTATGACATTTTAAACCTATTGCTTGAAACAACTGTTTTCTTTTTTGGCATATAAATTTCCAGAATGAGAAGAATGGACTGGATTATAACAAATAGAACATCTGCCAGTATTTTTTGAGCCAACAAATTAAAAAAAAGTAGAACTATGCTATTAAAGTCCCATTAGACTCAATTCACAAAGCTACCACACCTGAATAAGGATCATTAAACAAAAAATGACAGATATTTTAAGTCAAGTTCACAGAGATTTAAAAATTATTTGTGAACTGTATGTTAACAATAAAACATCAACACTGAATTATTGCTCTAACCAATGCTTAAGCACCTCCAATTTTTTTGCTCTCTTTTTCTTTTTGCTTCTCAAGTGTCTGCCCCATTAAAATAATATTTTAGTTACTTAGTTTAGAGTCATCCATGTCTTATTAAATGCCTTAGATACTCCAAAAGAGGGATATTCCTGCAATAGTCTCCGAGGAGCAGGGCCCTCCTATCCCTCTTCTATTGAACTGTATTGTAGTATTGTCTCCCATTATATTGTAAAGCGCTGAGCAAACTGTTGGCGCCATATAAGTCCTGTATAATAATAATAATAATAGTATCAGACACTTTTCATGTCCAGATAGGAGTTTTGTGTGTGTTCCAGCTACTCCTGCATGCAGACATGTAAACAGAGATTTCACCCCTAGAGTGCAGAACAGAGATTTCATCAATAGAGTTTAAGTGCTGATTTACATCTACTCTTTTGTGGCAACATACGTGTTACCACAATGCATGGCAATGTATGTTAAACACTGAGACAATGCACCGGGGTTGCAATGTACTGCAATGCACCATAGTATGTTGCAGAAAAACTTTGCAATACATCCAATTTTAGGATGTTGTGGTGCATTAGAAGCCTATTGAGTTCAATCAACCACGCAAATGTAAATGAGCCCTCACTCTCCAGCATCCAAAAAAAATTTGAAATATCAGTTTTGGGTGGGCTGACCATTACCTAGAATTACCTTCCATTTATTTCTGTTCTTAGTATTTTCCAAATTCTTTAATGCTTTCATTTAGGATTACCTATCTGTCCTCAGTTAAGATACACTTAAGCATGCACATATCAAGGAAGAAAAAAGGTTTATTTGTTAAAAAAAATGAGTGGTTGCCCACAGCAATACTTTTTTTATTTATAGGATTTAGACACAAGGGGTAAAAAACTCATCTTTTCTTATTATTTTCTTTACGGCATTTTTTAAATGACCCACAAACAACCTTACTCTACATGAGGATGGTCTGCTTAGGGCTGTCTAAAGGGCAATAAATCTCTGAGCAACCATTCTTGCTCTCTCCTGTTCTCAATGACAGGAGGGGAGCAAGGTGTTAACTGTTAAGTTGCAGCAACACTTAGGAAGCAATGGCCAGCTGTTTCCCCGCTACAGTGCAGAGACTCCTCCCATCCATATCTGACCTCGCAAGCTTCCAGTTTCCACCTGGGGCATCACCAGTTATAACCAAGAACCAGTAATAGGAAGCATGATCATAAAAAAAGAATAAAATAAAGATACCCACCTTCCAGGTAAGTGCTTTAGTGTCGTAGAAGCCACCCAGTTCTAGTAACTGACGAATCAGTTCTAGCGGTGGCTGGGCCCCATATTGTTCAGGATTTGGCATGTTCAAGTCATCAATAAATACAGCCATCTAAGAAAAGTCATGGAGAAAATAAGAAACATTCAGTTACCCCAGTTTAATAAGGACACATTTCTTAAAATGAATTGCCACTTAAATTGTATGGAAATCCAAACAAGTACTTGCTCACATTTGCACTCTTTTTGCTTCTTAAGTATAGGAGTGAAATATTTTTTTTTACAGAATAAAAGTTTATTAGGATTTTGTTAAGAACGCATAGTATAGAAACAGCCACTGAACCCAATAGGAGCACAGTCCTTGGCCACAGCAAAAGAAAAAAAACAGCCAGTCATATTAAAGTTCCCATATATACAGTGAACTCAAAGAAAAGGAAATATAGGAAAATCTGTGAGGTCGATCCCCTGTCAGAATAGGATATTGCAAGAAGTAATAATATCTACAAAACTGAAAAGGAAAGTGGCTTAACCATCCTGCCAGGCTGACAGGTTGTAAGAATAGTAACATACTCTAAGAGTTCACAAGAAAAAGGAAAAAAAAATCCTAAGGGGGAGGCAACGTAAAATACTTTATTACTAGTTCAAAAAGCCTAATATATACCTGGTGATCCTGACAGTTTCTGCATCCTCTGTGGCCTTCCTGGGAAATGGTGACAACGCTAACCACAGGCTCCCAATGCTGTGGCAGCAGTGTCATTCTCACATATGCTTTTCTGCATCAGGAGTACAGAATGCTGTGCCTGTAGGGTCCTGTTAGCAAGATCCCCTGACTGCTCTCCTTTCAGTACCTCCTATGTAGTTTGCCTGACAGTACAGAACAGAAAAAAATGCTCTTCTCAGCTGTATGCACACATTCAATTGTACACACACTCACACTTGACATGGTTTGCAGATGGTCCTTTTTCTTGTTAAATATTTTTTTTTTGCTGTCCTGCAGAAGGAATTAGATAAAAGTGGAGAATATGCATGCATTTTTTAAAAACCATGTTATCTAATTTGCAGAAAAGACAACAAACTGACACCCAGCTGCTTTAAATCTTTGTTTTCAGTGATGAGCTTCCAAGCTACTAATTAGACACAGCTATCAGTATCTACCAGGGATGTGTCCAATCTATGTTTTAGGATTTGTTAGATGACACGTTCCTATGCCAAATGCTTCACAGCAGATGCACTGTCATTTACAGACAAGTCTATTCTTTCAACAGCATACGATTGAACCCATGTGTTGGAAAAAGTCTTGTGCGCTTTAATTTTGATTTGCTGAGCGGTATATACCATGTGGTGTGGTGCACTGCATTGTTACAAAAGAGTCGTGCACATTTTCTTACCCATTGTGGTAGGTTGGCAGCCCAGTTACAATAAATGGTCTGTCTTAATGCAAGACATGTTAAGGCAAGCCATAATGTGTATGCATTAAAGCATCACAAATAAACACTTAAATGTGAATGACTTGAGAAACCAAGAGCAAAAAATACAGTATATTACAGTAGAACAGTCCTTAGATGTGGTGGCTGCTTTTGTTTTCTTTTTCAGGCTTTCTTCCATTATTTTTACCTGGTGATCCTGCCAGCAACACATTTCCTGTCCTAGAGTGACAACTAGGGTTGCCACCACACCCTTTAAAACTGAACACATATTAATTACCATCTTTATCAGCTACAGAACCTGGGTAATAATATGTGTTCGGCTTTAAAGGGATGAGGTGGCAACCCTAGTGACAACCCTCACTCACTGTACTGTAGCTATAAAAAAAAGTAGTGTTACCACATTTCCTGCGAGTACAGGAATATAGATGTTGATTTCTTCAGTAATCCAGTGTGCCTATAACTACCCGGCATTGAACTCCAACAATATTATCAGTTCTCACCAGTTCTCTTCTGTGAACTGTAAAATACCACTGCCCCACCATGTGATGAGGATTCAAAAGAGGGGGAGGTATTCTAAACTGACAATGCTCCATAGATACAGTATGGGGAGTGAGCTTTGCCAGTCTAGGAGAGGTAGTATGTTACTGGCAGAATCCTCATGTGCAAATAAAGGAAAAAACCCTGAAAAAAAATAATACAGCAACCACACCTAAGGACATTAATATTTTATGTAGCTCTGGGAGGACAGCTATCACTACATTTTCAGTGCTCTGGGAGGATAGCTATTGCTGTATTTCTGGAGGTCCAATGCTGGACCTTCTGGTCTCAGATCCTTCAGTTGTAGAATCGCATACATCTGCTGTGCTCGCCCCTGCTCCAGCCCAATCAAAGCAAGTTTTGCAATAAATTAACTCATTCACAGACTACAAAGGCTTCTGTGAATGAACAGCAGAGGGGAGGGGCAGGTAGAGATGCTGTGTGTGAGAATACAGCATCTCTCCTCTCAAAGCCCTGAAGTGTATGATATTTATCCTAATGGAGCTTCATAAAACTGCCAGATGTGAATAAAAGAGTGAATGTCCAGGAAGTGGCATATACCCAGTTGGACTCGTATGTCTGCACATTTTACAAACTGGCTAAATTCCTGGAGTTCAGCTTTAAAATGTATGCAAAACCAAAACTTCCTTTTTTACTAGGGGAGGGTTAAAACCCCTATTTTGCCTAACCCCCTTTTTGCTGTATGTGTCACGATGGGAATATTATAACACATCCTGTCCTGAAGATGCAACAGTAAAAAGAGAGGAAATCTCACCACTTCGAGAGGAAGTCCACAGACAGTTGTTACTAAAACATCATGCCACATTGGCTGATTTTCCCTCACCTCTTGCTCTAGTGACTCCAAAATTTTAAATTTCCCCTCACTTACTGTACATTTCAGTCACAACGAAACAAGTAGAGGGTGAATTTCCCCAGCAATGAAAGGCACATCAATAAATCTGAGGATCTAACCTTTTCCCCACACTATCCAGAACTAAAAAAAAAACTTTTGGCTTTAAAGAATTTGATTGGTTCTGCCTTAACTTTGAAACTATTGCCCACAGCAAACAATCATGCTGTCACTGTTTTAGAACAGGAATGTGGAAATTGTAGCAGTAGAGTTCAGCTGAGCAGAGCTGAATCCCAGGCAAACATCTAAATACACAACTAAAGTATAACTAAAGGTACATATTTTTTTTTACAGTTTTGTATAGAGCGGAGAGGGACTAGAAAATTAGTTGTATTGCTGTCTGTGAAGGAGATTCACCCTATTTTCCTGCTTATCATTATCATTGAAAGTAAAAGACAACTTTTGAGTTGTCCCCAGAAAAGTAATAGAGGGGAAATTTTCCAGTGGGGACACTAGTTCTGGTGACCTGGGCGGTTCCCAAGGAATTTCCCTAATTTGCAGGGATTTCCCATCACTGAATGTTTGGCTGTGGGACAGGAAGTGAAGGGAAATCTCTGCAATGGGACACAGATGGGGAAAAAAAAAATCTGACAGGGGTTATAACCCTCCCCTTCTCTATCCAAAATAAAAAAAATGTTTTGTCAGTCGTTCTACTTTAAGATTTTTTCTGTATATGTGATATGCCTAACTACTCTAGATGAAAGATTTCTATTTCTCTTTCAGCCGTATGATCCAGGCACCCCTGTAAGACAGCACAACCAAGCCCTGTGCTCCCTGAAACCTGAAGATTACACTGTAGTTAAAGCGGAGTTCCAGCTAATAAAAAAAAGGAAGAAAAGTCAGCAGCTACAAAAACTGTAGCTGCTTTTAACCGTTTCAATACCGTGCGATTTTACACCTTCCTGCCCAGGCCATTTTTCAGGTTTCAGCGCTCTCACACTTTGAATGACAATTGCGTGGTCATACAACACTGTACCCAAACTAAAATTTTATCATTTTCTTCACACAACTAGAGCTTTCTTTTGGTGGTATTTAATCACCGCTGGGGTTTTTATTTTTTGCTAAATTAACAAAAAAAGCCCAAAAATTTTGAAAAAAAAACACATTTTTCTTTGTTTCTGTTATAAAAGTTTACAAATAAATAATTGTTCTTCATAAATTTAGGCCGAGATGTATTCTGCTACATGTCTTTGGTGAAAATAACCCAAATTAGGATGTATTTTTTAGTTTGTAGGAAAGTTATAGAGTTCACAAACTATGGGATAGATCTGAATATTGACCAGTCCTGAAGTACTGACAGCCAATCTAATTTCTTGAGGTCCAAGAATGTCAGAATAGTACAGATATCCCCAAATGACCCCTTTTTGCAGAGTAGACAGTCCAACGTACTTCATAAGAGGCATGGCGAGTTTTTTGAAGTTGTATTTTTTGTCATAATTTTTCGGAAAATGAAAAAATTTAAAAAATTATTTTCACTATTTTTTTTTTACATACTGTCACCAGTGCAGTACAGCGTCATCATATAACTGGCATGGCGGTGAACAGGGACACTGACTGGTGACAGTATGAAAAAAAATATATATATATATATTTTTTTTTTAATTTTTTTATTATTTAATTTTTTATTACATTTTTTTTTATTTTTTTTAAGATTTTTTTTCATATTTTACTATGACCAAAGTAGTACAATGTTACCATAGTAACATTGTACTACTTTGGGGAAGTGATCAGTATTTTTTTTTTTACACAATTTGCTTATAGCAAAGAATTACTTTGCTATAAGCAAGCATTTACCTGAATGAAATCGATTCATTCAGCTTTTTTTTTTTTTTTTTGTGCTTAGCTGTGATTTGGTCACAGCTAATCACATGACATGTGCATGTGATTAGCTGTGACCATTCACAGCTAGGCACTAGTATACAATGGATGGCATCATGAATGAAGCCATCCATTGTATACAACTGTTATGTGACCTGCTGTGATTGGTCACAGCAGGTCACATGGTACCAGCAACGGAAGCCGGTACTCGGATCTGTCATCGGCCGTGTCCGAGGTGCACGGCCGGTGACAGATTGCGCTACTGCGCCGCTCTGCATTAGCGCAAACTGCGCACCCGGAATACAGCAGCACATTTGAAGCCGCCAAACGGCCATTGGCCGGGCGGCTAATGGTTAAAATACAGCCACTTGCCTGTCCCTCGGTCCAGCGCTGTCCTCACCACAGCTGGTTTCACTGGCCGTCTTCTCTCCCTGGCACCGGCATCTTTAGTGTGGACACCTGGCTGTGACAGCTTGCGGCGAGAAGCGTTGTGCTTTGTGAATGGCCCCGTAGTCTTCTGGGACCTGTCACATGTCCCACAAGACTACAGGGAGGGAGGACAACTTCTGCTTCTGATCGCCTAGGCGAACGCAAAGGAAGTGGGAGCAAGTATCTGTCAAATTCGGCTCCCCCCACGCTCCTCAAAGGTGCCAATCCTTAGTGGGGAGTGAGGGACAAAGCATTAAAGTGGAACTTCCCCTTTTGGGTGGAACTCCGCTTTAAGCAATACAGTCTAAAATGCTAAATTTATGCTCACAACTTTCAACTCTTCACAGTGTTATGTGAAATGTCTGTGCAACAGAGAAAAAGTAATTCACCCAACTAGTAGTGCTCTCTGCTAAGGTTGTTTCACCACTTCAAGTCCGGACACTTTCACCCCTTTCCTTTCCAGGCCAATTTTCAGCTTTCAGTGCTATCACACTTTGAATGACAATTGCGTGGCCATGAAACACTGTACCCATATGAATTTTTGTAGCATTTTTTTGAGACAGATAAAAATTTATTTTGGTGGTATTTATTCACCACTGGCATTTTTATTTTTTTTTTGCTTTTTGAAAAAATGTGTTTTTCTTATAACATTTTGCAAATAAATAATCTTTCTTCATAAATCTTGGCCAAAATGTATTCAGTTATCTTTTTAGTAAAAAAAAAAAAAAACCAAATTAGTTTATAACCAAAAATTTTAATTTTATAAAAAATGTTTTTACATTTTAATTTTTTTTTTATATTATTATTTATGTTTTTTTTTTCTTTAACATACTGTCACCCTAGCAGTACAGTGCCACCATAGTGACACTGTACTACTTGTGGGTGGGTGATAAAGATTTATTTTTTTTCTTACACCGATTGCTTTTACACCCATAAAGGCTGTAAAAGCAATCATTTCTCCTTCTGACTGCATTCTTGAAGCCATTGAGAAATACTGTGAGAGCTGTGATTGGTCACAGCTTGTCACATGGTACAAGGCTGTTGTGAATAGCCCTGTACTATGTGACCTCTGTGATCATTCATAGATTTCACACGTAGTAAGCAATGATCACATGAATCGGGACCTCACACAGAGGTCCCGTACATCGCCTCAGGGAGCGCGCACAGGCTGTGAATGCAGAGGACATTTATAAACGGCCACCTGCTCCTGCACTGCTCCCGTCTGACCGTTTATGTAAATGGACCAGACGGGAAGTGGTTAAATCTTAGACCTGAATGGTCAGAAATACATATCCTTTGGCAGTTAAAACAGCTCCCTTATATGTATTTCATCTCTGTATTTAGTCATTTGCCTGGAGTTCAACTTTACGCGCTCTTCCCTGTTGCTTATACTCACGTTATCATCTATGCACCATTCACACAGCACAGCAAAGAGAAAGCATCCAGTAATAGCTCCAATCCAGTCTGCTCAGGACTTATAAAAGGACAAAGACCTCCCCATGCTCCTATATGACCACGATTAGGCCAGGAGACTGGTTGCTCAGGTATCCATGACTGCATTGTGAGAGGAAGAGGAGAGGGTCACACATGCTCCTCATACCAAGAAGTACCAGGTATTTCTCTCCGGCAGGCTAATGAAGTGGCAGAAGAGAGAATGGACAAGCAGCAAAGAGGGGGTTGAGTGTTTGGGGCAGAGTCTGGCAAGTATATTTTGCCTTTCATTGTCAGGAATATGCACAGCTTCAATTTAAAGATGAATTTTGGATGAACAAATATTTTCCAGATACAAGTGATTTTTTAAAATCTTGGGTTGGCTTTGTGCATTTCTTCCAGATCTGTGCAGTAATCCGGTGTGAAACTGCCACTGTGCAATAGCTTCCTGTGATAAAGTCCTGTCACTGCTGTTTATCTTGTACAGGTTGATTGGTCTTGTATCCACCCCCTCCTATAGTTTTCTGCTGGCAGCCTGTAGTGGGTGGAGCCTTCTGATCCCTCCCACAGCTGTGTTCTCTGCATAGGCAATAAAAGTGCAGTGATGATGGCACTGCTACTCTTATAAGGTAATATCTTGGTTTGTAAAGGCATTTGGTGCACACACAGTGGATTTATAGCCTTTATGGCTTTTGAGGAATGTATTTCAGTCAAGCTATGTCTGGAATTCAGCTTTGAGGTGATAATAAAGGGGTTAGTAGGGTGTTTTAACCACTTGCCCTCTGGAAGATTTACCCCTCCCTTCCTGACCAGACCATTTTTTTGCTATTCAGAACTGCACTATTTCGACCGGTAATTGTGCAGTCATGCAACGCTGTACCCAAACAAAATTTATGTCCTTTTTTCACAAAAATAGAGCTTTATTTGGTGGTATTTGATCACTACTGGGTTTTTTATTTTTGTGATTTTCAGTTACAAAAAATATCCAATAAACTCAAAGCTAATCAAAAATTTAGGCCAAAATGTATTCTAGTACATGGCTTTGGTAAAAAAAAAAATTCCAATATTAATTGGTTTGTGTGCAAGTTATAGCGTCTACAAACTATGGTATATATACTTGAATTTACGCAGCTTTCACTTTCTGACTGCCTATCACATTTCTTGAGGCGCTAAAATGCCAGGGAAGTACTGAGTCCATGGAAGATTTTATTTTTTGATTTCCATGTGAATTGTCTGGCAAGAGCTGAATTCTGGTGGGTGGCCATGTATTGTTGTGCATATAAATTGCTTTGGCCCACACTCAATTGATACAAATCTTCCGTGAAAAACAGCAAAGGGGCTAAACACTATTGCTGGCAGTGAAAGGAGCCGATCCTGCTAACACTGCGTTTTTGGGGACACTATAAAAAGCAAGCACTAGTATTGTTCTGTTCATGATCAAAATATAGATCCATACAAATACTATACTAGTAAAGGGGGTGATCAGCGACCTATAGCGTGAGTGCGAGAGTGTGTGGGCAATCTAACGCTAGCTGACCCTGGCTGGGAGAGGAGCTTACAGACCTTGACGTTATCTGATGTCACTAGTGGCAGTAATACAGTGATCAGTGAAAAATTCTATTTACTGACACTGTACTAATGGCACTGGCTGGGTGATCAAAGAGTTAATAGGGGGCAATCAAAGGGTTAAATGTGCTAATCTAATGTGTGTGTGTAAAATGTAGTGCTTTTATGCATGGTGCAGTGTTCTCTCTTCTCTCTCTGTACCGACGTGGGAGGCGCAAGCGCGTTCACAATCCGAAATAGAAAGTGACGTAAGGTTATGTCGCTTTGCCTAGAGCCACTGCTCGCCTGCACAAAGTAGGCAGGCAGTCGGCATGCGGTAAAAAATACATTTCTAAAAAAACTTTTTAAAAAAATCTCAATACAGTATTATTTATTTATTTTTTACATCTTTTTATTATTTAAAAAAAATATACTTTTATCAGAGTAGTGCAGTATTACCATTAGGGATGCATCAATACCATTTTTTTAAAAGTACTCATCCATACCAATTATGGATACCTATTGTGGGCACAGCCCCACTGCATAGTAAAAAAAAAAAAACTTTTTCCCAGAGTTCTTGTTTAAGATAATAAATGAGTGAATGAATGACATGAAAGTTGTCCCATAGATGTGTGCAAATGTGCTGCCTGATGCAAATGTGCAGTGCAGGCTATGTGTCATCTAAGGAGGACACCCCTAGCCAGTGTGCTGATCACTTCTCGCCAGGAGACAGGGAGGGATCTCCATCCCTGATGGGTGTAAATCAGAGGACAATGATGTCCCAGTATTACACCATATGGATTACCTGCTCAGGGTCCTGGAAGCAGGTCGTGCAGGTCAGAGGGCTGGGGGAATCGCCACTGTCCACATCAGTTGTCACACACATGCTCCGCCTCTGCCTCCACCTTCATCTCCGCATCTTGTTTAATCTCACACCCGGCTCATCCTCCTGCCGGGTGTGTGACAGCAGGGAGCCTTGCGGGGTCACTGTTACAGCAAGGTACACTATATTGCCAAAAGTATTGGGAAGCCTGCTTTACACGCACATGAACTTTAATGGCATCCCAGCCTTAGTCTGTAGGGTTCAATATTGAGTTGGCCCGCCCTTTGCAGCTATAACAGCTTCAACTCATCTGGGAAGGCTGTCCACAAGGTTTAGGAGTGTATCTATGGGAAGGTTTGACCATTCTTCCAGAAGCACATTTGTGAGGTCAAGCACTGAGGTTGGACAAGAAAGACTGGCTTGCAGTCTCCGCTCTAATTCATCCCAAAGATGTTCTGTCAGGTTGAGGTCAGGACTCTGTGCAGGCCAGTCAAGTTCCTCCACCCAAAACTCACTCATCCATGTCTTTATGGACCCTGATTTGTGCACTGGTGCGCAGTCATGTTGGAACAGGAAGGGGTCATCCCCAAACTGTTCCCACAAAGCTGGGAGCATGAAACTGTCCAAAATGTATTGGTATGCTGACGACTTAACAGTTCCCTTCACTGGAGCTAAGAGGGCAAGCCCAACCACTGAAAGACAACCCCACACCATAATCCCCCCTCCACCAAACTTTACACTTGGCACAATGCAATTAGACAAATACCATTCTCCTGGCAACCACCAAACCGAGGAACGTCCATGGGATTGCCAAACAGAGAAGCGCGATTTGTCACTCCAGAGAACATGTCTCCACTGCTCTAGAGTCCAGTGATGGCGTGCTTTACACCTCCGCATACGACACTTTGCATTGCACTTGGTGATGTAAGGCTTGGATGCAGCTGCTTGGCCATGGAAACCAATGCCACGAAGCTCTCTATGCACTGTTGTTGTGCTAATCTGAAGGTCACACGAAGTTTGGAGGTCTTTAGCTATTGACTCTGCAGACAGTTGGCAACTTCTGCGCACTGTGTGCTTCAGCATACGCTGACCCCACTCTGGCATTTTACGTGGCCTACCACTTTGTGGCTCAGTTGCTGTTGTTCCCGTTGCTTCCACTTTGTGATAATACCACTAACAGTTGACCGCGGAATATTTTGTAGCAAGGAAATTTCACAGATGGACTTATTGCACAGGTGGCAACCTATCACGGTACCACGCTTGAATTCACTGAGCTCCTGAAAGTGACCCATTCTTTCACAAATGTTTGTAGAAGCAGTCTGCATGTCTAGGTGCTTGATTTAATACACCTGTGGCCATGGAGGTGACTGGAACACCTGAATCCAATGATTTGGGGGGGTGTTTCAATACCTTTGGCAATACAATGTATGTCTGGGGACTTTACCGGCCCTCCTCCCATCGTAACCCCTTGCCAGTGATGCCTTTTACTGGTGCCTGCCCTGGTGGGAGGGGAAGGGGAAGTTGACAGCTGAAATGTCATCGGTTGTTAAGGACAGGACAGCCCCAGTCCTTAACACCTGATGAATGCTGGCATTTTCTCTTTTTCATTTCATCTGTCAACGGGGGAATCCCGCTGACAGCTGAAAGAACCGAACCTTAAGGTATCAGTTTTTGGTATCGGTGCATTTGCACAAGTACCGGTACTCATGCAAATGCACAGTATCAGCACTAATACCGATACTAGTATCAGTATCGGTGCCACCCTAGTTACCATAGTAACATTGTACTATGGGGGGTGATCAGGGATTATTTTTTTTCCACTTTGTTTTGCAAGAGCAAATACAGAATTATTACTCTGCAACACAAAGCTTGCTTTGAACCTTCATGAATGAGTTAAGTTCATGACAGTTCAATATAATAATGATCTGTGATAGGCTAGAGCTGGGCACATGGTACAGGGTGCTGTGATTGGTCCCATGTATCATGTGAAAGCTGAGGGCCATTCACAGCTCACCAGGAAGAGAAGCAAAGCTGTTATGAATTAGATTGATTCATAACAGCTTTGCTAACATTGTGATCATGTGATCGCATAGCGTTCTGCTTGAAACACCAGTAAGGCCTCTTGTACACTGTTGCTCCTAAATGTGAGTTTAGGAGCTTTTGGCGTTTTATGGCCAAAGTCCCTGAACTCAACTCAATAAAAGCCTATGTGTCTATGTACACCTAGGCTTTTACCAGAGTTTATGAGCAGCAGAGTTTAGTGGCAGTTAAACGTTCCTCTCCTGAATGCAGAAGAATCGCATTCAGGAGAAGAACATTTTGGCCAAAACAGCACTTTGGTGTTTATTCATGTCAATGAAAAAAGAAAATGGCTAATCAAATGAATAAACGTTCAAGCGCTAATTGCAGCTAAACACAGGTAAACGCAGCTAAATGCGGTACCACATTTACATGCGGTTTTGCCGCATATATCGCTTTTTCTGCTGCTAAGAGAACTAAAAGTCTAGGGGAGTTCATGTATACACGAGGCCTTAAATATATTCAAACAAAGAAGAGAGAAGACAAATACACTGCAAATTAAATAATCAGGTAGATGTGTGAGTAAAGTTCAACAATAAACACACTGGAGTGTAAAATTGTGGATGGTGAAATGTTTCTGCTATTTAAGCATAACGTTTTTTGCAAGAAACAATAACAATCCTTTATGTGTACAGGCATTCTGCTGTAATCACTAACCTCTGATGTCTCTGCCTGGAAAAATGACAATAAAGAGTAAGAAAGATAATAAATGAGATGTCTGGAATGGAAAAGTAAGGGCCTCTGTCGAAGGACACTTTTGACATGCAGTTGACCTCTTTCTGACCTGCTTTTGACTTTCTTCAAGCAGGTTTTTCCATTCTACTATTTTTGTATTAAAAAGCAAAACCCGATTAAATAGAAAAAAAGACCCAAATCTGCCTATGGTTTATATTGTACAGTAGGAATCACAGCCAGAATTCTGTTGCTGGAATCTGTATACAAGCTTTGGAGACCATAGCAATATTTATTATTTATTTCAGGTACTTATATAGCACCATCAATTTACGCAGTGCTTTACATATATATTGTACATTCACATCAGTCCCTAACACTCAAGGGGCATACAATCTAAGGTCCCTAACTCACATTCATACATACACATATTAGGGCCAATTTAGACAGGATCCAATCAACCTACCAGCATGTCTTCGGAGTGTGGGATGAAACTGGAGTACACAGAGGAAACCCACGCAGGCACAGGGAGAACATGCAAACTCCAGGCAGGTGGTGCCGTGGTTGGGATTCAAAAATATCACCTCTTTTACATAGGTCTCAGCTGCCCCTCACTTAGAACCAAATCCCTCTGTCTCTTGTTCCTCCACAGTTGTCTTTCTTTTTGTGAAGACCTCTATAGATATATAATATTTAACCATCAAATGTTTTATACTACACCTAACCTTTCATCCTGCCTTTGAATGATTGCAATTGTTGTTTTGAAAAGCTAGTATAAAATATAATTATTGGTGAGAAAAAGCATTCTTGGGTCTACCCAATCAGTTTTATTTTTTTGTGGTCTGTATAACTGTTGCCGTGGCAGGGGTGTGTCCTTTGCCTACATACTGTACATGTCAGAAAGTTGAGAGGTATGTTTTTAGGACAGTAGAAGCACCTTAAACCATACTGCATTGACTTGCTTCTGAGTCTAAGCTGCTCTGAATTGTTTCTGAGTTGCATTGACTTGTCATAGCTGCCTCTACTGTAGTTACTTTGAGCTGCTTGTTACTCCCACTGATTTGTGCATGGAAAAACGCAGCACATATGCAAATTGCTTATACACAGAACATTTTCTTGTTCTGCTACCTAAATAAGAATAATGTGAAATGTGTAAATAAGCTAAGTACTGTGTTTCTATTGATTATGGGAAAAATGTGTGGCTAAAGGCTATGCAGAGAAAATACACCTCCTTGCTACTTACAGGCACAGAGCTACGGTGCCTTAACGTAAATACATTCCTGATGGCAATGCACAGCCAGTGGAAAAACATCATTGCTATTCTTACTTGTTTTGACTTTGGTGCTCCCAGTGTATCCCGGCCCTTCTTAACCAGCTTACTCAGGATTTGGCTCTGGATTCTGGCCGGACTCGTGTGTGCTCCTAGCTGTATGGTGGAAATGATCAGCTGGTTCTGTTTCCGATTTCCCGAGTCACTGGCTGACATTCGTCCAGTGAGCGATCCTTCTGTAAAAAAAATAACATGTTACCACTAGTGCTATGTCTAGTATTGTGACAAACCCGAACAGTTCAATTTGAGAAACCCGTGAAAACATGTAAAGCATGTTTATGTACCAGAAAATCCAAATATTTAAGCAGCTGAAGTTAGAGTGTCACAAAACCAATATCATAACAATTATCAGTAAATTATGTATTATATGCTGTTCATAGTCACTCACTCGCTACGGGATTCATTTTCTGAATTCTGCAAAAAACCTGGTTGATCCTACTGTTCTCTATCTCCCCCTTTTGCAGTGTAGTGTTGTCAGCTCTGCACATGCTCAGTTGTCAGCGAGTTTCTATGCTGAGCCTTTCCTCCCTATCACATCCGAGCAGCCCATCTGACTAAAGAGTCACCCATGGGGGTGTGTAGACAGTGGTAAATGACAGTCCACTCCCTCCCACCCTCCTACTCTAAGCCAATTAACCAGCTAAACACAGTGGGGGTGGGATATCACTGTGTATGTAGATTGATGGAGGCTTTACCTTCCTTGTAATCTAAGACACAGGCTTGAGGGGTGTGACACAGCCTGTGACTGGCAGAAATCTGCTCACACCATGTTATTGCCAAAAAAATAATAAAGGTTTGATTTCAAATATAACTTGTATCTTGATTGAAAACAGTTTATTGATATTAATTATTTATTGTTACTCTGTATCCCAAAGACTGTTTTTTTATTTTGAACATGTGACCAGCAGCAGAGGACTAGAAGCTCCTCCTACCACTTGTTTCCCTGGAGACAGGCTGGGAAAAAGGTGAGTCATGTGACATCTGTATATCAATTAGGGAAAAAAGTACTTAGATTTGTTTTTGTTTTTTTAATAATTACAGTGCCATCATGCACATATAGAAAGATAAGGGATAATGTAAATTAAACAGTGTGTGTTTAGCATCACTTTAAACAAAACATGGCTCATCTTGTACAAACCTAGCATATCTCCTCCTCCTTCAGTCTTCTGAGCCTTGCTATTGGTCAATGAGGCCACTCATAAAAGGACCAGAAGGAAAGGCTTTGGAAGTGGGACAGGCTCAACATTGACATAGAAATGGTGAGATTTACATTTAAAGTGTATATTAAGGAAAATGAAGAAAACTATATAGTAAATATTTGAAATTCATACACGTTTCCCCATGAAATTCTATGGTCTGCTAACTATAACAGTTTATTGATCATAGTTAATACAGCTCTTACAATCTTAAAAACAACTATCATTACATTTGTATTACTATACTGTTCCTTGTGGGACAAAGTACATGTACTGTAGTGCAGGGCTTGAAAAAGCCGCTCGCCCGCTCGCCAAATGGGAGGAGAAATTCTCTAGCGGCGAGCACAGATGCTGGAGCGGCTGCGCTCCAAGCCTCATTGTGAAGCCGAGTTCCGGTTTCCGGCTTCTTCGGCACCGCCGCTGAGGGGACAGGTGCAGGAGAGGTCCGCTCTCCTCCACTGAGAGGAGACACCCTCTCCACCGCCGCATGGGACTCAAGGAGTAAGTACTATATACATGTCATATCACTATAATGGAGTACAGGGGAGCTGGGATATACATTACTCAGTAATGTATATCCCAGCTCCCCTGTACTCCATTATAGTGATATGACATGTATACAGTAATGTATATCCCAGCTCCCCTGTACTCCATTATAGTGATATGACATGTATACAGTAATGTATATCCCAGCTCCCCTGTACTCCATTATAGTGATATGACATGTATACAGTAATGTATATCCCTGCTCCCCTGTACTCCATTATAGTGATATGACATGTATACAGTAATGTATATCCCAGCTCCCCTGTACTCCATTATAGTGATATGACATGTATACAGCAATGTACATCCCCCCTCCCCTGTACTCCATTATAGTGATGACATGTATACAGTAATGATTACTCTATACATGTCATATCACTATAATGGAGTAAAGGGGAGCTGGGATATACATTACTGTATACAGTTTTATATTTTGGACTCTTTATTCTAAAGAAAAATTTAATTTCATAAGCTTTAAGGGGGCGTGGTTGGGGCAGGGCTGGGGGCAGGCCAGAGGTGGGGTTGGAGGCGGACCTGGGCAAGGTTGGGTTGGGCAACTGGTGGAGAGTAAGGTTTGTGCCTGGCTAGTAGGTCTAGACTCGAAAATTTTAAGCCCTGCTGTAGTACTTTTTCCCATGTTGTTAGGTGCTTTTTAACCTTTGCTGAGATCAGCCTAGGTGCCCACTCCCCCCTGACTGTTCGACAACATAGCTAGGTAGGGGATGGCTGCTTCATAACAGCTGCTTGTCTTGGCTCTGCACAATCTCCAGACATAAGTGATAACAGGGATGCAGAGGGAGATGGGGTGTGTCAGCTTCCCGTCCCTCTGCATTCCTCTTGCTGCTTCTTAGCTTGATAAAGTGCTCAGATCTAAGACAAGTGGTTGCTATGAAGCAGCCATCCCCTTCTTGGCTATGTTTCTGGACAGCCAAGGGGAAAGGGGGAGGAGAGAGGGAGGAAGTGCCCAATCCAAACTCATAGCTGGGGTTAGGAAGCACCAAACAAAACAGGACAAAGTACTGCATGTACACGGGAACAGAACAGTGAAAAAAAATATTGTAGTTCTTCTTTAAAGCAACCCTATGCTTCACCCTGGCAGGGCAAAGCAACAGGTAAACTATAATGCTCTCAGCAGTACACACTTACTTCCTTTCACATCCACACCGCTCTCTCTGACTGCCAGGAATGAAGATAGAAAACCATGTGTAAGCTCCAAGTTGTGACCTAGAGCTTACACAGGGTTAAAGTGATACTGAACCCAGGACCCTGCATTCACTATATCTGGTCTCCCACAGTACACAGAACATGGAAATGCAATTATTTTAGTGAATATAAACTGCTAAATACCTTTTCTCATCAGCAGTTAGAGCAGTCTTGTGACTTCAGCAGAGCATGGGTTAAAGCTTGTAGAAGGAGTTTTCTTTCTGCTCTAGGAGGATGTGAAACCCTTGACCCTCTGCATGTGATCAGCACAGGGCCAATGAGCACTGTCCAGACACTCTCCCAAGAAAAACAAAACCGTTCTAGCAATACGAACTAAACTGAGCATGTGCTTGTGACTATGCATTCAGTCTGTATCAGGTGTTCATTTCAACAAGAGGAGTGGCACAGAAGAAAGGATCAAACAGCCTTTTTACACAATGCAGAGGATTAACCCCTTAGGTTCCACAGTGAGTATAACAAGCATGCTTTACTGCATATACCAGTGGTCTGCAAACTGCGTCCTAAGGGCCGGATGTAGCCCTTTGCTTGCTTTATTCTGTTCCTTGGGGTACTATTTAATCCACTGATACCAACAATGGGACTTAATTTCCTCCACTGACATCAGTGAAGGGACACAATTCCTCCCAATGACACCAACAATGGGGCCCAGTGACACCAATGGTGGAACAGAATTCCTCCCAAAGACACAACTGATGGGTCTCCTTTCCTCTCACTGATGTCAGGACTTTTTCTGCTCCCAATGGCCCTTCTAAAGTCTGAAGGACAGTAAACTGGCCCTTTGTTTAGAAATTTGGAGACCCCTGGCATATACAGACTGATTTTACTGTTGTGGGCTTAGTAACACTTTAAGGACTTTTTCTTTGCTCCTATGTGAGAGAATCTGATGAGTGCATTGGCAGCCAATCATGAAGCACCAGCACTGTCATATGGAACAAAATAGCAACTTCTGCACTTTAAACTGGGCAAATGATAGTGGTACAGTGTACATTTTGCTAATTGCTGTCTGTATGGAGCTTTACCTTTGCCCTTAGCTGAAAATCCAATCTCTTCATCACCTCCAGAAATGGATCCTGTTATAGATGTAATATTCTGCAAAAGGCTACAAACACACAGTACAACCAGTTATGTTATGTGAGTACATTTATACAGATACAGGTGTATTACAGGGGAAAGGAGACTGAGGAGACAACTTTCTCCCGCCTGCAGCAGACTGATGACATAATTTTCCCAAGATGCTTGTGTCAGACAGACCTTGAGACATCAAGCCTAGATACAGTCTCTTAGCTGTAAAAAACTGGTAAAGAACAGGCTTATGAAAAATAATACAGCTGCTATATATTGTGACATGTCTTAAATTTATTCACACAGATTTGGTTTGCTGATATGTCCAGTTTACTGCAGCAATGGCAGAACCTGCAATTATCTATCAGAAATAATCAGTCTGGACTACCCATGTCAGTGAAACAGCATTGCTGGTTTGCTCTATATTTGCTATGGATTACTACACAGAAAGCAAAATAAATAGCATTCTGTTATTCACACAATACCATTATGGAGAAAGTCAAACCTATAATCAGTGGTTAAAGAGGCCATACATTAAGTAATTTTCTTTCATGCAACAACGGGTTGCAGGAAAGAAAATTGCTCAATTTCCCCATCAACACATCCAGTGCTGATGGGGGAATCCCTCCCACTAAGCTAATGTATTCTGACAGCGATACAATGATCACTGCCAGCTGCTATAGTCACCAGCCGTGATCAAACAAAAAAAAAAAAACAGACAGGCTAGTTGTACTGAAATTGATCAAGCAATCGACTTCAGTACAACCAGCTTGCCCCTTCATGCATTGCAATTTGGCTGGTTCAGCTAGATTCCACTCTGTCTATGGCATTTCGATCTGTCGATGGCTGGCTTTAGCTTTCTTACTTTTCAATGCTGGGGTTCAGGGGCGGACTGACCATTTGGGAACTCGGGCACTGCCTGAGGGCCCGGGGTCAGTAGGGGGCCCCATGAGATGCCCCTGGTACCTTTTCATAGGCTTTTTTGAGTGTGGTTTGAGTGTGGGCGAGGACACAGGGGCCCCATGATCCCCTATTGCCCGGGGGCCCCATGAGTTGTCAGTCCACCCCTGCTGGGGTTCTATGTTCAAGTAATTTACTCACGTTAATATGTTACCCCTGTATATATGTGGGTTATTGCTAGGTGCTCAAGCTGCTCCAAAATCATACTGGCAGATTAAAGCTGAAGTCCAGTAAGCACATATATATATACTTCAAATGGAAGACTGCTGTGTTATAAGAACACAGTCTATTTTCAATTTTCATTTTCTTGTAGCATATTCTCATGTACAGTTTCCTGAAATATGTCCAACTAAAGCTGGCCATACATGGATCAAAATTCAGCCAGTTCAGCAGGAACCAGCCAAATTTTGATCCATGTATGGTCATTCCCATTTAATAAAAATTGATCTATCTATAGACTTTTCATGAACAGGCTTGTTGGCACAGTATATATTCATGTGATCAGCGCATGCAGCCAGTCGGCTGCAACACTGATCAGTGTATTCTGACAGCAAGACTCCACCATTACCAGAATTCAATGATACAATGGGGAAGATTTCCCCCTCCACCTCCAATGTGTGGATGGGGAAATCATCACTCAAAGCCAACTAAAGACATTCAGGGCAGTAACTTCCAGCAATGACAATCAGTCGCTGCTGCTCCTGTCCAGTCTTGTTTCTGCCACATAAGTGCTGCTGTAGTTTGTGGATCACCCTGGTCTTTCCCTACCCATAAACACTCATAGGATGGAAATGGGCTCCTCAACAGACCCTGCTCCCAGAAGCCAGTTTGGAGAAAATGCAGAGGTCACAAGGTATAAAAATGCTCTAATCATGCCTCAGAACTCAGAAAATTAAATATTTATTTTGCATTTTGGCTGAACATGAAGGAAAGTGTGAAGTGAGACTGCCATAAGTCTGTTCCTCCTATTCCTTCTGTATTGTAATTGTACTGTCCCCCTTTATATTGTAAAGCGCTGCGTAAACTTTTGGTGCTATATAAATCCTGTATAATAATAGTCAAATATACAACCCTGATTCCAAAAAAGTTGGAACGCTGTATCAAATCTACAACAATAGAGAATGCAATGATCTGCAAATCTCATGAACCCATATTTTATTCACAATAGAAAACAGAAAACATATCAAATGTTTAAACTGAGAAAAGGTACCATTTTAAGAAAAAAATAAGGTAAGTTTGAAATCGATTTCAGCAACTGAAAAACACTGAAAAAAGTTGGGACAGAGCAAAAAAACTCTGGCAACGTAAGTGATACTGACAAGGAAGAGCTAGAGGAACATTTTGCAACTAATTAGGGTACTTGGAAACAGGTACGTAACATGATTGGGTATAAAAAGGGCATCTTGGAGAGTCAGAGTGTCTGAAAAGTAAAGATGGGCAGAGGTTCACCAATCTGTGAAAAGATGTGTCTAAAAATTATCTAATAATTTCAGAATAATGTTGCTCAACATAAAATTGCAAAGAATTTAAATATATCATCATCTACAGTATATAATATCATCAAAAGATTTTGAGAATCTGGAGAAATCTGTGTGCAAGGGAAAAGGCAGAAACGCAATACTGGTTGCCTGTGATCTTTGGGCCCTCAGACTGCACTGCATTTAAAAACAGGCACGATAATGTGATGGACGTCACTGCATGGGCTTAGGAATACTTCCAAAAATCACTGTCTGTGAACACAGTCAGTGAACATGGTCCAAAAATGCCGCTGTCTTCTCTGGGCCAAAGCTCACTGAAAATGGTATCTCTAGAATAAAGAGGCGTGGGACTTTCCAGCTTGTTGTCAGTGCTCAGTTCAAATGGCTGCATCTCTGGTGGTATGAGGGTTCATTAGTGTGTATGGAGTGGGCAGACTGCACATGTAGAAAGGCACAATCAATGGGGGGACCCAAGGAGGAATCAACATCTTTAGTTAAGTATTCTTGCTATTTTTTCTTAAATGTTATATTTATAAGTACAGCGCCTTGAAAAAGTATTCATACCCCTTGAAATTTTCCACATTTTGTCATGTTACAACCAAAAACATAAATGTATTTTATTGGGATTTTATGTGATAGACCAACACAAAGTGCCACATAATTGTGAAGTGGAAGGAAAATTATAAATGGTCTTAAAATGTTTTTACAAATAACGTGTAAAGTGTGGCGTGCATTTGTAATCAGCCCCCCTGAGTCAATACTTTGTAGAACCCCCTTTCGCTGCAATTACAGCTGCAAGTCTTTTTGGGGATGTCTCTACCAGCTTTGCACACCTAGAGACTGAAATATTTGCCCATTCTTCTTTGCAAAATAGCTCAAGCTCTGTCAGATTAGATGGAGAGCTCCTGCGAACAGCAATTTTCATGTCTTGCCACAGATTCTCAATTGGATTTAGATCTGGACTTTGACTGGGCCATTCTAACACATGAATATACTTTGATCTAAACTAGGGGTCTCACAGCTCCCCCCTCTCACATCACAGCCCCCCATATCACATCTCTCCCTTATATCACAGCCCCCCAAATCACAGCTCCCCCTGACATCACAGCCCCACAAATCACAGCTCCCCCTTACATCACAGCCACCCATATCACAGCTTCCCCTCACATCACAGCCCCCCCATATCACAGCTCCCTCTTACATCACAGCCCCCCATATCAGAGCTCCCCCTCTCACAATACAGCCCCCCCTTACATCAGAGACCCCCATATAAGAGCTGCCCCCTCTCACATCACAGCCCCCCCCTCACATCACAGCCTATCCAACTCACAGCTCCCTCTGACATCACAGCCCTCCCCCTTCTTACATCACATCACAGCTTCCCACATCACAGCCCCCTATATCATAGCTCCCCCTTATCACATCACAGCCCCCCATATCAGAGCTTCTCCCTCACATCACAGCCCCAGTATTACAGTTCCCCCCAATTACACCCCATTTCAAAGCTCCCCCCTCTCACTGCCCCCACATCACAGCTCCCCCCTCATGGCCCCCAATTTTACAGCCCCCCTCACTTCACAGCCCCTCTCTGACATCAAAGCCCTCCCTTAGTCTTCCCCCTACCTTAACTTAATACTGTGCAGGGCAGGAGGAATGGCAGAGTGCAATCCTCTTCTGAATTTACTTGTTGTCATCACCACTGAACTCACTGCAGGGAGGAGGGTGGGAGGAATGGCAGGGTGGACTCCTCTGTGTAACCTGTCCTGCCACCACTGCTGTTGAAGTCACAGTAGGGAAGAAAGCGGGAGGAATGGCAGGGTGGACTCCTCTTCTGAGTGTACTCATCGCTGCTGCCGCTGAACTCACCACAGGGAGGAGGGCAGGAGGCACGGAAGGTCTGCACTGAGGGCGGGAGCTGCCCAACTATTCTTGGTAAAAGGTGAGTGACCCGCTTGTTAATATTAAAGGTTGGGCAGCTGCCGTTCCCCTTGTAGACCTTCCATGCCTTTATCATGGTGGTCAAGTGCCTGCAAGTCTATAACTCGTGAACTTCAATAGTCTGGAGGATGAAATGCTGTTGCAATTGCTGTGCTGCAGCTACTATCTGATCATCGGATGTCTAAGACTTTGCTGTCCATCACCAGATATGGAGGACTTTGACAAGCTTCTACGCTTTCAAAATCTTGGAAAGGAAAGTTTGATGTTCATATCTACTCCTGTGCTTTCGGATTCTTGACAGAAAAAGTTTATGAGATTTGCAAATCAATGCATTTTGTTTTTATGTAGCTTTTATGTGGCATCCCAACTTTTTTGGAATTGGGGATGTAGATTTAGTAATTTAAATAAAAATCAGTAGGCAAATGCAATGTGTTTCGGGGGCTCACAATTTCCCCTTCATTAGGACTTGTGCTGGTGGTGATAGAAGGAAACACTGGACAATGAGAACAAAGTAACATTAAAATGATGACAGTTCAGGCACCAGACTATACCAATCAGCACAAGCCTTGATGAAGGGGGAACTGTGAGCTCCCAAGACACACTAGGGATTATTTACTAAAATTGGACTTTGCAAAATGTGGTGCAACTCTGCACAGAACCAATCAGCTTACATCACTTTTTTGGATTGGTCTGGGGGGCCTATAGGTTTACCCCATATAATAGAGAGCTGCCTACCAAGGATGGAGACTGCACCAGATCATACTAATCTTTGACGCTAGTGCTCCATCAGCACCCATTCTGTGATGTAGTAAGGAGAGAGTGTGCTATCTAAATGACCTAAATATGAAACTAATTGCACTGTCTTACTCACATTAGTGCTGGGAAGTCACAGCAATACCTGATTGTCCGGGAATCGCTGAACAGAAAGACGTCCCCCAACACAGTCCCAGCCTTTACAGACAGTCCGCCAGGTTTCTGGAGTTTATCCAACATGTTTTGGATTAAGGTTGATTTCCCAACTCCTGAATCACCTAGAAATGCAAAATAAACCAGGTAACACAAGAGCACCTCGAAAGTTATATAGATGGATACTGATATGCAGTAAATTGATCCATGGATGCTCAGATGGGAGGAGCTCACCTGTGAAGAGGACAGGATGCTTAGCTATCAGGAGAAGACTGCTTAGGAAGGAATATCTCACACTGTCCACAGTAGAGATGAAGCGTTGGACACTGCCCTCTCTGTCCTTTAAAGGGTTAAGCTCTGAGAACAGTAAGGTCTCTAAAAAGACAAAAAATGGGCAAATGGGTTTCAACAGATGTTAATATCACACACAGAGATGTACCCAAAATAAAATATACAGAACACCCACATCTACTGCAGTATTTCCTAAACTTTATGCTTTTTTTCTTTTTACCCCATGAGCAAAAGGGAATGTTTTGAAGCAGTACCTACAGCCAAAATACCAAGATAAAAATGCATAGCCTATTTAAAGATAAAGTACTGTAAATGGGCTATGCATTTACCTGTTGTGAATGTTGTTGCAGCATGCACCTTCAATCCAGAGATTTTCCCGGCAGTATTTGTCCTGCAGCTAGATGTCCTCAGTCTCATTCTACCCACTTCTGAGCCCAAGTTGTTCTGGACCCAACACCAACCTGTGATTGGACAGTAACAGAAAAAGTGGCACAGTGATGGAACTCATCTCTCTGTCACTTTGCTCCCTCCTCCTGTCAGCATGCTTCTTGTCAGCACATTAACTGATTAGCTCCTTGTGCTGTTTTTCTTTCCCTCACACTCCAGTCCTGCTGTACAGGTCAAATTCAGATACTTTTAAAAAAAACATTTAAAGATGCATTAATGATTACAGAACTGCATTAATATGTGCATTTTACATCTGCCTAGAGTTCAGCTTTAAAAGAAAATCATAATGTTTATTGAGTTATTACCACAGGGTTTATCTTAAAATAATCCAGCTATTTTATATTTTTACAGGTTTACTTCCATATTTTTGTTATTGTTTTAAAGCATATGTCTGGGCAAAATAAAAATAAAAATCAGCTTATCTTTGCAATACATGCGCATTTCTGCATGTTTATCCCTTTAAAAATGCTGAAGAATAGAAAAAGAACTCTTCATCTGCCAGAAATCCAGTGAGCAAACTTCCATTACACCCTGCTTCTACCACGTTTATTTTTTTTTTGTACTTGCAAAAAAAGATAATGTACGGGGAAGTAAACATGTATTGCAGAGATATACTCCGTATATTTTAATTTTATTTAGCCCAGGCATACAGTTGTAACAGGCTAGATTGGCCTCTAGTAGTAGTACTGTAGATAAGCTACATTAATGACTAATTGCTCAGTACATTTTGAGATACTATACCAGATACAAGGGAGTTAATTGCTTTTGATGAGTCAGTTGACATTATTAGAATGAGCAATAAAGTACAACCATATTGTAGCACTGCAAAACAGAGCTTGGCAATGTAATGATCAAGTATGGCTTCTAAAATGTACATACCATATACTGTATAATTACAATTGTGTAGCGCCCTCTGGTGATAGGCTTTGTTATTTTTGCTAGTCAGAGGTTGGGTAGCAGCCTGGGAGCCTGGAAGTGAGGTAGTGGGTTCACCTCAGTACAGGCTGGAAGGCTTTACAGGTCAGGGTTTCTGAAGCCCTCCCATCCTTCAAGAAACTTCTGGCACTTTCTGGAATTGGGGCGGAAGAGAGGAGAAGGCCCAGATTTGGATGTTTAAGGGAACTTGGCCAATCCCCAGGCAGGAGGCCAGGCATGGTGGGCAAGGACAACCCTTAAATATCACAGAGCCTGTGCAGTAAGGGAGTCAGGTGGAAGATAGACTGAAGGAAGGTGCTGTAGAGTGGAGCCTGGGAGGAGGTCCCAGGAAAGGGAGCCTACCTACAGGCTGGTGCTGGAAGGATCTCCACTGTGCCAATATGCCTAGGAAAGGCAATCCTGTAAACAGGGAAGGTGGCAGCCCAGCATAAGACCTGAAAGCAGCTGCAACCCACCAAGCTAACAGGACAGGACAGTGCGAGTAATTCAACACCCCATCGGCTAGATAAAGGGAGAGAGCAGTCAGGTGCAAGACCCAACTAGTTGTCATCTGGAACTACTGGTGGCAGATTTTGGAATCTTTTGCCCAGGGATACCCTAAGTGCAGCTGGAAGAGAGGATTCATATAGGTTCTGAGGAGAGCTCCTTAAAGAGACAGTGCTGTTTTGCTGATCCATAGTTTTGTACAGTGTACAGTTTTCTAAGAAGTTTGTCCTCAAGTTTGCAGTTCCTTAGGCATCCCATATACCCCTAGATCCCATCCAAGTTGTTAACTCCTCAATAAAAACAACAGCAAATCAGATCAAGGACTGTTTACTGACTCTGTGTGCAAAGATGTGGAAAATGCATGTTGCCTGGCCGTGCAGAGCTTAGGGTGAACCCAAATAAAACTCAGCGGCCCCTAAGGGGGTTGAGCAGTACAATTGTATACATAGAAACAAGGTTTTAAACACTAGCACGGGCTGATAGGATACTATACTGAAAATAAATATTGACACATTTATCTAAAGTCTATAGGTTTCTGGAAAAGTAAACATTTTTTTATTGGAATCAAGGAATATAAACTAGGGATAGCATTGCATTGAAGACACTGTAAGGTGGCCAATTATACTTTCAGCTTGACAGTTCACTACCCACAGACTATCAACAGAACTGTCAAGAAAATCTACATTTCTGTTTAGAGGAGAACCACATCTGCTCTCCTATCCCACCATGTATTGCTCAGGACACCAAGTCAGCCACGTGAGAGGAAGCTCAGTCAGCACTTTTAGTAGAAAGCATGTTTTTAGAAAAACACTGAACGAATATTCACATGTTCCACATATAGTCTGCCATAAAAGTGAATGGATATATGTGGCATGTGGGGCTCCTCAGGCATGGGAAAGCTCAGGGAGATTTATGCTAGGCATAAAAAATGCCTATTTTAGTCCATGTGCATGAACAAGTTCATCTCCATATTTTAGTGAACTTTAAATGGTGCGTACCAACCTGGTCCAAAAAAATGTACTTTACTAATAGATGCAGCGGCTATGTTCACTGTATACATTCAACTACATACAGTATACAGTGCTGTGTTCAGGCAGCAGGATGGAGACTTCATGTCCCGCTCTTGGTTCAAAATTGGGTCAGACTGAGCACTGCTCAGCCATTTGCAGGAAGCTTTGTATTCTATCAATGAATACAAAATTTCCTCTTATTAGCTTAGGTGGACATTGTGACACCATCTGCCTTCCTCTCCAGGAAGTCCCTATCTTACTGCCAGAACACAGCACTGTATTCTGTATGTAGCTGTGGCTACATACACTTTATATAGTGCACACAGCCTCAACATGTTTTAGTCAAGTAAATAGTTTGTTTGGAACAGCTTAGTCCAAATCAACTATTTAAACTTCACTAAAACCTAAAGATCTGCTTTAAAAAAAAAAAAAAAATCTTTATGTCAGAAACTTTGTGCAAGCAACAAGAGATGACATACTGGCAAAGCTCAATTGGCAGGAAGTATTCTGTACATTGTTCCATCAAATCTTGCACATACAGTGAAGGAAATAAGTATTTGATCCCCTGCTGATTTTGACTGTTTGCCCACCCACACAGAAATGATCAGTCTAAAAATCGAATGGTAGGTGTATTGTAACACTGAGAGACAGAATAGCAACAAAAAATTCAAAAGAAATGCATGTCCAACAAATTATGCTCTGATATGCATGTTCATGAGGGAAATAAGTATTTGATCCCCTATCATTCAGCAGGATTTCATACAGGTAACAAGCTGAGATTAGAAGCAGTCTCTTCTAGGGAGTGATGCTAATCTCATTTTGTTACCTGTATAAAAGACAACTGTCCACAGGCACAATCAAACAATCATATTCCAAACTCTCCACCATGGCAAAGACCAAAGAGCTGTCCAAGGATGTCAGGGACAAGATTGTAGACCTACACAAGGCTGGACTGGGCTACCAAACTATCGCCAAGCAGCTTGGTGAGATGGTGACAACAGTTGGTGCAATCATTCACAAATGGAAGAAACACAAGACAACTGTCAGTCTCCCTAGGTCTGGTGCACCATGCAAGATATCACCTCGTGGAGTGTCAATGATCATGAGAACAGTGAGGAATCATCCAAGAACTTGAAGGATCTTGTCAATGATCTCCAGGCAGCTGGGACTGCAGTCACCAAGAAAACAATTGGTAACACACTACGCCGATAAGGATTGAAATCCTGCAGTGCCCGCAAGGTCCCTCCGCTCAAGAAAGCACATGTCCAGACCCATCTGAAGTTTGCCACTGAACATCTGAATGATGCAGAGGAGGACTGGTTGAAAGTGTTGTGGTCAGATGAGACCAAAATCGAGCTCTTTGGCATCAACTCAACTTGCCGTGTTTGTAGGAGGAGGAATGCTGCCTATGACCCCAAGAACACCATCCCAACTGTTAAACATGGTGGTGGAAACATTCTGCTTTGAGGGTGTTTTTCTACTAAGTGGACAGGGCAACTGCAATGTATCAAAGGGATGATGGACGGGGCAATGTACAGTCAAATCTTGGGTGAGAACCTTTTTCCCTCAGCCAGGGCATTGAAAATGGGTCATGGATGGGTGTTCCAGCATGACAATGACCCAAAACACACGGCCAAGGCAACAAAGGAGTGGCTCAAGAAGAAGCACATTAAGGTCCTGGAGTGGCCTAGCCAGTCTTTAGACCTTAATCTGACTGAAAATCTGTGGAGGGAGCTGAAAGTTTGAGTTGCCAAATGTCAGCCACCAAACCTTAATGACTTGAAGAGGATCTGCCAAGAGGAGTGGGCCAAAATCCCTCCTGAGATCTGTGCAAACCTGGTGGCCAACTACTTACCTCTGTGATTGCCAACAAGGAATTTGCCACCAAGTACTAAGTCATGTTTTGTGAAGGGGATCAAATACTTCATGAACATGCAAATCAGTGCATAATTTGTTAGACAAGCATTTCTTTTGAATTTTTTGTTGCTATTCTGTCTCTCTGTGTTACAATACACCTACCATTCGATTTTTAGACTGATCATTTCTTTGTGAGTGGGAAAACATTTCAAATCAGCAGGGGATCAAATACTTATTTCCTTCACTGTAATAGTCAGATCTATACAATAAGGCATAAAGACATACATTATTAACACTTCTGTGGACCTCAAAGAAGTCCTTTTGGGAGAAGATAACAATACCTGTTCAATGCAGGTGGTGAACTGTACACCCTCTTGATCTGTACATATGTAATCAACTTAAATATAACAAAAAGTCACTGCCATCAGTTACCCTTCAAGGTTGAAGGCCCCCTAGGAGCCCCATAAGAATATCAATGGGCAAAATAAAGGGGCAGATATTTGGGAAGAGAAGAAGAGATATAAAAAGGGGGAGGAAGGGAATATACTGGAAATAAGGACAGCGGAGGAAATATAAAAAAGAAATTAGAAGAAAAAACGTCAGTCAACCCCCATGGGCAACTCCTAAAATAAGTCAGGAGAAGAAGAGGAAACATAGTCATGAGAACCTAGGATGAATCCCGCAACGTAGTGAGCATTGCCTGCAAGTAATCATCTGTGTTAACAAAGTATCTCAAGGGCCTCCATTTGTCTCTGAGTTTCTCCTTGGTGTTGTATATGGTAGCAGTCAGTTCCTCCATATGGTGTATTCCATTAATTTTAGAGAACCACAATCACCTAGTCGATTCCTGTGTATGCTTCTGAAATCAGTTTTAATCTTTTCTTATTATACTAAAAACTGTTTTTTTTTCTGTCTCTAACTTCATTGTAGAGATTTCCCATCACTTCCTGTCCTTCTGACTCTTGTAATAGGAAATGTGAGAAGTCTCACATGAAAAATTTGACAGAGGCTCTTACCATTCCCTACTTTATCCAAAGCACAAGAGATAACATTTAAAAAACAAACTATGATAATTTAAACTGACCCTAAACCATTACAGTTTCCTGCTGGAGGAGGTGACTATGTCACTGCTACTTTTATATAGTAAGTGCTTGGTTTGCAGAGGTGTTTGGTTCACACAAAGTGTATTTATATACTCTGTGGCCACTGAGGAATATATTTAAATGGAAATTCATGTGCACGGAGTTCAACTTTAATTGCAAAGAAAATATAAAAAAGGAAATGTATGGGAGACATAACTGTACTGCTCTCCACCCCAAGTGATAAATTATGTCTATTTTACAAATACCATCTACATAAATATGTAAACAAGTGACCCCTGTTACCACAGGATAAGTGATAAATGAGGTGTGATGAAATGCACTGTCAGCACAATGGCAAAAAGTAACATTTAAAAGGAATAAAAGAGAAGACAAGCTATTTTTAGCAAGTGACACCAACAAACACTGCCATGATGTACTGAGAGAGAATGCTGTCAGGTCTGATGATTATCTGTGTTATACGAGCCTGCAGAAATCCCTCCGGCTATAGAGGATGGGTTGCAGAAGGCTAACCTCTCTTACCGATCTATAAATGATTATGAGATAATGCACACCTTACAGATAATGTGGAATAGTTTGGGGGATGAAGAGTATCTGTGTAGCATGAACCAACCTGATTTCAGCTGTTCTTTCTCACCTAGTACAGACTGGAGATGGATTAAAGCACAATCCTAAATGTCCCGATTGGGAGATTTCTCCTATTCAGGTGGGAACTCACAATTTGGGATTTTCCCTCACTTTCAGGCCCAGAAAAAATGGTCACCAGGAAAAATAGAGTGTGTGAAACTCCCCAGTGGGAACACAGACAGCAAAAAGAACCTGGGTGCAGAAGAAGGAAAGTGCAAAAAGCCCCTGATAAAGAACCCTTTGAACCCTCAATACATGGTAGTTTTTTATCATAGAAGAGTCTGAATAAAAATAATCTGCACTTTCTACATTCTGCTTTTGGCACTTTCCTCCTTGTATAACCAGTCCATACTCAAGTAAACACCTAACTTCTTGCCACCAGTGCTGAAGGAGCTGTCAAAAGGCAACCAACCCCTCCACACTGCTAAAGTTGAATGAAAACATCTACTACTCTAAAGTCCAACATAAAATAAAACATTTATTTTATTCAGCTTGTGGGCCAAACAAAACAAATCTAACAGATTCCTCCATCCACACCAATACCATGGATGGATTAATTACCCCTATTGGCTATTGTATACTGACAGCCAGGAGCTCAGCAGAATACCCAAAAGGTGCCTACATTAATTTTCATCACAGCTCTTTCTACAAAAGTCGATTACTCAGTCAACTTTTGTGAAGCTTTCAGGGCAATCCACCTCCTCTGCATTGGCCAAAATTCTAACAGAGTAGAGCCAACTTTCTTCTAATTTCCAGCAACAAAAACCATGACAGGAGTTCTAACCCTTCCACACTGTATCCAAAGTCAAAAGTAAACTAAAAGAAAAGCTTTAGGTTTGTATATATTTGATTATATGAAAACTATGCTGCCTTTTTTACTTGTCAGCAACTCCAGGCTATTTTTTAATATATAATGGTACACTATAAGTATTAAAAAAAACAGCTGTACGTGTTTACAGTACTCACTGCCACAGTCCACAGTGATTCAATTTAAGATGTCCTTGGTCTTTTGGGCAGAAGGATTCCCAGGCTGCGTGCTAGGTGTCATACGCGTCCTCTGTCTTTTATTAAACTGTTTTTTTAGGCAGAAGGGGGGCCCTGTCAGGTTGGCTATATAGGGCCTCGTTGTTTCTAACAGCAGCCCTATGTGTGACATACACTCAAGGTGGGGAAGGGCCTACAGGGAGGAGGGGTCATGGGGGGAAGCCTGCAGTGGGGCTTTAAAGTGTTACTAAACCCAGGACCCTGCATTCACTATATCTGGTCTCCCACAGTACACACAACATGGAAATGCAATTATTTTAGTAAATATAAACTGTTAAATACCTTTTCTCATCAGCAATATATAGCCGTCTTGTGACTTCTATCAGTGTCTGGCTGAGCACTGGTTAATCTTGTAGGAGGAGTTTTCATTCTGCTGTGACTGTCCTATGACTGCATGACTGTCCTATGACTGCATGACCCCTGACCCTCTGACTGGACAGTGCTGATTGTCTCTGTGCTGATCATATGCACCCTCCAAAAGAAAAAAAATTCTCTCTAGCAATACACACCAAACTCAGCATGTGCAGAGTGACCTCTAGAGCTCTGTACTAACAGGAGATGGATAGGGGACAGTAGAAGAAGGAGAGGATCAGAGAAGACAGGATCAAACAGCCTTTTTACACAATGCAGAGGATTAACCTCTTAGGTCCCACGGTGAGTATAACAAGCGAGCCTTACTGCATATAGAGACTGATTTTACTGTTGCGGGCTTAGTAACACTTTAAGTAAATATTAATCAAGAGCATTATTATAGAAATAGAGTTTCCCAGGCAGTTCTCCGACACAACATCCAAGCAAAAAGATGAAGATTACCAATTCCAAATCTGACAATTAAACTCAACAAAACTAAAACACAACCGAATGGAAATAGAAAGCGCAAGCATTCATCCAGTGATTAATGTGTCCTGTCTGGCGTAATATTTGTCTCCAAGCGGATGGCCTTTAACAATGTGAAAAATTACAGCGGAGAGAATGAAGAAAACAAAAGAATAGAATTGGATGTAACAAAAACTTCATAATCGAAAAGTGGAAGACACACGGCGAGGGCATCGCAAAACAGCCCTTTTATTTGTTGCTATAAATATTTTTTATGCCTTCAGGCCATCAGGGCATTTTATTGCCTTTGTATGCTAAAAAAAGTATAATGCAAATAGTACAGATATAGAGCTGGAGGCTGTGGGAACACAAAGGTTTTATGGTGAATGAGGAAGATAAATGCCCAGAGCCACAAAACAACAACCAGATGTAAAACGTAAGATCAGCAACCTCATTGTGATAAAAAATTAGAGTAAACATAACTAGACAAGGAAAATTCATAAAAGAAATTTGACCAAATAGGAAAGGAATGTCTAGTTTTAATAAACTACCGTATATGAAGAGAGGTAGCTGACAGAATTTATGTGAATCCTCTACTTTGAATTAGTCAGGAATACAGTGCAACTCAATCTAAAAAGGTAAATGAATAGTTTATAAAGAATCAAATTATACTATATTGCCAAAAATGAGTGGACACCTGACCATCACACCTACTAATATGGTTAATAGAATGTGGGCAACCCTCCAAATTATTGCGTTCCAATGGTGGGGAAGGTCCTTTTCTGTTCTAGCATGACTGTGCCCTTGTGTGCATAGCCGGCTACATAAAGACATGGTATGATGTAGCACTACCCCGTTGAGGGCCACTTGATTTTTCTGGGTCCCCCAAAGCTCTGCACAGCCAGACATTACACATTTTCCACACTTTCTCTCAGAGGCAGTAAAACAGTCCTTGAGCTTGATTTTGTTCTTTTTATTAGGGGTTAAAAACTGGGGTCTAGGGGTATATGGGATGCCCAAGGAATTGCAAAACGTGAGGACAACTTCTTAGCAAACTGTACAAAATGTGGACCAAAAAACACCCTGCATTGCTTCCTCATTGCTTGTCAGTAGCTTCTGGAGCATAGCCTTGGGCTTCAGAGGTAAGGGAGATTTACACACATGTCTAAATCTACCCTCTGCCCTGGTTCACACTAGTCCTTAGGCCATGGGCTGGTTGAAGGTGCAGGAATTGCACCTGTTCCCAAACCCACAACCACCCGCAGTTGAATTGCGCTGCTCTTGCAAGATGCGCACCCTGAAGAATCTCATCCCACAGCGCATTTGCGGGTGCCGCATGGAAACTGCATGATCAAAAAGACCATGTGGTTTCCCTGCAGATGAATTTTGGAAAAGGTGCATGCACAGGCACAGCTGCCCATTCAAATGAACCTAGCCTTACTATTTTTTTATTTTTTTTTACAATTGTATTTATTTAATTTTTGACAACCAAATAAAATGTTTTTTTTTTTGGGGGGAGGTTTGGAGAGACATCAGGGATCTAAGACCTCTAATGTCTCTTTTTTGAGACAGGGACTGAAGATTGTCCCTTTCTCTGCAGCCTGACCTGCAAAGTAGATGACATGACAGGAGTCTGTATAGACTCCTATTCATTCATAAAATGGAACAGAGCACACAGTGTTTAATATGTTTCATTCACAAACTATAAAATAGTAAACACAGTTTACTATATGTCAGTGATTAATGAATACAGAAGTGATCTGTACTGATCGCTGTCTATTTTCATTCAGCAAAGGAAGGGGGCTTGTAAACACGTTTACCAGCCCTCCCGCTCTCCATCCTGTCAGAGGCTGCTGCTAGCAGGAGGGTGGGGAGGAAGAGCTGGCTAGCAGCGCTGCATGGGGGGGGGAGCTGTGGGGGATTGGGGGGCTGCCAGAAGGGCAGTTCGCACTGCAGTGGGAGTCAGAGCAGCAGGGGTTATGTAACTCTTTAGGCTGTGGCTCCCATGTAACTGCTGGTGGGAGAGGCAGAAGAAGGAAGTCTGTAACTGCATGGGAGCTGCAATATTGCAGTCACGCTATAAGTCGTGACTGCTGCCATTACTAGTATTGAAAAAACAAATTCCAGCATGTATACCATAATTTGTAGACGCTATAACTTTTGCGCAAACCAATAACTATACGCTTCGTGGGATTTTGTTTTTACCAAAAATATGTAGCAGAATACATTTTGGCCTAAATTTATGAAGAAATTAGATTTTTGAAAATTTTTTTATTTAATGTTTTATAACAGGAAGTAAAAATATTGTTTATTAAATATTTTGGTCTTTTTTCGTTTGTAGTGCAACCAATTACAAGACACAGTGATGATCAAATACCACCAAAAGAAAGCTCTATTTGTGGGTAAAAATTATATAAACTTCATTTATGTACAGCGTTTCATGACCACGCAATTGCCAGTTAAAGTAACACAGCGCTGTATAGCAAAAAATGGCCTGGTCAGAGAGGGGGTAAATCCTCTGGAGGGCAAGTGGCTAAAGGAGGACTTGTTTTATTTTTGGTGTTTTTTTTTTTAAATTTTGTACTTTAAAACGCTTGTGCCTTGCATAGTAGCTGGATTTAGAGTCTTCCAGAAGCTGAAGTGGTTACGTTAATAGCTCTGATCAGTGGCTTGTTAGTATTTTATTCAGCACAGTCTGCTGAACATCTCTATTAAAAGTTCATGGTCATTGAAGTGTCCATGAGCTTATAGCAGAAGCAGGAATGTGAGGAATATCAGGTCCGTATGGACCTGGCCAGCTGGAAGCAGTGCTGTAGGTCCATACGCTGTACGGACACAGCAGCGAAAAGGGTTAATATATTTAGCGCCATATACCTGGAATACATTTGTAGCTGAGCACTTCAATGGTTACGTGTTCGTTCTAGGTCACAGACTCAGAAATCATTGATACCAGTGATAACCAAGCAAACTAGCATTTTCAAAAGGGCCAGTATTGGCAATCTTTCTTTATGCAGGTTTGCTTTGAAGTTACGATTAAACTATAAGACATGCCTAAAATTACTATTTGACAAGATGTTCCCTTTAAAGTTGAAGTTTATGTTTTAATTTTTTCAAAGGGGATGCAGCACAATACACAATAGTTATGTATAATGGTGTATATCCTGCTGCTTGTGCTAAAAATCTTACCTACTGTTCCTCCAGCTGTCTTCTGATGTCTTTAGTCACAAGGACTTTGTGACTCAAATGTCTTTGTGATGAAACGCACTGGGAAGAGCACAATATATTTTCCTGGATTTGATGTGTATGCTGGTATAGCCAATCCCCACAGCTCATTTGTTGATGTTATCAGTGCGATTCTAAACACTGCTGTATGTGAGTAGTTTTGGTTTTTTTTTTAATGTTTTTAATAAATTTGTATGGATTCACACTCTTTTTTTTATAATGTCGAATGTTTAATACCATTGGAAGAGAATGTGTTATAAAGCCAAACTGAGAAGATGCTATAAAGTCAATTGAAAGAGAAGATGTTATAAAGCCAAAAGGTATACTGTGTGCTGAGAACTCATTCCTGTATTCAGTGGTGGTTATAAAAGACCAGAGTTTGGAATGATTATGATGATTCATGCGTTTATGACCTTCTTGTAACAAAGAGGTCATTATATTCCGGTGGGTTCCTTGTGCCTATAGAGGTGCTGCAATCAATGGTTGATGGAAGATGGCCATGTTATTTTTTGTATAATCAGCACGAGGTGTGATATGCATAGAAGAAATCAAACTTTTCAGAAACACAGAAGGACTTTTGATACATGTTGCATTTGTTTGGACTTTTCTTACATGCATTATACTATATTTTCACATTTACAGTGTATCTTAAAAACCCAAACGACTCTAACTTCCCTGTAGATAAAACAGACAGGGACAAGATGCATGCCCCATTAGAATCAAACGCGGAAAGAACATTACCTTTCTGGATTAAAGATTCTGTAGATGGAACTAAATTGTGCCAAGGCACAAAGTTGCCAGTTTTTAGATCCACAAAATAACTGAACACCGAACTCTCTCCCAGTGGTATCTGAACTCCTAAAAAAAAAAACATTCCCAGATATGAGCACTTTACATGTGTACTGCAAGTTCTGCAAGCACCTTCAAATAACAAAATGTGTTAAAGAGTATCTAAGGTCAAGAACAAATATGTAATATATTACAGATTACCAGTCCTTAGATGTTAAGGCTGTATTTGTTTTCTTTTTTCAAGCTAATAACATTTTCAGCAACAACAGAAAATACCTGTTTTTGCCAAAAATGCAGTGTCTGTCATTTCCTGTGAGCCTACCAGGAGGCATAAAACAATCCTATTTTCCTTCTGTAAACTCCATGAAGTCCCCATTCCCATGTAATGGAAATAAAGGCATGTCTATAGTCCTGTCCTAGAGGGGCAACCATGGCTCTCTTCATAGATACAGAGCAGGAGTGAGTGTGGTCACCATAGGACAGGAAGGTTGTTATTCACAGTATCCCCTAGGTAAAGATAAAGGAACAAAAACATAAAAAAAACAAAAGCAGCCATCTCATCTAAGAGCTAATAAGCTAAAATATAGATTACATTTTTGTTTTTGGGTTTACATATGCTTCTTATACTAAGACGTTTCCTAAAACCAGCAAAAAAGGTGAATGCCTGCCTCTGACCAGTAGGCAGAGAGACAGCAATTCACACAGCATAGACATAAAGCAACAGACCTACATAGCTCAAATTATACGTGTCTGGATTTTATTGTAAAGCATCAAATCAACAGGGAGACAAAAACCAATCAAACATTGAGAGGAGACACTTAGGGCTCATTCACACCATACGTGTAGAAAAACTGATGGAAAATGATGCACAGATTTCACTTGCAGAGACAACAGTTTTCATGCATGCTGCAGGCCTGTTCACACCTATATATGTTGCATGCTGCTGAGAGAAAAAAAGTCCCTGACCCTTTCCAAAATGCATTTGAACGTGTCCGATAGTAAACCATGTTAAATGGACTGTAGTGAGTTTCTGCAAAATGTAAAAAGCACAAAAAAATGCATAAGTGTGAAGCAGGCCCAAGAACCTGTCTAAGGGCTCATTAACACTATGGTGCAGAGACCTCAGTTTTTCTGCACGCATTTTGCAAGAGCACAACAAAATCAATTGTTCTCTATGTGTCCTGTTCACACCACAATGCTGGTATCACCTGCAGAATTTTTGTGCAAGAATCTGCAAGGTATATACAACTCATTGAGGCCTGGTTCACACCTACCTGTATGCATTTTTTTTGTGCTTTTTGCATTTTGCAGAAACTCACTACAGTCCATTTAACATGGTTTCCTATGAGACATGTCAACATCGATGCGTTTTCAGCCACTGCATTTTTGGAAAGGGTCAGTGACTTTTGTTTCCACAGCAGATTGCAACACGCATAGGTGTGAACCAGGCCTTCATCTTCAGGCAGAAAGCAACCCCTATCAATGGCATGTTCTTTTAAAGCAGAAAAAAACCCTCCTATTCTTTTCAGCCATGGAAATGCTGCCATCTTAGCCCTGTTTGATCTGCAACTCCCATGGTGCTGCACATGTGATCAGTTCTGCCTCCAGCCATTTTATGGGTTGACAGGCTGAAAGAGCAAGCAAATGTGACAGTTATCATTCCCAGCATGCCTGCAAAGTAATTGGGATTTGAAAGCATTAAGTTGATAGGTTTAGCTCCATTTAATATTGGAACTGCTCAAAACATGTTTTGGTAACTATGAGTGCCCAAAAAAAGGAAGCTGTTATTTCTACTGAGAATACTAGTTTCCTGGCTCTTATGCTTATCTATGGATTCAAACTTAATTTCTGAGTCCTTGGCCTGAAACACGAATGCAGAGCAGGAAGGTCAGAAGTTGTTCCAATTATCCTGGGTTAATGAATCAATGTACTAAAGCTAGGTTAATGAATCAATGTACTTAAGCTATGAGAGCCATGCACTCAGCATCTACAGAGTGATGGGTCAGAACTGGCAGCATTAATGTGGCTCTTAAGAAAGGTTTCCTTTAAAGGTGTCAGGACATTAGACACCTGTCATCTGGTAGCTGCAGTTATGCTCAGGTGACAATCAGGCAGAATTTGAGGTGGCAATATCCTCGGGGAAAATCCGCTGTATAAAAAAATTTGTACGTGGAGAGAAAAGTGGGTCACTGCAAGTGCTTAAGATTCAAATTTCTCTAAGAGATATCTGTCATGAAGAACAGGAAATCTACATATTAGACAGATGGTTGTAAAACTGTCTCATTCAGACAAAAGTCCAAATGAATGCATACATCAAATGTTTTTAAAGTGTATCTATACCCAAGAACAAACATGTAATATACTTAAGATTACTCGTCCTTATATGTGAGTGAAAGTGAGGTTGAATCCAAAGTTCTGATTTGCCACCAAATGGGACTAAAAGGGAATTCCTCCAATGGGGGCACTTGTTCCCATGACAACTGTCTAAGAAGCGTTACTATCCTTCACATTGCAAAGATATCCTTTCACTTCCTCCCAGTTCCTGTTAGTCTACAGGATGGGTAGCAATGGAAAACCTTCCTAACAAGACACAGAATTCCAAAAAAAGGGTTTTAACCCTTCTTTACCCCACAGAAAATGAAAAAATGTTTTTTTTACTTCGTGGTAGGTCTGTACCTGATCCAGCCCCCCATTCAAATCTACAACAAAATACTTCTGATTATAGCCAATAAAGCTGGCCATACACAGATTGAAATTTAGCTGGTTCGATCCATGTATGGGCAGGTTGATTGTACCCAAGTCGATCCATCTATCGCCTTGGGTACAACCAACCTGTTGAATTTTCTTGACGTTCTATTACTGCCAGCAGCTATAACCACTAGCAGTAACCACTGTGTTCTGCCCGCAGGGAAGGTGTCCTGTGCCCCCCCACCAGCAAAACACAATAGCATTGTGGGAGGCATTCCCCCATCAACACTGACTGTGTTGATGGGGCAGTTAAGCAATTTTTTTTTCCTTACACCCAAGGTGGAAGGAAAGAAAATCAAGCAAGCTATGGCCTGCCTATTAGATCACTATAGCAGTGATCTACCTCTGCATGGAGTGGCAGAACGGATGTCACATGTAATGGCACATCACATTTTCAGTAAATACACTGGGGGACATTTATCAAGCAAATTATCAACACTATTAGTTTAAATTATGCTGTCTCACAATCAGCAAAGTCTATACTATAGTTTTTCTGTGTATATATGACCCCCTATGCCTGTAATCTTTGGCAGTCAACTGCAACAGATTTTTACATGTCTGCGACAGATTTGTCACTGGAGATGAGACATATTCTCATTCCAAGCACATACCCAAAAAAGTAGTCAGGTTTTAGTCGATGGCAGTACCACTTTGGAGAATTAGAGGCAACTGTAAGATTGTAGTAAATCTGTTGCATAATTTGTTTCACTGCTCCTGTTTAGCTTGCCTTTCAGATTTGATGCATGTTCCCCAAAGTGCTCCACATTGTGTTTTAAAAGCTCTGCTACACAGTGCACATGAGGAGCAGTCAGTAGCAGGATCACAAGTGCTGGACTGTGGTTGTCACAGATCACTGAGCGTTCTACGACTAAAGCTTGTCACAGATGCTGGCACTCAGTATGCAGCCCACTGTGTTCTAGGCTTGATTTAAAGCCTGCAGGACAGCAGGCTGCATTCTAAGCACTTGTAGGCCACATGGTGGCAAGATGAGTATATTGTCTAGGGGTACCTTTAACACCTATGTGCCTACAATTTGAAGATTAACATTCTTCAGCACAGTTGCCTGTGCAGAGAGAATTCTAACCTATGTTCTATTATGGAATTAGGAGTGTGCACCTTACATGCTTCTAGTTCAAGAACATGCAGTCGCTGAGTTTGCTGGTCTCAAATGAACAATTGGGAACCCTACTGATTAGTCCTTGTTCATGCAATCATGACAGCTAATCATGGTAAGCTCATGGGTTATCCAAGTGTAATAGGCCAAAGAGAACACCAAAATTAAAAATCCTTAGGAGTCCTAAGCCTTTATTGTTCAACTGGTTACAAAAGCAGGGCAAAGGACAGCCTTGCTACTTTTGCGGTGAATACTAGCACTGACTGTTGTCTATAACATCCTCTGCCTGCAGATTAGTATGCTTAAGAGTATTGTTGAGTCCTTCTAACATTCTGCCATTTCACTCAGCCCTGATGAAGGGGAATTGTGTGACCTCGAAATGCCTTGGCTTCCTTCTCTCTGCTTGCTGTAAGCAGTTGAACAATAAAGAATTTGGACTCCTATGGAGTTGTCAATTGGTGATCACTTTGACCTATTATACTTGGATTTTTCAACTGAGTAAACATCCTCTCCTAGGAGATCCCTATCTTGCAAATGCAGATTGGTTGGGCTGAAGTAAAGACTTTGTCCACATTTTGATAACCTGTTAAAATCCATGTCCAGTGCCCCTCGACCACTACCTAAACTTGGACCCTTGCAAAGAGGGAGTACCTGAAGTTGTCAGACTGCAGCTATCACAGTGCAATAAAATGAATAAAAAAAATATGAATTTAAAAAGTTAAACAAAAATGGAATAAAAGCTTTTATGTGTTAAATTATGAACTTTTTTTTAAGGTCTTTGTCAACTTATCAGAAAATAAATGTTCAGGAAATTTATTAGAACAGTGTGCCAAATAAAAGCCGCATATGTCCTTAACAATTAAATGTTGTTTAAATTGGAAAATCAGCCAGAAAAGTATATCAGGGTTACTGACACACTCACATGGCAAAATTTGGATTGAACATATAGGCAACAAGGAGCTCTGATTAGGGTAATAAAAGTAGAAGGATGTGTGTATGTAATGGTAAAATCAAGTTATTGTTAAAGATACTAATAACTAATAAGCTGGGATCAATTTCTTACCACGGGCTTGTTCTCCTTCAAACAAATCTTGAACAAATATGCTGAAGTCATGTGTCACATTTGCCAGGAGCTCATCTCTAGCCTTTAATCCAATGAGAGAATCTCCTTCCTGCTCATCCTCGCGGGTTAGAACCCCTCCGAATGCCCATGTGTATGCGAATATGAACAACTTCCCCAGCACAGGAATTAGCTTCTCTGGGTTCTTCTCTAAAAACCATTTGAGTTCTTCTCTACAGATGAATGTAAAGATAAAGAGAAATAAGAAAGCTGCCATTGCTGACCTTCAAAAAATGCTAATTTCCTGGCTTCTCCTGGATTAAATAGTTTTGAAATTCCTGAGCTGAAACAAATACACAGAACATAGATCCGGGTGAAGTCATGACTCCTAATCTGAGTGCTTGTTTCAGATATTAGGTAAGAAGTATGTTTTCAGCACACAGCACGAAAGCCAGGTGACTTGTATTTTCAAAAGGGGAGTTCAGCAAAGGAACCCTTGATGCTTAGCAGAGGTTTCAAGTTAAATACCAAACAACGCAATGGGGTTGATTTACCAAATCTGGAGAGTGCAGAATCTGGTGCAGCTGCATATCTTAGGCAATCAGCTTCTAACCAGCATTAACTTAAACATTATGCTTTGACAAAAAAACAAAAAAACAGGAAGTGGATTGGTTTCTGTGCAGAGCTGCACCAGATTTTTCACGCTCCAGTTATAGTAAATCAACCCCAATGTTTTAAGTGACTTTTCATGTGCTGAACCAGTGATGAACCAAACTTACACAGACATATAGTTAAAGTACATACAATCATACAACATATATCTTATTTATCCAAAGGTTACAAAATCAAGGATTCATGGTGCAAAAAATTGTATGCAGATCCAGTATGTGTTCATGTTTGGAATGTAAGTGACTTAATCCCATACTAAGCCTGCAAAAGAACCTCTCCAACATCATACTGTACATCTTACAATTCATTTTTTTGCTAATGATCATGTAGGGAAGGGAAAAAACAGATGATTACCCATGGGCCCAAGACTGAAATTTATTAGAGCCCAAAGTAAATCTGTCCAATAATGGGATCAAACCTCAGACCTGTAGTAGGCATGAACTCTTCATAAGTAGTACAGGTTTCCATTTTTGGACATATTGCATTAATTTTAGCAAACATTATTGCAGATCTTGAGATAATTCATACCTATGATTACTAACCGAACAAATGTAGCAACCCTTACAGTATCACCAGTATCCTGGGCTTTAGTGATAAATTCATCTGTAGCTTTATTGAAGTGGACCTGAACTCTAAAAGTGAAGGACTGCTACTTTATAGAGACCACCTAGAGAGGTTAATCATGCCTAAGCATTATCCTGAAAATATAGTTTTTATCTGGCGTTACTCCTAGAACATAGCAATGCGCTTTCTTGCTCAGACACTCATAACCGTACAGCTGATGTGTGAAAGGCACCACTGCCTCTGACTTTTAGTCTTACTCGATTTGGAGTAAGATTTAATGATGTCACTCCTGCTGCTGCTCTCTCTTCTCCTTCCCTCAGGGGTGCAACTGTGTCATGAGGAAGCAAAGCTCTGCCGCTACCAAGATAGCCCCCTCCAGGAGACACAGGGGGAGATTTAGTGAAACTGATGCACTCAGAATCTGGTGCACCTGTACATGGTAGCCAATAAGTTTATAACTTCAGCTTGTATGATTAAGCTGTGGCAATAAAATCTGAAAGCTGATTGGTTTCTATGCAGAGCTGCACTCGATTTGGCACTCTTCAATTTTAGTAAAACCCCCCATAGTGCAAGACATGGCATGGTAAATCAGTAATGAGGAAAAAGATCAGATTCAGGGAGACAACGGGCACTACTGGTTACAAGTATGGAAAAGTTGGTACCCATTCAGGATTTATTTTCCTCTATGTCCCATTGAACAGATTTCCCTTAACGTCTTGTTTGAGAGACAAAACAGGAAGGGATAGAAAATCTTTCCAAGGTGACAGAAATTCCCTCTTAGACAGTCGTCACCAAAACTGATATCCCCAATGTCCTCTATTCCTAATCCATTGACAACCCTATAATTTTGGATTTCCTATCACTTTCTGTTTCAGTGGCAAGGACAAGCAGTTAATTAAGTTTTCGTCCCAGCTCCTTCAACAAAATTTTGTGCACCGGCAGTGAAGTCTGTGAAATATCTAACAATGTAGAGCCAATTTACGAGATCCAGCCCCCACAACTTTCTTCTAATTTTCACCAATTAAAAAACAGACAGGATTTCCAACCTTCCCATACTCTAAAACTAACAAAACAAATTTGACTTTTCCTGCACGTGTGCTGCCACACCTTGTACAGGTTACTGAAATCCCCTGAATCTCAAGTGCTTATTTTTTGTCCAAACGAACAGTCACCATAACAAATAGAGACAATGGGTGTTACCAGTGGGGACACAGGCAGCAAAAAAGCTGACCTTTTAACTTTAGATCAAACATGTAGTAAGTGTACTTCTACTATAGATCTTCATTGTTTTCTAACCTTTTTCGTAGGCCTTCACTCAGGCTTGATGAGTATGATGTTCTAATGTTGGCAGAAGAGTGCATTTCACGAGTGTTTGGTAAAGAGCTGAGTTTCTCCTTCAATTCATCTATTGCTGTAAAGGAAAAATATCAGTGTTCAAATATTGGGCTCTTCACCAAAGAATAGTATTTTCAGTGTAATTTTAAAGAGAATCTGTACTGTGGAAGCTGTGCCCAAAAACAAGCAGAATATAAAAGATTAACACTTGTGTTAACTGTAGATTACTCTTTTCTGCATTACTGACCATATCTTGTTCTGTATCCTCAATATTTTCTCAATCAAATTACTACTTTATAAATCATGAGCAGGGGCGGACTGACAAATCATGGGGCCCCCGGGCAATAGGGGATCATGGGGCCCCTGTGTCCTTGCCCCAACTCAAAAAAGCCTATGAAAAAGGTACCAGGGGCCTCTCATGGGGCCCCTTACTGACCCCGGGCCCTCGGGCGGTGCTCGAGTTTCCAAATGGTCAGTCCACCCCTGATCATGAGTATATTTAGGTCACCACTAATAGTGGGTCCTTTGCCGTCTAATCCTGCTCATAAAACAACATATATTTACATACTGTATTTGTAATTTTGCCAATGCATACAAAACCAGGTTACAAGCAGGATTTCTCTGTAACTACTAATTCAATGTTAATTATGCACAAAGGGCAAATATTGAGGATTATGGGATACAATTAGAATAAGTATGCCCTTAAATATGATGGCAACATTAATTTGAACATGGATGTTTAGGCACAGGATCTATCAGGAATAGTAGATAACTGATGACAATGATAAGAAGTACACACTGATTGCGGGACATCAGTGTTAATGTGTGGCGTGCATACGTAGCATGATGACGTTGTGTACATGTAGTGATGACATCATTGCACTGGAATAAGTGCCATTATAAATGGAGAGAGTGTTTTTGAACAGGCACCATTATACATGTGGCTTTTTGTTACACTCTTCATATACTGTATGTTGCACTATTTCAGCCCTGACAAAGCCAGTAAGGTGAAACATATCGAATGTTGGGTACTTTGAATAGCACTAGAACTTTTTTTGTTATTAGAGAGCACAGGGAAAGTTGTATTTTTTAGTGAGCAGTTGAAGTAGTCAATCAACAAATAGAAATATATTGGAGATCTAAATACAGACTCACCAAAGACTATCATATTGTGTATTGATGGATTTTTTTATGTAGTCCTAGGTGACAGATTAATATAACAGTAAGTGTTCAGAGATGGATGCAGTATATTTAGAGACTTCTTATTGATCTATTTTTGTTACTCTCTGCATGAGGCATGGTTAGATCACATGAGTAGCTTTTTGAGATGAACTGTATTCTAACATTAGTAATAAATGTGAAGTTTTGCTTGATTATATTAATGTTAATTCCCAGAGTAAGGTCTTGTTGTAGTACTGATCAATTCAGACTGCTGTATATTATGCTTTGAGCTTGCATTATCAAAGCATGTTTTGCTTTTATGGTATAAAAATTGAATCTACCAGGACCCAATATAAAAAAAAAATCAGAACCTACTTTGTCCGAAACCTCCATTCCTGCTCATGAAATCAATAAAAGCATCCAGGATTTTGCACAAATTCATGACAAGGACTGTGTCTTGGACAGGGAAAGGTAAGCTGCTCCTGTGCCTGCGGATGAATTTTATGCCCTCATCCACACTGAGACTGAACAATGCGTTAAGATACTGCACTCCCTTGGCTGGGAGTTTATTGGATATCCGAGTCACCCAGGTCCGAACAAAGGGTTCCCATCCCAGATCCACTGGATCCTACAAAAGAAGATGCTGCATTCACATTCTTATACTAATAAACAGAAGTATTTTTCAACATTTGCAAAAAGAGGATGTGACACGGGAACTAGAGAGCAGAAGGTCTTGGGAGGATCGAAGAGAGTGGCTTGGTTGATATCTTGAGATCAGGTTGGTGATGTAGCTGGGGGAAGAGTTGTGGATGGCTTTGTAAGTTGTTGTTAGTATTTTGAGTTTTATTCGTTGGGAGAGTGGAAGCCAGTGGAGGGATTGGCAGAGAGGAGACACTGAACGGTTGGTAAGGTGGATGAGCCTGGCAGCAGTATTCATGATGGATTGGAGGGAGGATAGCCTATGTAAAGGTAAGCCAATGAGGAGGGAGTTGCAGTAGTCGAGGCGAGAGATAACCAGGGAGTGAATAAGGAGCTTTGTGGTATCATTGGTTGAAAATGGACGTATTCTGGAGACGTTGCGGAGGTTGAGGCAGCATGATTTGGACAGGGATTGGATGTGGACATGAAAGGATAGTTCAGAATCCAGGGTTACCCCTAGCACCCTGGCATGTGGGGATGGATTGATAGTGGTGCTCTTGATCCTGACCAAGAAATTTAGGGGAAAAGGCACATGGGGGAGGAAATATTATGAACTCAGTTTTGGATAGATTGAGTTTTAAGAAGTGGTGTGACATCCAGTCTGATATGTATGTTAGTAAATCAGTGATACGTGAGGAAACTGTTGGGGTGAGCTGAGGAGTAGAGAGATAGATTTGTGTGTCATAAGCATAGAAATGGTATTGGACACCAGTGGAAGCTGACCCAAGGAAGAAGTGTAGATCGAGAATAGGAGGCCCAAGGACAGAACCTTGGGGGACCCCGACAGTAGGAGGAGTAGGAGAGGAGGAAGTAGAGTTGTAAGTGACAGTCATCAACTTATCAACAAATAACAAGTGTTCACACAAATGCTTGTTCAAAAATCTGTTAGAATATGATATGCTTTAAAAAGAATATGTATTGTTTAAGGATCCATATGTACATAACTCCAGTATTTGCATTCAACAGTACCCAAGCATGCTTGAGTTTTGAGTGGTTTTGGGCCACTAACATTAAACCACAATGCAGCTTTACATGTTTCTGTCAATTATATTTCCACAATTTGTAGACTGACAAACATTGCAAGGATTTATGTTATGGAGGGATGCAACTAACTAAAGTTTGGGAAGCCCTGTCCCAGAGAGACACCAAATGACCCTTATTGTTTTGGCAATGCATTGTGCAAGAAAACCCACAAAAATTCAAACAGGACATATAAACGTCATGCAGGTCACCTGACAACAATGCTAACCTCTAAGGTGCCAGTATATCACTAGAAGCGCTTACCATATACACCATGGCACAACGGCTCACTGTAGCAGGACTGGCCTGTGACAAGCTATCCACCTCGAATATCATTCTCATCCCCTTAGGAAGACGAATCCTTTCACTGTTGGCCAAGCAGAGAGTCCTTGTGTCATCCAGAACAGTATTTAGGTTTTCCACCCACACTGTGTCTACTGGGCCATCGAGGATTATCCAGTACCAATCTGGAGCTGTGTCTCCTGAAAAGACAGCAAGGATGTGCTTGATTATGCTACATGATTTGGTGCTAGGTATATGCATATAACTTAGTATGAAGATATGCAAAATAAAATGTACAGTATGTATGCATGCAACTGACTGCATAAACATCAGATTACTCCAAGCATTGGGGATATGGCTCAACAATTATAACTGGCTTTAACTCTAAACCAGGGATTCTTATCGATGTATTCATACCCCTTAGTTGTATTCTGAACCAAATTATGAGGGTATAGGATTTAAATTAAAAAAAAAAAAAAAGATTAGAAACAGGGCTGCCTGCATTACTGAACCAATAATCAAAGTGGAGATATTGATCAAATGACATACTAGTAACATTGCCAGCTTGATCCCACCTTCTAAATGTAGAAAAACAACCGCAAAAATATCATTAGTTGTAGCTAGTTCTTTCATATTTGAGATTTGACGTTTTTATATACATGAATACAGTATAATAAAAATGTCATAATTTTTTCAGCTGTTCTATTTCTAGCTATCTATATGTAAAGTACAATCAAGCTTTTGAAGTCAGACTGGCACCTCATAAGACTGGTAATGGTGGTGATTGATGGTGATTCGGACAGTCTCAGGAAGAAGGTATGGGGACATATTTGGCAATCCACTGGGAGTTTCCTATACAATGTTACAAACTCCTGCTCTAAACTTCCCTTAGATCTAGGAGTGTCAAAAAATGGACAATGCACATCAGTGCTTTGAACATATACTGTATAAACTTGCTCCATTTAAAACAAAGGCTAACCAGGGTGCCTTTGCAGTGTACATTTGCTGTGTGTAGGTATGACTGGGCCCTTAAAACAATAGTTCTCCTTGTCTTTTTAGTAAAAACACATGCTTTAACGCATATTTAAAAAAAAACAATTATTCCTATGTGGCTAGCTCACATCTGTCCACAACAGCTTATGCCGCTTTTAAAATCTAGAGATTGTTGCATTGTGAGCATTTATGTGCATCAAACTGGCCATAAAAATAAATGACGGTTTTATACATTTGCAATGCACCCTGGAAAATCTCTATTTCTATTGTTTCTCCTACTACGCAATAAATATGAAAAAGCACATATAAAGTGCACAAAAACAAGCATAATTAAATGCATAAAATGCATATGCAAGAATGTGAAATGGTTCCTAAGTCCTCATGCACACTGGACATTTTGATAATGCTGGTAACATTAGCTGTGTAAAGTCACGTTAAAAACATGAGTTTTTCAGCTTTTTTTAGCGTTTTTGCATTGGCGTTTAGCGCGTTTTCCAGAATTTGAGTTTTTTTAGCTTTTTTTTTACCAAAACGAGATATTTTTCAGTAAAAAAAAGTCCAAAAAGCCGGTTTGCGGCATTTTACCGCGTGTTGCCGCTTTTTTCCGTGTTAGAGCGTTTTTACAGCTAAAAAACTCCTCTACAAACCCACTAGTCCTGGGTTTTTTTTCCAGCCAAAGAATGCTCAATACAGTGTATGTGTGCATGGACACATAGGATAATATGCTGGGGGGGGGGGTTACTAGCTGTAGAAAAAAAATGTCAAAAGCCAAAATCAGCAGCTGTAAAAACGTCAAGTGTGCATGAGGACTAATAGTGTGCTCACCTAAAGACTGCAGTGTTGCATTATCATGATGATCTTCAGCTGTGTTCATATTCACAAATGTGGACACCTCGTGTAAGTTTGTCTCTTTGTCTCCATCATTGTGCTATAAAGTAACAAGCATTAGGGATGATCAAGTTTTATTTATTTCCTTTTCACAAATAATAATGCACAAATGCTGAATTAATTGCTGTAATGAAATAGGAGGAAAGGAAAGTGTCTGCCTACGGTCTCTGTTTTCTTTGTCTCCACTGAAGGGGAATTGAAAAAGAGAAGGGAAGAATACAACCAAATTTACTTCTCTATTGGATTTCTTTTGTCCACTAACAGTAGGCTCAGTGAGAACTGAAAGCTTGTCTAAATCCAACAATAAAATTGCATTGCAGCTTACCAGACCTTGTATGTGAAGGATTAATTTTCTTTTTTTAGGTTTTTTTTTCACATGGTGATCCTAGCAGTAACACTACAGTGACAACATTTACTTTACTGTATCTATGGAGTAGAAGCTTTATTACACTACGACAAAGTGAGTTGGTGCTACAAAAACCCTGCTCATCTCCATTACATGTTCTGTAGTTTTAAAAAAGAACTCAGAAAGCTGATATAATTAAATGAGATTTTAGTTCAATGCACAGGAATGTAGCGCTACTCCCGTAGGAGCCACAGAAGTACTGTCCAGGTCTTCCCCAAATACTTTGCCCTGCAGCCAGGCACAAAGACTAATTCACATATTTCTGCAATAACCAGTCTAGGAGTGTTGTTTTTGTTGTTTTTATTTTTGGAGAACCTGGATAGGGATGAGAAAGATGAGTGGGATACTCCTAAAATATGAACTATGTATACTTGAGGACTTTATCTAGTCTTTAGGGCAAGCTATGTCAGAGTCTGTGCTTGAATCAAACAGTGGACTTCAGCTTTCAGGCAGTAGTAAAAAAGTAATAGTAGTAGCAGTAACCTCTTTAGAGCCCCAGGGCAGTCTCCTTTTAAAAGTAGGCCAGGTGGACAAAGCTCTTCGTAACCGCAGACTGACTTCCTAGCACCAGAGGGGTTAAACAGCACACAGTTTCTAAGATCATTTAAGGATGTCTGTACTCACAAGGCCCGAGAGTAGATGAATGCCTTCCTTCATGATACTAGACAAGATCTTCAATAGACAGCCCCTCAGTCGGCATAGCAGAACCTGCCCTCAGTAGATACCTGGGAGAGCAGTGTGCCCTCTCACAGGCTGGACCAGTCCTGGACAGGAAAGCCCCGTGTTCTCACTGAATATATACAGTTATCCAGAATGCCTTAGCGCCCCTCTCTCTGGGATAGGCTGACTCAATATTCATGCTGCCATCTGCATTACTTCACAACTATCATCCAGAAACTTCTAAAGTTCCCTGGATACAGAGGAAGCTATAGGCAGACTGGCAGCAGCTGAGCACACAGAGCATTGGTTAATGATAACAAAAAATGCAGTAAAATAGATCCCCTGCAGACCTCTCCGGGATCAATAGTTGCTTTGCAACAAAATACCGCTCCCCCCCAGCAACCAGCAATAATAGACCCTCCAGCAGCCAGGAAAAATAGACCCCTTCAACAGTAGATCCCTCCCAGCAACAAATTATCCCCCACCAGCAACAATAACCCTCCCCCAAACAACAACAGATTCCCCAGCAGACAGCAACAACAGACTCTCCAGCACACCCCAGCACCCCTTGCCATTACATATAGTCAGTGATGGAGGTGCCGGAACTGTGTTACCCTGCGTTCCTGCTGAAAAAAAGCCCTTCCTGTTCTACACCCAGGGTCAATACAGAGACAGGCCTGTGGACAACTGTGAGGACAAGTCTTTTGGCTTAAGGTTTGGCCTAAGTGTATCTTAAGCCAAAACTTCTGTTTAAGTATTGTTTAGAGTGGAGAAAGATAATGTCTATGTATGTATTGGGAAGATTTACTCTCTCTTTTTGTTCTAGTAACCATCGTCATTAGGACAAAACGTAATGGGGAATCTTTCAACATGGACACTTATTCTAGTAGTAACTGTATAACAGGAGATTCTCCCTCACCTTGGAAAGATTGCCTCTCACTTCCTGTTGGGCACGGCACAGCAGGACATAAACAGAAATTTCCCCAATTGGACAGACCAATGGGACAGACTAATTGGGGTTTATTTACTAAAGCAAAAAAGTGCAAAATTAGGCTCACTTCTGCATAGAAACCAGTCAGCTTTCAGGTCTTTTGCCAAATCTTAATTGAACAAGCTGAGGTTAGAAGCTGATTGGTTGCTATGCAGAAATGAGCCTGATTTTGCACTCTCCAGCTTTAGTAAATAAACCCCATTGTGTCCATGCCGACTGAGAGACTGGCACATGTATGAAAAGTCTCCTGTGTGCCTCCACAACAGCCCTTCTGAAACAATTCTGTGCCAGTGGCAATGTAATGTATAATGCACTTCCAGGTCAAAAGAACCCACAATCCATGGAAAAACACGACTCAACTGCCTGTTTTTACCCCTTCCCCCAAAATGTAAAATAGGTGTTACTGTCGCTGGCCTGCCTCATTCATTGAATTTCACTTATATAATCAGGAAGACTCAGCATCACATGTGGGCATTACCTAGGGGGTATGCATGCATATGCAGCCTGCCAAGCAACACCCACTCCTCCAGACTGACATCCACCCATGAAGACATTTCCGTATTTGCACAAGTCTTACCAAGAGCCAGCCCACTGCTTGCATATGGACGGAGGGCTCTTGTGAGAAGTTCAGAGGCAGGGTGCTTTGAAATTTTCAGTATGCTAAGTACAGCACCCTCCCAGCCTCTCCCACCAGCCACGACCTGCCTGCATTACATAGAGAAGCACAAATACCCAGTGATGACACCAACGTATCTAAAATAAAGTATGTGACCTTTTTTACCTTTTCAGAATATTGAGCAGGAAGGAATGAGCCAGGGAAGGCAAAATATAAGTTCAGTTTTAAGTGATCTGTGGAGCATCCCACTAAAGACCTACTTCAAGGTTATATTTTCTCTTTCCGGCAGGTAGGGTGTGGATTCCCTACTCCACTGATCAGGGAGTGGGATGATGACCTCAATCATAGAGAGGATAAGGACCAACTTGCATGACCAAGCTCATAACTTTATCAATCAATAAATTCTTTCAATTCCCACCAAAAAGTCACACTTTCTCACTAGAAAGTACACAATCCAACGTATCCTTTTTGTGAAAAACCATCTAAATCCCACATACAACCCTAGAATGAATATTGAGGATTAAAGTGAAAGTTTGGGACTTGGACATTGGACACAATTTGATTTGGAGTTTTGGGACACTATTGAAAATTAATTTTTGGACACAAATTATGTATTTGTATTTTTATATTATTTTATTTTTTTTTTAGTTATATTTATTTATATATGAATTAAGTATTTGTGGAATTCATTCTAGGGTTGTATGTGAGATTTAGATGGTTTTTCACAAAAAGGATATGTTGAAGCTCATAACTTTGTTGAAACATGGAGCACTTGTATTGAATGTTCAATTTTTTTTGTTTCAATTTGTTTCAAATCCTTCCTCTAATTTCTAGTCTCATTTGGATGCTGTGGGTCTCTCGCTCTGCTGGAGCTTCACCTCCCCTCCCTTCCTGCCCTCTATAGCTGCCTCTTCATGTGATGCACACTCTACTATCTGGGCGCAGTGGGGGGAGCGGTGTGCCCCAACCATATGTAGAATTCTGGTTATTTGACTCACGTTGTCATTTTAGCAAATTCTTTAAGTACACTGCTCTTTGTATGCCTCCCTCATGGTAATGCTTTTACTTTAAATGTAATGATGTAACCCTCGATGGGAAAGTCTGCTTCCCCCCTAAGCATTTTGCATGTATAAACAATAAAACCTATTCTTTAAATAATATCACTTCAAAGGGGTAATGCTAAACCACTGTGCAACCTTTAGAAGAGAAGTAACTTTATATTGATTGGTAAAGATTAGAGGGTGACACTATCTTACTTACATGATAAGGAGAATTAGCAGCATTAGCCCTTTCCTCTTTAGATGACTGCTGTGTAAAGGTGCGTACAGCATGAGCCAGGAGACCGTCTGACCAGTCCATGGTATTGGGGTTGATTTCTCCATAGAGTTCTCCAAGGGTCACACATTTGGGGTTGATGATGAAAGTGTCCACCTTTCCCTTCTTCACAATATTTTTAAAGGTACAGAAAATATACAATTGTGTTAGTACACAGGAAGTATACTTTAAAGCTGGACTTCAGGCGAACAGTTAATACACCAATGAAATGTATGCTGTATAAAGTATAAATATGCATAATATGTATAAATATCTATAAATTACTTTCCAAAGAATTTGTATTTCTGTCCATCCAGTCCTGATACTTACACAGCTCTGACAGGCAGCACGGCCCTGTCTGGTGATGGGGGTGGGGTGGGGGGGAGACCTGATTTTTCTTTGCTGCAGGTCTGTAACTCTTCACTAGCCTGTGACTGGACTTGGCAGGGAAGGAAGAATCTGCAAACTGATAATTTTCTCTCTATGAGAGTCCTATCTCTCCTCCTATCAGCATGTTCCTTGCACTGAAGCAAGCACAACTGGTTTGCTCCTTTTGCTGCTTTTCTCTCCCTAGTCTAAGCTCTGTTGTACATGGATTATAATAGGCTGAAACCAAGTCACATTCAGGTACACTGTATGTATTACAAAATGGCATTAGTGCCGGTTCAAACTGATGCAATGCACGATTCGCAGCGATACCTGTGAGTTTTCCACTCCGAATCCCAATCCCACTCTGTTCATGCGAACCGATGCTTGTGTCTATGTTAACGACACTCAGAAAATGGTTTCAAAACACAGTGCAGTTGGCTGAATCAGATTTCATGGGTGTAAACACCCATACCAAAAAAACAAAACAAAAAAAAAAACGGACAGGACAGAAGTTCTATCCCTCCCCACTCTGTCCAAATCTTAAAATAAAAAGTTTTGTGTGGAGATGTACTTTAAACAAACATTGCCAACTATTCCAGTATAATGACCACTCAAGGCTTCATTCAGAAGATTTATTAAGTGGACAATGGCAAAAAAATGCTGCGAATACTGAGTCAAGGTGTGGCAATGGAATAAAGTTCTCTGAAGCCAGAAAAGGTTGCAGTTCCACTCTGCATGATAAAATATTTAGTGAAACCAGAAATATACAATGAAATTACTGCTAGAGTAGGTCCTCCTTTTGAACTTGATGATAAATGAACCAATGCTTTTTCCAAAATTCTTCGTACAGTTGTCTTTCCTCCTCCGGTGGGACCCACCAGCATTACGCCATGACGAACCTGAAAAAAGACACATGGCATGCACACTGTAATCTATGATATATACACTGAAACTGAAGTGGTTCTAAACCTAAACAGTTTTTTTACCTTAATGCATTCCCTGCATGAAAGTTAAAATGCTTCCCTACCTGTCCTAGCCCCTCCAGCCCTTAAACACTTACCTGAGTCCTCTATCGATCCAGTGCTGTCGCCAGCTGCAGCTCTTCTCTCCCCTTTTCCTGCTCCAACAGGCTGCACTGAGAACAGCGGGAGACATACTGACAGTTAAATCCTGTGAGGAGGGAGTGGTGGGGCATGGCTGAGCCTTGCTGTGTGTGTTTATGGACACACACAGCAAGGCTCAAGGAGCGCACCTCACAGTGCATGGCTTGCTATGGGGAAGAGAAGCTGAGTACTGGGGGGGAATCACCAAAGAAAAGGTAACGAACGCTCTGCGCAATATCCTTACACAGAGCGGTAAGTATAACCTCTTTTTTATTTTCATATTTTAAAAAAATAGCTTTTACAACCACTTCTGCTTTCTGCCTAAGTGACACTTCTGCTGTCTCACTGGGTAATTCTGCCTCTATTGCTGAATTTAGCTGAACAGAACATGCCCCACCAGTGAGATTCCACCCCTAGCTCACACACTGGTCTTTTTCCCATATCACATACTCAGCACACAACCCAGTATCCATGACAAAAGTGAGATGGTCCCTTCAGAACACATAGATAATTAGCTATCTTTCACAAAAGTATTGTATATACAGTGTGAGGCACTGGCTGGCAGGATTGTGGATGGTATATATGTACCACATAGGTTTCTCAGCTATACATAGTGAAGAGCTTCAGAATTTGTATCTAACATATTAAGATCTGAAAAACAGTAGGTTTGTTTTCTCTATAAGTTCAGTTCTGGGTCCTGGAGCCTGTAGGCTTTGAAAAGCTGGACCCTGAATCCCATGGACTTTACACAATACACAACCAGGCCCGGTGAATAGGTGCAACTGACCAGAGCCACTTACGAATTGTAGCGTGTCCTGAGATGATGCAGACACTTTTTGCAATGAGGAGCAGGAATGCGGCGTGGCTGGCTCAACCCAAATGGTAGACTTACTAGTGGAAATAGGGTAGTCCCTGCACTTTCCCTACTCCTCCGGAATCTTTCCTTTCCACTAAGTGTTGTCCCTAACAGACAGGATCCTATCCCTATGCTACCCACTATGTGTGCCAATTTAGGGGTTGACTGCCTTCAACTAACATGGCAGCAGATGGCAGTGTCCAATCTGACAGCTATCTCCCCGCTCATCAGAGGAAGAAAGAGAAACCAAGTCCCTCAAGGCTTCCTTCCCCTTCTGCACTGCCGTTTTGGTCGAGCGCCACTTTCATTGGGGAGTACAGACTGCACCTGCCTACAGGTTTTTTAGTGCTTTGGGTTGGAAAATCCCTCTATCCCTAGGTCCATGTTTTATCTATTAGCCAGATGTTACTAGTAAGTGAGCTGTGCACAGGCCTTTATATTTGTGGGATTATAGCTCTCTCTGCAATGTGAGAGCCTGCTGCTGGGTGAAAAGGCTGACTGCTGATAGAAGAAAAAGTTAAATTGCTGGTTGTTTTGGGGAACTCATTAGGAAGCACCAGTTAGCCAGGAACTGACATAATGGCTCGCATGAACAAATGTTTTGTTTTTTTATGCTATGGACTTGCTGTACAAAGCTTTCCTGATCTGACAGCAAGACAGACCTGCTAGGACTGCTCCTGGGTGTCCTTGTGTTATGCAATGTTCACTGCTGCCACTACCAATTGAGCCTGTTCCCTTCAAAACATTTAAAGCGGTTGTAAACCTCAGACACAAAATATGATCAAAGCATATCCCCATATAGTGCTTGTTTGTCTCAATCCAGAGTACTAAATGTTATTTCTGTCTGCTGTCTCTTTCCTCTGGTATAAACATGAGTCACTTCTGAAGAGTTTTCCTGACACCAAGAGAAAAACGGTGTCAGGGGAGGGCTCAGCTCTGTTCCTGTGTGCTGAGTGAAGAGGGATGACTCCCTTCCCTCCAATCAGCTCTCAGAGCTCTACTTGCCGATGTAACTTCAGCTCCCCTACCCCTGCTTTTCAGAGCTGAGAGATCTTGTATAAATTCTGCACTTTGAATGGATGTAGGCCCCAGTCTCCAGAGTATCAGCATTAACCCTAGGGTGGCCAGTACCCAATGTATGTGCAGAAACTCCGCAGTGGTCAGTCCACAGCTGATGTTCGTTAACACCTGAGTGGCATGCCCACTGTAGATGTAACTCCTCACACATTAGCTAGTAATATAAAATAAATGAAAAAATCCAACAGTGATGGTGGGAACCCGTCATAATAGGCACAGCAGATGTGCAGACCTGAGTAACTCAGCACAGAGATCTGACCAATAGAATCCCCTAGTTATAGAAGAAACAGTTAGTTGACTTAAACATTCTAACGATAATGGAAATATCACTTTTGGATGGAATCATCCTTGAAGTTGTGTTGCATTTTACTATATTACGTTATTATTATACAGGATTTATTTAGCACCAACAGTTTGCGCAGCACTTTACAAAATGAAGGTAGACATTACAGTTACAATCCAATGTGGTACAAGAGGAAACAGAGGGCCCTGCTCGTTAGAGCTTACAATCTAGGAGATAAATAACCGCCAAGCCAAGGCACTCACCAGAATCTGATTATAGAACTGGATGACCTTCTCTGTCTGGCTTCCCCAGGGCTGGAGGCCTAATTCATTTGTTGCCAAAGATATCGCTTTCTAAAACAAAACAAAAAAAACACACAGTGCTTCACGCTGCAGAAAATGCACAGAAAATGCTTTTAATAAATGCTTAGCCCATTGTGCCAGGTTCAGCTAATGTCTGTTAATGAGGCAGGGGAACCAATTAGAGGGAAAATGGCAAAACTGCTTAAACAATCAGACACAAATAATTGCTGCAAAATCAGGTTTTAAATGCACTGAGTCCCTCACAGGTGGAATAAATAAAACAGATTCATGTGTAAGATAAATGCCAAAATTAAGCTCTTTTGCACATCTTACAATAAGACTAACAATACCAGAAAAAAACATTGTTCTTTGCTTTATAAATATTGTTCTTAAAGGAACACATCCCTGAACAGTAGTGATGTATAGGCTGGTGGGAACAATCAGGCTGTAGTGAAGAACAAAAGAGAGAGCGCACCAACCTTGCGCATTACCTCAGTAAACAGTAGATGAATTTATTAATAAAATATACTCACAAGAGTAGCAGTAAAATAGGCATTTAATAACCACAGCCAACACAGGGTTACAGGTCACGTGAAGTTCCATCCGAAAGGGAGATAAACTCTTGTTCAAGCGAACGCGTTTCGAAGGGTGATCCCTTCTTCATCAGAGCTGGATAAATAGATAGGAATCATCAATTCGGGTTAAGTTCACATAGCTAAGAGGCATTCAGCCACTAAGTGTCAGTACTTCAGCCTGTGTTTTACAGGCTGAAATACTGACACTTAGTGGCTGAATGCCTGCTATGTGAACTGAACCCAAATTGATGATTCCTATCTATTTATCCAGCTCCGATGAAGAAGGGATCACCGTTCGAAATGCGTTAGCTTGAAAAAGAGTTTCTCTCCCCTTCGGATTGGAACTTGTACGTGACCTGTAACCCTGTGTTGGCTATGGTTATTATATGCCTATTTTACTGCTACTCTTGTGAGTATATTTTATTAATAAATTCATCTACTGTTTACTGAGGTAATGCGCAAGGTTGGTGCGCTCTTTCTTTTGTTCTTCACTACAGTTTATATCAAGCTTCCCCAGCTTCATGACAGAGCTGCACAACCTTTGATCAGTATTGGATGAACATATTTTATCACCATTAACAATCTTCCTCTGATCGGAGCCCCTGAGCACAGGAGATGGTGGATGTATGTGGGAACAATCAGGCACCCGGTACTCCTGTAGGTGTCTTCTGCTGACGATTCTTCAGCCGCCAGTGCATTGAAAACAGAATATGTGCTGCACTGAGAAAAGGGCTCATGCCCAACGGTCGTTTTTTTCTGCTGCTGTTAGGGGTGTGAGGAGTTTTTTTTCTGTCACTCCCCTGCCTTTAACCCTTGTGTCCATGCACACATAGGTTTTTGCAGTTTATAGGCAGGACAGTTTAGTGACACAAAAAAAAAAAAACCCCAGGGTCAGTGCGTTCAGGAGAGGAGCAGATCAGCTTTAAAAATGATCTATCGTGCCTAAACATGTGTAGAGGTTTAAGTGGTATAATCTTTTTAGCACATTAACTTTAAGTTTGGGTTCACATATATGTTGTGCGATATATCGCATATGATTCGCACAGCATTCCTGGGCAAATAACATGTGATTTGTGTGAGGTGCGATTGGAGCTCCTGCTATAGTGATCTACTGCTGGCTGACTGCAGTCAGCAGTAGGTCATTGTTAGTAGTGATTTGTTGCAGCAAAGTTGTATAGAAGAGATCTAGATACCTTTCCAGGCCCCAACAATGATGTTGGATGACATTCACATTTATTCTAATTCTAATGTATTATGCTCACATTGATTTTTAGAGATTGTGAATCAGTGAAAAAGTAATTGTCTTGCTAACTTGAGCCCTTGCCAACCCCACCTGGTCTTATCTTAATGTTATGGCACCAATTTACACAAAAATATTTTTTTCCCTGTGTGCATTGCAAGTTAGCGTCAACAGAGGAATACAGCTTTCCTAAAGTAAAACACAATCATTTTGATCTTTGCCATTTTGCTATGTTACATAAAAATAGCTTATATGATATAATTTTAATTAATAGACTTCGAAGCTAATATATTTATCTTAATATCTTGGGGTGCACTAATTATTGTGTTTGAAAAATGATATAAAATACGTTATGGCAGGCTGCAAGGTATAAGGTATGGAAACAAGACACCTCTAAAACCAATAAACCACTCTGGGATTTAAAGGTGATTAAGGGGTAAAGGGTCTGGGGATTCAAAAGCGTTAACTGGAAATTTAGTTGGGCTTTAAAGATTAAAGTGTTACTAAACCCAAACATATAAACTGCTAAATATCTTTTCTCATCAGCAGTTAGAGCAGTCTTGTGACTTCAGCAGAGCACGGGTTAAAGCTTGTAGGAGGAGTTATCTTTCTGCTCTAGGAGGAAGTGAAACCTCTGACCTCTGTCTGGACAGTGCTGAATGATCAAGTGCTGATCACATGCACCCTCCCAAGAAAAAAAAAAACCTCTCTAGCAATACACACCAAACTGAGCACGTGCATATTACCAGGGTTCAGTCTGTAACAGGTGGTTATTTCAATAAGAGGAGGGGCAGAGAAGAAAGGATCAAACAGCTTTTTTATATAATGCAGAGGATGAACCCCGTAGGTTCCACAGGGTGTATAACAAGCATGCTTTACTGCATATACAGACTGATTTTACTGTTGTGGGTTTAGTAACGCTTTAATTCCACTTTTGTTCAGAAAAAAAAAAAAACATTCTAGATGATCAATGTACATAGCAAGGATTTTAAGTTTTGTTACAGATTGCTATCTCTTATTGCTCTGAAGTAAAAACTGTTTATCCCACTATGTTTTTTGGATACTGGTTCTAAATCGGAGTGACCAATTATTTTAATCAGCGGTCGCACTTGGAGTGCTCTGATGGGAAAAGCTGCAATGTCTGTAGCTGCAGTGTCCCCTTGGGGGTATCTCACCAAAAATGCCTTTTTGTTGCAGAAGATGCCTAAAACCTGACTTGTATCTTAATGCAGAGTTCTTCACACAAGCAGGAACTGAAATTTCTTGAGGCATTCTGTACACCAACTGTGTACAGAATGCCTCCAGGAGCCATATTGTATTGACTTGTTAGAAAATTAAAGTGGCTGCAGTTTGAAAAGGAAAGGTAGTGTTTAATAACATTAAATTACAATATGGCTTGTATAGCAATTTTATGCTTTATTATTATTATTTTTTTTTTTAACTCACTATATTTTTTTTTTTCAAGAAAGTAGAGTTACCCTTAAAAGTGTTTTTACCATTTATGTGCATTTGTGCATGACAGGAGCAAGAGAAAGAGTTTTGATATTTGCAAATGAATGGTTCAAGCCACTACCTCTAATCTCTTGGTATTTGCTTTTTCAAAAACAACACCCGGAAACAGGTCATCCATGATGCTTTCAAAGAGTGGAACGTCTTCAGCCAAAAATTTGGGCAGATTAGCTTCCTTTAGGGCGGTAATAATAATTATGGCCTCATCGTCAGCAGACAGGCGAGATTTCTTCTCTCTGGTTGTGATGGAAAAGAAGAATTGAATCCAACGGTTCTCCTGCAGAGTGCACAGGGGCTGCATGCTACCCTGATGCTTCCATCAGCCCCTGCAAATAAATTGCTTATATTTTGGCAGAAACCATAGGGCATTTTTTTCAAGAACACCATTGGAGTTATTGCAAGGTAATGTTTTGCTATTTTTGTGTAATTTCACATTTCTACATCCTTGATTTTTCATTTTGCCTCCACTGTCTTATACAGAGTCAGAGGATCCATCTCTAGTGCATATCTCTATATTACTACTGGTATAATTATAGACATAGCTGACCAGTAGACTGCTATAGGGCCCAAAACAATGAGGGTCCACAGTAATCTATCTACACAGTGGACAAAGCAAAATGCAGTATGTATTACTTCAGTAGTATAAGCAATGACAAGTTATGACCTAACCAATAAGCCAACGGCGGAGCTGTAAAATCTGTTCTGATCTATGAAAAGTGTATGGATGCGGGAGCTCAAGCGATTAGTGGTTCACAAATAAATCATTAGGAGTGCATATTATCTCACCAGTTGTTGGAGTGACTCTTTAAGGCTAGGTTCACACTTGTGCGGTTTCCAGTACATTTCCCAGTTTGCAGAAACACAATACAGTGTTTTTTCTATGGTTCATCTGTGTGTTTTTAGCTGGTGCGTTGTTTGGAAAGGGTCAGGGACTTTTTTACTCGCAGCAGTTTGTGTTTTTTGGTTCAACAGAATTCAATGAAACTGCATAAAAAATGCAGGTATTGTGTTTTTCACCTGCATGACAACAACCACCTCCCCCTAACAACAAACTTCCCAAAAAAAGTATCAAAAATGCATGTTCAAAACTGCAAAACTCACTGCAAAATGTGCTGGAAAAATGCATCAATCGCAACATGCAGGTGTGAATCTAGCCTTAGGGTATAAAGCGCTGGCAGCTGGAGGTGCACATTTCTGCTTTCATTTGTTTACGATATGGCCAAAAGTCAGAAATTCTGAACTGGTAAAGCTCTGGCATTTCCTTTTAGTGTTGGAGCTTGTGTGCTCCCTTTCATCTCCCTCATATTCCGGTTGGTCAAGGAGGCAGCATAGTGTTTGACCAATAGGAAAGTGGGGACAGAGTAGCTTTAAAGTTACTCTGTCCCCACATTCCTATTAGCCCATCATTATGATTGGCTTGCCTCCTTGACCAATAGCAATGTGTGTGAGATGGAAGGGAGGAGACTATGCAGAAGGTTTGTGGCACAGCTCCAAGCTACAATACAAGAGGAGATCGCCCTGCCAGTATGGGAAGAGGGAGCAACATCTGTGAATGGTTCCAGTAAAATCTATGTGGAGAGATGGACGCCGCTCAGACCAGCACAAGGAGTCTGGTGTGTGTAAGATTGCCTCAGCTGCCGCTCCAGCCATGCCCCCTGATGTTTTGCCTGCCCACTGGGGGTGGGTTTGATCACAGGGGTGACTCTGTGATTAAGCCACCAGTGGGCGGGGTGAAATGCATCAGAGGGTGTGGCTAGAGTGGCGGCTGAGGCCATCTTACACACACTGGACTCTTTTGGCTGGTCTAGGTGGAAGGGAGCAGACATGCTCCAACACGAAATGAAAGTACCAAAGATTTGCCAGTTCAGAACTTAAAGGAGAAGTACAGCCAAATAACTTTTGGCTGTACTTCTGTGGATCACAGAAGTGCAGTTTGTTCTACACTCCTATGACCCAGCTTCAGCTGACAGCAGTTTGAAGTCCACTGTCGACTGATGTCACTGCAAAGTCAGGATCCACCCCAGATTCTGGAGCGGAACCTGGCTCAGCCTCTCAGCAATCTGCTGAGAACCTGAGCCATCCGCTTCCTCCCCCTCCACAGCCCAGCGCAGTGCACGGGGGAGGGGACGAGCAGACAGCGGTGACTGACAGTCACCTCTCTCTGCTCAGAGAGGCTGTGAGAACTCAGAAATCAGTGGTCATGTGATCGCTGAGTTCTCACAATTAGAGGCGGTGGGGGACAGATGCAGCATCGGAGCGGAAAAAAAAGGAAACCCCATACTTCTCTTTTACATTTTTAAAGGAAAAGTAGGGCCAGCTCTCTTTTGGTCCTATATCTCCTGTGGGTCACAGGAGTGCATTTAGTTCTGCACTCCTGTGACCCATATTCAATCGACAGCGGGCTAAAGTCTGCTGTTGACTGACATCACTGAGGCAGTCCAAGCTCTGGAGAGATCCCGACTTTATTTGCAGTGGTGTCATTACTGGGTCTTTGTGAAATATCACCCCACCCTGCTTTGGTGCTTCTCTCAAGAGCCCTCAATCCTGATTTCCTTGCAGTGGGATGGCTCTTCGGAGTAGTCATGCAAATATCAAATTGTCTTGTTGAGAGGATGTCAGACTGGAGGAGTGTGTGTTCCAGGCAGACTGGATTGGCACACAGTCTGCTCTGGGAACCAAAAACATGTGATGCTGAGACTCTGTGATTGAAAGAACTGGAATCCAGTTAATGAAAGGGGCGGGCCAGGAACAGTCAGGTTGGGGAGGAAAGAACTAGATGATGCAGGATGTCCTTCAGCCAAGAAATCAGTAAAATCAATATAAGCAATTTCAGTAGATACCTGTCCAACTGTGAAAGACTGAAAGTAAAAGACTGGAGCAGAGCTTTAAATTCACACTTTACATGAACTGATAGGGACAGGTCAGCACCAAATCACAATATATTGAGTCATGATTTTTTAAAAAAAAGAAAGCGCGAGTATTAAAAACATCAAAATGACATCAAATATTCCTTAATTGCAATGCTAACTCATTATACAGTATGTGCTTAATAAAAACATACTATAGTTTCCCTTTAAGCTGCTAATCTTCCTCACTATAAAATAAAATATTTATAAGATATCTAAGAGGAAAAAATATGAAAATACACTAAAGGAGACCCTTCTGCCCCACAACACAGGAGAGACACAGCTATGTGGGACAGCTCAGGCAGTGCCACCCCCATATCATGTCAGACCATATTCTAGTCTCAGCTGATCCTCATTTGTCCGGATTTTAAGGTTATTTTTAACTGGAGCAGTTTCCCCTCACATACATATTAATATTTCGCTTTGCTGGCACATTTGTGGTTTATTGCAGTATCAGCTAAAAGCTTTGGTTTGACTGCTAAAACCTAGATCACAAAGCAGTAGCCTCAGTGGAACCTTTTTCTGCTACTTGTGCTTTTGATGGAATTAGCAGGTGTGCAGACCTTGAAGTTTCCCTCTCTGCCACAAGCTGATTAGCCTATTAAAACTGCTGATCACCATTAATTATTTTTTAAGGGATCCTGGCAGGAAAGCGGTTATCTGTTACAGCCGAGGAGTCCATCCAATGCTGGAGGCTACTCAATTTTTTTATATTATCCTAGTAGGTCTCCTCTATAGTTTTATTTATTTTGCTAGCCTTTTTTCATTTTTTTTTTACTTTAATATCCTCCACCTATGATAATTGTTTTCTTGGAAACGTCCACTGAGCTACTCCTTACATAACCGCTATCTGGAAAGGCTTATCCTCAGTAACAGCTGGAGAGGCAATACCCCCGCTGGGCCAAAGATTGTGGGGCTAGCCTAGAATATGACCTTTGTGCAATGGTCTCTACATTGTGGCACTTTCCAGACCTTTGTGTAGTTTATTAGTATTGATGGGAGTGTGTTGTTTTTTGGCTGGGAATGGGACTGTATTGACCTGAAGCATTTGAGTTCTCTTTTCTGGCTAGGGATTTATTTTTGCTGCTGATGAGCCTTTTGAGCTTACTAAAAAACAGTGTCCTATAATCTATCTGATTCCCCCATACATCACAATGCCAATACAGGTTTATGGCAATACAAAATCTATTTAAAGCAGCTCAAATGCATGTCAGAAGGTGGTCCACTGCAGGTCAATGAATTATGAATAATCCCTGAAGTGTAGGGTCATACAAACGAGGTGGGAATCCTCCAACCGGTACTTTGTATTCTGATATATATATATATATATATACACATACACACACATACACAGATCAGCAGCTGCAGCACTTATTTATGGAACATTTTCCAACATGTCCCTTTGACAGAAGTCAATTATACATTCAACTTCTGTTGAGTGGGGAAGCCCCCACACTGATCAAAATTTGGCTGATCCCTGGTAGACCGGCCTAATTTTGATCAGAGTATGGCCAGTTTAGAACGGAACTTCACTCTCTCAATCAGCATGGACTATTTTTAATCCTTATGGTGCTAGCATTAGTGGATAGATAGGAAAGTATATTATATTTACTTGTTTTATTTTTTTTTATACATTTCTTCAGTTACCTTCTGGTTTCCATGCCTAAGACAATGATGTCATACATCCCAGGAGTCTTCAGGAGGGGAGGGAGGGTTCTCAGCTCAGCCATAGCCTGAGCTAAAGGCAGATGCATTCCAGGAAGTAAATGCTACATGAATCATCTGCCCTTACTCAAGAAGGACACGGCCAGAAATGCTTGGGGGTTTTTTTTCTCATTTCTCAGCAAAATAAAGCATGGACATGAATGGATGGGGGAGTTCTCATTGAATATGAAAAAATGAATGAAATATCGATTTGGGTTTGTGGTGCCCAGATACAGTGTAGATCTGCTTTAAATCTGATGTCAAACAAAAGCCATCAGCACAGATGTAAAGCCCACTGAAAAAAGACCCTTAAATCGGCACAAAAAAAATTAACAAACAAAACTAATAAAAATGGAAAAACATTGAACCTTAATAGTTAAAAAAAAATGAGCAGCAACATGACAGCTGAAGGGATAAGAAGAGTGAATTAAGGATGATTACAGTTACTTAAGGGTTAATAGGGGTTAAATAGGAGCTATTTTTTTTAAATTGCTTTAACTGCTTTAAGTGAAATCATATGCAGATCTGCAGAGTAAATACAATGTAATACTTACTGTATGTTGCTACATCACATTCCAGCATTTTGAATGCTGTTCAGAAGCTTTGTTTTTACACAGCACTGTGGGGACAGCAGCTTCAGGGCAGAAGGACAGGGACTTCACTTCGGTGAACTTTCTATGAAACACATTGCATGTCCATAGTCCAGAACTGGTTTTACAATGAAGTTTTTATTACCTTGTCCCACAAAAGAATAATTTTCATCGACCTGAACTCTACACAATAGAACCCAGCAGAAACCAACAGGTTACAGTGGGGCAAAAAAGTATTTAGTCAGCCACCAATTGTGCAAGTTCTCCCACTTAAAAAGATGAGAGAGGCCTGTAATTGGCATCATAGGTAGACCTCAACTATGAGAGACAAAATGAGAAAAAAATCCAGACAATCACATTGGCTGATTTGGAAAGAATTTATTTGCAAATTATGGTGGAAATAAAGTTTTTGGTCAATATCAAAAGTTCATCTCAATACTTTGTTATATATCCTTTGTTGGCAATGACAGAGGTCAAACATTTCCTGTAAGTCTTCACAAGGTTGGCACACACTGTTGCTGGCATGTTGGCCCATTCGTCCATGCAGATCTCCTCTAGAGCAGTGATGTTTTGGGTCTGTCGCTGGTCAACATGAACTTTCAACTCCCTCCAAAGGTTTTCTATGGGGTTGAGATCTGGAGACTGGCTAGGCCACTCCAGGATCTTGAAATGCTTCTTACAAAGCCACTCCTTCGTTGCCCGGGCGGTATGTTTGGGATCATTGTCATGTTGGAAGACCAAGCCACGTTTCATCTTCACTGCCCTTGCTGATGAAAGGAGGTTTGCACTCACAATCTCACGATACATGGCCCGATTCATTCTGTCCTGTACATGGATCAGTCGTCCTGGTCCCTTTGCGGAGAAACAGACCCAAAGCATGATGTTGCCACCCCCATGCTTCACAGTAGGTATGGTGTTCTTTGGATGCAACTCAGCATTCTCTCTCCTCCAAACACGACGAGTTGTGTTTCTACCAAACAGTTCTATTTTGGTTTCATCTGACCATATGACATTCTCCCAATCCTCTTCTGGATCATCCAAATGCTCTCTAGTAAACTTCAGATGGGCCCGGACATGTACTGGCTTAAGCAGGGGGACACGTCTGGCACTGCAGGATCTGAGTCCCTGGCGGCGTAGTGTGTTACTGATGGTAGCGTATGTACTCTCCAGTGCCTCAGGATATGCACAGTCAAAAGGGAAGCCAAGGGTACCAGGACAGCGACAACCAAAAGGAAATGTTCCAGGGGTGCAGCCCTCCTCAGACGGGGAAATCAGCCACTGGATAGAGAGAAAACAGGTGGCGCACACACCTAGTGCATTATCCAAGGTTTATTGTAGGAATTAAATCATAAAAACATACTCACAGACGAAGCATGTATCTAAAAAGCATAGAAAAATGACAATGGCCACAACGGCGGGCAAGGTGTTCTCACTGTCAGTGCGGTCAAATGGCTGACGCGTTTTGGGGACGAATCCCTTTCCTCAGAGCTGATGACCAACCTGTATGGAGGTCAAGTAGTAAATAACCAGGGCTACATGCCTTGGGAGCAAAGCTCCACCTCCTCTACTTGTTATAAGATGAGGGGTTGGAGGGGGTTATTTAAAGTGCAATCTTTTGTAGTTTTTATTGTTTGTTGTATGCATGTGTATATATGTATGTATATGCGTTTATAAAAACTACAAAAGATTGCACTTTAAATAACCCCCTCCAACCCCTCATCTTATAACAAGTAGAGGAGGTGGAGCTTTGCTCCCAAGGCATCTAGCCCTGGTTATTTACTACTTGACCTCCATACAGGTTGGTCATCAGCTCTGAGGAAAGGGATTTGTCCCCGAAACGCGTCAGCCATTTGACCGCACTGACAGTGAGAACACCTTGCCCGCCGTTGTGGCCATTGTCATTTTTCTATGCTTTTTAGATACATGCTTCGTCTGTGAGTATGTTTTTATGATTTAATTCCTACAATAAACCTTTGATAATGCACTAGGTGTGTGCGCCACCTGTTTTCTCTCTATCCTGTTACTGATGGTAGCCTTTGTTACGTTGGTCCCAGCTCTCTGCAGGTCATTCACTAGGTCCCACCGTGTAGTCCTGGGATTTTTGCTCACCGTTCTTGTGATCATTTTGACCCCACGGGATGAGATCTTGCGTGGAGCCCCAGATCGAGGGATATTATCAGTGGTCTTGTATGTCTTCCATTTTCTAATTATTGCTCCCACAGTTGATTTGTTCACACCAAGCTGCTTGCCTATTGCAGATTCAGTCTTCCCAGCCTGGTGCAGGTCTACAATTTTGTTTCTGGTGTCCTTTGACAGCTCTTTGGTCTTCACCATAGTGGAGTTTGGAGTGTGACTGTTTGAGGTTGTGGACAGGTGTCTTTTATACTGATAACAAGTTCAAACAGGTGCCATTGATACAGGTAATGAGTGCAGGACAGAGGAGCCTCTTAAAGAAGAAGGTACAGGTCTGTGAGAGCCAGAAATCTTGCTTGTTTGTAGGTGACCAAATACTTATTTTCCACCATAATTTGCAAATAAATTCTTTCCAAATCAGCCAATGTGATTGTCTGGATTTTTTTTTTCTCATTTTATCTCTCATAGTTGAGGTCTACCTATGATGCCAATTACAGGCCTCTCTCATCTTTTTAAGTGGGAGAACTTGCACAATTGGTGGCTGACTAAATACTTTTTTGCCCCACTGTATATCAATGCAAGTAAAGAGCTGTATGCAGCCTATAGCCAGATACATCTATTTCTGTTCAATGATTCAAAATGCTAGCCCCCGGTCTGTAGTAAAATATAATAAAGTATGTATGATAGCATTATATTAAGCCACAACGTACAGGCTTTGGATATAAGCTATTAATTACACTGTATGACAGGTCATGTTTAAATGAAGCTCACTGTTTTGCTTCTATTCCCACCTTGTCTCCAAGTCGTGTTTTTTCTGGCCAGCCACAACTAGAACCGTCTTGATGGCTCTCATCCCAAAATCATAGTGATTCTAAAAAACAAAACTTGCTTTATTATTTTAAATAACAATGTACAAGTATTAAGCATCTACAGTACCTGACTTCAAGAAAGACAAGTTGCCTTTGTATTAGCATATTGGTCACCAGCATTGGTCCTGCACCAGTATTTGATGTATCCCGTTGTCTCTGTGATGAACAAAGATCCCCTAACAGCTGATGACAGCTGTCAAAGTCAATAGAGGTTTGTGGGTGTGACAGTCTCCTTGTCCCTCTAAGATACTCTTATGTTGTGTGCAAATGGCAAAACCTCAGCGCTGACTGTAATGTCTGGGTGAGGACTATGCAATTCAGGACCTATGTGGAAGTTCTCACACACAACAACATAAGGATCATCTCTGTTCACTAGTCTATCATACTTCTTAGGAGAAACACATTGCTCAAGCACCCCAGTAAAGTCACTAAAATCACCTAGAGGGGATTGTGCTTTTAATAAATAATAGATTTTTTTGTGTCAAGGAAGATGTTGATTGTACAAGAAAATTATGGGAGGTGTGAAAGTTTGTGAAATGCCATGGAAATAGCTAGTAGTAGTTAGTCACATCCAACTGGGCTTATTCTGTGAGGCTGAGGCCATTTTGTAGCCTCTCCAAGCCACTACTTCAATTCAAATCAAAATAGTATAGGGTGGTTCTAAAAACTTTCACACGTCCAGTCATGTTCTTGGAAAATCAACTGCTATGACACAGTCCATGGTGATTGGATTAAGATGACTGAATTACTTGTGTGGAAATAAATACAGAGGTATATTCATGAAAATCCTGAAGGCTTGGATAAGTGGCGAGTCATCTTCAACATTACAGGACAAGCCTAGTTGAATTTGACTATCAGCTACTAGGTATACCTTGACTGGGATAAAATGAGAACCTTTACAGGTGTACTGCAAGCAGAAGTTTACCGACTTTTTGAAGATTTTCTGTATGACGAGGCCATTTCTTTCTCTTTCTCACTACGAAAATATTCCATTATTCATGTGCAAGATGGCCAGCCTTACCAATGGTTAGAGTTCCATGACTGGAAGACTATAATACAATATTTCAGGAGTTCGAAAACAATATATGAGAAGTGGAATCTCAGAGGCACGACACACTAATCCTTGTAGTTCCAGCCTCCAAAGTGGTTAAATAGCACAGACAAAGATCACTAACACTCTGTAAATGCAGCCATATTGAGCCATTTTATAAGACAGACTCAGGCAATTTTAATCTTTAGGCCCACTTTTACATTCATTTCATTGCTGAGCAGCTACCAAATTAGTGCAGGGACAACTGCAAAGTGGATATTCCCTTTCCTACACCCAAAACCCTGATGACACCCTAGTGATAACCTGAGGCAGAAGTGGGTGGGACGTGACCCGAATGGCTCCTATGAAGTTAAAAAAAAAAAAAAAAGATAGTGCGTAGGTATTCTCACACCTTTTACATTTAATATATTTGTCGCTTTACATTGTATTAAATAATATGCAACCAAATTGTTTTTTAAGGACAAGTCAGCTTTAACTAGGGTATGAAAGGAAAGTGTCTTTTATCCACAGCAATTCTTCTTTTATCCTCACTCCTGGAGTAGAAAAACCTTTTAAACTACCTGCTCGTTGTGGACACTACAGACTCTATTTAAAGCTGAATTCTGGGGAACAAATTACCGTTGCATTTGGGCTACCCCAGAGCTGCAAGCATAAGTGCTCATTTTGTTCAGGGGGAACAGAGAAAACAACCATATTTATCTTAACACTCTCTTCCCAGCAGCCAGCACGCCGGGATGTGGGAGAACCATCAGCATCCTCACATACAATACAGGACTGCTGGTCCTGCATTGTATGTGATGATGTCAGATTGTCTATGACTGACAGAGCAGTTACAAGAAGCAGCTTCAGAGGACTGGTTGTGCAGCTGGGAGGAAGCCTAAGGAAGTGAGAAATAAGGTAAGTATAGTTGTTGTTTTTTTCATGTACCCCCTGCATGAAACAAGCATTTAACCCTTGCAATGCAGGGGTTATTCTTTCCCTTGAGTTTAGCTTTAAACATAAGTTCCACCATGACTGTTGAGATTTTCTATAGGTAAGTTGCCATCAATGCATTTTGGGTTGATTTACTAAAGGCAAATAGACTGTAAACTCTGCAAGTGCAGTTGCTTCAGAGCTTAGTAAATGAGGTGCATCTTCGCTTTGCAAAGAATACCCAATCACATTGAAGAAAAAAAAACAGCATTTTTGCTTGCACATGATTGGATGATAGAAGTTAAAAGAGCTTCACTTCATTTACTAAGCTCTGGAGCAACTGCGCTTGCAGAGTGCACAGTCTATTTGCCTTTAGTAAATCAACCCCTTTGTGCCCTACTGATCATTCTGACCATGTCTAAGTGGATAAACAAAAAGGAATAAAAATGATGACAGACACACCTGCTGGGAAAGCTGCTTGCTGGCCAGTTGGTACAGATTCACCAGCTTCCCTGACAGAGGTTTAGCTGCTTTGAAGCCCTCAGAAAAGAGCATGATCTCTGCAATGAGCTGGTAGTCTGGGACCATCATGGCGACAGGTCGAAAGAGAGATTTCAAGTTGTCTGGAAGCTCCACTCTGCCTTTATATCTGAAAAGGAAAAAACGATGGATTGTTCCACAAGAAGGGGTTTGAAGAACAGCCTAGTTTAAAGTGTTACTAAATCCAGGACCCTGCATTCACTATATCTGGTCTCCCACAGTACACACAACATGGAAATGCAATTATTTTAATGAATATAAACTGCTAAATACCTTTTGTCATCAGCAGTATATAGCAATCTTGTGACTTCTATCAGTGTCCGGCAGAGCACTGGTTAAAGCTTGTAGGAGGAGTTTTCATTCTCCTCTGACTGTCCTATAAGGCTGCATGACCCCTGACCCTCTGATTGGACAGTGCTGATTGGCCCTGGGCAGATTACATGCACCCGACCAGTTCGACCATGGGGAACAAATGCAGCAAAAAACAAGAGATATTTGGAGATTGAAGGAGACAGAGTGCAATAGAAGGTACTTTTCTAAACTAAGAATACATACTTGAATAGAATATATTTTTAAATCAGAGTTTAGTGCCACTTTAAGAAGCAGGCATGCAGAATTATAAGGGCCTTTCTAGATTTTTGAGTGGGTGAAATATGAAATTCCTAACAGTCTCCCAATCCTCGTAGCCTTCCTTAAAATTATTTTAACCCTGGAAAAATATCCTTTGTACCCCTTTACTGAGATGGCCCAGAAAAGAGAACTACTCCTTACAAAACCACAACATATTCTACCATGTTAATTAAACGTGCTAGCTGGAGTTAGGCTTCAATTTGTTGGTCACCTATCTAAAATCCATCTAATACCAAATGCCCTTCCAAGACAATCTTGCCCACAGGTTGACAACACTGCTATGTGATTTCCCTCCAGACTGAACAGTGTTGTCAACCTGCTGAAGGCCACTGAAAATTAACAGATGTACTGAGAGGACCAACAGAGAACACTTTGCTACCGGGAGGAATCAGATAAACAATAAATGCTGTGCTGTTACTGTTGACAGACTGCAAAATGCAAAAATGACTATGTCAATGTGTCCTGCAGTCACATTTGTACAAGATCATTTTGATTGGCTGCTGTACTTTGCACTGCCTTGCTGAATCAGTCTGTAAGATCTTTAATGAAGAGTACAACTTTTACTGTACTGTATAAAACTCTGCTCATAAAACCAGCCTACACTGAGAACTTCTGTACATTCCAATACATAACCCTACAGGGACAGAACTGAGTATCTCAAAATAGTACTGGGTTCAACCATCCCATAGAGGCACTCCATGTATTATGCACACCATTCTATTAAAAACACACCAGCCAAAAGCCCTGTTTTGATCCAGACATTTGATATGAACCGGGGAAGCCAATTAGGTAGCCAAAAAAAGAAAAATATTTCGCATTACCTGAGGGAGGGAAGTCCCACTACTCGTTAATTCTAAATGTTCTACCTATATGTATAATTTATTGGGAGAACATTTACTATTCCCTGTGTCAGGAAATGGTGTCGGCTGTGCACCTACCCCGGATTCATGGTAATGAAAATTCCACATGACATATTCAGACGGATCTCTCTTCCTTCGAACATAAACCTACCGAAAACACAAGAACTTTTTAACCCACAGAAATAAAAGTACAGGGATTCATCAATAATTCATCATTCAAATGCATGACTTCTATACAAAATACTTAAGTCTATTTAGGAGTGAAAATGTGGCCATTACATTTACAACTAGGATTAATAGCAGCAGGACACCAAGCAAATTCTGTTTTCTAGATGTGTTGCAGTGTTTTTTTCTTGTTGAATTTTTGATTAAAAAAATAAAATGAAAAAAAAAAAAAAAAACAGATTAAGTTTGTCAGAAATGATTAATTTACATTCATGCTGACTATAAACCCTTGTTAGAGATGCCACACATTTTAGACACCACAGAAAGTAGAAAATGATCATTCCTTGTCCTGCTCAATTGCCTATTTTGTTTATTTTGTCTTGATAAAAAAAAAAAATTAATGAAATATTTGAATATTGATCTGATTGTAATGTTGGTACATCACATGCTAAGGGAAGGCATACAGCAACAAAACTTTCTTCTAAACATATTAACAAAAAAGTATTAAGATTGAATTCATATCCAGAAAACTCCCCTGATTCTTCTGGGTGCCAGTCTTTGGCCATCTTGATTGGCTAGTGCGGGATGATCTCATTCTCGCGCACGCGCAGGAGTGCAGTCATCCCAGCACACAGGCACTGAGTATGTACGCAGCTCAGTGTACATTCTGCAGAATACTGTGAGCAGGCAGGTAGGTTTGTTTTAATGCAGAAGAGACATTCCATGTCTATTCTCCAGTAAAGTGCTTGCCTTCTCCTATTTATTTCTTTTTAGACTTTAACTCCACTTTAAGACACACCAAATACAAGCTGCTACCAATGATATAAAGGACAACTAAAAATATATTCTCAAAAACAAGCAGGCACTCACCAAAAAAAAAAAAATTCCTAACTTCACGGAACAACTGATGATCAAAACAAGGCACGTATATAATAAAGAAAGTCCTACTGAAAGTGGTTGTAAAGGCTAAAGGTTTTTTACCTTCATGCATTCTATGCATGAAGGTAAAAAACCTTCTGTGTGCAGCATCACCCCCCATACTTACCTGAGCTCTATCGCGATCCAGTGATGTGCACAAGAGCCTTGGCTCTCTGGGGACTCTCCCTCCCCATTTGCTGAGACAACACAGCCAGTGAGCCAATAAAGGAGAGAGGGGACAGGGCCAAGCTGTGATTCTGTGTGTGAATGGAAATGCAGAGCAGCGGCTGGGGAGCGAGCCTGCTTGGGTGCCACCATAGCAAGTTGCTTGCTCTGGAGGCACTAGGCAGGAGGAAGAGACCAGTAGCGCTGGCAGGTGACCTGAAAAGAGGAGGATAGGGGCTGTTCTGTGCTGCATGACATGTTTGACATGACATGTTTTGTTCACTTTAACACAGGGCTCGACAAACCCCAGGAGCCAGGTCGCCATGGCGACAAAAAAATGTGTCCTGGTGCCTGAACTGTCAGCCCATTCATTGTTTCGTGCCTGCTGTCCTGACTTATGAGTGAGCTGTGCACTCACTCCAGAGTGTGCTGTGCACCCTATCAGTCTGTCACTCCTTGACTGCGCTCCTGGTGTTTGGGAGCTGGCAGTGGGTGGGCGGGGCATGGGGGTCACATGGCCGGTGGTGATTACGGTTCACTCAAATTGAGAAAAGGGCCACCTCTCGCATCATTGATTTGGGATCAGAGCTTAGTTGGTCAGTTGCAGTGAAGATGAAGGGGGGAGCTTTTGTGGACCAGCCTGCGTATTGTGTAGATTGCTGCTGCACAATTCTTATACCTGTGAGCTGAGCTGATGTTTTTGGGCTGTCTTTTTGCTGGAGGGGATGTCTCTTTGCTATACTGAAATGTCTCTTTGCTGGATGGGGCTGTCTCATTGATGGATTGGGCTGTCCCTTTGCTATATGGGGCTGTCTCTTTGCTGTATTGGGCTGTCTCTTTGTTGGATTGGGCTATCTCTTTGCTGGAGGGGATGTCTCTTTGCTGGATGGGGCTGGCTCTTTGCTGGATAGGGATGTCTCTTTGATATAGGGGGATTTTTATTTGCTATATAGGGTTGTCCATTTGCTGGAGGGAGTGACTCTTTCCTGGATGGGGATGTCTCTTTGCTGGATTAGGATGTCTTTTTGCAGGATTGGGAATGTCTATTTGTTGGACTTGGGATGTCTCTTTGCTGGATTGGGCTGTCTCTTTCCTGGATTAAGCTGTCTCTTTGCTATATGGGGATGCCTCTTTGCTGGATTGGGCTGTCTCTTTGCTGGATGGGGATTTCTCTGCTGCATTGGGCTGTCTCTTGGCTGGATGGAGATGTCTCTTTGCTGGACTGGGATGTCTTTTTGCAGGATTGGGAATGTCTATTTGCTGGACTGTGGATGTCTCTTTGCTGGATTGGGCTGTCTCTTTGCTGGATTGGGCTGTCTCTTTGCTATATAGGGATGTCTCTTTGCTGGATTGGGCTGTCTCTTTGCTGGATGGGGATTTCTCTGCTGGATTGGGCTGTCTCTTTTCTGGATGGGGATGTCTCTTTACTGGATTGGGATGTCTTTGCTAAATCTATAAGGATGTCTCTTTGCTATATGGGGATGTCTCTTTGCTATATGGAACCGTCTCTTTGCTGGATTGGAATGTCTCTTTGCTGAATATATGGGGCTGTCAATTTGCTGTCAAATTCCTATTGACAGATGGGGATGTCTCTTTGCTATATACAATTCCTGGTGCCTGGCTCCTAACTTTTTTATCTGACCTAGATTCAAAGCAAATTTGTCAAGCCCTGCTTAAAAGAAGGTTCATGGTCAGGCTCCACCACTATGCAGTGACTCTGCCTCATTAGACAGCAAGGACACTCTCATTGGGCAATGGAATTTGTGCTGCTTCCAAGCAGGGAGAAAAATCTGAAGATGGAAACCTCTCTATCTGAAGCACTAAGTGCTGTTTTGTTCCATAGAACGCAGTACTGAACATTGGCCACAAGATGGCTCCTGTTTAATGTTTAAGTATTTTGTTTGAAGAACAGTTCTTAACTAGTCTTTCTTTAACCACTTGCCGTCCGCCTGCTGTTTATAAATGGCAGGACGGTGGCACTCCAGGGGTGGGTTGCCGTTCATAAACAGCACCCGCATTTTCTAGCTGTGCGCGCTCCCTGGGAGTGTGCAGCACCGCGATCCGGTGCCCACTGTGTCCTCCGGACACAGTGGAACACCGATCGTCGGACGGGACCTCTGTGCGAGGTCCCGATCATGTGATTACTCGTTGGCCAATCAGTGATCACATGCAGAGTACTAAGCAAGATGTCACTTGTGACATCATTGCTTACTACATGTGAAATCTGTGAATGATCACAGAGGTCACATGGTATAAGGCTATTCACAACAGCCTTGTACCATGTGACAAGCTGTGACCAATCACAGCTCACACAGTAGTTCTCAATGGCTGCAAGAATGCAGCTAGAGAGAAGGAGAAATGATTGCTTTTACATCCTTTATGGGTGCAAAAGCAATCAGTGTAAAAAAAAAAATCTTCATCACCCCCCACAAGTAGTACAGTGTCACCATGGTGACACTATACTGCTAGGGTGACAGTATGTAAAAAAAAACAAAAAAAAACAAAAACATAAATAATAATATAAAAAAATAAAAAAAAAAATGTTTAAAAATTATTTTTGTTTATAAACTAATTTGCGTTATTTTATTTTTACTAAAAAGATAACAGAATACATTTTGACAAGATTTATGATGAAATACTATTTATTTGCAAAATTTTATAAGAAAAACACTTTTTTTCAAAATGTTTGGACTTTTTCATTTACATAGCAAAAAAAAAATAAAAATCCCAGTGGTGAATAAATACCACCAAAATAAAGCCTTATCTGTCTCAAAAAAATGCGAAATAATTCATATGGGTACAGTATTGCATGACCGCGCAATTGTCATTCAAAGTGTGATAGTGCTGAAAGCTGAAAATTGGCCTGGAAAGGAAAGGGGGTGAAAGTGTCTGGACTTAAAGTGGTTAAGAATCTCTCATGCTCCTTCCAGGGAAGTAGGAGCAAAGTATGCTGGGAGTTCAATCTCCATTTTAAGAACTCATGAGCACATGAAGGGACTTACCCTGGCATGTGTCTTCCTGGAGAACACCTATCCTCTCGCTCTAAGATAGCATCCATCACTGGTATGAGAGACTTTATGGTAGCTGTTATCTGATTGTTTCTCAATTATGTTTCGTTTTCATACATTAATTGTGTGTATTATTGTCTGTTTACCCTTAGTTTCACCTCAACCCTGTTTTTTACAATAAAGTATCAAGATTTACATAGGCTGGCTTATTGGAGAGCAGGAAGGTTTAGCTGTCTGTCAAGCTGCATACACGCCACAGGGCAACACGTGTAGTGGGAACAGAACAGAATTGTAGTTGGTGGTGCCTAACCATAAAGTCAGGGAAAGTCAACCATAGTAGCACAAATGTACAAAATAGGTGTAGCGCAACCTATACTCATTTAATAAAAAGTTCAAATAATAAACATAAAGTCCATTAGTAGTGCTAGCAATCACCAATATATTAGATTGTGCCACATGTGCCTCCTCCACATGATTCAACTGAATGCTCACCTCCAAGTGTGACCTCTGAATAAATAATGAGGTCAAACAACCTAAATGTTCCTTTCAGGGTTATTGCCAGAGCTAGATGCTTTTAGGCCCTTTTCACACTGTCGGTCCGATTGGGTCCACCTGTCTGTTTTTCAGGTGGACCCGATTGGACCATCCATAGCGGTCTATGGAGAAGCAGGTGTCAGCCGGCACAGGCATGGCTCCACCCCCTATAAGCGTTACGTCCATGGGCAGGACTTCCTCAGTACTGTGCATCTATAAAAGTATCTAGCCGGGGCAATAACCCTGAAGGGGACATTAATCACTGTTTGACCTCTTTATTTATTTAGAGGTCAAACTTGGAGGTGAGCATTCAATTATTTCAGGTGGTGGAGGCATGCATGTCACAATCAGTTGTGTGATATTTTGAAAATGTTTTGGCACAATATAACACAGTTGGCACTACTACAACACGGGGGTGACTAATCACAGTGATAGCCAAATCAGACGCCATCACAGCACTCAGGTGACCCGGAATTGGGAATTGCGGGTCTCGGTGGGACTCCGGTCCCTGTGCTGTGCTCCCAGCACACAGACACGTACACAAATATGCGGCACCACGGAAAATAGCCCAGTCCAGTGGAGCCGTATATTTGCGTATGGTCAGCGTGAAGGGGTTAACTGAGTATAGGTTACACTATACCTAATTTTTACATTTGTTTGATGCTGGGGATGAAGTGAGGTCACTCTGACAGTGTATAAACTTGCAACAGGAGATTCTTACATGGTTTATATGTATTTGTATTTTGTTTGGCTGCTTTTTCACATTATTTGGTCACAGTAACACACTGAAATCTAAAGAGGAAATAAACCTATTTACCCCAATGACCCGAACAACCTCAGACCTATCTCCCTGCACCCATTTACATCTAAACTCCTCGAGCACCTCGTCTACACCCGCCTATGCTCTCACCTCAACGACAACCACCTCCTCGATCCCCTACAGTCCGGCTTCCGTCCCCTACACTCCACCGAAACCGCTTTACTCAAACTCTCCAACGACCTTCTAACCGCCAAAGCTAATGGCCACTATTCAGTGCTCCTACTCCTTGACCTCTCTGCGGCCTTCGACACAGTCGACCACCCCCTCCTCCTCAAAAAACTACACTCCCTCGGCCTCAGGGATTCTGCTCTCTCCTGGTTCTCATCCTACCTGTCACAACGCTCTTTCAGCGTTACCTAAAATGCTACCACCTCCCCCTCACTCCCACTCTCTGTTGGGGTCCCTCAAGGCTCTGTCCTTGGGCCCCTTCTCTTCTCCATCTACACCTCCTCCCTTGGCCAACTCATACACTCTCACGGCTTCAACTACCACCTCTATGCCGACGACACACAAATCTATCTCTCAACCCCCCACCTCACCCCCTCGGTCTCTGCCCGAATCACACACCTACTGAGCGACATATCAGATTGGATGTCGCTCCACTTCCTTAAACTGAACCTCTCCAAAACCGAGTTTCTTGTCTTCCCCCCAGCCCGGACCCCACCCGCCATTGACTTCTCCATCACATCCAACAACGCCAATATCCAACCTGCCCTGCAGGCCAGAGTACTTGGTGTCATTCTGGACTCCAACCTATCCTTCCAGCCCCAAGTCCAATCTTTAACAAACTCGTGCAGACTCCACCTCCGCAACATCGCCAAAATACGCGTGTTCCTAACCCCAGAAACCACTAAACAGCTCATCCACTCCCTCATCATATCACGACTCGACTACTGCAACTCCCTCCTCACTGGCCTGCCTCGCTGCTGGCTATCCCCGCTTCAGTCGATCCTGAATACGGCTGCAAGACTCATTCACCTTTCCAACAGCTCCGTTTCTGCCACCCCCCTCTGCCAATCCCTCCTGTCAGGGACCACGGCTCCAGGGTCCGCGATCGCGGCTCCGTCCCTCGCGCATGCGCAGTGGCGGCGGATCGCGCCGGGACACGGGCACTAGGTCCCGGCGAGCCGCGGCTGACAGGACGCCGCGCATGCGCAGTAGGAGCCGCGGGCGCGCCTCAGGCGTCCAATGACAGCCGGGGGCGCGTCCTAGCCGGCCAATGACAGTGCAGGGCGCACTATTTAAAGATGCCCTGCACTGTCACAGATTGCCGCAAGGTCTTCTGTGATCCTGAGTTCCTGCACCTATCTTGTGACCCTGATTGACCCTGACTATTCTGCCTGCTCCTGCGTTTGACCCGGATTGTCCTGACTACTCTGCCTGCTCCTGCGTTTGACCCGGATTGTCCTGACTATTCTGCCTGCTCCTGCGTTTGACCCGGATTACCCTGACCATTCTACGGATTGACTTCCCTGCTGACCCTGCGTGTGACCCGACTACTCTCGCCTACCGATTCTGTACCCCGCTTACCCTCACGGGCCCACGATCCGTTACTACCCTGCTGGGGCCGCCATCCTCTTCATATCTGGCTCTCCCGGTACCTGTCCCCAAGGGTCTCCTCAGCCACTGGCGGGCCTGCTCGGAGGTCGTGACCTGGCCCGGGACTGTTTCAAGTCCATCCCCACCATCAGGGGCTCTGGTGAAAGCACAGCCCGGGCTTAGACCCCACGCTCTGAGTAGGTCTGTCAGTTGGCAGCCTGAGGCACCACCTGGCGGATCATAACAGTACCTTGCGGCCATGACAGAGCCAGGAAGTGGACCGGCGTCCCTAGAGGATATTTGTCAGCACCTGGCCACCTTGACCCAGGCTTTTCAGAACTTCCACAGTTGCTGCGCCCGACTGGAGGACCGCATGGAGTCAATAGCCCCCCTGACTCCCCCTGCTCAGAGTCCTCCACCTGCAGGACCTCCCGCTAACCCGGTATCCGGAGCGGTTGCCACATCCCTAGCTCCTGAACCCCGCGTTCCTCTGCCGGAACGATTCCGTGGTGATCGGAGCCGCTTCCGAGCCTTCCGGAACGCCTGCACCCTATACTTTGACTTACAACCCTGCACGTTCACCACTGAGACCGTCAAGGTGGGGTTTATAGTCTCCCTCCTTCAGGATGAGCCCCAGGATTGGGCTCACCGTCTGATGGAGAAGCACGACCCCCATCTTGACTCCGTGACCGAATTCTTTCGGGCCATGGCCGTCTTGTATGACGACCCTCAGCGAGCTGCTTCCGCTGAAGCGACTCTATACTCCCTGCGGCAGGGCCGCCGGACAGCCGAAGAATACGCGTCCGATTTTAGGCGTTGCATGGGCGACACCAGATGGAACGATGCGGCCTTATGTCACCAGTTCCGCATCGGGCTGTCTGAGCCTCTCAAGGACGAACTAGCGCGAGTAGGCCTACCTGACTCCCTGGAAAAACTGATTGAGTTGGCCATTCAAATTGACCGTAGACTAAGGGAACGTCGGCTGGAAAGGAGCAGTCAGGGTCAAAGGGTGGCATGGATTCCTTCCAGAGATACAGCTCCAACCCCAGGGAACCATCCGCGAAGCACGGAAACAGGGGAGAACCCGGAACCCATGCAGCTGGGATTGGCCCGTTCTCACTTATCGGTCGAGGAACGTCAAAGGAGACTATCACAGAACCTATGTCTGTACTGCGGGGAAGCTGGTCATCAGGTGCGCTCCTGTCCTGCTAAAATGAGTAAGTCCACGCCCGTTTCTTTTTCTCTACCCGCAGGAAGGGATGATCAGTCGAGTTACCTGGCCATTCCTGTGTCTTTACAGCTCCCCGGAGGAACATTGTCGGTGACCGCAATCGTTGACTCAGGAGCCTGTAGTTGCTTCATCGATCTGACTTTTGCCCACCGGCAAAAAATCCCTCTCCAGACCAAAGAAAGGGGGTTCAACATCTTCTTGGCAGATGGGTCTCGTATAAAATCAGGGGTGGTGGACCAAGAGACACCACCCATTTTCACCACAATGGCAGACCATCACCAGGAGTTCCTCCGTTTGGATGCCATCGCATCCCCCCTTTTTCCAGTCATTCTGGGCCTCCCTTGGCTGAGGGCACATAACCCCCAGATTGACTGGGAAAAGGGAACAGTTCAATTTTGCTCACCCTATTGTTTAAGTCACTGCCACGTCACAGGATCCGTGGTTCCCCGGTTCCTCCTGTGCTTGGATGGTGACACCGATCTTTCCCAGGTTATTCCCCCGGCCTACCATGACTTCTTAGACGTCTTTAGTAAGCGAGGAGCTGACGTTCTCCCTCCGCACCGTTCCTACGACTGCCCCATAGACCTCCTACCCGGATCTGAAATCTCTTTCGGCCGTATCTTTCCCTTGTCCGAAGCAGAATCAGGAGTACTGAGGGAATACATTGATGAGAACCTTCGGAAGGGATTTATTCGTCCATCCACATCCCCAGCCGGGGCCGGGTTATTCTTCGTAGAGAAGAAGGACAAATCGTTACGGCCCTGCATAGACTACCGTGACCTGAACAAAATAAAGGTAAAGAATCGTTATCCTTTACCCCTAGTCCCCGAGCTCCTCCAGAGATTGAGATCAGCAACGATATTCACTAAATTAGACCTGCGGGGGGCCTATAACCTTGTCCGTATCAGGGAGGGGGATGAGTGGAAGACGGCGTTCCGTACGAGATTCGGTCACTACGAGTACTTGGTGATGCCGTTCGGGCTCTGTAATGCACCGGCGACCTTTCAGCACTTTATCAATGATGTTTTTCGTGACCTTCTTGATATTTTTGTGGTGGTTTATTTGGATGACATCTTAATTTTTTCCCCTTCACTGGAGGTTCATCGGGGTCATGTGATACGGGTATTAGAACGGTTGCGTCAACACGGGCTATACGCAAAGGCAGAAAAGTGCTGTTTCGAACAGCACGAAACCACATTCTTGGGACTGGTTCTCTCTTCCGCGGGGGTCGCGATGGATCCCCAGAAAGTCACGGCGATCTTAGATTGGCCAATACCCGCCGATAAAAAGGGGGTACAGCGTTTCATCGGGTTTTCCAACTTTTACAGGAAGTTTATTAGGAACTTCTCCGGTCTGGTCTCCCCGATCACGCAACTGACGAAACAAGGGGTCCGCTTTAAGTGGACTCCCGAAGCGCAGACAGCCTTCGAAAAGCTCAAAGAATTGTTCACCTCTGCTCCCATTCTCTGCCATCCAGATGCTTCTCTCCCATATGTGTTGGAAGTGGACGCCTCCGAAAATGCTGTAGGGGCGGTTTTGTCCCAAAGGAGTGGTACCAAGGAACTTCTGCACCCTGTGGCGTTCTTCTCCAGGAAGTTGACTCCAGCGGAACGCAACTACGACATTGGAGATCGGGAGCTCCTGGCCATTAAAACTGCTCTTGAAGAATGGAGGTATTTACTGGAAGGAGCCACACACCCAATCCTAATAGTCACAGATCACAAAAACCTTGAATATTTGAGAACGGCAAAACGACTGAGACCTCGCCAAGCGAGATGGGCGCTTTTCTTCTCTCGATTCTCATTCCATATAACGTACCGACCCGGTACTAAGAACACTAAACCAGACGCTCTGTCCCGCATGTTTGAGGACCCCGACGACGCTGTGCTACCTGACACCATCTTACCTTCTGGGAGTTTCCTCGCTCTACAAACGGAACTTCGCTCCCGACTTCTTGATGCTTCTGTAGGACTACCAGTTCCGTCTGAATCACCCCTCCAGAGCCACGGTGGGCTAATTTGGAAGGAAGACCGGATCATGGTCCCAGAAGAAGTGCGAACCCTGGTCCTAGGGCACTGCCACAACCATCCTATGGCGGGCCACTTCGGGGTAACGAAGACGCTGGATCTGCTACGGCGCTCGTTCTGGTGGCCAGACATGATCAAGGATTGTGAGCAGTACGTCCGAACGTGTTCCACCTGTCAAAGGAACAAGCCCTCCAGGAGCAGGGCATGGGGATTGTTACGTCCATTACCCATACCCAAGCGGGCTTGGCAAATGATAGCCATGGATTTCGTGGTCGAACTTCCACCATCCCAGGGCTACACTGCAATAATGGTGATCGTTGACCGCTTCTCAAAGATGGCACATTTCGTGCCCCTGGAGAAGACCCCATCAGCACCGGAAACGGCACGGATCTTCATCAAGGAAGTGGTTAGGCTTCATGGTGTTCCCGAAGATATAGTATCAGATCGGGGGGTCCAATTCACCTCCAGGTTCTGGAACGCCTTATGTAAATCGCTGGGAATCAAGCTGTCGCTTTCATCCGCCTACCATCCACAGACCAACGGCCAAACTGAGAGAACAAACCAGACGCTGGAACAGTACTTACGGTGCTACACATCCTACCTTCAGGACGACTGGCTGTCGTTGCTGCCTTCCGCGGAATTCGCGTACAACAGCTCGAGTCACTCAGCCACGGGTCAATCCCCGTTCTTTTCCAATTATGGGTATCATCCCACATTCCTCCCTGATCTGATGCCTGAGAATCCGGTACCAGCATCTCAAGACATCTTGAACTTCTTTTCTGTCAATAACAAGACAATTCAGGAAGCCATCGCTAAAGCCCAAGAGGACAGTAAGAGGGCATTCGACAGAAAGAGAAGAGGAGAATTACTGCTTCAACCGGGGGATCAGGTTTGGCTAGCAACAACCAACTTGAAGATGCTATGTCCTTCAAGGAAGCTGGGACCCAAGTTCATCGGCCCCTTTCCGGTAAAGCGAGTGGTTAACGAGGTGGCCTACGAGCTCGAGCTTCCGCAGACCTTCAAGATACATCCGGTCTTCCATGTATCTCTCCTGAAGCCATCCAGACCGGATCCCTTCCCGGACCGTGAATCCAGACCTCCCGAGGCAGTCACTATAGGTGACCAGGAGGAATTTGAAGTGGAGACTATCCTCAGTTGCCGAAGGAGGGGGGGCCAGACACAGTTCCTGATAAAGTGGAAGGGGTATGGTCCTGAGGAGAACTCATGGGAACCCGCCCAGAACGTCCACGCGCCCAGGCTCATCCGGGAGTTTTTTCGTGCTCACCCGCGGTGGAGAGATCAGTGGGGCTCCCGGAGGGTGCCCATTGGGGGGGGCAATGTCAGGGACCACGGCTCCAGGGTCCGCGATCGCGGCTCCGTCCCTCGCGCATGCGCAGTGGCGGCGGATCGCGCCGGGACACGGGCACTAGGTCCCGGTGAGCCGCGGCTGACAGGACGCCGCGCATGCGCAGTAGGAGCCGCGGGCGCGCCTCAGGCGTCCAATGACAGCCGGGGGCGCGTCCTAGCCGGCCAATGACAGTGCAGGGCGCACTATTTAAAGATGCCCTGCACTGTCACAGATTGCCGCAAGGTCTTCTGTGATCCTGAGTTCCTGCACCTATCTTGTGACCCTGATTGACCCTGACTATTCTGCCTGCTCCTGCGTTTGACCCGGATTGTCCTGACTACTCTGCCTGCTCCTGCGTTTGACCCGGATTGTCCTGACTATTCTGCCTGCTCCTGCGTTTGACCCGGATTACCCTGACCATTCTACGGATTGACTTCCCTGCTGACCCTGCGTGTGACCCGACTACTCTCGCCTACCGATTCTGTACCCCGCTTACCCTCACGGGCCCACGATCCGTTACTACCCTGCTGGGGCCGCCATCCTCTTCATATCTGGCTCTCCCGGTACCTGTCCCCAAGGGTCTCCTCAGCCACTGGCGGGCCTGCTCGGAGGTCGTGACCTGGCCCGGGACTGTTTCAAGTCCATCCCCACCATCAGGGGCTCTGGTGAAAGCACAGCCCGGGCTTAGACCCCACGCTCTGAGTAGGTCTGTCAGTTGGCAGCCTGAGGCACCACCTGGCGGATCATAACACCTCCACTGGCTTCCAATTGCGCAACGGATCAAATTCAAAATCCTAACATTGACGTACAAAGCTGTCCACCATACTGCCCCAAACTACATCACTGACCTAATATCCAAGTACCGCCCAGCACGCACACTCCGCTCCTCACAAGACCTCCTTCTCTCTAGTTCCCTGGTCTCCTCCTCCCATGCCCGCCTCCAGGACTTCTCCAGGGTGTCACCCATCCTCTGGAACTCCCTGCCCCAACCCATCAGATTATCACCTACTCTCCTCTCCTTTAGGCGCACCCTGAAAACCCATCTCTTCAGGGAAGCCTACTCTACCCCCTGCTAACTTGACTGACCTCCTCCACTCTTCCTACCACTCCATCCTCCACAGCTATCTCCTCCTGTACCATCATCCCCTCCCTCCTAGATTGTAAGCTCGAAAGAGCAGGGCCCTCAATCCCCTCATGTTTTGCATTGTATTGGTATTGTTCTGTCACATGTTCTGTCCCCCTTTGTAATGTACAGCGCTGAGCGAACTATTGGCGCTTTATAAATACTGTATAATAATAATATTAATAATCTAAATAAATAATCGATTTATCTGCTTACCAAAAAAATAGATAAATCTAAATAATCGAGGCATGCTGTGAAAGATATCTATCACAGTTGCATGTGCTCTCAAATAAACTGTCATACCATTAAATGGTTGGTGTCATAGCAGATCACATGTGCAGCACCATGGCAACTGCAGATCAAAAAAAGGCTAAGATGACAGCTTCCTTAGCTATAAAGTATAGGAAAGTTTAGCTGTGCTTTGATTAGGGAAGGGCACAGACAAGGTTTTCTGCCTAACATTGGCAATATAAAACACAGGTAACACAGGAGTTTTATTTCTTAAGTTTAAAGGGTAACTCCATTTGTGAGAAAAAAATAACAAATAAAAAAAAATAATATAGCGTATACAATTGCGACACAAGTCATTATGTAATTGAATGCTATTAAAAATTACCCTTCCTTTTCAATCTGCAGCACTGTCATTTTCTGTAAAATACAATGAAATATGTCTACCTGGAGGTGTTCTGTACACAGAATGTGTACAGAACGCCAACCCCAGAAACATTTTCTGCTTGTGTGATTGACTCACTGATTTTCCCAGAAGTCTGCACTAAGATACAAATCATATTTCTGGCATCCCCTGCAGCAAAAATGTCATTTTTGGTGAGATACTCCCAATAGGAAATTACATCTAAAGGGATGAAGACCTTACAGTTTTCCTCATTACAAGTCCTGCAGCTGCAGCAGTTGATTTATAATTATGAACTCACTCCCATACAGATTCACTTTGCACATGAACACAGAGAAACAAATAGCTCTTTCTTCAGAATAACAAAAGGAATCTGCAAAAATGTTTGTTAAAATCCTTGCGATGAACATACAGTAGATCACCCAAGTAGGAAGTTCTTTTTCTGAACATAAGTGGAGTTACTCTTTAAAATGGAACACAAGTTCAACCGCTGTAGCTAAATAGACTGGAATTAGAAAAGTCTCCCTCCATTTGGGCTAATGTCTATACTCAGTGTTGTGCAATCCTGCTGTCAACCAGTCAGGGCCAGGACAAGGGGGCGGGGGACATAGACGGCATGTTCCCCGGGTGCATCTAGTGCAATGTACAGGGGGGCACCATTGGCATACTAGACTACATGCAGATTGTTCATTCTGTGTGTAGATCTTGATAAGAACAAGTTAACACTCTCCATCACAGGCCTGACAAATGATTTTTGTTTCTGTCAGCACTCCTCAGTTAACCATGTGTATACATTTTTTACAACCCCCTTAATTTAGGTTTGCCTCAGAGTCCTACAAATCGATTTCTCACCTTATTGCTTGACTGTCCTTTGCCATTTTGATGGCATGAACTTGAGAAGCAATTACGGACAGAACTTCCACATCGATACGGTTAAACTCATCAAAACAGCACCAGGATCCAGACTGAGCAATCCCTGAGAAGAATTTTCCCATCATCTATAAACAGAGTATAAGTGATTACTAGCCATCTAGCTTTGTTAGACATGTATATATTACAAAAAAAGAAGGCTTTGGAACTAACTTTTAAAATCCAGAAATTTAAATGAACCTAAAACCAATTTCAAACAGCATTACATCTACATGAACTCCCCAATATCAGACATTTGAAGATATTTTTATCAAAAATTGCAAAAGTACCAAAACTAACCAAATTGTGGCCTTGGCCAGCCCAACCCTCATACTTTCCTTCATCTGATATTCTTAAAGGGAAACTAGGGTAAGTTTACTTTTAGAGAAGACGATCCATACATTGTGCACTGCACTAGCACCCCCAGAGCCTGTAAGCATCATTTTGCTCACTGGAGAGTACAGCCATGCTGATCATTATTGCTTGGTTACGTGGCAGCACTGACCAATGCCTATTTGCCACTGTGAGTACTATTATGGTTACAGGTTCTGAGACTGTACAGTATCAGATCATCTTTTCTAAAAGTAAACTTACTCTTTAAGTTTATTTAAAGTCTAATTATTAAGGGTACTCATTTATGCTGAATAAGCCTGAAGCTGCTGAAATTATTACTATTGTTATTTTAACTGTCAGACTTCAAGGTGGAAGGGTAAACCATAAAAGTCATTTAATAAACGTACCTTGTAGTCCAGGCCTTCTGAGCAATTAAACACCACACACTGTTTGCCTAAAGCCTGTTAAAAAAAAAAAAAAAAAATGATATGAATAACAAATATTTACTTACAGCAGAAAGACTTATAAAGAAATGTTTCCTGTTTCATATGGTGACCTACTTTGGCCAGATCCTTGACGGTTTCTGTTTTTCCAGTCCCAGCTGGCCCTGCTGGGGACCCTCCAAGATGCAAGTCCAGAGCTCCAGTCAGGGTCAGCCAACAGCGGTCAGTGAGAGGTGTTATAACAAGGCGTGAAGAGCAGCCCAAATACTCATAGCCGTAGATAAAGGAGGCACTGCCTTGTACTACATAGCATGAGTTATTCTGGTCATTCCATTCATATCGTAGCTGCCTGAAATAAAACCGAGGTAATAGCTAGTGATATGTAGTTAAAAATTGTGGAAACCCTAACTGGGTTTTAATGTTTCTACAGCAAGCTCCCATCTATGGTAAATGTGCTCACTGTCCCCTGCTCTGCATATTATAAAAATCAATAATCACCCCGTCTATTGGCACACTATCCTTGACCACAAGGGTTGCTAAACCTTGATTACACAGCCATATAGAAACAACATGATTTATATGAATCATTTATTAAGCAATGAATATTTTACCACAGCATTTTATAGGGAGTATTGAACCATTCACATCAATCCCCCAGCTTACAATGTAATGACAATTATATACTAAAGACAGTTTGGGAAAAAAATTAACTACCTGTTTTTGAATTGTGGAAGGAATCTGATGCATACACAATGAGAACATGAAAGCTCCACACAGAAGGGTTGAGTTAGTAAAGGTAAATAGACTGTTATCTTTGCAAGGGAGGTTACACCTTGCAAAGGAATTTACCCCAGAGCTTAGTAAATGTAGTGCAATTTTCACTTTTCAAAGAATACCCAATCATATGCAAGGAAAATTAAAAAGAACATTTTTTCTTGCACATGACTGGATGTTGGAAGTCAGAAGAATTTTACCTTATTCACTAAGCTCTGCACTGCATTTTCCTTTCCAAAGTGCAATTTCCCTTGCAAAGTGAACAGCCTACTTGTCTTTAGCAAATCGCCCCCAGAAAATTCTGAACACAAACCCTAACCACTTATCCACTCTGATGCCCAAACAAGGCCTAGTTAAACATACCTTGTCCATTCAAAATCTTCCGGAATGAACACTTTGTTCTTTATCAGTTGAGTCAGTACATCTCTACAATGCACATAGATAGTCAAAAGGGCTTCCAGAGTTGTTTTCTGGTGAGGAAGGGGAATATCCAGAGCCATTTCAGCCAGTTCACCAAGCTGATTTATTAGATTAGACAGGACGATCTTTAGCTCCTTCTCTGGCTCAGGGGCAGAGAAACTTTTCATACAATCCTTACTGAACATTATCTGGCTCTAAAATAAAGAAAACAAAAAAACAATGCAGCCTTAACTAAAATACTATATGCGTCGCTAACCATTAAAATTTATGCAAACCCTCAAGCTACTTTCCAGTATGTCATATCATGTTGCATTGTATACAGTTTATTTAAAGGAATCATTTTAGTAAAGCTGTTGCAGAGTTTCTTACCTGGAAATTCTGTCGAAAATAGCACTTCTTGTTGCAGGCTGACATCGATAATCCATGGTCTTGCAATTAACAGCAGAATTGTCAGCCTGCTGTGTGAGTGCCTTCAGTTAGGCCACCTATCTTATAGACCTGATACGAAGCCCAACAGCTAACTGGAGAATCCCACATGGAAAGTTGACAACTCTGCTGCCAATTGTGAGTCAGTGGCTTAGTGTTATCATACAGAAATAGGAAATGCTGTTACTACATTATCTCCAGATAAAAGATTCACAAAAAGCAATTTGCATGAGAAACCTGTATGCAGTATAGATGGCTGCAGATAGACAGATCACAATTTGGCCAGTTCAGGATGGGGACAAGTTGAATTTCAATCAAGCTATAGCCATTCCCGCTCAGAATATCAACTTCTCTCGAATCAGAATGATGGAAATTTTTCAATCGATCAGCACTGCAGTTGCAACAGCGGAGGAGTCACACGGTCAAAACAGAACAGTGCAGCATGGAAGATTTCCTTAGTCCACCTCGAATGTGTTAATGGGGGAATCCATTCCTTTTTAATTTTCTCTTTTTTTTTTAATCGGCTGGCTGGCTGATACAAAAAGGTACATCTATGGCAAGCTTAAAGCATAAAGCCAAACATACTGAAAAACAGATATTGGATTTACATACGTTAACACTTTCAGACCATTTACCAACCAGAAGGTCTAAGAACCCAGTATTTATACCAATACCAATCAATCAGAGTTAATTTTTCATTTGTCTGGTTCCAACAATAGAGAATTTGATTAGTTGTATTAGGTTTCTATATTGCTGAATATTTTGGGTAGAATTCAGTTATTTTTTTGAGTGCTAGAAGCTTTGCTAAACAGTTTTGGATAGAATAGCAAAGTATATGAATCTCTGTTAAGGGTCTAATGCTACAACACAAGCGCCAAACAAATTTCCAAGGTATTTAATGGTAAAACTGATTCACAGCAGAAAAAAATCCAACATGTTTCGAGGCCAAAACACCCCCCCCCCCCAATCTGGACTACAAAACAAGTACAAATATAAAGGTCATAAATATACAAATAAAAGGTTATGTAAATAAAATTAAATATGTAAGAAATAATGAATATAAAAATCAAAGACTACAGTTGTGCTCAAAAGGTTGCATAACCTGGCAGAAATTGTGATATTTAGGCATTGATATTGAAAATATGACTGATCATACCAAAAAAAAAAACCTGTCTGTTATTTAAGGACCTTATGAAGCCATTTATTATCACATCGTTATTTGGCTCCCTTTTAATTCATAATGATAACAGAAATCCAAATGGCCCTGTGTACATACCCTGGAATGTCATACCCTGGCCTTGGTACAGATGCACAAGGTGACACACACAGGTTAAAATGGCAATTAAAGGTTAATTTCCCACGTCTGTGGCTTTCTAAATTGCAATTAGTTTCTGTGTATAAATAGTCAATGAGTTTGTTCGCTCTCACAAGGATGCACTGAACGGCCTAGATACTGAGCCATGGGGAGCAGAAAAAATTGTCAAAAGACCTGTGTAACAAGGTAATGGAACTTTATACAAATGGAAAATTATATCAAAAGATATCCAAAGCTTTGAATGCGCCAGTCAGTACTGTTCAATCACTTATTAGTGAAAAATTCAGGGATACCAATCCAAGGTCAGGTAGACCAAGAAGGATTGCAGCCCCAACTGCCAGAAGAATTGTTCAGGATACAAAGAAAAACCCACAGGTAACCTCAGGAGAAATGCAGGCTGCTCTGGAAAAAGACGGTGTTGTTGTTTCAAGGAGCACAACACGACGATATCTGAGCAAAAATTTGCTACATGTGCAAGTTGGCAGAAAGATGTCTTTACTGCGGCAAAGTCACAAAAAAAGCCTGGTTACAATATGCCCGAAAACACCTTGACACACCTCACAGCTTCTGGCACACTGTAGTCTTGAGTGACAAGACCAAAATAGAGCTTTATGTTTGGATAGGGGTCAACAAGGCCTATAGCAAAAATAATATGAAGCTCATAAATATAAAAGTAAAAGTTCATAAACACATTTTATAACAGAGGGCTGAAGGGTTGGAGCCTCTTTCACATTTTATTTGCCCTCACCCTCTTAGACATACAGTATAAATGCATTTATACAAACAGCCCTTTTTGGTCCTACGGTCTGCCCCCAGCATGAAGGTATCCGAAGTAGACATAATTTGTAAAGCTTTAGGCTTTGATTTCCATTCTTTTATGTGTTGTAATTTATTTTAGTTTTCTCCATCATATAGGGCTGTTGGTTTTCTTATTAAACAATTGGGAACTTCAACCCAGAACAAATTACCTGCGGTTTATTTGATGAACGTTACTCTAACAAAGGTTCTGCATATGCTCAGTAATACTCCTATGGCTTTACACACAAACTCAATGGGCAATGCAATTCAGTGACTTGGAAAAGGAAACCCTTACTGTTTATTATTTGAATCCTATTTTTTGGAATAAAAATTAAGATAAGGGCAATAGAACACTTACCACAACAAGAACAACTTGCCCTGGGTGGCTGAGCATCCACTCCTTAAAGACGGACCTGCCCCAATCCTGAACGCCAGCCCTGACCAGTCTGTAAAAAAACAGGACTTTTATTATTAGTAATAAAGCAAGCACACGGTGAATTTTTGGAACAAATGTAACGTATCACTGCTGATTTTGTATGATGAACCAGTTCTCAGAATGAGATTCTTTTTTTTTTTTTTAAACAAATTCAAAAATTATGTCTGCATTGTGTGAGAAAATATGAGGGAGGTAGCTCTCACTAACAGTTATCAGTATGAATCAATATGTGAAAAACAAACAGTGTAGAGCCACTGAAATAGTTAAACAAAAGCAAAATTGTCATCCAATGTAATTACAAACATTACATATCCAGAGTGAAAATGCAGCCCACAAAATAAGAAATTCAAATGTGAAGACTCAAGAAAATCAATCCACCAACATAGCCATAGTGATACTGCTTGTTATGAAACGATCCAACAACGTCCTGTGAATTCAAGACTCATCAAAGTTGATGTCTGCCATTACAACAACTTAACAACAGATTTTCTTGTGGTTTTTTTTTTTTCATTGTCATTTTTTATAGAATAATACCACTAAACTCTGCTCCACTTAAGAGAAATGGCTGGCTGAAGTCTTCCCCAGAAACCAAAACCCTGGCTGTTGATCTCCTGGTACCCCACAGTGCTTAATGGTTCCATCCACGTCACTACTTCAGCAGGCTATTTCTATTCAACAGATCAGTGTTCAGCGATACGGGTGGCAGTAGAGATCAGTATTGTTTTTATGCTAACTTAAAGGCACATCTTTCATGGACACCTTTAGTTAGGAGACAGGATCACTACAAGGACCTATGGGCATTTGTAAGTGCATTAATGCATGCATATTTGTGCTTTGATGTGCACCACTTTAAAAAAAACTCACTTAGCATCGTACCTAAAAAACTGCATCTTGCGCATTGTTCGCACCTGTTCTGTGAGTACATACTGTATGTATTATAAAGCGCTGCTCAAACTGTGGGCACTATATAAATCCTGTATAATAGTAATAATAATTAGGGTGCCATTCTAAATGAGTGCAATGCAATGCACATAAATCCTATTGTTACTGCAAATAATAGGTGTGAAGCTAGCCTAAACAAAAAATATAAGAACATTAGAGGAAAAAGTAAAAAAAATCTAATATTCTGGACAGGGCTTCCTGAAAAAACAAACTTATGTTAGGACTTTATGAAATATGCCTGGTAATCACACTCCCAACAACTAGGTCAACACTTACTTTTTTACCACATCAAACATGCTAGTCTCCAGGTTCCCCAACCATTGCTCCACTGGGCCCCTGACTCGAACATTCCTACACAAAGCAAAAAAACATTATTAAAGCTGTGTCTGTTACACTTTGTTCTTAGTAATGACAAAGACTAATGAAAACACGTGTACTTAGGCATGCAGATTTTCTCTCCTTCCGCAGATATAATCATCTCCACCTCAGGGGGGCTTTTTATGGGGTATTTAATGTCCAGGTGTCGGATGCTCTCAAAACACTTCACTAGGTGAGGCTACATGGCAGAAGCAAAGTTGCACAGTGAAAATGGAAAATTTATCCTTCATACCTGCAATTCAAAAATGTAAGTCCAGCCAAGATTTTTTTTTTTTTGGACAGAGTGGCAAAAGATTAGAACCCCTGTAAGTTTGTAATGCTTTCTTGAAATCCATTAGACTAATATGCCCCCCCTTTCTGTCCAGGATCAAAGATTTTACAAGACAAGAAATCCAACATTTTACAGTTGTTACTGGAACAGGAGATCTTTCAATGAGGGCACTTGATCTGGTGACAACTGTTTAAGAGGGGACTAGTCCCCTCACGTCTGGAAGACACGCTTCCTGCTGTGTCTGTGGGACAGAAAGTAAAGAGGAAATCTTACCAAAGGGACACAGACAGCATAAAGAGGTTATGGTTTTAACTATGCCCTACTATCCAAAACAAAAAAATTGCTGTAGATACCCTTAAAGCTCAAATGTGAATAATTTCTTGTTTTATTGTTTTTCAATATTTTTAAACACAGTACTGAAAAAGAGAAAGTAGACAACCAATGTTATATTACAATAGCTCGAAAAGACACATTGTACAAATAGCTTTTATAAGAATAGTACAACATGGTATGAAGATATTAAGTGTAAGGTCCAACAGACACGCTGAGGCTTACATCAGAAGTGAATAGTTTCTTTAAAGCTGAACTCCAAGATAAGCAAATATTGTCTAAATACAAGAGTCATGTTTTTCCTACTTGAAGCTTATTGTGCTTTGTATATTTCTTCCAGATCTGTGCAGCAATCCAGTGTGAAACTTTACCTCTCTGCAGAAGCTTCCTGTAATAAAGACCGATCACTACTGCTCTCTGGCCTTGTGCAGGGTGACTGATCTTGTCTTCGCCCTCTCATGTAGTTTTCCACAGGCAGCCTGTAGTGGATGGACCTGCTGGGTCTGCTATCTGCATAAGGCTACATGTAGCCCAGTGATAATGTCACCACTACTTTCATAAGGTGATACCTGGGTTTGCAAAGGTATTTGGTGGCTATTGAGGAATATATTTAAACTAAAGTTTTTTGTACCTGGAGTTCATCTTTAGGCTAAATCAATGACCATCCTTTTGTTAAATACTGCTGGTTATAGAAACACGGCCTTAGTTTAAAATGTAAGGACTTTCCATTTTATGTGTTGCAGGAAAAACCTGGACAACCAGGATGTGTTGTAGGAATTACCTGGACAACATTGGGATTCCTGCTTTCTGCCAAGATGGTCAAGAGCTCGTCATTGCTAAGAAAGTAGAATCGTGGAAAAACTCTTCGTTTGATTTCCAGAAAGTCCTGAAAAACAAAAGTTTGGAGGTTACAGACAATCAAATGAACTTAATGAGAAACATCAAGGGCAAGGGAAATGGTGGACACCCACTGCATCCATGCTACAGCTAAATGCAACCCAATACAGGACCGTCTGCACCTCTGCGTTGCCAGCTAAACCCCTTTAAAAAGACAGAACTGTTGCAATTAATAATGAGAATTATGTTGTGTTGATTAGAATGATTCAGTGTAATGTAGTGGCACAAGCAGAAGTAATGAACCATTTGTTCTGCCACACAGAAGGAAATTTTATGCAGCTCAGCAACATATTGAAAAAGAAAGATGACTTTTTTTAACTGTTTACATTAAAAAGTTTAAACCCAACCCAGCCTCACTGGTGATTTTGGGTTGTGGAATTGATTTGCATTTATTTTGTAGCCTGTTGTATTCCTCTAATTCAGTGATCTCAAAACTGAGGCCCTTTTCTTGCTTTCATCTGGCCCATGGGTCACTATTCCCCCCACTGATAACAGAAATCACTCAAATGGCACTGGTAAAAAGTTTACATTCCCTGGATCATAATAACAGAAATGGCTCTGTAATGTTTTGCCTTGGTACAGACACACAAGGTGACACACACAGGCTAAAATGACAATTAAAGGTTAATTTCCCACATCTGTGGCTTTTTAAATTGCAGTTAGTGTCTGTGTATAAACAGTCACTAAGTTTGTTAGCTCTCACTTGGATGCATGGAACAGACCAGATATTGAGCCATTGGGAGCAGAAAGGAACTGTCAAAAGACCTGCATAACAAGGAAATAGAATATGGAAAAGGATATAAAAAGATATTCAAAGCTCTGAATATGCCAGTCGGTACTGTTCAATCACTTAAAAAAAAGTGGCAAATTCGGGCATCTCTTGATGCCAAGCCAAAGTCAGGTAGATCAAGAAACATTGTAACCACAACTGCCAGAAGAATTGTTTGGGATACTAAGACATCCTCAGGAGAAATAGAAGCTGCTCTGGAAAAAGATAGTGTGGTTGTTTTAAGCAGCACAATACGATACTTGAACAAAAATCAGCAGCATGGTTGAGTACCAAGAAAGAAGCCTTTACTGCGCCAATGCCACAAAAAAGCCTAGTGAGGCATGTCTAGGTGTTGTCGGGTATATTGTAACTGGGCTTTTTTGTGGCACTATTGCAGTAATGCCTTCTTTGGCAACTTGACCATGCAGCTCATTTTTGTTCAAGGTTTGTGGTAATGTGCTGCTTAAAACAACCACTCCATATGTTTCTAGAAAAGCGTTCATTTCTCCTAAGGTTACTTGTGGTTCTTTTCTGCTCCCCATGGCTCATAATCTAGCCTGCTCAGTGCATTCATGTGGGAGCTAAAAAACTCATTGACTATTTCTACACAGACACTAAAAGCAATATAGAAAGCCACAGATGTGCGAAATTAACCTGTGTGTGCCACCTTGTGTATCTTTACCAAGGCAAAACATTACAGATCCATTTCTGTTATCATTATGATTTAAAAAGGAGTCATACAACTATGTGACAATAAATGGCTTCATATGATCACTAGCCTTAAATAAAAGACTGTTTTTTGGCATGATCATTCATATTTTCAAAATAAATGCCAAAATTTTACACTTTCCACCAAGGTATGCAAACTTTTGAGCACAACTGTATACTCAGTGCAGTGACTGGCCTCAGGTAATACACAGAGTTGAAACAAATCATCCTGCATATGTTGTACCTGTTTATCGGCAGTTATTTCTTCTCTACACCTGCTCAAAGTCCACAATTTATAGTGCTTGTCTGAGAGTTAAAAAAAGGAGCGGAGAGCTGAAGTTACACACTGCAGAGCTCAGTGGGCAGAGCTCTGAGCGCTGACTGGAGGAAAGAGACACACACCCCTCCACACAGCACACAGGAACAGAACAGAGGCTGTCACTCAAATAGAGGTCCCTCCCCTGTCACTTTTTTTCTCTTGATGTCAAAAAAACTTGTCATAAGTAACTCATGAAGATAGCAGAGAAATTGGGCAGCAGACAGAAATGACACTTAGTGCTCTTAATTGAGACAAGTACACACCATAGAGGGATATGCTTCATTTATATTTCATGTATTAGGTTTATAACCATTTTAAGCTAAGCACATTCATTTAAATATTTAGAAAAATATAAAAAAGCTGTAGTTTCCCTTGAAGGTCCATTACTTATATTCACAATGATCAAGGATATTAAATTTAGAATCCTGTGATCATTCAGGCAAAGCAAGCTGTGCAAGCCTCATGCTCTGAGCATACCAAACCCCAGTACAATTACAGACCTCTTATATAGTAAAGAATCAGCATACGCCAGACAGGATAAGCAAAATACAAGGGATGGCTTAATATCTTATCAGTGGGGTATATACGGCCATGAACATTAAAGTACAAGTTTTTGTTAGCAAAGCACTAATACATGCATTTAAGTCAAGTCACTTTTAGTGAAATTAAAGTTATTGTTCCAATAGATTTTATTGTTATTAAGTTCACTAACAATAAAATACATTGTAAGAAGAAGGCACATACACTGCTGTATAAATCACATTAAAGAATAAGTAAACCAAATATTTCATATTGCTGATATGCCTGCTGTACTATGTACTTGCATGAAAAAGTATCCTGTTCTCTTTGTATTGCTTCCTTTGAAATCCCTGGTGTTCCTATCAGTTCCCCTGTGCTCCTTTCAAAAACTGACCACACTAGGCATGATAGCACAGTGTAGTCAGTTCTCTGGCTGTGCTGGGAACTCAGTCTGCTTTCCTCCAATGATCAAATTTGTGCTGACACAACACTCCCCCCACACAAACACAGCCATTCACTGAGATCAGTGTACTGCTGTTTATGTTTTATGCACCTCACCTCTCTATGCAGCTAAGGGAGGGTATGTGATCACTTACAAAAAAAAATTAACTATATGTTTTTCTTTTTTTAGATCTATACGCAATTGTCCAGACATTTCATATATCACTTATATCCATTGGACATACAATTATTACCTGTAGCAGCGCAGCATCACTTATCACAGTTTTAATGTGGGAACACATTTGGATGATAGCAGCAGCAATAGACATTTAAAGAGAAACACACCCAGTTCAGCAGTATTTCATATTACATTAATTTGAAAAGCACAATCACCAGCTTACGGTAGTGCAGGGGTATTCACTATTTAATTTAGCAACATTAAACATTACTTAAACTCCATAAAGTATTGTAGAATTGAAGAAAGAAGAAAACGTGTGAAAAAGGAAGTAAAAAAAGCGGAAAGAAGAAAGAGGAAGAGACAAAAGATGCACCATTCTAAGTTGCTCAGTGTTCACCTGAAACGTACTTTATCCATGGCTGCCATAATTTGTCAGATAAAGGTATTTTATTGTTCAAGGTGGCTGTTAGTTTTTCATTCACCATTACCTAGGATAATTTGACATTTACAAATTTAAATGGGATAGATGAGGCTTTCCAAGACCTGATAATAACTATCCTAGCTGACTGTAAAGTGAACAAAACCAATTTTATGGAATCGTTCAGAAGGGAATTTCCAAAAATACTTTTTTTTAGATTAATGTATGTTATGGAATAAATTCAATTGAAAACTCAAATCCAATATCTTTTAACCATTGGCCAATTTAAAGGAAACACTGTATGGCTTCTTTAACATTGGCAGTTATGCTTACCGGCCTTTGAAAAGCAATCTGCGGTTTTCAGTGGTCAGTACAGCCCTGGCCAAAAGTCTTGAGAATGACACAAATATTAATTTTCACAAAGTATGCTACTTCAGTGTTTAGATCTTTTGTCAGATGTTACTATGGTATACTGAAGTGTAATTACATTTCTAAAGTTTCAAAGATTTTAATGACAATTACAGTAAGTTTGTGCAAAGAGTCAATATTTGCAGTGTTGACCCTTCTTTTTCAAGACCTGCAGTAGTACAAAATGCAGACCAAATATCTGAAGCTGCTCATAAAGGTTTTTTTTCAGGGGTCTGAACAGAAAAAGGAAAAGAAATTAGCAGGTTCCTTCATCTACACAAGCAAGGAGGATGGAGGAATCCTTCCACTTTCCCCTGGGACAGGGGTGGGCAACTGTGGCCCTCCAGCTGTTGATGAACTACAAGTCCCATCATGCCTCTGCTTTTAGAAGTCATGCTTTAAACTGTCAGTTTTGCCATGTCTCATGGGACTTGTAGTTCTACAACAGCTGGAGGGCCACAGTTGCCCACCCCTGACCTAGAGTGCTCAGCAGAGCCCTGGTTGTCACTGCCAGCTTATAGTGCTCAGTGGACTAAGAATGTTGGTGCTTGTAGTTCTCACATTCAGCCCGTGTTCACACTGGTGCGATGCGGCATATTGCATGTGTTTCACACAGGAACCGCACTGCATTCCTGTGCAAATCGCATGAGATTACAACACCTGGAGGGCCACAGTTTCCCACCCCTGCCCTGGGACATTGTGTTCCAACAGATGGACTCTCCTCCATTGATTGAGAATAGTTTTGCAGATTGTCCATCTGACAGAAGTAGATCTAATTACTGACATCTGTTGAACAGGGATGGCTACACACTGATCAAAATTTAACTTGTCCCTGCTGAACCGACTGAATTTTAATCTGTCTATGGCCAGCTTAAAACTCAAAAGAAACAGGAAGGTAAAACAAAAACAATGCAAGGTAGAAGAAAGATAATTCAGGGTGCTTTGCTCATAGGGTAAAAGGCATAAATAGACCTAACAACAGCCAGTGCTCAGGAAGGGAGAGTAATCTCAAGAAAGACATGGACTTGTGACAATTTGCAATTCAGAGTGATCTGATGCAGAATGTCACGGGCAGGAGAAATATGGGGCAGGAAACCCATGCCAGCTGCTTCTTTCACCTACCTCCAGACATTTTAGTATCTTCTCCAAATGAGCATTGTTAGTCTGTAGGATCTCAAGGACCCCTGGTGCAGTAGCAGCTCGTAGGGCATTGAGTCTATCCTCCGTGTGGCTCATTAATTCTTTCCAGGAACTGTCCACTTGTGAAAACAGCTTGGCCTCTGCTGGGAGCTGCCTATAGCGAGAAATAATAGTCTAAATACTAAAGCACATTCTTTTTCATGGTTCCTTTTAAAGATAAGTCCCCCAAAAGTGATCATTTAGAGAGATGTAGAAAACTGTCAGCAGGCTAACCAAACATTGCCTAAATGCAATAAATATGTGTATTCTGAATCTTAAATCTTGGTCTCATTTGTGTATTTTTTCCAGATCTGAGTCAGTAATCCAGCAAGAAAATTCCCTTTGATTCTGCGGAGGAGCTTTCTGTAATACAGACTAGTCACTGCTGCTCTATCTTTCCTTGTGCAGGGTGACTGGTCTTGTATCCGCCCCTTCTGTAGCTTTCTGCAGGCAGCCCATAGTGGGTGGGAACTGCTTGGTCCCTCTCATAGTTCTGCTTTCTGCAAAAGGCTACTTGCAGCCCAGTAATGATGTCACTGTAATTTTTACCAGGTAATATCTGCATTTGCAAAGTCAATTATCAAATTTGAGTAGGCTGATCCTGAGATAGGTTGTATACTCTCTTTATCATACATATACCATGTAAATAGGTAACAATGACCTACAGAAGAAGAACACAATTAACAAAATTAATGAAATGATTGAATAAAATAATAATGAATTAATAAAATTACTGAAAATAAGTTCTGTACATGGTGAAAAACAAAATCACTATTTTGAACAAATTGTACTTTAAAGTTTTCACACCTCAGAGTCAGCTGAATTCTATACTAGTATTAGCATAAATATGGATAGGATATGCTAGGCAAAAAAAGAAATTGTAATATTTTGTAATAAAAGAATAGCTAAGTGCCACACTGAATTAGCTTTACCCAAGTTACAGAATTACATGTAATCTTGTGAAGACAACATCAATGCAAAATATCCACAGCTTGGCTGGCCCCTAGGGCAAGGCAACTGCATCAACTGTCTCAGGCTGCAAAAAGTGTAAGACCAAAATCGGCATGTATGAAAGTTTTAAGGATCAGCTGTCTTCTTTACTTCTTTTACTTGTGACAGTGTACATCTAAACAGTATATAACCCCCATCGGATTATAGTACATCAGACCCAACGGCAATTACAACACTGTTCAATCATTTTAGAATTTCAAGTCTACTTTGTGAATAAGTTAAATTAAAATGTTTTAAAAGAAGTTTTAAATTTTCCGTAAAATGGAATTTTGAGCCATTCTGGTTGTTAGTCAGATGACCAGTACCAAGTCATTGGTCATGTGATCTCTGCGGTGCATTAATGTTCAAATACCTGGCAGTCAGTGGCTGTGCCTGAACACGCTGCTGACCTCACTCTTCACTGACTCTGCACTTTAGCCTGAAGGCGGCCCAGAGTCTGTGTATTTTACTTTATGTTACTAGCATCTCCATCCAATGTGTATGTAAACCCTATCCAAGCATTTCTCTTATTTGCTCTCATTTCGTCTGTTAAATATACCATTTTGATTATAGCTGTTTAGTAAGTGTAAAAAATCTGTTTCTGCCAGTTCCTGACAGAAATCAAGTGAGCTTGTAACTGTGGTTTTTAGCCCTGCCTAGTTTCTTTCTGTAGACTACAGTACCACTCCCTATTATGTTGTAGAGATGAGGAGAGGGGTAGGGGTTCTGTAGTATAAATCAGAAGTGAGCAGCTCAAGAAAATAACTCTGTTTCTCACTACAGCACTGTCACCCTTTCGGTGGTTATACACTTTACAATCTGATCGTATAATCTCCTTTAGATCTACCAACAACTTCATAGTGCAAAGGCCTGCCTGATTTGACACCATTTAAATGGCTTGTTTAGGTGTGTCCTTCTCTTACATAGTTTAGGTAACTAAAGACGAGATTGTAAAAAAAATTGTATAATCAGATTGTGTCGTGTATGGCCAGCCTAAGACAGGAAGAGTGTGGCAGGATCCCCACGTGAAAAAATGTAAAATATCTAAAAAAGGAAAAATATTGTATCTGCCACATCTGAGGGAGTCTTACACACCCCGGGGGGAATTTACTAAAGATGGTTCACTCAGAATCTCGTGCACCTGTGTAGGTAGCTAATCGGCTTCTAACATCAGCTTGTTCAATTAAGCTTTAGCAATATAACCTGGAAGCTGATTGGTGTCTTATGAACTGTTTCTGTGTAAACTACAATAATAGAAGACAACAATTGATTTCTAGGCAGAAGTGGATGTGATTCTGAGTGAACCAGCTTTAGTAAATAACCCCCCTCAATGTCAAGTCAGAGTTATAACTCTCTAATCGACTAGGACGTTCGATGGGGTGTGTTGAACTTCTGCAAAATGACCACTGTTTCCACAAAAGCCCTTCTCTACAGCATGCTGGCAGGGGATAGGCTTTTATACTCAGAATGTGACTGCTTTAGAATGAAAATGAACTGTAAGCCCCAGTTCACATTATGACTTGCACAGGAACGTGCTGTGTGTTCCTGTTCGATTCATATGTGATTCAGTGCTGTGCGATTTGAGCCCATTTATTTTACATGCACTAATTGTGGAAACGCACTGCAACCGGATCGCATGGTACTTTTGTACCATGTGATCCGGTGCAAACATACGCATTTCATTTTCAACCTGCATTTGGGTGTCCTTAACTTAACATCAACACTCACATCAGATAGCAACTATATTGCATTTGAAACCTGGTGCAGGAAACGTGCACAGATCACGGGTCTCCTGCACAGTGTTCTAGTGTGAACCTAATCTAAGGCTGGCCATATCGAATCTTGGCCGGTTCAGCAGGGACCAGCCAAGATTCAATTCATCTATAAGCATGCTGTTTGTACTGAAGTCAATCCATTGATTGACTTTGGTACAACTAGCCTGTCGGATTTTTGCCTACAATTACTGCTGGCAGCTATAGCCACCAGCAGTGATCATTGTGTTCTGCAGGCAGGGAAGGATCCCCGCTGGCAGAACACAATGGAGGGTAGAAAAATAAAAAAAATCAAGTCATCAAAATTACATCACCTATGGTTTGATTAAGACTTTGCACACCTTTTGCTTTGATGCTCCTGGAAAGTATTTAGCTGATCTAAACAACTCCTCCAGTCAGTGAATGAAGTAACAGAACTTCGCTATTAAATAATAATAAATGGTGTTCTGCTTTCATTATCTGGTAAGTTTCCCCAACTCCTGCCACTCATAATTTCAGCATTAAATTAACAGGGAATATTGTTAATGAACAACCGGTACCTCTGGATGTCAGATGCCAGGAAGATTTGCTCCAGGTACAGCCAATTTCTTTGACACATCATCCACTCTTCCATTGTACGAAAAAAGAGGTTTAGTTTTCTGTCCCATTCATCAACAACGTTCTGTAAGACATGCAGAGGGCATCAGAATACCTAGTATTTCAGAAGAGTGAAGGTTTCCTACTAACAGGCATTCTGGTGGATGTTATTTTAAAGACAACTAATGTCCAAAAACAAAAGACTGCTAGGTGGTAAAGTTTTTATTTGGTGGAAAATACTTTGCATGTTCTTCCTCTTGCTCTCAGCAGTTTTTTTTTATTATGTGTGTATCTGTAAGATGCTGAGAATAGAGCAAGGTGCAGGGACGATATAACTCGAACATCAAGCATGCACAGGAGTCACATCATCAGTGGCCAGAAGGTGCCAGATCCAAAAAAAGCCTGGTAGAAGATGTCAGCGATGGCAATGGAGTGACGAGGTGGAGTGTAGACATTGCAACACAGAAAAAGGGAACTTAACATGCAAGTATGCTGTATATACCTACATGTTATGGCAAAAGCCTATCCATCCCAAGTTCAGTACAGATCTGTTTTTCTTTTGTGTAAATGGACAAATGCGGCATGCTTTGTATTTGAGGCGCAGTTTAGATACTTCTGAGATCTATCTTAATTGCCTCTGAACTCCCTGTTGCCTTGAGCTGGTTTAGCATTTTCACTGACTTGTATGAAGAAAGAAGAGGCTCTGATATGAACAAGTGTTCTAAAAGAATTAGCTTGCACCCAGGCATGAAGAATGTACGGTGAGGCAGGAACAAGGGTAGCAGAGGTTGTGGCTGCAAGCAGATTGTGCTTTTGTGGGACTCATAAGGCCTCCTTAGCCATGTTCAAATGGCTTCTCCATTGCCGTCACTTTAAATAGAGGGGCCACACCATGGCCAGATATAGGGGGGTGCTGGGGTGGGCTGCGCCCCCCCAAATTTCAGTTGTGCCTCCCCCCCAGACTGCTGAGCTCCTTCCTCCTCACCCCTATACTCAGAGCTGGGACAATCAAAAGGGAGAGTGACAAAGAAGAGAGCAAGGAGGAGCACAGGATAGCTCTGTCCAACGGACTGTACACAGTTTCATTACCTGCCACTATCTCCTGCAAGGACTGCTCATCTCTCACAGCAGGACACGTGGGTAGGGAGCAGGTAATGAAACTTTGTACAGCCCGATGGACAGAATGATGCTGTGTCATCAGCTATATGGAGCAGCTCTGTTTTGACAGAAGGAGGGGGCAGAGCACAGCATTGCTCCTCCAGACTGTAAGTTGGGAGGATGGGGCGCGGGGGCTTACAGGCAAATTGTACATAATGAAGGGGGAGGTGTGGGCGGAAACAGTCATTTGTGCTTAGGATGAGAAGGGTCCAGGGGCGAACTGACCATTCGGGCACTCCCGAGGGCCCAGGGTCAGTAGGGGGCACCATGAGATGCCCCTGGTACCTTTCATAGGCTTTTTTGGGTGTGGATTGACTGTGGGTGATGACACAGGGGCCCCATGATCCCCTATTGCCCGGGGGCCCCATGAGTTGTCAGTCCGCCCCTGGAAGGGGCTATTTGTGCTGGAATGGGTAATGGCGGTTGGGGGGAGATTTCTGCTAGGAGAAGGATTTGGGGGGATTTAAGCCAGGAGAGGGCTTGGGGGGAAATTGTGTGCCTATTTGTACTAAAAGGAGGCAGGGGATTTGGGCTAAGAGGGGACAGAGGATTTGGAAAGGGAGAGGATCTGTGCTGGGAAGGGTACTTTGGAAGGGGTTATGCAAGGAGTAGGAATTTAGAGGAATTTGTCATAGGGAGGGGATTGGAGGATCGGGATTTGAGGGAGGGGGGTACTTGTGCTAGAAGGAGGATTAGTGGTGAGACTTGTGCTAGGAGAGGGGTTTGGGGGGGGGGGGTTGTGCTAGGAGAGGGGATTAGTGGGGGGATTTGTGCTAGGAGAGGGGATTAGTGGGGTATTTGTACTAGAAGGGGGATTGGGGGGATTGTGCTAGGATGAGGGATTAGTAGGGGGATTTGTGCTAGGAGGGGGGGTTAGCAGGGGGATTTGTGCTACAAGGAAGATGGGGGGGGGGGTTGTGCTAGGAGAGGGGATTAGTGGGGGATTTGTGCTACGAGGGTGGATTTGTGCTAGAAGGGGGGATTGGAAGGATGGGGCGAGGGGGGGGGGTGACTACAGGTAAATTGTACATAATGAAGGGGGAGGTGTAGGTGAAAACAGTCATTTCTGCTTGGAATGAGAAGGGGCTATTTGTGCTGGAAAGGGTAATGGCGGTTGGGGGGGGGGGGGATTTCTGCTAGGAGAAGGATTTGGGGGGATTTACGCCAGGAGGGGGGTTGGGGGGAGGTTTTGTGCCTATTTGTGCTAAGAGAAGGAGGAGGATTTGGGCTAAGAGGGGGAAGAGGATTTGGAATGGGAGAGGATCTGTGCTGGGAAGGGTACTTTGGAAGGGTTTGTGCTAGGAGTAGGAATTTAGAGGAATTTGTCATAGGGAGGGGATTGGAGGAGGGGGATTTGTGCTAGAAGGGGGATTAGTGGTGAGATATGTGCTAGAAGGGGGGAGGGGGGGGGGTTTGTGCTAGGAGAGGGGATTAGTGGGGGGATTTGTGCTAGAAGGGGGGATTAGGGGGGTTGTGCTAGGAGAGAGGATAAGCGGGGGGATTTGTGCTAGGAGAGGGCATTAGTGGGGGGATTTGTGCTAGGAGGGGGGATTAGCAGGGGGATTTGTGCTAGAAGGGAGGATTTGTGCTAGGAAGGGGGATCAGGGGGGATTTGTGCTAGGAGGGCAGATTTGTGCTAGAAGGGGAATTGGAGGGGTTTGTGCTAGGAGGGGGGATTAGTGGAGGGATTTGTGCTAGGAGGGGGGGATTAGTGGGGGGATTTGTGCTATAAGGGTGTATGGGGGAGTTGTGCTAGGAGAGAGGATTAGAGGGGGATTTGTGCTAGGAAAGGGGATTAGTGGGGGAATTGTGCTAGAAGGGGGATTTGTGCTAGGAGAGGGGATTAGTGGGGGGATTTGTGTTAGGAGGGTGGATTAGCGGGGGAATTTGTGCTAGAAGTGGTATTGGAGGGGTTTGTGCTAGGAGAGGGCATTAGTGGGGGGATTTGTGCTGGGAGGGGGCATGGGGGGGTGCTAGGAAAGGGGAATGGTGGGGTATTTGTGCTAGAAGGGGATTTGTGCTAGAAGGGGGGATTAGGGGGTTTGTGCTAGGAGGGGGATTAGTGGGGGGATTTGTGCTAGAAAGAGGGGATTAGCAGGGGAATTTGTGCTAGAAGGGGGATTGGGGGGGGGGTTGTGCTAGGAGAGGGGATTAGTGGGGGATTTGTGCAATGAGAGGGGATAGGGGAGATTTAGTGGGAAAATTTGTGCTAAAAGGGGGGGAGTAGTTGGGGATTTGTGCTAGAGGGGGGATTGGGGAGATTTGTGCTAGAAGGGATTGGGGGGGTTGTGTTAGGAGGGGGGATTAGTGGGAGGATTTGTGCAAGAACGGTGATTGGAGGGGGTTTGCGCTAGGAGGGGGGCTTAATGGGGGGATTTCTGCAAGAAGGGGGATGGGGGGGATTTGTGCTAGGAGGTGGTGAGGGAATTTGGTTTAAGAGGGAGGACTGGGGGGGGGGGGGAATTTGGAGATTTGTGCTTGGATGGGAAATTTGAGAGGAAGGTGGATGTGTGCATGGAGAGATGATTATTTGGGTGAGGGAGATTTGTGCTAGGAGGGGGGAATTGGGGGCAGTGGAGGCGGGATTGGGGGATAAAGATTTGTGCTGGGACAGGGTTTATACTGGAAGGAGGGGGGAATTTTTCATTGTTGTTTGGGGAGAATTTTGGCTTGCAGACAGAAGTTATGCTTGGAGGGAGCATGCTGACCAGTTCTGCTTTTTTTTTGGGGGGGGGGATTTATGCTGAGACAGAATGCTCACACATGGGGAGGCTCAGTTTTTAATCTTTGCCCTGGGAGCTAGATGACATTGCCCTGGCACTACACACAGGGCAGTCAATAAATCTCCTCCCCCCCACTGAAATCGGATTCCCTTACAGACACAGCCTCGATCTACAGTGTATAGCTGGCTGCTATGTTGCAGTTCTGACCCTGTCCTCTCCTCTTCTGACCCCTGTCCTCTACCCTGCTGACCCACTTTACCCTGCCCTGCTGACCTATGTCCTCCATCCTGTTGACCCCTGTACACTGCCCTTCTGACCACTGTCGTCTGTCCTGCTGATCCCTTTTTCTCTGTCTTGCTGATCCCCTTTTTTCTGCCCTACTGCCCTGTCTTCTGCCCTACTTCCCTGTCTTTGCCCTGATAACCCCTGTTCTCCACCCTGCTGACCCCTGTTATCTCATCTGTAAACCCCTGTCCTTTGCCCTGCTGACCCCTATCTTCTGCCCTACTGTACCCCTGTATACTGTCCTACTAACTCCTGTACACTCCCCTGCTGACCTCCCATCCTCTGGTTGCTGACCTCTATCCTGTACCCTACTGAACCCCTGTATATTGCCCCACTGACTCTTGTACACTCCCCTGCTGATCTCCCATCCTCTGACCGGTTGACCCCTATTTTGTGCCCTACTGACCACTTGTACACTGCCCTACTAAGTCTTGTACACTCCCCTGCTGACCTCTTGTCTCCTGTTCTGCTGTACTTGATAACCCGCTATAAACTGCCCTACAAACTAATGGCTTCTGTACTCTGCCCTAACAACTGCTGTCCCCATCTCTCTGCCCCACTGGCCCCCCTTGTACACTGCCCTACTGACTACTATACACTGCCCTGTTGACCTTGCATCCTCTACCCCCCTGATGTTTTTTACTGCACCCCCACATCAGACAGGCTAAATCCCTGGGCCATACTATGGAAGGTAAAGGGGGTAAATGAACTGAAGTGGGTTAGGTGTGAAGGTGAGCTTATAAAGTAAGGGTGTTTAAAGTTGAACTTCAGCGAATAAAAAAAACTTTACCCTTGCAATGGGTTTCCTGCTGCAATGTAAGGGTTTGAAAAGGAATTCTAATATCAGATAAGTATCTCTATTTATTATCCTGTAGGAAAAACAAGCAGTTAACACTTGCGGTGCAAAGGGGACCTACTGCAATTGTAAAGGTATAAAAGAAATATCGAAATATCTAGTGTTATAGAAGGAAATAGGTCATATTACCAGAACAGCAAGTCATAGTGGTTGTAGTTGTTAACCATTGCCAGCTCTAAAAATCTGAAGAGATATATCCAAAACTTTTATTTTTATAGTTTTGGATTGATAGAGAAGGGTAAAAACATCTCTTAATTTACTTTTTGCAGTTTGCATCCCATTGGAGAGATTTCCCTTCACTTCTTGTCCTAGAGATGAAACAGAAAGGTAGAGGAAACCTTCACAAAGAAGTGAGTAGTCCTCTTAGATAGTTGTCACCCAAATAGGTGTCCCTGTGAAATTTTGGATTTGCCAACACCTTCTGTCCCAGTAACAATGGTCACAAAGACAAATAGAAGGGGTGAATTTCTCCACTGGGGGCAGAGACAGAAAAAAAAAAAAAACCTAGGCAGAAAGTTATAACCCTAATAAACTCTATCCAACACTAAAAATATCCTAACTATTGCCCTTCTTTTATACTATATGTATTTATTTATTTTTGCTTTTTCTTCTTTCAACCTATCACATTATCTCTCACTCACTTAATTACCCAACCTAAAGGCATACCATTATAAAATGATTGGCTCATTTTTTTAAAAAAGGTTTAGTAAGCTATATTCAGATCCAAAAGTTAAGGGATAAAACTATACATCAGTATCATAATTTTATATTGATTATGAAATATACAACTTTTTTTTAACAGATTCAGCAATCAATAATTAGGCCCCAGAGGTAAAAGATAAAAATTATTAGTATCAAAATGTCATAATAAATACTGAATATATAACACTTTGCTGACATAACAAAAAAATAAGCCATCTTTTCATATATGATTTTTCTGTTACAACTTTATTCAATGTCTAATAATTGTATTTGTTAGACATTACACTTAAAAACTAAAAAACAATTGAAATGAAAATGTTTCTTTAGATACAAGTTATGCTTACTACGCCCACCTTCCCCCACCAGTGACCTTTCTATATATTCAGTTCTGATAGGAGTCCAAACTGTTTTGTGCACAGCAGAAGTTTTATGTTCTCGACTGAGAAACTCATGTTTGTATTTTGTGTTTTGCAGAAGTGCTACCAGCACCATAGGAAATTATGTTCTCACTAAAACACACGCTGTTCAGTTTCACCCCTCCTTCATGACTTCTAATTTTGTTCATTGTTGCTCAGGCAAGCTTGCAATTCCCTAAAAACTCATATGCCAAGTTGCTATAATTATAATATCATTTTATGTTTTACATTAAAAGACTCATTATTTGCAAATGAGTCCCAAAATAGTTGTGCAGGTGTAATAAACACACAGAACACTTCCTACATTTTTGCTGTAAATGTCACTATTTACTGTACTGAATAATTTTTGGTTCTGTAAATGTTACTAGACAGAAATAGGCAAAAAAAAGACAACATTGAAAATAAGACACTTAAACATAGACCTCCACTAAATGCTTTAAAGTGAAAGTCCATAAACTGATATCAGATTGCTCACCAGCAATTGGAAGCACAATCTCTGTACCTAAATTCCTGATTCTCACTGATGCTCTCTACCTGGTGCATTGGGACAGCAATTCAGATTCAATCCACACTCAGATACCCACACACTACGTGTGATCTGATTGAAATAATATACTATATTGCCAGTCCAGCCTATGCAAATTTATCTCAGGAGCAATACTCCAAAGTAACAAAAAATTAATTAATAGCTTTATAATTAATTACAAGATGATTATATAATAGTGATTCTCTATGGGAACCATCATTATCACTGCTAAGACATCAGTCCATTAAACACAGTGCATGCAACAGAAACATTTAGGTTAGAATATGAGGACCTCTCCATTTTTAAGATACAATTTCTGAAGGACAACTATACCTTTGGTACAAGTTGTCCTTTAAGGCATGATCCCACCCATTTGCGTGTAGCTATTTGGACACCTGTAGAAATATTTATCTATGTCCTCAATGCACAGATCTTCACTGTGCGGCCTTGCTTAATAAAAAAAAAATCACCACTTGGACCTCCTTACTCTGTGCATGCACACAAAATCTTATCGATAACGATTTCATCTGTAGCACATTAAGCAACATGCATTAGTATGTGAGGAACTGATTTAAAGGGTGCAGTGAGCTTTAAACGACCCCGGAACATAAGCATGTTCCCCCAGACCATAACCCTAAACCAAACAATAACCCTACAGCTAAGTTTGCAAAGTAATACAGTCGCCATCTCAACGCTGTCATTGTGATCACATGGCATTATCAACATAACTATGACCATGAGATTGATGGCGAAAGTTTATTTATCCACATAGCCATGGATCATAATGTTGGCTGACATGATTATTGATGGGTTTGTTGGTAAAAAAAGGTCAAGTGATGGGGGCGCATGCGCACTGCGAGACAAGATGGCTGCATCGTGAGTCCACTATGTTCAGCCCGGGAACACCTCTGGCCACTGCTGCGCCACCACTAGCCCCAGGGATCCCGCTCCAGGCTCCCCAGACAGTGTACCATCTGCTGCACCCTGACATCATGGCCATGCTGGTCAAATCCAAACCAAAACCCGGCCCCTCCGTCCTCCAGCAAGCCTTCCTCCAAGATGGTGCCAGCTCCCGCTTCCAAAGGTGAGCACCATACCCACTCGGACACTGAGCCCTCTTCCCCGGAGAGCATGAATCAGTTCCTCTCAGGAGGTGGATGCTCACGAGGAGATCCTCCTTACTAAACTGAGAGCCATAATCTGAGAGGAAATCACTGCGGCCTCCCGCAAACTCACCTCCAAACTTAAGAGCTCAGGGAACTGGGACACGCTGTCTCACTGGAAGGCCACATGGACGATGCTACTACAGTGCTAGAGAGCCAATATAAAATTATCGATGACCTACAAGATGAAATCTCTGCCCTTAAAGATAAACAAGAGGATTTGGAAAATCATTTGCGATGCAGAAACCTATACATCAGGGATCTGCCTGAATCTATCACTGACCTCCAGGGCACGGTTACACCCTTGTTCCAGGAGTTATGCTCTGAGATCTCTCCTAACAGGCCTAAAATGGACAGGGTACATCGCGCCCTGACCCGCAGGCTCCCAGATGGACCCCCGCGAGACATTATACTGAAATGTAATTTCTTTCACACAAGGAACCAACTGCTACCTGTAGCAGCCTCAAAACCCCCTCTACAGCCCCAAGGCCATGAATATCAGCTCTTTGCGGATTTGGCATAAAGTACCATGGTAAAATGCAGGGCCTTGTGCCCTTATCTTCAGATCCTGCAAGAAATGGAAATTAAATACTTCTGGGGGTATCCCTTTCAATTGACTTTCACCTACCAAGGCAAGCAACACCAAGCCTCTTCCTCTGGTTCTCTCAAGCAATGATTCTGTGAGCTGGTTGTTCTGGGTTCTGAATACTGGCTCCAAGTCTTCTACACCATCTCCAAAGCACTACACTGCTGGCTCCACCCTGAAATCACCGAACCTCCACTTGCTTGATCAACCGTCTCAAGCTCTCCACCGTCTGCAGAGCCAACGCTTCAATCCAGTGGAAGTGGGATGAATATTACTGTCCTACTCTGCCTTCTTTCCCACCTTTCCCAAACTGAGCGGTAATGATTTTCCCATACCTATTTGACTGCTGCTGACTATTTCCTCGCCCTTGATGGAAGATGGACACCATGTTACCTAAACTTCTGTTTTGGTCAGGGTTATGTCTTTCTCCCCATGCAAACCTCCACTCATTATGCATCCTGACAGGGTGATTGTTACCTCTATTAAAATACGATGGAACTAAATGTCCCTTATGGACCTACTCCAAAACCATTTCCCACCTGGGCTACACTGTTGTTTTTCATGCACCGTTATTGTGCCCACGACTTCCCGATGTACTCCTGGTAAGTACTTTTGCTTAGCACATTCCTTCATGTGTTTTGAAGGCCGATGTGTGTGTACTTGTCCAAACCCTTACCCTTTCCTCTAGCGACCCCTCCCTTGGGGGTGCCTGGGAATGAAGTGGTCAGGTCTCAGACCATTGGGGATGGAGCATGCTCACCCTTTGGATGGCTGTCCTGTTCCTCATTGCTCTGATCCCCTATTGGTTTGTTTTATTTACACCATAAGTGCTTTTGCTTGCTTTGAGTTGTGGGAGGGGGCAGGTGCGGGGTGGTCTGTTCCTGAAGCCCACAGCTACTATGGAGGAGGGGGGAAACAATGCATCTAGTTTGTCTTCAATGGTCAAATGTATCTGTGAGTTTTTACCTGTGAAACTAAGTTATTTTGTAACTATTGGGAGGCGTTTTCACTCCCCTGTTTGCTACTCCTCCTGCATCCCAGAGGGGATTACCTTTATCAAGGCTTAACTGTTTTATACGGGATCTCGGTCCCAGGTTTTGATTGTTTTTGGTCCCTGTACGATTTTTAGGCGACTGGCTGGCTGAGTTGTTCCCAGATCTGTTCAATGCTGCCGTGATCCACCAAGGCACAAATTGTGTCTCTGGATCCTACTGACATTCTTCGAGTGCTTTTTTTCACCCTTCTGTTTTGGAGGAGTGTCTTTTTTTCTCTCACCCCATCGTTTTGGGGATGTTTGTATCTTACCCCCACCCCCCGTTTTTTTTTTCCTTTCTTCCCCCCTTTTATTCTTCCCCTTCTGGTCCTCAAAGAGACGTGCTCCAGGCTTACATATTCATTATAGGTATCTTACCCTCCCAGTATGGCTCTTAATTTACTCACTGAATGTCCAAGGCCTCAATTCTCCCCGAAAATGGATCAAGGTTTTCAAGTTTTTGCCCTCTCAAAAAGGTGGATGTTGCGTGTCTTCAGGAAACTCATATTTCCACAGCTTCACCCATCTCATACTTTAGTGAGTGCTTCAGACAAGTCTTCAAGTCCATGGCACCGTCGAAACAGAGAGGAGTACTCATTGCATTCCGCAAGCATCTCCCCTTCTCCTGTGATAAGCAAATTGTGACCCCCAAGGACGCTACCTGCTCCTTCAGGGCCAACTTCAGGAGACGGAAGTTACTATCCTCAATTATTATGCTCCCAATAGTTCTCAATATTGATACTTTTCCCACCTTCTGGCCCTACAGAAGCACCTAATGAAAGGCACAGTCCTTTGTAGTGACTCCAACCTTATTCTTAATCCAAAGTTAGACAGGTCCCCTTTGGATATTTCTTCCTCCCAACCATGAGCGCCTGCCGTCCACCGATTCAAAACACTGCTCACTCAACATTCCCTAGTGGATGCCTAGCATGAAACACACCCCCTATCTAAAGACTTCACATTTTATTCTCACCCCCACAATACACACACCAGGATTGACCACATTTTTGTCCCACAATTATTTTTGCCCAGTGTAGCCCATGTTGACATCTTATCTGTCCCTTGGACTGATCATGACCCTATTTACCTTACCTGCTCCTCTCTAATCCTGAAACCTTCCTGCTCCTCTTGGTTATTGAATGATGCACTGTTGGCATCCTCAGAGATTATGACTCAACTCTGAGACATGGCCAAGGAATTTTTTACTCTCAATACTGGCTCAGTAGACTCAGCCTCCACCCTTTGGGAATCCTTAAGGCTGTTCTCCAAGGCAACCTAATTCAATTGGCATCTCATAGGAAAAGTGAACGTCAGCAACTTTTGCTTAAATTAGATAAAGAACTGTCAGAGAGGACTGCCCTATAACGCTCTCACCCCCTAAAAAAATTTGCACTGATCTCGACGTGTTACTCACAGACTAAGCTGAATGCACTTTTTCAATCCAGTCCACCACCCTATCCAGCTACGCACCCGTACTAGTGTAGGCACTAGTAACCCCATAAAAATAGGGGAAGAATTCAAGGAGCAGTTAGCAAAATTGCAAAACTATATTCTGGTCTAGCCTCCTTTAATGCTGCGGTGGCTGAGACTTTCTTCACGAGGTTTGAGCTACCGCGCATTTTGGATTCTCTGGCCTTCAGAATGGAAACCCCAATCACTCCTGAGGAAGTTGAGGCTGCAATAAAAACTTTGAAAACCAGGAAAAGACAAGGCCCTGATGGCTTTTCAGCCCTGTTTTATAAAAAATGTGTGGATCTTCTCAGCCCTTCCCTGGCGACTATGTTCAATGAAATTAGAACCTCTGTGTCAGAACCTTCCACTATGCTCCAAGCACAAGTAGTAATGCTTCTGAAACCCAACAAGGACCCTCACTCTTGGGCAAGTTATAGACCTATCTCACTCCTTAACATTGATGTTAAGCTTCTTACAAAGATTCTGGCCCACAAATTGAACTCTGGCCTTGGTTCTCTTATACATCAAGACCAAACAGGTTTCGTTCCCCCACGACAAGTTGGAGATACCATTAGGAAGGTCCTGAACCTGCTCCATACAGCATGGTGTAAAAAGCAAGAACTTGTGCTCCTTTTGATCCATATAGAAAAGACTTTTGACACACTATCATGGCCATACCTCTTTTTACGCTCTCAAACAATGGGGATTCCGTGGACACTTTCTAAACAGGCTCACGGCAATTTACTCAACTCCTGCTTCTGTCCGATACTCTGGATTTCAATATACCTGTTTCCCATTTAGACTAGGAACGAGACAATGAAGTCCCTTGTCTCCTCTTTTGTTTATCCTTGTTCTCGAACCATTAGCAATAGTGATATGTGCTTGCATGGACATGAAAGGAGTTGAAAAGGGAACTATTCATGGGAAGCTGTCGCTCTTTGCCGATGACATTCTTTTCACTATCACATCCCCGCTAATCTCTGTTCCAAGTCTATTTCTGGTCCTCACTGGCTTTGCATCCTTCTCCAGCCTCAAAATGAACCAATCCAAATCTCAGGCCATGGATGATTCTCTATCCTCTTCTACTCTGGTGTCCTTGCAATCCTCATTCTCCTTTACTTGGACCACCAAGCTCCCCTACTGAGGGGTCATTTGACACCCTCTTACGATACTGTATATCAGGCGAATTATCCCCCCCTTTTCAAATCTCTGGTCCCCTTTCTTCGTTCTTGGCCTCAACTTCCTTTTTTCTTGGATAGGGTGTTTAAATGCAGTTAACATGTCCTTCCTGCCCAAGCTCCTATACTACTTTCGAGTTTTACCTGTCTATGTCCCACCAATGGTGCTGCGTGTCCTACAAAACAAAGTTCTTTTATCTATCTGGCATTCCACCAGGCTCCATATTAACAGGTCTGTACCATATAGACACAAGTGTCAGGGAGGATTGTAAACTCCATGCCTTCTTCATTATCATAAGGCCCCACTCACCAAATTCCATGCAACTGCTGAAATCCCCATATGGACACTGTTAGACAAAATTGACGGCCTCTAAATCCTTGCTATGGCTACCACCGCCCCAACTCTCAACTTCTCTAACTCATTCCTTGACCAATTCTCTTAAAGTTTGTGACTCGGTCAAATACTCTGGTGGCCTTCTATCACCTTATCTTCCATTGTTGAGCCTGACAAACTGCCCTCGGTTACATCCTGGCTTTAAAGCTCCCTGCAGATTTTCTTGGTCGACCTAAAAAGGATTCACCAACATCTATTCTCTGCTAGATTCTACAGGTATCAAGTCCTTTGACTATTTTCGTAACACACGAGGCACCATCTGGTGAAATCTTTTGTTACATCCAATTGGTATCTTACACCAGCCTGTATCTCTAAATTAGTACTTGACCACTCACCTCTCTGCTTTCAGTTGTGTGGACAAGAAAGCACAATGGCCCACATTTGGTGGACCTGCCCGAGAGTGCGCAGGCTCTGGATCAGGGTGTATTCCTCCACTATAACTTGCAAAAAGACCCAGTTGAGGCAAACCCATACAAGCGGTTCATAAAAAAACACGCTAAATTGATCAAATTCTTGTTTACCGCTACTAAGCAAACCATTGCTCACTCTTGGAAGTCACCCATCCTCAGCTGCCGGGAAGTAAAACATCGCCTGACTGGCTTCATGGTCAATGAAAAATTGACACCCATACTGGAAGATCATGGACGGATAGATAATTACCAATCTGATCTGAGAGCACTACAACTATGATTATATTCCATTTTTTCCCTCACTGTTGCAGGACTATGTCATTTGGTTGCAGCGACTCTCCGAGGTACCACCCTCCTCTCTTTTTCCATCCTATACTCTTCTCTATACTACTCCCTCTTTTTTTCTTACCTACTCCCCTTCTTTTCCCTCTCAACTGACCCCTTCCACTTCTCCCCCAGCCAGCCCCCCCATTCTCTCCCCCCCCTATGGTGCAACGCCAGAGCGTAATCCTGCAGGTGCCCCATTCTAATATGCAAGCATTGCAGAAGAGTAGCACCTTGATGTGCCAAAGAGCTCCGTCTGGCCTTTACAGACCCTGGTGGCCCTGGCTGCCCTACTGTTATCTATTACTCTTGATGCCTGCAATGGAATGCTCCTGCCCCCCCCCATTTTTTCATTCTGTATCCATGACTTTTGTTTTATTTTCATTGTACTTTACTATGCGTTTCATTTTTGTTAACATATAAACTCTAATAAAAAAATATTGAGCCAGAAAAGGTCAAGTGATTGTTATGGGGTATGACATGGCTTTTATTGGTAAACAATAAAAGCTCTAAAGTCAGAAAACCTGCATTTTCAGCATTGGCAGCCTATCGATTTCCCTCAGCACCCTTAGCATCTGTTTTTTTGTAATAAGGAAATATAATCTAAATAAATTTTGGGGCTCGTCATCCTAAATGTCAAGAGAAAAGGTTACCTTGATTGGTCCACAGTAACGAGAGCTCTTCACAGTGGAAAGAATAACCTGACTTTCTTCTAATTGTGCCATAATATCCTCCGCAGAGGCAATAATCAGGATTTCAGACAGCTCAGACTGGTGCACTGCTAGCTTGAATTCAGTTTTATTCCAGAGCATAATAACTTTATTCAGCATTCCCTCCAGGGTGGCTTCATTTGTTGCTGTTGTGGAAATGTCAATTATTTTATCTTTATGCTGAAAGATCTGAATTGCAAAAAAAGAAAGAAAAAACAAATAAAGAACTATAACTATAACGTTTCTTAAAATGCATATTACAAGAATACAGGATTATTCAGTACTTCTGCATGTCATCACCCTGAAAGACGCAACAAGGAATAAAAAAGATGGGCAAATGGGACCTTGAGGGCACACAGAAAACTGAACAGCTCTCTGAGCAAAAATATATTGACATTTACAACAATGTATAAAAAAGTTTATTTAGCAAAACAATATATTAAAAATGCTTTCACAAGGAAGGTATGTGGCTGATATATTGTATTAGAACCCTAATTTACAAAAGTATAAAAAATATTAAAAACAAAGGTCCATGCCTAAAAGAATTCTAGTTACCATCTAGGCCAGCAGAAAGCAAAGGTATACACAAGGAATGCTAGAAAGGCCCCCACAGTAGACCTGTTGTATAGCCCAATAAAGCTTAATAAGCATGAGCATGTGCAGACAGGTCCGGTGTGATGGGAATCCATTATTCCATGGATAATGAAAAATCTCCTCCTCATCTCAGTTTACACAGGGAAGCAGTGCTTTATAGTTCACAGACAATAGCTAAAAAAAAATAATAACATTGTTTGAGATTTTGGTTTAGTGCACATGAATGATACATGTTCATTTTTCATTGGAGAGGAGAGGACGCTAGGGACCAAGCTGTAGAAGGGTCTTCTAGCCACCCTATGAAATACACCACCAGTCTGCAGCATCATCCTTTGCTTAGAACTTTAATTAATTTTCTGTGCAATTTACAGGCATGTAACAAAACAAAAAAATCTTCAGTATGACCAGTGTTAGTTTAAAACAATACACAAAATACTCTAATTACAAAATACATTGTATCAAAAATATTGGTAAAATATACTTAGAAACCAGGCCTGAAAACAGATTATGAACTTAGATTAAGTTTTTTGGTGCACCTCATATGCTCAAGGTTCACTGTGACTGCAACATCTTCAGATACCCTCTCATAGTGGCACCTATAGGCACAAGCCTGCCATGCCTAATGCAACATCTAGGCCCGGCAACGACACGAGAATCTGTTTGCAATTAAATCATTGTGTTCATCTCAAATGAAACAGAATTGGATGTAGGAATTAAATCTTGTGAGGTTCAATAATGTGCAGTATGGATAACAAGAAATGGAGGACACTAAACAGTGAATCGATTATTGTCCAGCACACAGGCAATCATCCACAACAGTTCAAAAACTGGCTAGACTTCACTTAGGCTCAGCTCTTCACTTAGGTTTAGCTCTATCACTCCACTGGCATACATCTGGTATGTAAAGCCTATGGCACTGATTGAATCCATTGCCAAATGGCTAGACCTGGCAAGCTATGAAGTTGCTCAACATGATGTAACTCTTCTAGTTGCTCCCTTCTTTACTGATGCTAAAACACCTCTGGGCTGGATGCTTAGCAACTGAGTATATCACTCCTACTGCCAGAAGTTAAAAGAGGGCACAGCACTCTGCAGTAGTCCAGAACAAGCTGTGTGGGACAAATGACAATTACCCACTACACTTCTGTAAATGGATTTATGCCTATCTAGGATAGGTCTAACATGAAATGCTTAGTCCTGAGTGAAAAACCACTGTATGTTTGTCTAGCATAGCTTGAATTAAGTAATTCATCTGCGGTTCACAGAAACAAATTTAGGTTTTCTGGCCTAAGGCAACATTGCTTTGAAAATACACAATTGAAATATAAACTGCCGTCAACTTATTTTATTGCTATTGCTAAAATAATTTTCCATGTTTTTTATGTAATGATTACTGATATTATGCTAACTGGTGCAGACAAAATTCAAATCTCTCATTTTGCAGTATGGTAATGGATATATCGACAGTTTATACATTGAGCAGGAAATTAGCAATTAGAAATAATTCTGTGACAAACAGTAAAAACAGTGAGATAATGAGAACTTCTAATGCCTAATTTTATTAATATCATTTATTTCCTCAGGGAAAGATTATCTCAGCTCAAGGGGAGCTGCTCCTGTCCAGTGACATAATTTCACTTTTGTATTTTCTAAAAATCTGTGTTGCAACACTTTTTGTTCAAATAATTTAGTCAGGGTACACTTACTCTAAATTCCAAAAGGTTTCCCAAGGTGAAGTTCTTGTCCCTCGTAATCATTCGACCAATAGTAAAATGTATATCATCCCAATGTCGAGTTTGGAGACACGGATTCCTTAGTGCAACCACAATGGGTAAACTTTGTTTAAAGTCCAAGATGGATTGCTTCAGACTGGTTACAACATCATTGGGTGGCAAACCTAAAATGGGAACAAAAATTGGATTCAGCTGTTGTTAGAAGGAATTTGGCTGCAGCACCTTGCTTTTTAAGGTAAGAACATACAAGGATATGATGATAAGTAAATGTAAATCCAAGCAGGAATATAGGCTTTCTTGTTCAAAACATTTATTTGGGGTTTTTGAGTACAACAATAAATCTCTTATAAGCTTTAACACGTTAATGTAAGTTTAAAATTCATTCATTGTTTTTATAACTGCAGTTTTCATTAAAATAATACCTGGCAATCACACCATGAAAGTCTTTATGTAGGTGAATCCTCTTATAGGATGGCATTGCTCTGTCCCTGTCTCCTTATTTTCACCCTGTCAAACACCCTTGACTGAGTCTATAAGCTGCCATGATGACAAACACTGTTTAAGGATGATCCATTGTTGTCACCATCAGGAAACCTGACCCAAGAAATGCCATACAGTTATTGCTGTAGAGTAAATACAAGCAGTATTTGCAGGAGTTCAGCAGAACTGAGATGCAACAAAGAATTATAAAAGGGTGAAAACAAGCATTTTATTTAACAAATGGCACTTATTTATAATACACAGGGATCAAGCAAACTAAATGTAATTTAATAAGGGTTTACATGTACTTTAAATACATGAAACAACAGCCATGGAAACCTGTCCCAAAATGCTTACAGTCTACAAAAAAAACAGGCAATGTAAAGAAGATTTGTCAGCATAAATTGTGATAGGCTGTTTAAACAGAGCATATTTAAGATGAAGTCATGCTTTCCATATAACTTCATATGCCTGTATCCAGTGGTGTATTTAGGTTTTGTGCTGCCCTAGGCAACACAAAAATCAGCGCCCCCCGCAAAGAGAGCCTGACATTGACCAACAACACCCCTGCCTCCCATCAAAGAGAGCCTTTCACTACCACTGCCCCCCATATACCAGCCACCATCCCCCATGGCAAGAGAGAGGACACTCACCTTCACATCTGGACATCCCTGGGAACGAGAGTCGGGCTGTGCATACACCGTCATGAAACCTGCAACCTCTCTCGGAACCCACCAGATCCCCATGCCTCGTGTGTCCCTTCTTCCATGGGGCAGTGCTGCCCCCCCTGAAAAATGCCACCCTAGGAAAATGCCTTGTTTTCCTTGTGGTAAATACATCCCTGCCTGTATCTCTGGACCCACTGTTTTCTCTGATAATCGATTTTTTATTCTATTCATGGTAAGCACTTTTTCCATTGTTTAGGTTTGTGGAATTTTTTCTTAAAGTGAACCTGTTCTCCATTTTAAACTTTTAAAAGCCATGCACAAAGAGACCCTGTCAGGAAAAAATAATGTAAATAAAAGGTGCTCTGCAAAAGAAAACACTGCATACTCACCCCTCCAGCAGCCTGTGTCTCCTACCTTTCCCCTGTTTCAGCTCTATGATCTCTGCCTGTGTCTTGTACAGTCAACACTTCAAGGAGTGATGAAAACCTTGTTAAAAACCTCTATGTCCCTTCAAAACGTAGACAATTGCTGCACTGAGGGGTGGTAAGACACAAAAGGATGCAGAAGAGAAGAGTATACAAAGGGGTTACTAAAGGCAATTAAAATGTTCACTTTGTAAGGGAAGTTGCGATGTTCAAGGGAATGTGCCCCACAGCTATGTGAATTGGGTGAAGTTTTACTTTGCAAAGAATACCCCATTGCATGCAAGGAAAATATTAAAAAGCATTTTTGTTTGCACATGATTGGATGATAGACATCAGCAGAGCTTCACCTCATTTTTTAAGCTCTGGGACAAATTCCCTTGCAAAGTGCAACTTCCCTTGTAAAATGAACAACCTACTTGCCTTTAGTTAATCAACTCCAGTGTCTTATTTTTCAGTGCATCTCTATTTGCATTACTTTTATCGTGACTGGATCCCTTGTTCATGTAGGGCAAAGTGACAGTGTTTCTGGAGTGGGCATCTTTCAACCCCTTGATACTCATTTTGCCTGAGCTTTCTTGCAGGTCCTTGCTGGTTGTGTTGGCAGCCCAAGGAGCGAAAACAGCACTCCCCTAGTCATGTGACAGTTCATTCATTCAACTGCAAGGCTCTGGCACCATCACAGGGGAGCAGGTCACATATCCCCCCATTCCCAAAACTGCTGGGTATTCTTGTTGACTTTTGAGGCACAATGAGCTGTGAGGAAGTAATGGAAAGCTGAGGATAAGGAGGTCAGGGGGCCATTTGCAGAGGCATTGTCACTCTGCCCATTTGGTCGAAGTGTCAGTGTCTTTTTAACTGCAGACAACACAAGATGGCTCCTATTACCTTTGTTAGCAAGGAAAGCCTCTTTTGTACCCCTCTATAATCTCTTTCACTTTGGTACTGTGGCATTGGAATTTTGTAAGCTTTGACTGTTATGCTAGCCAAAGAAGCAGTGCGTGAAGAGAATTTAAAACTTGCAAACAATAGTAACAAACTACCTTTTTCAAGCATAAACAACGTGTGGCTGAATCGATTGACATCTCGCTGTATCATGTCCACATTGAGGCTTTCGAATGAGGTGAATCTCCACTCTGCTGATAGTCTTGCCCATTCTTCTGTCGCTTCCCAAAGGAGCTTTCTCAAACTCAAATCAGACTCAACCTCGGAGAGCTCACCATTGACCATCTGGGGGGTGATGGCATCTCCATAGCTTTTCTGCAATAGCAACACATCCAATAACTTTGCCTTCATCTGAGTGATTGAACTGCCAAACCGCTCCTGGTAGGAGGAGTAACATTGGGCCTTGTTGGCAATAACCTCAAACTCTTCCAACAAGTTGACCATGACTTCTTTGGCTTCCGGGGGAAAAGTGTCCACTTGTAGAAGTATCGGGTTTCTTACCTACCAATATAAATTTATGTTATATCCACAAAAACAGTGGGGGTATCATTGTCAGTTACAACCAGGTGGACAAAATTTTCTATTCACATAAATACACTTTCAGTTACCCACTAATTAAAGACATCTGTTTGTAATTTTATCAACAATATCAAACAATGGCAGCCAAATAAAGTTTAACTAAAAGGCAAAACTTTTTCTTTTAGTTTTGGATAGAGTGAAGAGGGATTAGAACACCAGTCAGCTTTTCTTGCTGTCTGTGTCCCCACTAGAGAGATTCACTCTATTTGTTCTGTTTACAATTATCATCGAAAGTGAAAGTTAAAGAAAATCACAAATTTTGTGTTGACATCAGAACACTAATAGAGGGCAATTCTTCCAATGAGTACACTAGTTCTAGTGACCCTGGTGACATACTGGGATTCCTTCACTTTGGAAGGATTTCTTCTCACTTCCTGTTTTGGCAATGGGACAGGAAATGAAGGGAAATCTCCCAAATGGGACAAAAAAAAACTTATGGCAGTTATAAACCTCCCTTACTCTATCCAAAATAGAAAAAAGTTTTGCCTTTAGATACACTTTAAAAACAAAGAAAAATGTATTACTATCAAAAGCTTTGCAGAAACATTACACATATTGTTATGAACAGGCCATATAAAAACAGACTGCTACATATATTTAAAAGTGATAAACTCAAACCACTCTTCATAGCTGCATTGCACCTTAGTCAATTCAAACAGGTATGCCAATCCCTGTTGAAAATCCAAAGAATATTCCTCTTAACTGACCACAGGCTAGAATTTATACACAGAGTTGATAAAATTACAGAACAGGCTTTTCTAACAAAGGTAATTGCAGGTACATTTTGTTACAATTTAGCATAGCGAGGGATATGAAGGCAATAAATGGAACTAGATTGTGATTGGGTGGGGACAGAGAGAAAGCAGTGGGAGTAGTTTATGAATATAGGGTGAGGAAATACAGCATGAATGCATTGGACAGAGGCAATAATTTAATACATTTCTTGGGAATTATAACAGTTTATAACAGTATATCCAGAGCAAAACCTTTTTCTTTATTTTGGATAAAGTATAGAAGGGTTAAAACCTCTGTCAGGGTTTTTCCCATATGTATTTGTTATGATACTTCCAGAAACCATGCCTGCTCTTCCAATGGTATCTGCAGAATTCCTGCCAGGACTTCCAAAATCTCTGTCAGTAATTCCAATGGTTTTTGCAGAATTCCTGCCAAGACTTCCAGTGGTACTCACAGAATCGCTGCCAGAACTTCCAAAGGCACTCGCAGAATCTCTGTTGGGATTCCAGAATCCCTGCCAGTACTTTCAATGATACACAGCCTGGAATATCAATGCAGTCACAGAATTCCTACCAGGACTTCCAGAGTTTCCTAAAATGATATTGGGGGTGTCCTCTGACCAAAAGGAGTACTCTAGTTCCAGCCTTTGAAGTGACTGATGCTGTATCATTAAACCAGTTACCTGTGAACAAGAGCTATAACACTGAAAGATCTTCTTGTTGCAGCTGACCTGGGTTTTTCCGGCCATTCTCTGGTCTACTGCTTTCTCATTGCCAACAAGGGCAGTTTAATTTCTCTGTGCTCACTGTCTACCAACACCCCTGCCTGAATCTGACTACTCTCTAATTTCCAGCTAAGTTTATTGCCTACTCCTTGCCGTCCTGGACCACCTACTCTGCTTGCTGCTGGCCATGACCTCTTGCTTGATCCTGACTATGCTCTGATCTGTCTCTGGTGAAGACTGGCTGGTGCTGAGACTCAGAGCTTGCATGCCCTGCCAAAGGTGACACCTGTAACAGTAGGCCACAGCCAAGATGCAGGCTACTGGAGAGAGTTCTGAATTCAAAGAACTTTGTAAACAAATCTCAGTTCAACTATTAATACAATAATCTTGCGCACTAGATACACACTGCTACAAAATCTCAGTTCAACTAACAAGCAGACATCTGGGAAGAGTAAGGGGGACTGCATAGGACCCATTGAGGTCATTGGTCTCTGGTGAGACTCCAATACATGTCGGTGACACTTGGTGGTGGGAAAAGGATTACTACGATTAAGCCACAAAAAGGGTAAAATGCATCTGAGGAGTTCTCTACATGTGGAAAACTGGGGTTGAAGCCATCTTTTACCCATCTCATTCACATTTATGCATACAAAAGGGAGTCAGTGTCTGTGTGCAGATGGCCACTATTTTGTCGAGGTGAAATTCTTTTTACCTGGATCAATTTCTACTATGTCACACATCTCTATCAGAAATCCCTAGCTATGCACATGTGGCAAGGATGACAATAGTCCACTGGTGAAAAACCCAGGCTCTTACACTGAAAGAATGGATGAAGTGAAAAAACTCATACAAAATAGCTCAAATACATATATAACACCATGGACTTGCTGGTTCCATTACTAAGCAACCTCTGAAGACAAAGACAATATGGCCTTCACCACGCTGGCACATTCAACTTAAAAGCCTTACTGACTGAACCCAGCATAGTCTATCAACTGCGGCTAGGTAAACAGGATTAGAAGATCTGGATGACCCAGGATGGAGCAGCCAACTGACTACTGGGCAGAACTGACCTATACTTAAAAACCTTTCCTTTACCTCCCCCCTCCAAACCCTCACATTTTTCCCACTCTCCACCCCTTTCTGGAACATCCTTAACTTAGATAACCTTATTCCCCCCTCAATCTCCTCCCCTATTCTGCCCCTTATTTCATTCTCCCCCCACTCTCTCTCCTTTTCAAGTTTGTACCTATTTTTTCCTTCCCAACTGTTCTTTCATGGGCCCTCCCTATGGTCTATCCAGAAACGATGGCTCATGATCTCTCTGTCCAAAACCAGGGTTCCCTCCATGGAAGAGAAGCAGATGATGATGGCTTCCAGGACTATTCATTCATTGCCATTTTAAAATACAAATGTTCTCTTCATGGATATCCACTGGAACTTTTTTGAAACTTTTCTGGCAGTACATACATCTGATGGGAGGTGTTCACTATATGTTAATCTTACATTCTTGGAGGGTACAGTATAAAGGTTGCAGGGGAATATTGGGGTGCTGCTGAGTGAGGTGAGCTGGATAGGATATTGCTGTGGAAAATGTGCTCCTCTGAGCAGCCTCTCCCTCTTTACTCCCAGTATCTTGCCACAATCCCCAAGCCTTCCCCCTTTTACAAGCCTGTGTTTCAGCTCCCCTAACCCAGTCCTGATCCTATCTTGATACAGCTTTTTCTGTTCACCAGCCCTTTTCCCCCATGGTACCCACCTGTGTTTCATATCCCCTTACCCAGCCTTGCTCCAGTTTTCCATGTTCACCAGCTTCCCCCTGTTCCAGCTTCCCTTGTTCAACAGCTACCCACACCCAGCCCCTGACCTGACACAGATTCTCATGTTAACCAGAACCTCTCCTTTGCACCCATTTTTGTTCCTGCTCCCTTTAACCACTGATTTTTATCCCTCTGCTTCCCAGTTCTGCTCTTGTCCTGACACACCTTCTCATGTTCACCAGCCACATTCATGGATTCATGACATAACTTCATGCTTGCAAACCTGGCCTGCGACTTGCACAACTGACATTTTGCCCACTGAGCTGCTACCAGAAATGTAGAATTCCACATGCCACCAAAATACATGGGGTTTTTAATAGTGGCTGAGAAGAACTGGTATGGGGAGATGGCTGAAAGGGAAAGCAGTACAAGAACAACATGGTGTTGGAAAACGGGGAGGGAGGTGGAAGTGGGGAATTCTTGTCCAGGAGAGACAAGGCAATCTAGGCAACTTGGATAATGACTGTGTGGAGGAAGGGGCAGAGCAGGATGGTAGGGTGTGGATGATGTAGGGAAAAGGGATCTAGAAGTGAGGAGGTGGCTGACAGGGAGAGGGAGAAGTGACTATGGGAGGTGAGACATAATGCATAGGAAGGAGGGGGGGTAGTGAGGAGTGGAGCTGGATGACATAAGAGTACAGTGCAGCTGAAAGTCAGGGGAGGACTGGGGGCTAGGGTGCTGGCAGTTGCCGAGAGCAAACATAGAGGAGGTGGGTGAAAGGGGTAGCAGTATTAGGGTTTCTGAAAGTAAAGGGGGGGAGGGCAGGAGTGTAGGGTCACATAGGGAACCCATTTGGGGAAAAGTGGTTAATACAATGTGAGGCAACTTGGATAATGGCTTTGAGAGTGAGGCCTGGATGGCAGATGAGTGCAATGTCAAGTGTGTGGGGGCACCTGATTGGGATTCAGGGATGGGGTGCTGGTAAGTAGGGAGAGCATGGTAACAGAGGAGCTGGTTGAGGGGGGAGCAGTATTAGGTGTGAAGGGTATAAGAGTGGGGGGAGAGCAGATGTGTAGGGTAACATGGGGAACAGTTTGGTGAAAAGGGGGCAAAAGTGGTGGGGGACAAGGGGGGACTTTGGCTTGTGAAACAGGGTAACATACAACATACCGCTGATGAGTAATATAGTGGCACTTGACTGCAGGTGGTTGTAGAGCCAATGGAACTGGAAGATGAGAGAAAGTGGGGATCAGTGAGAATTTGGGGTTGCAGGCTGAGGTAAGAAAGATGACTGCTGGTTAATTTGATCCCAGGGGAAGCACTGAGTAGGGTTACAGGTTGACCCTTTGTCAAGCACAGTTGTAGTGGAGGTATAGGGTGACATTGGATGCTGCTGGGTGATGCGAGCTGGACAGCGGGTTGCCGAGGAAGTGGTGTTATCCCCAGCAACCCCCTTTTACTCCTAGCATTCTTTCCACAGCTCTACCACCCCTACCCCCCCACCAACCCCCTCAATTATCCCTCCATCCTCCAAATGGATTCCCCTAGCACATCTGTGTCTATATAAATATAACACCTGCCTGTCAGGCTGCACCATCCCTCCCAATGCTCCCCACATCCACTGCACACAAATCCCCTATAGTTTTTTTGTGTCTAAAATATTCCTCTGTAGATTTTAGTTATGTAAAACCACTTTTAATATCAGCTTTACGAAGCAGTAAGAGCCATCCAGGATTAGAGTCAGCTGTGCTATTTTTGTTAAAAAAATGTTTTAAGATGATTTGTAATTTTTATCTTAATTTCTGGGTTGGTAAAAAAAACCTTAGTTAAGACTCTATCTGTAGGGGGTATTAGGATATAATAAAAACACCCTCTTTAACCTTTAATGGCATGTATACTCTGATTTGGCACTGCATATTCCTGATTGGGCGAGGTTATACTACAAGAAATTTAATTTTTAGTTTGTATGGAAATACAGAATACATGTTAAAGTAGAGCAAACACTTGCTACACATGATATGCTCAACTTTCCTTTCTGTGCTATAATCTGCTTTAGTGCAGCCTCTGCATTCAAAAAAACCTTCCAGGGAATGCTTGCACCACATTGAGCATTACTGTACATGCACAAAACCAGTGCAGGCGATAAACTTACTTTGATCTTGAAATCCATTAACTCAAAGTGCAAGTTAGAAATATACTTGTCCAAATCCCCGCTGAACTTCACAATGTCCTCATCCTTCTTAGCTTCGCAATAGAGAACCATGGATTTCAGCTGCTGGAAGCAGGGAGTTAGGCTTTGATACATTGCTGTTTCCTCCGAAGGGATGTTGATACTATAGTCTTTAGCTACAGAGTACAGTTGGATTATGGTGTTATATTGTTTCTCGAAGGCAGGAAGGTCTGAGGAGATCTGACCCAGGAATGTCAGGTGCTCTACAAACTCTTCCACGTTGGTCAGCACCAGGTTTAGCCTTTGTAATGACTTATGTATGACCTGGAAAAGAGTACAGATATGTTACAATATAGTAGGAAAAAGAAATCAAACATGGCATCTTGGGGACCAAGTCTACCTTTTATGCCTTTTCTACTGGTAGCATATTTGCAGTTCCTTACCCATTGTCTAAGTTACATCACCATTTCTTCCTTTTCCCCTAAGATGTTCACTTTCCTGTGTCTTTCTGGATCCCTTTTTGGCAGCCATTACTGTACATAGAGAATCCATTCTAAACAGCTACTTCAGATCACATAACATTGCCTGTAACTAAGAGTGTATGATGAAAAGTAGGAGCAGTAACCAATTACGGTACTAAGCCATGTCTCAGTCTTGATGATGAGGTAGCTTCAATCCATTTTGTGTCCAGGATCATGGTCTGAGTTAAGTATTGGGTAACTTTATAATCAGAGAATGTTATTCCCCTGCACCGTGGAGCTCAGAACGAAATAGGGCAGTTCAATCACTAGGATCCAATTGAGTGTGCTACATTCAAGCACATGTGTAAGCAGGGGTTAGTACCCCTTTTAGGGAGGTCCCTCCTCTGGATGGGTATGGTGGGTGGAGTTAACCCTATATAAGCTAGAGCATAGTTGCCAACTTTAAATAAAAAATTTCAGGAACACTTTTTTTTTTCCGTGTTGTCCAGCAAGCCATTGCAAGCAGGTAATGTACATTATTAGGGGTGGGGAATTCATTTAAAATGGCAGTGGTTTCACAAGAGGCATATAGTAACCAAATGCCATACTTTACACATTTGTCAGCTAATTCACACCAGTGGCTGGGGGGGTCAAACCCTGTGGTTGAGCCGTGCTTTTTCTGCCCCTCAATCTCTAGCATTGTACACATGCCACAGCAGTGATGCTTTGCTTCATGGCTGCAGCAAGAATTATACCTCATGTCACATTCAGTGGGTTGCCAGCCGAACATGACTTATTCAAATTTAATGTATGTGGTTGCGGTTTGACGGTACAGAGTTTAAAGCTGGACATAGATGGATAGAATTTAGAGCAAAAATTCGGAGAAGTCTTAGGAAAATTCAAACATAAATTCTTAGAACATTTGAATGCTGTTTGAAAGATTTTGTTTGCTTTTAAAATTTGATTTTTGAATGAATGGACTTTACAATATGAACACCACATACAATGTTAAAAATTAATTTGTTTGAGACAAATTTCTCATCCTGCTCCTGCCGGCGAAAACGAATGCTGATTTGACCCATTAATGATTAGAAAAACAAATGAAAGTGGTTGTAAAGGTTCAAGGTTTTTGCTTTCATGCATTCTATGAATCAAGGTAAAAAACCTTTGATGTGTAGGTCCCCCCCAGCCCCCCCCATACTTACCTGAGGCCCATCTCGATCCAGCGATGTGCATAAGAGCAGCGGCTCTCTGGGGTCTCTCCTTCCTCACTGGCTGAGACAGTAGAAGGAGCCATTGGCTCCCACTACTGTCAATCACAGCCAGTGAGCCAATGAGGAGAGAGCGGGGCAGGGCTGAGCTGGGATCTGTGTCTGAATGGACAGACAGAGCAGCGGCTCAGGAGAGAGCCTGCTCGGGTGCCCCCATAGCAAACTGCTTATTATGGGGGCACTCAGCAGGAGAATTGGGGCTGCTCTGTGCAAAACCAATGCACAGATCAGGTAAGTATTACATATGTGTAATTTTTTTTAAATCTGCCTTTAATATCACTTTAACACTTTAGAACATTTGTTTCCTAAGAGTTTCCGTTTGAAATTTTACCCATCTATCGCCAGCTTAAGAGGCTAAAGCAGGTGGTGAGGAGGAGATACAACGCCTCCTCACCACCTGTTAAATGTTCTCTAAAGAGTGATTCGCAAAGAGTAAAGCTTGTTTGGACAAGCCCTAAGAAAGCTGTTATGCAGCTAAATAAATACAAAAGTAAACAAAAACAACAAAACACTGGTAGTAACAGTAAACATGTAAACACTCTCCATAAGGTTTTAGGACTGGTAGGGTGAAAGCAGTGCTGATGTGCCGAACATGGTGTATTGCACTGTTTCCTTTTTTAAATGAACGGTGTAGTGGATTGAGTCATTCTGTGCTGTGCTGAAAAAAAGTAGTGGACAAAGTACTTTTTTCAGTGCACAGTACCGCATTGGGAAGGTGTGTATGTTTGGGGGGGGGAAGAAGTTGAATATTCCAATGTGCTAGAGGCCTTTAGAGGGACAGGGTGGATTAGGGAAATGGTTGGGGAGATATACAGTGCTATACAAAAGTTTAGGCAGGTGTGAAAAAAAATGCTGTATATTTAGAATGCTTTCAGAAACAGAAGTATTCATAGTTTATTGTAATGGAAAGTAAATTAACAGAACAGAAATCCAAATCAAATCAATGTTTAATGTTTAACCATTTGCCTTCAAAAAAGCATCTATTCTGTCCAGAGCACCTGTCACCATTTTTCTGCACCCCTGGTCCTATGTTTTCCTGCATAGGATGTGGAAATAAGGCTAAATGGCTTAACTATGCATGAAACATACTAACTGGGGTGCAGAAAAATGGAAGCAGGTGCTCTGGACTGATGACTAAAAATTTTAAATATTTGGCTGTAGCGGGCAACAATTAAGCATGGTGGGGGGTCTTGTACATTTGGGCCTGCATTTCTGCAAATGAAGATGGAGATTTGGTCAGGAACAAGTACAGCATCAGGTACATGTGTGATTGGCCCCAAATTTATTCTGCAGCAGGACAATGACCCCAAACATACATCCAATGTCATTAAAAATCTTCAGTGTAAAGAAGAACAAGGAGTCCTGGAAGTGATGGTTTGCCCACCACAAAGCCCTGATCTCAACATCATCAAGTCTGTCTTTGATTACATGAAGAGACAGAAGGATCCGAGGCAGCTTACATCCACAGAAGATCTGTGGTTAGTTCTCCAAGATGTTTGGAACTGTGTGCAAGTGTACCTAAAAGAACTGAAGAATTGATGCTGATTTGAAGGCAAAGGGTGGGCATGCCAAATATTGAATTAATTTGGATTTCTCTTCTATTAATTTACTTTCCATTTTGTTAACTGATAAAAATAAACTATTAACACTTCTATTTCTGAAAGCAATTTTAATTAACAGCATTTTTTCACATCTCCCTAAAACGTTTGCACAATACTGGATGTCAGCTTACAGGGGGGTGTATAGGTAATTTAATGACCACTGAGCTCCAGCACTGCAGCAGCATGCACAGAGGCAAAAACTGAAGCCGGATGCAGAAGTACACAGCACCAGTGCCTACCACCCTCCTACTTACTCAGTTGGCTTCCCTGCACACTCTCACCCATTCTCCCAACCTTCCTGCAGGTTCAATCCAGTGTCCAGAGAGAAGTGTATAATGGCAGGGTGGCCAATGAGCAGTATGTAGCGGCAGGCTAGGACAGTATGTAGTGGCAGGGCAGTCACTGAGCAGTATGTAATGTCACAGCAGTTACTGAGCAGTATGTAATGGCAGGACAGAGAGCAGTATGTACTTTCAAGGCGGTCAATGAGCAGTATGTAGTGGCAGGCTAGGACAGTATGTAGTGATAGGGCAGTCAGTGAGCAGTATGCAGTGGAATGGTGGTCAGTGAGCAGTATGTAGTGACAGGGCAGTCAGTAAGCAGAATGTAGTGTTAGGGTAGTCAGTGAGCAGTATGTAGAGGTATAGCAGTCACTTGACTAACAGCCCATCTTCCCATGCAAATTGAGGCAGTCCTGATTGACAGTCTAAAGAAGATAGTTAAGCAGAGAGGCATGCAAGCAGATGTATATAAAGGAGACATGATGCCAGTAACGTCACATATGGTCACGCCACCCGTGGGTGTCAATGCCTGACGTATGGAGGAAGGACATATTGCAAGTTATGCATGCCATGATTGATCTGTTGAACAGCAAATAGCAAATACAGTGAGAGTGCAAGCAGTGAGGCAAATGGGGTACTGCAATAGCAGGAACTGTACTATACACCGGCCTAATCAGACATACACTATATTGCCAAAAGTATTGAGCCAGCCCTCCAAATCATTGGATTCAGGGTTTCCAATCACCTCCATAACCACAGGTGTATAAAATCAAGCACTTAGGCATGCAGACTGCTTCTATAAACATCTGTGAAAGATTTGGTTGCCACCTGTCCATCCATGAAATTTTCTTGCTACTAAATATTCCACGATTAACTGTTAGTGGTATTATAACAAAGTAGAAGCCACTGGGAACAACAGCAACTCAGCCACGAAGTGGTAGGCCATGTAAAATGCTGAAGCGCACAGTGTACAAAAGTCTCCAACTGTCTGCAGAGTCAAAAGCTAAAGACCTCCAAACTTTGTGTGGCATTCAGATTAGCACAACAACAGTACGCAGAGAGCTTCATGGAATGGGTTTCCATGGCCAGCAGCTGCATCCAAGCCTTACAACACTAAGTGCAATGCAAACCATCGGATGCAGTGGCATAACCCACATGGAAGAAAAAATATTTATGTTGAAATGCATTTTTTATATATTACAAAATATATGAAAAATATTTTTAAGAAAATATGTTTTTTAAATATATTCTTCAGATTTTTAAATTTCCTGCCGTTCCGTCCCCGTACGTCCTGACGTCACAGAGAGCGGAACCCAGAAGACAAATGCCGGCATCGCTTGGAGGACATTTCCGGGGACACTGCAGGAGGGACATCACGGTAGCACAGGACAAGGTAAGTGAAGAAGAAATCCCGGAGCAACGCTGCAAGGTATTCCCGAGTGTAGCTCGGGGGTTACCGCTTATGGTGCTGAAACTTTACCCCGAGCTACAGTCGGGAATACCTCCAGGGAGGTTAAGCCATCAGCATACCAAGACATTGTGGACAATTTCATGCTCCCAACTTTGTGAGAACAGTTTGGGAAGGTCCCTTCCTGATCCAACATGACTGGGCACCAGTGCACAAAGCAAGGTCCACAGAGACATGAATGAGCGAGTCTGGGGTGGAGGAACTTGACTGGCCTGCACAGAATCCTTACCTCAACCCAACAGAACACCTTTGGGATGAATTAGAGTGGAGACTGAGAGCCAGGCCTTCTCGTCCAACATCAATGCCTGACCTCACAAATGCACTTCTGGAAGAATGGTCAAACATTCCCATAAACACACTCCTAAACCTTGTGGACAGCCTTCCCAGAAGAGGTGAAGCTGTTATAGATGCAAAAGGTGGGCCAACTCAATATTGAACCCTATGGACTAAGACTGGGATGCCATTAAAGTTCATGTGCATGTAAAGGTAAGTGTCCAAGCGTACTTTTGGCAATATGGTGTACATGCAGTGAGATATCTGCTGCCTACTCACAAGGAATATATCTGAAAGGTATGTGTACTGGCTGAAGAGTGACTGAGTCTGCTTTGAGTCATCCAATGTCTGGTACGGATGGATGAGACTTCTCATGTGAGTAACTATATCTTATTGTTTGATCGACATCACCTTAGACTCACCACATACCCAGAGCCTCACTAGTCCATTCAAGCTGTGCTGGACTTGCTTGCACTATCACTTATTTCACGTGACTCCTTAATATACATCTGCTTGCTTGCCTCTCTGCTCAACTATCTTCTTTAGACCTGGCTGTACTACATGAGCATTTGAATGTCAATCCGGACTGCCTTAATTTGCATGGGAACATGGGCTGTTAGTCAAGTGATTTAATAGTATGGACTCTGCTGTTAAAGAAGACCCATATGGACTGCAGCCTTTCTAGCTATTTGTTTGGCTGCTCATAATTGCATGTATTAGAGCTACTCATGATCAGCACCATATTTTGAACCATACTCATTCTTTCCCACAGGGTAATACATTGGGAGATGGTGGGATTAGTGAGGTTCTTACAATTTAGCCATCCCTAACTAGTGGCCATACTGTGACATTTAGTCTTTTTTAATAAGGGGAGACAACATTGTCTGTGGTATGGTGATAGATGTGTTTGTGCAATGTATTTTTATTTATTTAATTTTGTATAAATATATTTTTCACACAATACATTTTCTGAAATTTTGTATTCAATTAAATTTGGTATATCACATTGGTCCTTCTTGAAGTAACCACTTTTCTAGTGGACATCTTGCTCACAAAACGTTTTTTTATGTTAGTTTAGTTACAAAGGACCACACCTATTTAGTGTGAGGTCGAATACCATTAATGTTATTGCTCCTATGTGTATATTTCTTTAAACAGTTAGTGAGTAGTATGTAGTGGAATGGTGGTCAGTGAGCAGTATGTAGTGGCAGGGCAGTTAGTTACCAGCATGGAGTGGCTGGGCAGTCAGTGAGCAGTATGTAATGGCAGGGCAGTAAGTGAGCAGCACGTAGTGGCAGGGTAGTCGGTGAGCAGTACACAGTGGCGGGGTAGTCAGTAAGTAGGATGTAGTGGCAGGGCAGTCAGTGAACAGTATGTAGTGGCATGGCAGTCTGAGCAGTATGTAGTGGCAGGACAGTCAGTGAGCTGTATGTTGTAGCAGGGCATTGAACAGTATGTACTGTCAGGCTAAGCAATATGTAGTGTCAGGGTTGGGCAGAATGTAGTTTCAGACTAAAAAACACGTCCGTGAGTGGCTCCGCCCACCCGGCTGTGTCACTCATCCATCACTGTGAATAAATGAACTACAAGTCCCAACAGCCTTAGCAGCTGTCGGCTTGTAGTTCTCAATGAACTACCACAGCGCTGTGGAGTGCCATGGAATTTCATTGACTCTTCCTGTAACTATATCTGCTTGCTCGTACAACCCATATGGGCAAGCAGATTTACTGACAGATCTGCAGGAGACCTGCATGGCTTCAGCAATCTGCTGATCACTGGTGCAATGCTTTACAGGCACCTACAGCCAAAAATAATAAATGCACATTTTTTTACCTGTGTTATTTTTGCGCAAAAGGTGAACGTATCCTTTAAGTGATGTGTACAAAGTGACACTTCCTGTCACTGCATGGCAGCTCGGTGCCCTGCGCTTAGTGCAATATTATGGAAACACGTTGCATAACAACACACAGCATTCTGGGGTGAAAATGAATAATTATTTTCTGTGTGTCAATGCAGTTACCTTCATTACCCATGGGGAAAAGCACAAGTAACTGTACATAGTGTAAATGAGCCCTTAAGGTAGAACTACATGGAAAGCCTCACCTTGACCATGCAAAAACCAGAATAAGAAATTTGTTCACATATGGAAGCCCTGATTGCCACAATTTTACAAAGTCAAAAACTGCAGCACAACTCACATATACAGTCAGGTCCATAAATATTGGGACATCGACACAATTCTAACATTTTTGGCTCTATACACCACCACAATGGATTTGAAATGAAACGAACAAGATGTGCTTTAACTGCAGACTGTCAGCTTTAATTTGAGGGTATTTACATCCAAATCAGGTGAACGGTGTAGGAATTACAACAGTTTGCATATGTGCCTCCCACTTATTAAGGAACCAAAAGTAATGGGACAGAATAATAATCATAAATCAAACTTTCACTTTTTAATACTTGGTTGCAAATCCTTTGCAGTCAATTACAGCCTGAAGTCTGGAATGCATAGACATCACCAGACGCTGGGTTTCATCCCTGGTGATGCTCTGCCTGGTCTCTACTGCAACTGTCTTCAGTTCCTGCTTGTTCTGGGGGCATTTTCCCTTCAGTTTTGTCTTCAGCAAGTGAAATGCATGCTCAATCGGATTCAGGTCAGGTGATTGACTTGGCCATTGCATAACATTCCACTTTTTTCCCTTAAAAAACTCTTTGGTTGCTTTTGCAGTATGCTTTGGGTCATTGTCCATCTGCACCTTGAAGCGGTGTCCAGTGAGTTCTGAAGCATTTGGCTGAATATGAGCAGATAATATTGCCCGAAACACTTCAGAATTCATCCTACAGCTTTTGTCAGCACTCACATCATCAATAAATACAAGAGAACCAGTTCCATTGGCAGCCATACATGCCCACGCCATGACACTACCACCACCATGCTTCACTGATGAGGTGGTATGCTTAGGATCATGAGCAGTTCCTTTCCTTCTCCATACTCTCTCTTCCCATCACTCTGGTACAAGTTGATCTTGGTCTCATCTGTCCATAGGATGTTGTTCCAGAACTTTGAAGGCTTTTTTAGATGTCATTTGGCAAACTCTAATCTGGCCTTCCTGTTTTTGAGGCTCACCAATGGTTTACATCTTGTGGTGAACCCTCTGTATTCACTCTGTTTGAAGTCTTCTCTTGATTATTGACTTTGACACACATACACCTACCTCCTGGAGAGTGTTCTTAATCTGGCCAACTGTTGTGAAGGGTGTTTTATTCACCAGGGAAAGAATTCTTCAGTCATCCACCACAGTTGTTTTCCATGGTCTTCCGGGTCTTTTGGTGTTGCTGAGCTCACCGGTGCGTTCCTTCTTTTTAAGAATGTTCCAAACAGTTGTTTTGGCCATGCTCAATGTTTTTGCTATCTCTCTGATGGGTTTGTTTTGTTTTTTCAGCCTAATGATGGCTTGCTTCACTGATAGTGACAGCTCTTTGGATCTCATCTTGAGAGTTGACAGCAACAGATTCCAAATGCAAATAGCACACTTGAAATGAACTCTGGACCTTTTATCTGCTCATTGTAATTGGAATAATGAGGACATAACACACCTGGCCATGGAACGGCTGAGAAGCCAATTGTCCCATTACTTTTGGTCCCTTAATAAGTGGGAGGCACATATGCAAACTGTTGTAATTCCTACACCGTTCACCTGATTTGGATGTAAATACCCTCAAATTAAAGCTGACAGTCTGCAGTTAAAGCACATCTTGTTCGTTTCATTTCAAATCCATTGTGGTGGTGTATAGAGCCAAAAATGTTAGAATTGTGTCGATGTCCCAATATTTATGGACCTGACTGTAGTACATAAATAAACTATACATAATCTGTGCAAAAAAAAATTCATAAAGAATACGTATACATATACAAAGAAATATATATATATATTAGTGCTACTTCCCCCAGAATTCGCTTGTTTGTTGTCCCGGTTTCCCCCTTCTTCACCCCGCAGCCAGGCATGGTGTATTTCAGCAGCCAAATACACTCACACACACTTCAACTCGTTGTCTTCAATGGCCAGTGTTCCCTTTTTTTGCATTGCGGTGTCCAGTGCGTTACAGAGTACAGTGCATTACAGTGTACAATGTATTGCGATTTCCAGTGCGTTACAGAGTACAGTGCATTGTGGTGTCAGGTGCGTTAAAGTGTACAGTGCATTGCGGTGTCCAGTGCGTTACAGTGTACAGTGCATTGCAGTGCCAATTTGTGAGTTTAACTCTTTGATGTGCTCACAAGCTGTGTTCACTTTGCCTTCTGTTATCCTCTGCTCAGTATATGCAGTAACCTCTAGCAACCAGGCAGTGAGTGGTAATGATGTGTGGTAACCTCTAGCAACCAGGCAGTGAGTGTTAATGATGTATTGTAACCTCTAGCAACCAGGCAGTGAGTGTTAATGATGTATTGTAACTTCTAGCAACCAGGCAGTGAGTGGTAATGATGTGTTGTAACCTCTAGCAACCATGCAGTGAGTGGTAATGATGTGTGTTAACCTCTAGCAACCAGGCATTGTGTGGAATTGATGTGTGGTAACCTTTAGCAACCAGGCAGTGAGCGTTACTGATGTGCGGTAACCTCTAGTAACCAGGCAGTGAGCAGTACTGACACGCGTTAACTTCTAGCAACCAGGCAGTGAGCGGTAATGATGTGCAGTAACCTCTAGCAGCCAGGCAGTGAGCGGTAATGATATGCGGCAACCTCTAGTAACCAGGCAGTGAGCAGAAATGATGTGCGTTAACCTCTAGCAACAAGGCAGTAAGCGGTAATGATGTGCAGTAACCTCTAGCAACCAAGCAGTGAGCGGCAATGATGTGCAGTAACCTCTAGCAACCAGGCAGTGAGCAGTAATGATGTGCGGTAGCCCCTAGCAACTAATCAGTGTGTGGTATTCTTTTCCTCTTTCCTTCTTTCCCTCTTCCTCTCCTGCCTTCTTCCCCTCCTTCCTTCTTTCCCTCCTGCCTTCTTTCCCTACTTCCTTCTTTCCCTCTCTTTCTTTCTTCCTTCCTTCCTTCTCTCCTACAAAAAAATAAAAAAAATAAAATAAAATATAAAATTGTAAAAAATTTAATAAAAATAAAAACCTAATGACACTAGTGGCGGAGCTACCAGGGTCACAAAAGGTCACACTTGCGACCGAGCCCTGGCGTTCTGCCACCGGGCTCCGAAGAAAGGGTTCCCGGGCTTGGGGCTGCTCAGTCCAAAATGCTCGGGCCTATTTTTTTGTCCCACTCCGGGCCTGATATACACAGTATTTAGGATGCCACAACCTCAACCCAATCATTTGAGAAAGAGATTGATTTAGACCACTTCCACTGATCAAATACTCCTCAGGCACGAGAATACTGCCCGAGGACAACTCAGAAGTTGAAGGGTATTTTTTCTCCCTCCATCACCCCTTCTGCCTCCTTAAAGTCTATACTGTCCTGGTCCGACTCCGTCAAATCCTCCTCAAATAATTGAATGCTATACCTATGTGGAGTAATCTCTTTATCCTGAAAGCTGTTTCACATGCTGTTTATTGCCAACTTTAAAACTACATACAATATATATGATTGTCAGACTGTTGTACTTCATGTATGTATGATATGATTCTCTGGTACTGTAATTTCTATGGAAACTTTGTAAATCCTACTATTAACCTACAAAATAAAGAATTCAAAAACGGATCTTCAGTTTAAAACAATATTCTGATTTAATTACAGCTCTCACATAGTATTTGGGAGAAACTAATTCTAATAAGTTTTAATACTGTTCAGCTGAATTTCTACAACAAGTTTTTAAGCCAGTAATAGCGCTGTATTAATATTAATAGTAAGATATCATCTGTAAGGCCCTATGGATCATTATGAGCCTGACAAGGGAGATATGAAAAAATGTTTTCTGCTCCACAAATCATTACTCTTTGGTGTCTCATACTTTATTTCAGAACTCCTTCCCTCTGCTGTATTCATAAAATATAAAAAAAGTACATGATGAACTTCATTTTTTGCCACATCATCTGTATCTGTTCTACTTATAGATGATAACTTTTCTACAAAATGGACCATGGGCAATAAGTTTAAAAGGCTAAAAATAAAATGTGGCTCACGGCCAAAGATAAAAAAGCTATAAATAATAAAAGAGCTTTTAAAAAAATATATTAATGAAGAAACACTATCATCGTTTAAATGTTACAAAGAATATAACAGAATATGTAACAATGAAATCAAGAGCGCAAAAATTCAAAACGAAAGACAGATTGCAAAAGAGAGTAGGACAAACCTCCAAAAATTATTGAAATATATTGATAGCAAGTAGGTTAGGTCCGAGCATGTAGGCTCTTTATAAAATGATCTGGAGTGGGTGACTGGGGACAAAGAGAAGGTACATTTCTTAAATACCATCTTTAGCTCTGTGTATACAAAGGAACATGGGGGAGCTCTTGTCCATAATGAGGATGAAATTGATATAGCCGCAAATGAACCACTATGGCTCAAAATTAATATGGTCCAGAAATATTTAAAAGTAAAAGTGAATAAGGCTCCTGAACCAGATGGCATACACCCACGGGTTCTAAAAGAATTGAGCTCTGTCATTTCAAAGACATTATTTCTAATTTTTAGGGACTCCTTAATGACTGGCAAAGTACCACTGGGTTGGCGTAAGGCCAATGTGGTGCCTATTTTTAAAAAGGAGTCAAAGTCTTTACCAAGTAACTATAGACCTGTTAGTTTAATCTCTGTAGTTGGGAAGATACAGGAGAGTTTAACTGCTTCCATGCCGCCCTATAGCAGAACTACTGCTACAGGGTGACAGGTCTGCGCACAATCACGTATATAAAACGTGATTTTGCATTTCCAGGTAGGGGGCAGCTACAGATGTCAATAGCCGGGTTCCCCAGTGCCCGAGTGCTCGAATGGTCAGTCCGCCCTGATCCTTAGTGTGACTCCAATTTGGAATCTTACACAGTTCTTTCTTTTTTTCCTTCTGGTGGCAGAACAAAGAGGAGGGTGGGTGAAAGGAAGTTAAGTGTGTGTGCTATTGTTGGAACTGGCATTAAAGTGGAATGGTGCTGGGTGGTGCATAGGAGCTCTTGGCAGCCAATGTAATGTAACTTCTGTGTATGCGCACTGAACTTATAGCACTTGGCTTCGCTCTCAACATCTTAAAAATACATTTGCTGAAAAATGCAGTTTAGCTACACACCACTTAAAATTGCTGTAAAGCGACATTTAGTTTTTTTTAGCAACAAAAACCCTAAGGGAGTCATTTTGTAGCTGCTGCAAATCATTTGCTACAAAATCTCTTGCGTGACTTGGGACTTAAAGAATAAAGGACAGATTGACAGAGAAGACACAGAGAGCTGTGGGTTCCCTATGTAATCCATGCAATGTCCGCTGTAAAACATCTGCTAAAAAAAGAGATCTATCCTACAGGAAATAATGTATTTGCCTGTTACTGAGTGAAGAGTACTTACCTCCAGAAGCTGGGTATTCTTAGTGTGGGCGACAGTGGGCAAAGAGGCATGAATAATATCAACAACTGACTGCAAATGCTGCAGACAGGCTGCCTGAAAGTCTGAACTCTTCACTTTAACAGCACGGACTCTCCGCTCTGTATTCATCTGTTCACAGTCCGTGATGAAACCTTTAAACATGGACAGAATGTTTCGGTATTCCTCAGGTGGCAGCTCAGCTTGACCACTGGATATTTTGGCTTTCAATTTCTCTGCAGTTTCCACCATGGAGCAGAACTTGTTAAAATGCCTGCTGTAAGCCTCAACTTCCTCCATGGAGAGTTTAACAATTGAAAAGATCTTTTTCACCTTAATATGGAAAGATAAATATGGAAAAACAAAAGATAACAATTAGCATTTAGGCAAAGGGTGCATGTTTAGGGTGTAACATGTAACATGTTCAGCATCAGACCTCTCTCTACCCTTGTGGCATCAAGCTGGGGATCTTCTCCCCGTACTCGCTGCCACAATTCAAAGATCCCTATGAATCAATGAACTACAAGTACAGAGAGCCTTCGGCTGTCGGCTTGCAGTTCTCAATTAACTACCATGGCGCTGTTGAGCACTGTGGTAGTTCATTGGTTCTGCATGGCACCAGTGGTCTGCTGATCTGCTGAACTTATCCTTTAAATATGCAGTATGTATAAATATGCAGTATGTATTTTTTATACAATGTATGTGTTGTTTTTATTAATATAATGTCCACATGAGGTACGTGATGTCTTTTATGTAAGGAGGCTGCATCTGTATTTCATTTTGTGATTTTTATTGTAAAATGATAACAAATTATCATGATTATGATACTTATGAATCTTAATCATTAATCACCACTTTCAGTCAGTAACACATCTGAATTGTAGACAACTCCCTTTCCCAATAGAGCCAAAAACATTTAATTCAGTCAGGTTAGAAAGGCTGCCAGAGGGGTGCAGGCTGTGTTTGGCTTTCTTATTAGAAAGTCCAACATGCTTTACAGTCATGGATGCAGCCTGTATTAAACATTTGTTTTGTGGACTAAAGATTTAGACACTTGACCAACCTCGTAGTCTAAAAACAGACAATAATATGAACTTTCCTCTGCTTTTGAAGGATTTCCACAAGATTTTGGAGTGTGTCTATGGGAGTTTGTACTCATTCAGCCAAAAGATCTCTTGTGAGATTAGGTACTGATGTTGGAGACCTGGCTTGGAAACAATGTTCTAACTCATCCTAACAGTATTCAGTAAAGTTTGGGTTAGTCCACAGTTCCTCTACACCTAGGGTTGTCACCTCATCCCTTTAAAACCAAACACATTAATTATACAGATTCTGTGGCTGATTACGGTGGTAACTAAAATCACTGAGTACCTTACCTGCAATTAATTAGCCTCAGAACCTGTATAATTAACATGTGTTTGGTTTTAAAGGGATGAGGTGGCAACCCTATCTACACCAAACTGGCCAAACCATGTCTTTATAGAGATAGCTTTGTGCACAGAGGCACAATCATATTGGAACAGAAACGGTTCCTTCCCCAAACTGTTCCTACAAAGTTAGAAGTGCAAATTGTCTAAAATGTTTTTGTTTTCTATAGCATTAAGGTCTGATTCACGCCTTGTTTTTGCGTTTAACAAACTCCCTGACTCTTTCCAAAAATGCAGCGGCTGATAAAAGCATAGATGTGACAGTTTTTTTTAAGAAATATGTACAGTATAGACAAGTGAGCAACAATATACAAATTAAATGAACTCAACATTTGAAACAGGATGAGTTTTGTCCACCCCCAGAACAAAATTGATGCTGACATAAAAGCAAACAGGCATGTGCTATAGACCGGGCACATAGAAACCAGGATGGATTCTGGAATATGTTTTGTTGCTAACAACAGACACATTTCACATATACCAGAGAGATGAGCATGAAAACTTTACACACCTGGATTATGTAATCTTTGTCAGTTCCAAGAAGGAGGTCACAGTCAGGCCAAATCTTCTGACCACTCGTTTGACTTCCTTTTTTCTCTGTGTGAAGCGACATTTTCATATCTATCGGCGGTTGGTAGTATAAGTTACAAAAACAAGGATCGAGGCTAAGAGGAGACATTTTACCTGGAATAAGACAAATTTAACATTTGTTTCATGAAAATTTGATTATTTATTATTTTTTATAAACACAAGACCTTCTGATACTATAAAGGTGAGAGATCTAAAGGAATTTCTTTTTATTGTAAAATACCCATAGCACGGATAAGTGTCAGAGGTAGGGACAAGAAATTTTGTGTACTTTTCTACCCAAGTCCAGACTGGCCAAAGGGCACACCGGCCACTGAGCTTTGGAAGAGCGGCCTGTTGATGACCAGCCGCACAGCAGGAGGTAAGCAGCAACCGTGGCCTGGACAGAGCTAACACAGACCGCAGCTGCCGCTCACCTCCCACTTTGCGGCTATGCCTAAAGCAGGGCCAACGGAAGGAGCAGCAGTGAAGGCTCCAGTGAAAGAAGGAAGCATTGGCTGAGGACACACAGACACCTCCTCGGCCTGCCACTGCACACAGCCGCACTGAAGGGACAACAGTGGCATCTCTACAGGTCTGTAGCAGTAGTGGATTGGGCTGTCTCTTTGCTGGACGAGCTGTCTCTTTGCTGGTTGAGCTGTCTCTTTGCTGGCTGGGCTGTCTCTTTGCTGGACTAGCTGTCTCTTTGCTGGATGGGCTGTCTCTTTGCTGGATGGGCTGTCACTTTGCTGGACTAGCTGTCTCTTTGCTGGACAAGTTGTCTCTTTGCTGGCTGAGCTGTCTCTTTGCTGGATGGGCTGTCTATTTGCTGGTTGAACGGTCTCTTTGCTGGGCAGGCTGTCTCTTTGCTGGATGGGCTGTCTCTTTGCTGGTTGAGCTGTCTCTTTGCTGGATGGGCTGTCTCTTTGCTGGCTGAGCTGTGTCTTTGCTGGACGGGCTGTCTCTTTGCTGGACGGGTTGTCTCTTTGCTGTTTGAGCTGTCTCTTTTCTGGATGGGCTGTCTCTTTGCAGATTGAGAGGTCTCTTTGCTGGACAGGCTTTCTCTTTGCTGGACGGGCTGTCTCTTTGCTGGACGGGCTGTCTCTTTGATGGATGGAGTCTCTTTGCTGGATGGGCTGTCTCTTTGCTGGACGGGTTGTATCTTTGCTGGATGGGCTGTCTCTTTGCTGGATGGGCTGTCTCCTTGCTGGATGGGCTGTCTCCTTGCTGGATAGGCTGTGTCTTTGCTGGACAGGGATGTCTCTTTGCTGGAAGGGCTGTCTCTTTGCTGGACGGGCTGTCTCTTTGCCGGATGGGGATGTCTCTTTGCTATATGGGGATGTCTCTTTGCTGGATGGGGATGTCTCTTATGTCTCTTTGCTGAAATGGGCCATCTCTTAGGGGGGAATATATAAGGGGCACTGTGATTAGATTTTTAGGGGAACTGTGATATAAAGGGGACTGCGCTGTAAAGGAGCACTGTAATCAATACAGTGCCCCTTTACAGTGCAGTCCCCTTTATATTACAGTGCAGAGGACAGACTCAATATTCCATCACCAACTGCCCCCGTGAATGACCATGCACCCCTTCCCCCCGGAAACTGTTCAGTCTAAAATGCTCAGGCCTATTTTTTGTCCCAGTCTGGGCCTGCTTGTACCTATGACAATTGTAGGTGAACAATGACTGTGGATCTCTCCAAAGGAAATGCAGAAACAGAAAAAGTTCTTTCAAGAGCTGCATTTTGTTAAAACCTGTAATGATAATGTTTAGTATATGAATTCATTTTTTATATCTAACAGGTCTGTATTTACATTTACAGGGGTTAGACAACAAAATGGAAACACTACATGATTTGCAGGGGTAAAAGTGATGACATGTTTCACGTTGAAAGCAGAAGTGATGTAATATTCTTTTGTTTCCGCTGTGTGATGAGAAACGTAGCTAACAGGTGGGAAGCCTCACTTTCATCATTCACTGAGTGCGCTGATAGTATAGTCATATCATTGCAAACTGAGCTTCAAAGCTGGCAAATTGTGGGTGCCACTTAGCTGGTGCCTCTGTGACTGAAGTTGCCAATTTATTTGCTGGGTTGCGAGGTACAGTATTGTAGCACTACCCCCTTGGGAGTTGCTAGAGATTTGGGTCCCCCTATAGTCGTGCAGAGCCAGGCAACACGCATTTCCACATTAACTTGCATCTAGGAGACAATAGCCAGTCCTTGAGCTTTGTTTTGAGGTTTTATTAGGGGATTTGAACTGAGATAGGGTTAGGGGTGTGCAGGATGCCCAAGGGAACTGTGATACCGAGGACAACTTCCTGGAACTATATACAAGTTTTTTTACAGCAAAATTCCTCTTCTTGGAGAGCAAGCCAGCGTCTCTGAATGTACCACCCCAGACCCTTCTAATCCAGCTGTTCTGGGGGAAACACCTAAGCAGGGAATCCAGTGCATGTCAAAGTTAGACAGTCCCGGGTAGTTGCTAATCTGGTTTCCCACCAGAGTGCTTCTTCCCCTATCTGGCACAGGGGGTGCAGGTGTACTCATTTATTCCTTCTGCTGTGTTGCTGGTGGGTCAGTGGCTGCTGCCAGGTCTTCTAGCTGGGCTGCTCCTTCCCTGCCACACAGATGGTCCTTCCTCCAGCTTCACATCCTCATCTTCCACCTGAATTTTCTTCCAACTCTCTCCTGCTGCTGAGCAGGCTCAGTTACTCTTAAAAGCTGTCCTGGCCCCTTGAAAAACCTCCTGTTGGGGATTGGCCAGGATTCTCTAAGAGTACAGACCAGCTACTCCTCACTTCCACCCACTGCTTCCAGATCTTTCTCCAAAATTCTAAAGCAGGGGGAAATCCCACAGAGCTGGTATGCAGAGCCTCTCAACTCTAATCTAAATTTGACCCTGCTAGCTATCACACGAAAGGCTGCTACTCAGCCCTCCTAGCTAACAAATAAAGTCTAGCTCCCCCTAGCTGACTAGGAGGGTGCTACAGTATCAAAGGTTATCTCGGCATATACAGTTTCTGGGAAAACACTGTCTAATAGGCATTAGAGAGGTTGACATGGTAAACTTACTAAAAGAGAGAAAAGGACATTGCACAGGATTGTGACCCAGAATAAGAAAACAACTGCTGCAAAAGTGACTGAAGAGCTCAATCTCAGTCTTCACAGGACTCAGTCTTCACAGGACTCAGTCTTCACAGGACTGAGATTGAGCTCTGCAGTGACTTTTGCAGCAGTTGTTTTCTTATTCTGTGTCACAATCCTGCAAAATGTCCTTTTGTCTCTCCAGTTTCCTGGAAACTCTATAAGCAAACAGGTTTAAAAAAATGAATGCTATCAAGCTGAAAATCAGAAAATTAATAACAGTTTTTCTGATAGTAACAGCAATATTTGAAGAGCTGCCATAATGAATGATGTGGATCAGAAAGGGATTGCAGTCCAGTAATATGCACAGCAGTGACAGGCATATAAATACAATGGATGTCATGTCACTGGCTGAGATGCTGTCATAGCTCTCGGCTACTCATTAATATGGCATTATCGTTACACATAACAGTCTTGTCACTCACACATTTCACTGCCAGATGGGATGTGCTGTCAAACGATAGTGCAAATACATCTCTCAGAGTCATTTGTGTAAATACAGGCAGTCTTTTTTAATGTGATAAAAACAAATGAGATAAAATCATCATTAATTTTAACTGAAACAGAGAGACTGGCTTGGTTTGCATCATCTTCTCAGAAATTGGTGAACTACCAGTACTACAGCCAATGAGCTCAATTCACAAAATGTAACACAAGGGTAATTGGATTTTGTACAATTTTGTCCAATCAGTTTCTTGGAGTCCATTAAGGGGCACAGAAATTCATTGAATTCTTAGGCTGTCATCAAGAAGGAAGTCCTGGTCCTTAACCCAGAACAGATAATTCTGGTGTCCCTAATTGGACACTAAAGAAAATAGGATTTTTGCACTCACTTTCTTCAAAATCTTTTTGCTGGAGTTTATTGCAGATCACGAGAAGTCATAGAATTCTTAGCCTGTTGGGTTATACTGCCACCTACAGGAGAAATTGGTTGAAGCCCAGGAGTCTAAGAATTGCATCGCATACTAGCACATTATGAAGGACAAAGTCCTGCAGCGACATGCTGTCACCGATGCGTTGACTTCTGTCTTCACCCGGTCTTCCTTCCGGGTTCGCGGGCTGTGGTCGCTTGTTTGGCTGAGTCACGATGATGTCACTCCTATGCATGCATGTGGGAGTCTCAGCCATGCCACACAGCTTACCAGTGCCGTTCCTTCAGAGCACATGCACCGGTGATGTCACCAGCTGCAGCTCACTAGAATATCTCCTAAACGGTGCATGTTTAGGAGATATTAATTTTACCTACAGGTAAGCTTTATTATAAGCTTACCTGTAGGTAAAAATCATAAATGAGAGTTTACTACCACTTTGAAGGTCTTGTCCCCTCCCACTCTGTGAATGGACATTGAAAGGAGAAGCACTGCACTGATAATCTGATTTCTTTATCAATCTGGTCTCTCACCCTATCCTCCTATTAGCATGATCTTTGTTGGCACATGAGCAATGCAGCACAACTATTTGGGTCCTTGTGTTGCTTGTCTTTCTCCTAGTCAAGTTCTGCTTTACATGGACTGCAAAAGGCTGATACTAACTCAAATTCTGGAACTTACACTGCTTACATTTATTGCTGTATTATGGAATACAGAGCTGAAATGTGTCTTTTATATGTGTCCAAAATTCAGTATTAAATTAAATCTGGGAGGGTGACATGCATATCTAAACGCCAAAACAAAAGTGTCATATATCTGAGCTTACCAGTACACCTATATAGAGACTGCATTTGTTTCTTTATTTATCCTTTAGGTATCTCACCATCACAGTTTCACTTTAAAGTTGAATTCCAGACCTATATAAAAGACACAGTGCAGCTCTATATTGTATGGGCAGGGAGTAATACATAGACAATTATATATATATACAGTTGTGTTCAAAATAATAGCAGTCAGACATCACTAACCTGATCAATCACTGTTTTTGGTAGAAATGATATTTCTACATGGCAAATAATTTACTAGCAGGTGTAGTAGAGTAATAGAAATCCAACAGACCCAAGAGTCATGACATGCATGCTGTTGATTCTGTGTAATTGAATCACTAATTGAAAGGGGCATGTTCAAAATAATAGCAGTGTGGAGTTCTAATAGTGAGGTCATTCATTCTTTGAAAAACAGGTGACAATTATTGCCCTTATTTAAGGAAGGAAGGCAGCAAATGTTGTACATGCTGGTTACAGTGCATTTCTCTCTGAAATTCTGAGGAGAATGGCTCGTTCCAGTCAACTCCAGGTAGATCAAAGAAGGTGTAAAGTTACCTGTGAGTACTGTTACAATTAGAAGACGCCTATGTGAAGCCAAGCTATCTGCAAGAAGCCCCCGCAAAGTCCCACTGTTGAAAAAAAGACATGTGCTGAAGAGGTTACAATTTGCCAAAGAGAACATTCACTGGCCTAAAGAGAAATGGCGCAACATTTTGTGGACTGATGAAAGTAAGATTGTTCTTTTTGGGTCTAGTGGCCGGAGACAGTTTGTCAGACGACCCCCAAACACTGAATTCAAGCCACAGTACACTGTGAAGACAGTGAAGCATGGTGGTGCAAGCATCATGATATGGGCATGTTTCTCATACTACTGTGTTGGGCCTATTTATCGCATACCAGGGATCATGGATCAGTTTGAATACATCAGAATACTTGAAGAGGTCATGCTGCCTTATGCTGAAGAGGAAATGCCCTTGAAATGGGTGTTCCAACAAGACAATGACCCCAAACACACCAGTAAACATTTTTCAGTTTATATAGTGAATGTTTGAGTTTGTAAAGAAGAATACAAACACTGCTATTTTTTTGAACAGTCTAATATTCACTTGTCTTCAATTTTTTTAGAGGAACAACACAAATTTGATCTATTTTTCTTTATGTTTTGATTTGGAATAGAATGTGTAGTGTTCCAAATGCATTTGTGTGTATGGAAATAAAAGCTATTAGAAGGATTTTGAGCTTTATTCACTTTTTTCAACACACTGCTATAATTTTGAACACAACTGTATATATATATATATATATATATATATATATATATACACAGCGGGTAAAATAAGTATTGAACCTGTCACCATTTTTCTCAGTAAATATATAAATATATTTCTAAAAGTGCTATTGACATGAAATTTTCACCACGTCGGTAGCAACCCATGCAATTAATACATGCAAAGAAACCATAAACTAAATTATGTGTATTTAAATGGAATGACACAGGAAAAAAAGTATTGCACACGCTAACTGAAATGTATTTACTACTTTGTACAAAATCCTTTGTTTGTAATGACAGCTTCAAGATGCCTCCTGTATGGAGAAACTAGTTGCATGCATTGCTCAGGTGTGATTTTGGGTCATTCTTCCACACAAACAGTCTTCAAATCTTGAAGGTTCTGTGGGCCTCTTCTGTGAATTCTGATCTTTATTTCTTTCCATAGATTTTCTATTGGATTCAAGTCAGGTGATTGGCTGGGCCATTCTAGCAGCTTTATTTTCTTTCTTTGAACCCAATTGAGAGTTTACTTGGCTTTGTGTTTGGGATCATTGTCTTGCTGAAATGTCCACCCTCATTTCATCTTCATCATCCTGGGAGATGGCAGCAGATTTGTATCAAGAATATCTTGATACATTTTACCATTCATCCTTCCTTCAATGATATGAAGTTTGCCAGAACTGTATGCTGAATAACAGCCCCACACCATGATGTTCCCACCTCCAAACTTCACTGTTGGTATGGTGGTTTTGGGGCAGGGGCATACTGACAACTCATGGGGCCCCCGGGCAATAGGGGATCATGGGGCCCCTGTGACCTTGCCCAAACTCAAAAAAGCCTATGAAAAAGGAACCAAGGGCATCTCATAGGGCCCCTTACTGACCCCGGCCCTCGGGCAGTGCCCGAGTTTCCAAGTGGTCAGTCCGCCCATGTTTTGGGGTGATTTGCAGTGCCATTTCACCTCCAAACATGGTGTGTATTATGACATCCAAAGAGTTCAATTTTGGTCTCATCTGACCAGACTATATTTTCCCAGTATTTCACAGACTTGTCTAAATGTTGTGCAGCAAACTTTAAACGAGCTTCAACATGCTTTTTCTTCAGCAATGAAGTCTTGCGTGGTGAGCATGAATACAGGCCATGGTGGTTGAGTGCATTACTTATTGTTTTCTTAGAAACAATTGTACCTGCTAATTCCAGGTCTTTCTGAAGCTCTCCACAAGTGGTCCTTGACTCTTTGACAAGTCTTCTGATAATTCTTTTCATTCCTCTATCAGAGACATTCAGAAGTTTAGAAATCATTCTGTAACCAATGCTATTAGTATGTGTTGCAACAATAAGGTTGTGAAGGTCTTGAGAGAGCTCTTTGATTCTTTACATCATGAGATGTTTCTTGTGTGACACCTTGGTAATGAAACATCTTTTATAGGCCATCATTTGAGACTGAACCAGCTGATAAAATTTTTCACTGACAAGGGGCAGGAATGTTTCCTAAATACTGATAGATTTCAGCTGGTGTCTTGGCTTTCCATGTCTTTTTGCACCCCCCTTTCATCAGGTGTTCAATACTTTTTCCTTGTGTCATTCCATTTTATTACACATAACTTAATTTCTGAAGTTATTTGTTTTGGTTTCTTTGTATGTATGGATTGCATGGGTTGTTACCGACATGTGGTGAAACTTTCACATCAATAGTACCTTTAGAAATATATTTACTGAGAAAAATGGTGATGTGTTCAATACTTTTTTTTTTAAATCCAAACAACTTTTATTGCCAAGATAATAAAAAAAGAATGTAACAGTACTTACAGACTCCACAATGACATTACTGCATCAACAGGATTACTCATGAATAGAACAATGTGGATACGCAGATCCCGTATTGGACAGAATAACAGAAATAGTAAACAATCAAAACAGAGGACACAAGAATCCAAGGCCTTTTTGACAATACCTTTCTTTTTCCTTTTTTATCCTTTGTTCCTTTCCATCCAGATATAAACATAAATGGGGGAAAGGAACAAAGCCAAAAACAAGCCGACAAACAAAAAACCAAAAAAAAACAACAACATTCGGTTCACCCGAGACATCTCATCAGAGAAAATGGGGTCCGCTATCATTTGAGGAGGGACAAGCCCAGGTGTATCCAACCAACCCTGCCATACCTGCTGGAACTTACGATAGGCATTGAGATGTTGGTACGTGAGTTTTCCCACGGGAGTAACAAATTAACATAATCTATCCATTGCTTACTAGTTGGCGGAGCCGACGATAACCAATACCTTGCTATCAACTTCCTAGCCAGATAAAAAAGTCTAGATACCATAATATACACTCCTGGTTGGAACAGTTCTTGATCCAGTATCCCAAGCAGACATTGCAAGGAATCCTGGGGAACGGTATATTGCATGGGGAACGGTACTAGAGAAATAAACTGGAGAACCTCACTCCATTATCTATGTAACTTGGGGCAGCGCCAGAGCATGTGAATGAAATCGCTCTGTTGAACCCTACACCTCGGGCAATCAGGTGATTCACTCCTGCCCCACCGGTACAGTTGCACAGGGGTCCTATACGCACGATGGAGAATAAACAATTGAGGCAATTCATGAGAGGGAGAAAGAGAAACCACCAGAACAGATTCCAGGGCAGCATCCCAAACATCACCAGCAAATTCTCCAATATCCCGGGACCACTGCACCCTACCCAGAGACTAGCTTGATCCTGTACTGTGGACAAAAGCTGGGAGTATACCGGAGAAATCATGCCCTTCTTGTGGGTTGCCTGAGTATCATCCTTAAGAAAAACTGAGTATGCCAATGTGAGATTAGAGAGCGAAGACTGAGCCTGTACCGCATGGCATAGCTGAAGATATCGATAAAAATGCTTATGTGTAAATGTAAATTCCATTTGCAGTTGTGAAAAGGACTTTAGGATTGCCCCCGAATATAACTCAGATATAAATTTCAGGTCTCGATCTCTCCAGTCATGAAAACCCTCCAGTTTAGCCAGTTCTATATATTGCGGATTGTTCCACAAGGGAGTATAGGAAAGAAAGCAGGTAATATGAAAGAATACTTTTACCGCACTCCAGAAGTGCCTCAAGAGGTCCATGGTTGGAGCCATATATGTAAGGACCATTAGAGCCATCTCAAGATGAGAAAGAGCCAAAATGGTGGAATCAGGAAGGGAAATCAACCTTATAATGGGGTCAATATTATAAGATGAATCCCAGCCTACTAGTTGCTGCAATTGGGCCGCCAGGAAATAAAGTCTAGAACCGCCAACACCCCCTGACTCCTTGCCATATTGCAATGTGGACAATTTGTTGTGTACAGACCGTGAGGGGGAGATCTGCAGGATCCACAGGCATCAACACGATTTATGCCAATTCATTTTAAAGTCAGAAAATCTACCAAAATGTTCAATAAGGGACATAACAGCATCTAAGGATGTGGAAGTATCGCCCAAGTATGACAGTGTGTCATCCGCATAAAGGGATCTTTTCTGAGAGAACACCCCTTGTAAAACTAATGATGTCTGGAGATTGTCGCACCAAAATCGCCAAGGGTTCTAACGCCAAAGCGAACAAAAGAGGCGAGAGAGGGCAGCCCTGCCTCGTCCCCCTCTGCAGCCTGAATGAATCTGAAAAAACCCCATTAACCCGGATTCGGGCACTAGGGGCCGCATAGAGAAGACGCACCCAACTAATGAACTTGGAGCCAAAGCAGAAACTAGACAATACTTTCCATAGATAAAGCCATTCCACACTATCAAATGCCTTAGCTGTATCCAAAGATAAAATTGCCCTCCCCCCAAAACTGTCCACTGGAATTTGCAAATTCAGAAAAAGTCTGCAAATATTATTAGCCGTCGCTCTAGAAGGAATAAATCCCGACTGATCTTTATGTACAATATTACCAATAATCTGCGCCAGTCTAGTAGCTAGAACCCGGGCCAACAATTTAGCGTCCGTATTCAGAAGGGAAATAGGTCAGTAGGAGTCAGGTTTTAACTTATCTTTTCCAGGCTTCAACAGTACTATAATAACAGCCTCATTCATGGAGGGGGGCAAACCATTTCCATCCATGGTGGCATTCAGGACATTGAGCAAGGCGGAGGAGTTGTACACTGTATCTATTATAAATTTCAAATGGCAATCCATCTGAACCCGGGGATTTATTACTGGGGACTCACAAATTTTAGAGTTAGGACCACAGATGATCAGGGTGCCGTGTCGTGGCTCTGTGGCTTACGTATGTATTTGCAAATGTGTGCTAACTAAACCCCTGTTATAAACGCATACTGTTAGACAGGTTAATTCGGTTGTTAGCAAGCTGGCTGGCAAGTTGTCCAAGAACATTGTTCTCTCCCTCTTTTTTTCACTATGTGATGCCTGTTTATGTGTCCTTGCTTCATAAGCCAGTTATAGACTTGGGCGGGTGGCCACTTTTATGCATGTTTGATTTTTTGGTACGTGGGTGCACTAGGACCCTGGTTGCCATTGTGCTACATGCTGGGGTCCAGTGCACTCCTTTGCCTTTAAGAGGGGTGGCTCCCTCAGGTCCACCTGCCCTTGATCTATCCATTAAATGCATGTGCCTCTACTATGGGGACTCACAAATTTTAGAGTTAGGACCACAGATGATCAGGGTGCCGTGTCGTGGCTCTGTGGCTTACGTATGTATTTGCAAATGTGTGCTAACTAAACCCCTGTTATAAACGCATACTGTTAGACAGGTTAATTCGGTTGTTAGCAAGCTGGCTGGCAAGTTGTCCAAGAACATTGTTCTCTCCCTCTTTTTTTCACTATGTGATGCCTGTTTATGTGTCCTTGCTTCATAAGCCAGTTATAGACTTGGGCGGGTGGCCACTTTTATGCATGTTTGATTTTTTGGTACGTGGGTGCACTAGGACCCTGGTTGCCATTGTGCTACATGCTGGGGTCCAGTGCCCTCCTTTGCCTTTAAGAGGGGTGGCTCCCTCAGGTCCACCTGCCCTTGATCTATCCATTAAATGCATGTGCCTCTACTATGGGGACTCACAAATTTTAGAGTTAGGACCACAGATGATCAGGGTGCCGTGTCGTGGCTCTGTGGCTTACGTATGTATTTGCAAATGTGTGCTAACTAAACCCCTGTTATAAACGCATACTGTTAGACAGGTTAATTCGGTTGTTAGCAAGCTGGCTGGCAAGTTGTCCAAGAACATTGTTCTCTCCCTCTTTTTTTCACTATGTGATGCCTGTTTATGTGTCCTTGCTTTATAAGCCAGTTATAGACTTGGGCGGGTGGCCACTTTTATGCATTTATTACTTGGGGTGCCTGCTTAAGCTTCAGATAGCTCCTCAACAGTAACTGGCAAATCCAGTTCCCTCTGGTCAGTCTCCGATAAAACAGGAAAAGGGCAGGTGTCTAGGAACTGCAAAAGCTCAGAATAGGTGGCTACAATTTTTGAAGCATACAGATCGTCGTAAAAGTGATGGAAAACTCAGGATTTTCGCATGACTCGTGCAAGTCACTCCATCAGCATCCTCAATCTTGGCTATAGTGGACACCCCTTGTTTTGACTTTGCTACGAGAGGAAGAAGGTGCCCCGTACTTTCCCCCTCCTCAAAATATTTTTGTTGCAGAAAATATCGCTTCTTGTAAGCTACTTGAGTAAGCACTGATTCATAAAGGGTCTGGGCCTCTACCCAGGAGGTGCAGTTACAAGGGCTTTGGTCTTGGATCATCTGAACCTCCCGCTGCTGAACATCCAACCGTACCTTCTCCTCCCACTCCCTGGATCTACGCTTAACCGCTGAAATCTCCCTAGATAATCGAGCCCCTCAGGAAGGCTTTCATCGCATACCAAACCATTCCTGGCTGGGACAGGCCTACATTCCACTGCAGAAAGTCTGACAACTCCCCCGGAATCAACTCGGACTCCAGAAACAGTGCCAACCAAAATGGGTTCACCTTCTACAGTGGGTATAACACACCTGCAGTTTGACCCAGAAAGGGGCATGGTCAGATAGAGCCCTGGGTTCATACACAGCATCAAACACATATGGCAGGACAATCGAGTTCCCAAGGCCCAAATCTATGCGTGAAAGCCCATCATGAGTAGCAGAGAAACATGAATAACATTTTGCTGTCAGTTACTTCATCCGCCACACATCCCGGAGGCTCAGTTCCACCAATAAATTGGCAAATGGGGTAGGCTGAGAGGATAATTGTCTGTCCCTACCGCCCATCTATCCAAACTAGGGAGTAAACAATTGTTATAATCACCCAACGCCAATAGGGGAACATCAGGATGATTGGCCATAAATTAAGCTAGGCGTTTAATGACCTCTGAAGAGTAGGGTGGAGGGATATATACCACAGCTGCTATAAAGCGAAACCCATTCAAAGAACACAGCAGGAAAATATACCTGCCCTCTGCGTCAATCTACTCCTGCACATGAACAAATTGATCAGAGTTAGAGATGAGGATACACACACCTCTAAAGAACGTGGAATGGAAAGAATGGTATTGAATGGGAAATAAACAAGAGCGGAGGGTACCAACAGTGTCAGATTTCAAATGGGTTTCCTGCAAACATACTACAGACAGCTTTAAATGTTTAAGTACATGGAAGACAGCACCCCATTTGGTTCTATCACCAAGACCCCTTACATTCCAGGATAAAAATATCAATTCTTTATGGGAGACAGACATAATACATATGGAGAAAATAGGAAGGATAACACAGTTGTAGACAGATATAACGCCCCTCGGGGGGAGCGATGAGCAGATAGGCAGTAGAAGGGACCCAGATCACATGGGTCAGGAGATCACATGACCAGGAGGACAGCCTCAGGAAGCAGAAAAGACAGACCTAGTAACATGTACTCCACTAAATATAGACATCCCAGGGGAACCATAAACAAAACAAAGGAAAATACTGAAATTATTACCAACATGTAGGCCAAGAGAGTCGTAATAATAGTGACTGAAAACACTGGCAGGAGGCCAAAAGGTCCCCTCAAGACCATAAACAGGTTGGGGTTTACACAATGTCTCGTGGACAAGCATACAGCAAGTAAATGTAAGGAAAGCATAAGAGGGGAGGAGCCCCAATTTAAGCGGGAAAAAAAATTCAGGAACAAAAGGGGGGGGGGGGGAAATGTGAGAGCAATACCCTGCTGTTCTGCTGAGTTTAAGGCATTAAGGATCAACCAGGTCCCCAAGGTCAAGTTCCAGGGGAGTTTGCCAGGCGATGTTCTGCTCCATCCAACCACTACAAGGCTGCATTAGGACTATCAAAGAAGTAAAAAGCATCAACCGCAATCACTCGAAGTTTAGCTGGATATAGCATGACATATTGAAGGCCCAATGCCCGAAGATGTTTTTTGACATCCAGGAATTTTGCGTGTTGCTTTTGAAATTCCACGGAAAAATCTGGAAATAATGATACTTGAACATTATCAACTGACAGGTTGCCCTTGCTTCTGGCCCTGGAGAGAATAGTATCTCTGTCTCGATAACTGAGGAGTCTGAACAAATAGGGCCTAGGAGGAGCGCCGACTGGAGGAGCATGTGCTGGGACGTGTGCGCACATTCTACTGCAAATATGAGGGAGAATGCATCATTGCCAAAGGTAGAGGTCAGCCAGGCTTCAATAAAGGCTACAGGATTTTTACCCTCAGCACGCTCCGGGATACCCACTGTGCGCACATTGTTGCGGCGTGACCGATTTTCCAAATCTCCCAGTCTAGAGGGATTAGTAGAAACGACTGATTGCACATATCGCACGTCCCTATGTAATGGTTGCCAATCATCTTCCAGGGTACTCACTCTCCCCTCCAAGGCTGCAGTGCAATCCCGCAATTTCTGCATATCTTGACGCACCAGGGACAATTCCATCCTCATCCCCTTCACCACCCCTGTAAGAACAGCTACAGATGAGGTGCATGTAGTGACTGCGGAGAGAATCTCTCTAAGGGTGGGTTCAGGATGATCTTCAATGGAAACAGCAGTCTGTGTCCCATGAGACTGGGATGGTTGGATACTCACTGCGGAACTGCAGGATGGGATCTCTCGGTCTGTCAGTGTAAGAGGGATCTGAGTACAGCCTGCACAGTCTAAGTCTGGATCAATAGTGGAGTCCAAATGTTGTTTCTGGAAAGTTTCCCTGGTGAGTGGCCTGGCAAAGAATTTTTGAGCAGCCTCCCTCTGCTTCTCCTTGGATGCATGGATTGGGGTACCGCCATCTTGCCCAGCCGACTCAGGGAAGGCCCAAAGTGCTTTCCCCCTTTTAGCTATCTCGGATCAGGATAAATGGGGCACCAAGTGACAGCAGGGAGGTTGAAGCACACCCTGGGGACCCACAATGCCGTTTTAGCCGGAGAATGAGGTGCTCACCAAGCACACGTCCTACTGCATGCAAAGCCGGCCACGCCCCTTCCCCAATACTTATTTTACCTACTGTATATATACAGTGGGGATCGAAAGTTTGGGCACCCCAGCTAAAAATTTGTATTAATGTGCATAAAGAAGCCAAGGAAAGATGGAAAAATCTCCAAAAGGCATCAAATTACAGATTAGACATTCTTATAATATGTCAACAAAAGTTAGATTTTATTTCCATCATTTACACTTTCAAAATAACAGAAAACAAAAAAATGGCGTCTGCAAAAGTTTGGGCACCCTGCAGAATTTATAGCATGCACTGCCCCCTTTGCAAAGCTGAGACCTGCCAGTGTCATGGATTGTTCTCAATCATCATCTGGGAAAACGAGGTTATGTCAATCTCAAAAGTTTTAAATGCCCAGACTCATCTGACCTTGCCCCAACAATCAGCACCATGGGTTCTTCTAAGCAGTTGTCTAGAAAACTGAAACTGAAAATAGTTGACGCTCACAAAGCTGGAGAAGGCTATAAGAAGATAGCAAAGCGTTTTCAGATGTCAATATCTCTGTTCGGAATGTAATTAAGAAATGGCAGTCATCAGGAACAGTGGAAGTTAAAGCAAGATCTGGAAGACCAAGAAAAATATCAGACAGAACAGCTCGCAGGATTGTGAGAAAAACAATTCAAAACCCACGTTTGACTGCACGATCTCTCCAGAAAGATCTGGCAGACACTGGAGTTGTGGTACACTATTCCACTATAAAGAGATACTTGTACAAATATGGTCTTCATGGAAGAGTCATCAGAAGAAAACCTCTTCTACGTCCTCACCACAAAAATCATCGTTTGAACTTTGCAAATGAACATATAGACAAGCTTGATGCATTTTGGAAACAAGTTCTGTGGACCGATGAGGTTAGAATTTAACTTTTTGGCCGGAATGAGCAAAGGTACGTTTGGAGAAGAAGGGGCACAGAATTTAATGAAAAGAACCTCTGTCCAACTGTTAAGCATGGGGTTGGATCAATCAGGCTTTGGGGTTGTGTTGCAGCCAGTGGCACAGGGAACATCTCACGAGTAGAAGGAAAAATGGATTCAATAAAATTTCAGCAAATTTTGGATGGTAACTTGATGCCATCTGTGAAAAAGCTGAAGTTAAAGAGAGGATGGCTTCTACAAATGGATAATGATCCTAAACACACCTCAAAATCCACGGGGGATTACATCAAGAGGCGTAAACTGAAGGTTTTGCCATGGCCTTCACAATCTCCTGACCTCAACATAATTGAAAATCTATGGATAGACCTTAAAAGAGCAGTGCGTGACAGACAGCCCAGAAATCTCAAAGAACTGGAAGACTTTTGTAAGGAAGAATGGGCAAAGATACCTCAAACAATAATTGAAAGACTCTTGGCTGGCTACTAAAAGCGTTTACAAGCTGTGATACTTGCCAAAGGGGGCAGTACAAGATATTAACTCTGCAGGGTGCCCAAACTTTTGCAGACGCCATTTTTTTGTTTTCTGTTATTTTGAAAGTGTAAATGATGGAAATAAAATCTAACTTTTGTTGACATATTATAAGAATGTCTAATCTGTAATTTGATGCCTTTTGGAGATTTTTCCATCTTTCCTTAGCTTCTTTATGCACATTAATACAAATCTTTAGCTGGGGTACCCAAACTTTCGATCCCCACTGTATATATACACACACACACGGTATGCAGCCAAAAGAATGTGGATAGCATATACCTAGGGTATACCAGCCTCCGATGTTTTGGGAAGGCTTTCCACAAAATTTTGGAGTTTGTCTGTGGGAATTTGTGCCATTTCAGCCAGCCAAAAGATCATTTGTATGGTCAGGTACTAATACTGGACAAGAAGACCTGGCCTGCAGTCAATTAATTCCAATTCATCCCAAAAAGGTATTCAGTAGGGTTCCTCCACACTAACTCATCAAACCATATCTTTATGGAGATGGCTTTGTGCACAAAGGTACAATCATGCTGGAACAGAAAATGGTCTTCTTTGTGTTTTAATTTTAACACATTTCTGTGTTTGTTTCATTTTATGAAACGATGCTTGCAATGTAAAAAAATCTATTTCTGGTATAATACACATTACCTATTGATTACCAAAAAGAAAACAAGAGGTTTCTAACCACTATTAGGTCACTACATTCCAACTCTTTCTTGTTCGCTTGTTACATAATCTTAGGTAATAGGATTATTCCTACCAGCCATGTTCTAGATATAAAAATTTAACTTTTATTTAAACATATTTAAAACCATTTTTAAATGCCACATTTTTTCCACAAGCACTGTCACAGTCATTCTTAAAGGTCAACTCCGGGCAACCGATAAAAATTAACCCTTGCAGACTGGTTTAATTGCCCGTTTACTGTAGGTCTAAGGCAACAAAGAAAGAAAATTTACTTACCCGATCCTCCCCTTACAAAATTAAGTTCTCTTGGCAAAATGTTAGACATTATTTTGGAGACAAGACCCAGCAATAGATAAGTTAATTGCGGAACATACCAGACAGGTCAGGGATAAAGTTGTGGATATGTTTAACGCAGGGTTAGGATATAACAAAATATCCCAAGCTTTGAACATCTCATGGAGCCATGTTCAATCCATCAAAATGGAAAGAGTATGGTATAACTGCAAACAACATGGCCAACCACCTAAACTGACAGGCCGGGCAAGGAGAGCATTAAATCAGAGAAGCAGCCAAGAGGCCCATAGTAACTCTGAAAGAGCTGCAGTGATCCACAGATCAGGTGGGAGAATCTGTCCACAGGATAACTATTAGTTGTGTAATCCACAAAGCTGGCCTTTATGGAAGAGTTGAGCTGCAGAACACAATTCATCACTTCCCTTAATAAAAGCACCACCTAGTGTACACCAAGCACATAGCTAGGCACACACTTAACTCTTTGATCACCCTAGATCAGGGTACCTCAAACTTTTTAAACAGGGGGTCAATTCACTGACCTTCACACTGTTTAGGGGCCGGACTATAGTTTGAAAAAACAATGAATACATTCCTATGCACACTGCAGATATCTTATGCACACTGCAAAAAAACAGGAAAGAACAATACAATATTTAAAATGCACTGTACTCTGTAACATACTTTACACCAAAATACACTGTAATGCACTTGACACCGCAATGCACTGTACTCTAACACACTGGATATTGCAATGCACTGTACCTGGTGCCTGGTGTGCTCTCCTCCTCCTCTCCTGTTGCTCTTCTGGCTGCAGCGGGTGAAATCAGGGTCTTCCAGGCTGCTGCTCGCCGGGTCCTTGCGGTCGAGGACCCAGCGAGTGGCCTGGCTATTTGCCAGCGCCATTATTTCCTTCTCAGCTGGCCCAGCGGGCCAGGTAAATGACTTTGGTGGGCCGTATGTGGCCCGAGGGCTGTAGTTTGAGGACCCCTGCCCTAGATGTTAACCCTTTCCCAACCAGTGTCATTAGTACAGTGTCAGTGCATATTTTTAGCACTGATCACTGTATTAGTGTCACTGGTTCCCACAAAGTGTCAGTTAGTTTAAAAATGTCCGCCCCAATATAGCAGTCCCGCTATCAATCGCTGATCATCGCCATTACTAGTTTAAAAAATAAATAAATAAAAATTCCAGCATATGTACCAGAGTTTGTAGACGCTATAACTTTTGTACAAATTAATCAATATACACTTATTGGGATTTTTTACCAATAATATGTAGCAGAACACATTTTGGTCTAAATTTATGAAGAAATTTGATTTTTAAAATGTTTGTCTTGGATATGTTTTATAACAGAAAATAAAAAATATTGTTTTTTTCCAACATTGTTAGTCTTTTTTTGTTTATAGCACAAAAACTCAAAACCACAGAGGTGATAAAATACCACCAAAAGAAAGCTCTATTTTTTGGGTACTGCATTGCATGACCGCTCAATTGTCAGTTAAAGTAATGCAGCGCCGTATTGCAAAAAATGGCCTGGTCAGGAAGGGGGGTAAATCTTCTGGAGGGGAAGTGGTTACTATCACATATATAGCTAGATCACATATCAATGTATTCAATGTAATTTGTAGGTAGCTGTTTGTAAGAAATGTGTTATTTGTATGCATTTGTGAGAGACGTGTTACAAGCATATTGTAATTTCAGTTTATGTGATTGTATTGCAGTTTTACAGAACTATTCACAGAAGTAAATTCAGTTTTGGAATGAAACACAAGGATGCATTTGTCAGTTTTGTTAGCTAGCTTTCGGTTAACCGTTAGTAAGACAGCACACACTTGGATGCGAAGATAATGAAACTGATATACAAACATACCTATTGTCTGCTTAAATCCATCCACTATGCCCCGTATGTGAAGGTCAAACTCATGTTTGGTCGGAAACACATAAACTTTCTTTGAAACACCTGAAGGCCTACAAAATAAAAAAAAACAAACATAATTTTAATGGATAAGTGTTTAGTCAAATGGGTTCACAGGTGTGTGGTTGGTAGTCTCAGGCCACATTCCCATGCAACACAGTGGCTAAATGGTTAGCACTTCCGCCTGGCAGTACTAGGGTCATTGGTTGGAATCCCAACCATGGCACCACCTGCCTGGAGTTTGCATGTTCTCCTTGTGCCTGCGTGGGTTTCCTCCGGATACTCTGGTTTCCTCCCACACTCCAAAGAGATGCTGACAGATTAATTGGATCCTGTCTAAACTGGCCCTAGTATGTGTATGTACGAATGTGAGTTAGGGACCTTAGATTGTACACCACTTGAGGGTTAGGGACTGATGTGACTGTACAATATGTATGTAAAGCGCTGTGTAAATTGATGGTGCTATATAAGTAATAATAATAATAATAATAATGCTCTGACATAGGAAGAGCTGTCATTGACAGCAGTGAGTGGAGAGTTTGCTACCAAACATGCTAGGTCTAAGGATTAAGTACAAATGTTTATTTGGATAGTCAAACATGACTTTTTGTTTTCGCAGAGAGCCTTCATCTTGATCCTCACCTTGCAGAATCAATATCATCTTCCGCCTCGTCATCCTCCTCTTCACTGCATTCTTCAGAAACTAAAATATGAAAATATGTACACAATATAATGGATAAAACAGCCAGCTCCATCATACAGCTTCTGTACAGTAAGAGTCAAAGACATGTGAACACTTGGGCTTGTTAACACAATGAGTTAACAGAAATAATCTATATGAATACCACACAATCAGTCTTACCTAATGCTGGGTACACAAAGGAAGTTTTTTATTTTTGTTCAATCGAGTGGGCTGAACAAAAAAAAAAACATACAGATTGGCGTACTAACACATTTGATGTCAGTGCAGCAATCTCCCTGTTGAGCTATTGTGTTCTGACAGGGGGACCACCCTGACCCCCCCTGCCAGGACACACTGATCAGTGCTTGCAGCCACTGGCTTCTGTCGGATGAGGAGCTGTACACATGGACCAAATGGCGGCCGGTTCCTGCCGGACCAACTGTTTTCGGCAAATTTTCGTCCCGTGTATGCTGTGCATCTTATCCCTCACCCCCTACTACTGCTTCCCCTGTGGTTTTTGTCAGTAAATTTTGGTAGTTGAAATGACAAGTAAGTCTTGATCTCTAGCCACTGATGTTTACATTGAAGGTAGAACAATGTTAGAAATGCTGTTCAGTTGCTTAACTGAGAAATATAATGTAACCACATCATTGTTTTACTTACTCTGATTCATTTATAGTCAAATCAAATAGGTCACCTTTGATCTGCGGTTAAAGCAACCTTACAAGTAACAAAATTTTTTTTTTTTTTTTTAAGTATTCCTGTTTAACCCCTTATTAACCCTAGTCACGCCAAATATTTTTTTAATGTTATCAAACCATTAATATTTATATTTTTTGTTTGTTCATTTTTTGTGATTTCTTCTGTACCAGAATCATAATTTTTAGTGTCACTATAAATGGGGCAAATGAAAAAATATAATGTTTGTTTTTTTATCTAGTTACACTAATATTTTAAACTGACACCGACTACCAATAAAGTGGTAAAAAGTGTGTTATTTTGTTACATCTTTTATTCTATAGATTGCAAAGACAATAAAATATTTTGCAAGGCAGTATTAGGAAAACAAAGCCTTGTGTATCCTGAAAAAATGATGTGTATTGCTTTGTAATCCTAATTAATGACAAAGGTATTAGTGAATAAACAAGGCCGTATACAGGTACGAAAGCTGAAATGTTTTACTAACTTCTCATAATGAAACTAAGGGGACAGGAAGTGAAGGAAAATCTCCCCAAGGGGGCCACAGACAGCAATTAAACCTAAACTCCAGCCTTGCATAGTTGTACAGGCTGCTCTTCTGTACTGATTCTGATTTATCTGCACAATAAGAGTCCCTAACAATGTGTATTAGAAACTGCAACAAGTTACTTAGAGCCTGCTTTATTTCTTGGCTGGAGGACATCCAGCATCATCTAGTCCCAGCTTACTATTCCTGGCCTACCCCTTTCATTCATTGGATTTCAGTTATTTCACACCTGGGGGCTCAGCATCACACGTGGAGATTACCTAGGGTGGTCTGGATGCAACTGCAGTCTGCTGAGGAATGCGCAATCCCCCAGACTGACATCCACACATCAAGGCGTTTTGATTGCATAACTACTCCCAAGAGCCACCTCACTGCTTGCATCAGGGCTGATGGCAGGGTGCTGCGATGTTTTAGGAAGCTATGTACAGCAGCCTGCCAACCCCTCCCAGCAGCCATGGTCTAAATGCATAACATAGAGAAGTATAGTAACCCAGTGATGATGTCTGGGTCTAAAATAGAGTATGTAAAGAAAATAGAAAATGTTGTCAACATGTTGAAGTAGTGCGTTCTTAATGTGGTGCACATATCACTGGATTATATACAAAATACAGGCAGCCATTTTGTAAACTGAATCCATAATCTAGACCAGTGGTCTCCAAAATGTGGCCCTGGGGCCGGATGCGGCCCTTTGCTTGCCTTTATCTGGCATTATGTGGCATCATTCCTGCCACTGACACCAATATGGGGCACTACTCCTTCCAATGAAAACAACAATGGGGCATAATTCCTTCCACTGACAACAGAAATGGGGCACAATTCTCCCACTGATACCAATTATTTCTCCCCCTATTACCAAAGATTGGGCATAGCTTACTCCAACTGGGCACAGTCCGGCCCCCCTAAAGTCTGAAGGACAGTAAACTGGCCCTTTCTTTAGAACGTTTGGAGACTTCTGATCTAGACTTAAGCCTAGTACACACGATTAGAAAATTGTACAAAAAATACCGCTTTCGATACCGCGATCGTAAAATAATCTGAATGTTAGTACACGGCTTTCATCTGACATTCGAAGGGACATGCACGAAAAGTTTTTGTTTAATCAGTAAAGTTTTCATCCAAAAATACAACACAAATACATCACAAAACATGACATCACTTCTGAATTTTGTCCAATGAGAATTCTCGCGATTTTAGTAACCTTTTAATTATTAACCCCTTTAAGCCGGCTGCACACAAATGTGCGGCCTCCCGGTGTCTGGGCCTAGACACCGAGCGGTCGCACATTTGCATTCAGGTAAGAAAACACATATGTACTGAGAGCGCGTGCCCTGCGCGCTCCCAGTACCCATGTCCGGTACTCACGGAAAGGTCCCGGTCTGCTCTTTCGATCGGGACATTTCCCGATCATGTGACCGCCGTGACGTGCCGTCACGGCGGGCATATGATCCCTAAACCCTGCCCCGCCTCCTGGCTTCTGAAACTTTTAAAGGGCTGGCGGGAAGGGGTTAATATGAGACTAGCATCCAAAAAATAAATTCGTCCAATATTCTCATCGAGTGTACGGGGCTTTACTTCAGCGGGAACTTTAAAAGTTACATTGCTAGTAAACGGTCACTAGTTTCCACAAAATGGCTGACATTGCTGTGTGATGATGACTGGTGTAATGTTCTGTGACCAGAAAAACCTCATCAAATTAAGTTACCTGAGGACTGCTCTTCTTTCTGCTGAAACGTCACTTGTTTCTTCTCTCCCATATTATTGTTTGTTATTTTATTGGTTCTTAAAGTCAGCTGTTCGTTGTCTTCACCAATCCCATGTGGAAAAGATGAGGTAGATGTATAGCTTGTGGACATTGTCTGCTTCAGGTCTGACAGAGAGCACAGGCCCAAACTCACCTCAAAGATTGCTACTGCCTTTTGCTTTCCCACTATATTCCTTTGAATTTCACTCAGAACCTAAAATGAACTCAGCAAAGTTACTGCTGCGGCTCAGTGGCTGCTTAACTACATGAAAAGGAATGAATATTGATGAAAGTAAAAAAAGACAGTGCTAGATCAAACCATTTCTGGCACTTTTTATTTACATGTTACAATCAGCATCTTTTGCTAGAAAATATCTTAGAACCTCCAAACATTATATATTTTTTTAAAGCAGAGGCCTTAGAGAATAAATTGGGGGGTATTGCAATTTTTTATGTCACACTGTATTTGCACAGAGGTTTTTCAAACACAATTTTTCTGGAAAACTTTTTTTTTTTTTATTTTAATGCAAAAAAACAATACATAACTATATTTTTAGTAAAATATAAAAGATGATGCTACACTGAGTAAATAGATACCAAACATGTTACGCTTTAAATATGCACACGCCCGTAAAATGGCGACAAACTACGTACATTTTACCAGGGGTGGACTGACCATTTGGAAACTCGGCACTGCCCGAGGGTCCGGGGTCAGTAGGGGGCCACATGAGATGCCCCTGGTACCTTTTTCATAGGCTTTTTTGAGTTTGGACAAGGACACAGGGGCCCCATGATCCCCTATTGCCCGGCGGCCCCATGAGTTGTCAGTCCACCCCTGCATTTTACTATCCATAGACAACGCTTTGCAGGTTACCACTGTAGATATACAGAGGAGGTCTAGAGCTAGAATTACAGCCCATGTTCTGACGTTCGCAGTGTTACCTCACATGTGGGATGATTGCTGTTTGCGCGTGTGCAGAACCGACACATACGTTCGGCTTTGTGCACAAACATGGGTGGACAGGGGCACTTTAACCACTTCCCGTCTGTTTATAAACGTCCTCCTCGCTTCCCTGCCCTGGGAGCGCACTGCACCACGATCCAGATGACACCGCAAAATACCGATTGCTGTACAGGACCTCTGTGTGAGGTCTCGATCATGTGACCACTGGTGGGCCAATCACTGATCACATGAATAGTAGTAAGCAAGATGTCACTTCTGACATCATTGCTTACTACTAGTGAAATCTGTGAACGATCACAGAGGTAACATGGCACAGGGCTATTCACAACAGCCTTGTACCATGTGACAAGCTGTGACCAATCATAGCTCTCACAGTATTTCTCAATGGGTTGGACCCCCCTTTGCCTTCAGAACTGCCTTAACCTCCCTAGCGGTCTGATTATGTCCATATTTCTGTGCTCAAAGCGGTAAATTTTTTTGCATGTAAATATGTATTTTTTTTTATTGTAGGCCTGTAATTTTTGGGAATAACTCACTGAAATCTGTCCGAACAAGAGTCTAGTAAACATCCCGGGTATGTTACAATTTGAAACACGAAATCATGAATTAAAATTTAATAATCATAAAAAATAATATAATAATAAATTTAATTCAATAATATAATCAAACCAAAAACACTGAATTTTGAAATATAGCGCCAAGTTCGCACATCACTGAGCAAAGTCGCAAAATCATTTTCAGTGTCTGATGACGAATTTCCCCACGAATCATTATCACTCAATTCTGCAAATGGTTCTGATTTACTATCTCTGTTCTCTAGCTGGTCTAAAACCGATTTTGACCTAAAGGGACACTTTTTGGACGCCATGGACATTTTTCAGTTTCCAGGCAGAAAGAACAGTAAAAATGCAGGCAGGGCACAGGACAAAGCACTCGGGACAAAATGTATGTGAAATGGTTTGATACAGTAATGTTTTACTATGTTATTTTAGTGAATTTAGTGAATGTCACTTTTTGTCATTTTCAAATTTCCCGCCGCTCTATCCCCGTACGTCCTGACGTCGCAGGGGACAGAACCCAGAAGAGAGATGCCGACATCGGCCGGAGAACAATACAGGGGGCTCTGCAGGAGGGACATCGCGGGAGCGCAGGATAAGGTAAGAGAAGAACTGATCCCGGAGCAGCACCGCATGGTAAGCCCAAGTGTAGCTCGGGGTTACCGCTTGTGGTACTGAAACTTTACCCCGAGCTACACTCGGGAATACCTCCAGGGAGGTTAATTCTACATGGCATAGATTCAACAGTGTTGGAAACATTCCTCAAAGATTTTGGACCACATTAACACGAGTTACTGTTGCCTTTCTATCATCTTGAACCAGTCTGCCCATTCTTCTCTGACCTCTAACATCAGCAAGCATTTTTGTCCATACAACTGCCACTCGCTGAATATTTTCCCTCTTTCGGGCCATTCTCTGTAAACCTTAGAGATTGTTGTGCATGAAAATCCCAGTAGATCAGCAGTTTTTGAAATATTCAGACCAGGTCGTCTGGCACCAAAAACCATGCCATGTTCAAAGTCACTTAAATACCCTTTCTTTCCCATTCTGAATCTCGGTTTGAACATCAGCAAGTCATCACCACATCTAGATTCCTAAATGCATTTGCTTGCGGGTCCCGAAAGGGATTTGCGATACTTATCCAGGCTGTATACAACTGTGTTGGTTTGGGCAGAGTATATGTGAGTGAAATATTTTAACATGGTTGGTCAACAGCTGGATAGTTTTCCAGAAACACCATATAGATGCAACTGGAGGCACTTATACTGATGTGGCATTATTAAGCTAAATTTGATTTCTCTGAGGTGAGAGTTCTGTGAGCACTGAGGTGACACCGCCTGCATGGTTATAGCACTTATCTAATGGTGCGGGTTTTGAGCACATGAAGAAGCAAATGAGCTATGAAGAGTTGGATTGTTCAAATTATCACTGATTATTTCACATAATATAGACTTGGTTTATGGACATTCATTTAATATTTAGTGTACAGTTGCAAGAAAAAGTATGTGAACCCCTTGGGATTACGTGGAGTTTTGCATGAATTGGGCATAAAATGTGCTCTGAACGTCATCTAAGTCACAACAATAGAAGAACACAGTCTGCTGAACATAATACTACACAAACATTAGATGTTGCCATGGTTTAATTGCACATAACATGTAAACATTCATAGTGCAGGGAGGAAAAAGTATGTGAGGCCCTAGCTTAATGACTTCTCCCAGAGCTAATTGGAGCCAGGAGTGAGCCAACCTTGACTCCAATCAGTGTGATGATATTGGATGTGTTGCTGACAGCTGTCCTGCCCTTAAAAAACACACAACTGTTTTCAGTTTACTGGTTTCAAGAAGCACTGTCTGATGTGAACTATGCCTCACAGAAAAGAGCTCTCAGAAGACCTACGATCAATAATTGTTGACTTGCATGAAGCTGGAAAGGGTTACAAAAGTATCTCCAAAAGCCTTGATGTTCATGTGTCCACGGTAAGACAGACTGTCTACAAATGGAGAAAGTTTAGCACTGTTGCTACTCTCCCTAGACGTGGTCATCCTGTAAAAATGACTGCAAGAGCACAGCGCAGAATGCTGCATGAGGTAAAGAAGAATCCCAGAGTGTCATCTAAAGACCTACAGAAATCTCTGGCACATGCTAACATTTTTGTTGACACATCTACAATAAGGAAAACATTAAACAAGAATGGAGTACATGGGAGGACACCACGGAGGAAGCCATTGCTGTCCAAAAAGAATATTGCAGCACGTTTGAAGTTTGCAAAAGAGCACCTGGATGTTCCACAGCACTACTGGCAAAATATACTGTGGACAGATGAAACCAAAACTGAGTTGTTTGGGAAGAACATACAACACTATGTGTGGATAAAAAAAGGCAAAGCGATTAAGAGAGCGATTCACACCAGACATCCCAAGAATATTGCTACACTGAAACAGTTTTGTGAAGAGGAGTGGTCCAAAATTACTCCAGATCGTTGTGCAGGTCTGATCTGCAACTACAGGAAACGTTTGGTTGAGGTTATTGCTCATAATAATAACTTAAGTTATTAAGTCCAAAGGTTCACATACTTTTTCCTCCCTGCACTGTAAATGTTTACATGTTATGTGCAATTAAACCATGGCAACATCTAATGTTTGTGTAGTATTATGTTCAGCAGACTGTGTTCTTCTATTGTTGTGACTTAGATGACGTTCAGAGCACATTTTATGCCCAATTCATGCAAAACTCCACGTAATCCCAAGGGGTTCACATACTTTTTCTTGCAACTGTATACTACACTCTATACCAGTGTTTCTGAACCTTTTTCCAGTCGGGGCGCCCTTGAAAAGTATTTTCAGTTATGAGGCACTCCTGTTCAAGGCTTGGTTCACGTTACTGTGTGTCGCGGAATGCACGCGAAAACGTGCTCATTCCTGACACGCAGACAAATGATCTGCTCTTTAGGGATACTCCATACACTGGCAAACGCGGGGTGTTTTTGGTGTGGTGCAATTTTAAAACTAAGGTAAGGGATGACTTTCCCTGCATTTTCACACAGCCACACAGATGTGAACCAAGTGCCTGTTCACCTGTGAGGTTGGAGGGCGGTAAAGCCACGCAATTGAGCTTCTTTTACCACCCCCAACTGCTCCCCCTTTAGCTGCAGAAACAGCAGCTGGGGATATACACATGTAGAAGTAGAGAGCACAGAAGACACTCCCCTTCCCTTTGCTTTCACTTTGCTCAGCGGTCTGACGGCTCCCAGTGTCGGCATACAGTGCGGCAGGGGATCGGGAGCTCAGGCTCAAGTGACCGCCATTCTCTCCATGGCACCCTTGAAGACCTCTGGCGGCACCCTGGTTGAGAAAGGCTGATCTATACATCTTCATATATGTTTTTTGTTTCATTTATTTATTTGTTTTATTTATGTTTATAGTTTAGTTGTGGGAACACAATTTAATGCCAGCAGCAGCTCCATTTCACTACTATTAGTCTTCACTCTTTCTTTTTTTGCAATTCACTAGGTAGCGCAGGAGATTTTTTTGATTTTGTTATTACAAATTCTATACTCTCTCTAACCTTAACCACTATGCCTGAAATGACACAGAAATGTTTCGGCAGAAAGTACACCTTAAAGTGGTTCTAAAGGGTCAAGGTTTTTTACCTTCATTCATTCTATGCATGAAGGTAAAAAAAACCTGTGTACAGCGGCCTCCCGCAATCCTTACCTGAGCTGCCTCCGATCCAGCGATAGCCTCGGCTGTATGGGGACGCTCCCTCCTCATTGGCTGAGACAGCAGTGGGAGCCCATTGGCTCTCGTTGCTGTCAACCACAGCCAGTGAGCCAATGAGGAGAGAGCAGAGGGCATGGCCAAGCCATGGCTCTATGGGTCTTATGGACGCACAGAGCAATGGCTCAGGAGTGAGCACGTAGCAGTGCCCCCAGGGCAAACAGCTTTCTCTGGGGGCACTGCTTGAGGGGGAGGATCCAGAGCGCTGGCGTGGGGCCTGAACAGAAAAGGATTGGGGCAGCTGTGTGCAAAACTACTTCACAGAGCAGGTAAGTATAATAGAGATGAGCGAATCGAACTTGGCGAAGTGGAATTCGTTTCGAATATTAGGAAAATTTCGATTCGCGACGAATCCGAAAATTAGCAGACTTCGGATGCGCGAATCGAAATTTTTCCTAAAATGGCGGCGACATGTGCGGCGACGGAGCGGGGATCTCTGGGAAGGCGCGCAGACAAGGCGCGCTGACCCATAATGCATTCATTCATGACATGTGATCGCATTAGCCAATCAGCAGCCAGCCAGCCAGCACTGTGTAATGGTCGAGCTATAAATTGCGGCCATTTTAGAATTCTCCATTTGCCTCCAGTCATTCAAGAGAGGCAGACCTGGCTGTATTGAGGGAGAGAGTTAGGGACACAGAAACGTTACTTAGGGCCACAGAAACGTTACTTAGGGCCACAGAACCGTTACTTAGGGCCAAAGAAACGTTACTTAGGGCCACAGAAACGTTACTTAGGGCCACAGAAACATTACTTAGGGCCACAGAATCGTTACTTAGGGCCACAGAAACGTTACTTAGGGCCACAGAAACGTTACTTAGGGACACAGAACCGTTACTTAGGGCCACAGAAACGTTACTTAGGGACACAGAATTGTTACTCAGGGACAGACACAGAATTGTTACTGAGGGACACAGAATTTTTACTGAGGGACACAGAATTGTTACTGAGGGACACAGAATTGTTACTCAGGGACAGACACAGAATTGTTACTCAGGGACAGACACAGAATTGTTACTCAGGGACAGACACAGAATTGTTACTGAGGGACAGACACAGAATTGTTACTGAGGGACACAGAATTGTTACTGAGGGACACAGAATTGTTACTGAGGGACACAGAATTGTTACTCAGGGACAGACACAGAATTGTTACTGAGGGACACAGAATTGTTACTGAGTGACACAGAATTGTTACTCAGGGACAGACACAGAATTGTTACTGAGGGACACAGAATTGTTACTGAGGGACACAGAATTGTTACTGAGGGACACAGAATTGTTACTCAGGGACAGACACAGAATTGTTACTGAGGGACACAGAATTGTTACTGAGGGACACAGAATTCTTACTGAGGGACACAGAATTGTTACTCAGGGACAGACACAGAATTGTTACTCGGACAGACACAGAATTGTTACTGAGGGACACAGAATTGTTACTCAGGGACAGACACAGAATTGTTACTCAGGGACAGACACAGAATTGTTACTCAGGGACAGACACAGAATTGTTACTGAGGGACAGACACAGAATTGTTACTGAGGGACACAGAATTGTTACTGAGGGACACAGAATTGTTACTCAGGGACAGACACAGAATTGTTACTGAGGGACACAGAATTGTTACTGAGTGACACAGAATTGTTACTTAGGGACAGACACAGAATTGTTACTGAGGGACACAGAATTGTTACTGAGGGACACAGAATTGTTACTCAGGGACAGACACAGAATTGTTACTGAGGGACACAGAATTGTTACTCAGGGACAGACACAGAATTGTTACTCAGGGACAGACACAGAATTGTTACTCGGACAGACACAGAATTGTTACTGAGGGACACAGAATTGTTACTCGGGGACAGACACAGAATTTTTACTCAGGGACAGACATAGAATTGTTACTCAGGGACACAGAATTGTTACTGAGGGACACAGAATTATTACTCAGGGACAGACACAGAATTGTTACTCAGGGACAGACACAGAATTGTTACTCAGGGACAGACACAGAATTGTTACTCAGGGACACAGAATTGTTACTGAGGGACACAGAATTGTTACTCAGGGACACAGAATTGTTACTCAGGGACAGACACAGAATTGTTACTCAGGGACAGACACAGAATTGTTACTGAGGGACACAGAATTGTTACTGAGGGACACAGAATTGTTACTGAGGGACACAGAATTGTTACTCAGGGACAGACACAGAATTGTTACTCAGGGACAGACATAGAATTGTTACTCAGGGACAGACACAGAATTGTTACTGAGGGACACAGAATTGTTACTGAGGGACACAGAATTGTTACTTAGGGACACAGAATTGTTACTGAGGGACACAGAATTGTTACTCAGGGACAGACACAGAATTGTTACTGAGGGACACAGAATTGTTACTCAGGGACAGACACAGAATTGTTACTGAGGGACACAGAATTGTTACTCAGGGACACAGAATTGTTACTCAGGGACACAGAATTGTTACTCAGGGACAGACACAGAATTGTTACTGAGGGACACAGAATTGTTACTCAGGGACAGACACAGAATTGTTACTGAGGGACACAGAATTGTTACTGAGGGACACAGAATTGTTACTCAGGGACAGACACAGAATTGTTACTGAGGGACACAGAATTGTTACTGAGGAACACAGAATTGTTACTCAGGGACACAGAATTGTTACTCAGGGACAGACACAGAATTGTTACTGAGGGACACAGAATTGTTACTGAGGGACACAGAATTGTTACTCAGGGACAGACACAGAATTGTTACTGAGGGACACAGAATTGTTACTCAGGGACACAGAATTGTTACTGAGGGACACAGAATTGTTACTCAGGAACACAGAATTGTTACTCAGGGACACAGAATTGTTACTGAGGGACACAGAATTGTTACTCAGGGACACAGAATTGTTACTCAGGGACAGACACAGAATTGTTACTGAGGGACACAGAATTGTTACTGAGGGACACAGAATTGTTACTCAGGGACACAGAATTGTTACTCAGGGACACATAATTGTTACTCAGGGACAGACACAGAATTGTTACTGAGGGACACAGAATTGTTACTCAGGGACACAGAATTGTTACTCAGGGACACAGAATTGTTACTCAGGGACACAGAATTGTTACTGAGGGACACAGAATTGTTACTCAGGGACAGACACAGAATTGTTACTCAGGGACAGACACAGAATTGTTACTGAGGGACACAGAATTGTTACTGAGGGACACAGAATTGTTACTGAGGGACACAGAATTGTTACTGAGGGACACAGAAATGTTACTCAGGGACACAGAATTGTTACTCAGGGACAGACACAGAATTGTTACTCAGGGACACAGAATTGTTACTCAGGGACACAGAATCGTTGAATTAAAGAGTATGTCAGACAACATGCAGAGGAGTGGCAGAGGAGGCAATGTTTTAGGAGCGAGCAGACGTGGCAGCAGAGGAAGGGGTCGAGGCAGCACTAGTCGCAGCCAGAGGCCAGTGCTCCCGGTGTCATCCAGCGGTCGTGTCTCCACCGACAACCCTGCCGTCATCGATTGGTTGGCTCGGTCGTCTTCCTCTTCCCAGGTCACCTCTGACACCTACAGCCAACGGTCGGTGGGTACGTCAGACACAACCGTTAGTTGGCATGGCCCGGGAGCAAGCCCACTGAAATCACGTGTCCTCTACCTGCCCCTGTCCTTTGGTGTTCCCTCACCAAGCGAAGTATCGCATGCTGTGGGCTCAGCCCCACTGTACAGTGAGGAAGAGCTAACAGAGGGCGGTCAGGAACGGGGGGAGACATCCGCCTCTTCAGCAGCCAGGCGAAGAAGTAGTGGCGAGGAGAGTGGCTCGGTAGCCGGTCTAGAGACAGGTCTGTCTCCTGACCCACACGCAGCCGAGGGGGCTAGTAGTGAGGCGGAGACCCTAATTGATGATGATGAGGCTGATCGCACTTGGCAGCCTCGTCGTCATCAGGCTATTGCTTCCGCATCATCAGGAGAAGAGGGTGGCAGCTTGGCAGCGAGCAAAACAGTCGGTGGGTTGCCCAGGAGGCAGCAGGGTCGCAGCAGTGTCAGTGGAGGCAAACGGCCACGGAGTAGAGCACCAGCTCCACTGCAGCCTACCACCACGGCCAGTAGTGGTGCCGCTGTGCACGGAGGAAGTAGCAGTCAGCCAGTGAGGAGTATCGGGGGCAAAGTTTCCTACTCGGCGGTGTGGCAATTTTTCGTCAAGCCGCCCGAGGAAGTAAACGTAGCCGTATGTCGACTATGTCAAGCGTGGCCAGGGGGCCCATGTTGGGACTACAGCGTTGCGTCAGCATATGCAGCGTCGCCATTTGGTGGCCTGGGAAAACCGTGACAAAGATACGGCGGTTCTGCCTGCCCCAGCCCCCGCTCCATCACCCGCTCCGTTACTTGCTTTGTCACCCGACGTCAATCGCCCTCTATCAGCCAGTCAAGGCTCCAACACCTCTGCTGAGGGGAGTTGTTGCTCGTTGGCATCTTCCGCTCGTTCAGATGCTCCTTCTCCTGCTACTCCTCTTCACGGATTCCGTCAGCAGTCTTTCTTGGAATCCGTTTCCAAGAGACAACAGTTTGCGAGCACGCACCTGACGGTGCAAAAGCTGAACGTCCTCCTGTCCAAGTTGCTGGTGCTGCAGTCCCTCCCTTTCCAAGTGGTGGACTCAGCACCTTTCCGAGAAATGATGGCTTGTGCCGCACCGCGGTGGAGAGTGCCAAGCCGTCATTTCTTCGCCAAAAAGGCAGTGCCAGCCCTGCATTCACATGTAGAAGAGATGGTGGGCCAGTCTTTGAGCATGTCGGTCTCTGCCAAAGTGCACGGCAGCGCCGACGTGTGGAGCTGTAACTACGGTCAGGGACAGTACATGTCATTTACGGCCCACTGGGTGAACGTGGTGCCGGCACAGCCGCACCAGCAACTTGGACAGGTCACGCCGCTTTTGCCTCCACGTTTGCACGTCCTTGGTCCACAAAAGATGTCCGCCTCTACCACCTCTTCTTCCGCCGTGTCCTCAGCAGCCACCCCCGTGCCAAGTCCCATTACCCGACCGGCATATCACATATGCAGGGCGCAACGGTGTCACGCTGTGCTGCACCTGGTATGCCTTGGCGAACGTAGTCACACAGGGGAGGAACTTCTGAGTGTAATGAACAGAGAAATCGACAGATGGCTGTCTCCGTGCAAACTGAAAATCGGAACCATGTTGACCGACAACGGAAAGAACATGGTGTCTGCTCTGCGTCAAGGAAGGTTGTGCCATGCGCCATGCATGGCTCACGTGTTCAATCTGGTTGTCAAGCAGTTCCTAAAATCCACCATCCCACTGCAAGACATCCTTAAAATGTCACGTAAACTTTGCATGCATTTCAGCCATTCCTACACCGCAAAGCACACCTTCCTTGAGCTGCAGCGGCAGAACGGAATTCCACAGCATCGCCTGATCTGCGACGTTGCAACAAGGTGGAATTCAACCCTACACATGTTAGACCGCCTTTACGAACAGCGAAAGGCCATCACCGATTTCCTGATGTTACAAGCGGATAAAGGTACTCCCCTGTGTAACTTAGATGTCAGCCATTGGCAGCTCATGCGTGACACCTGCCGCTTGCTGAGGCCCTTTGAGGAGGCCACGCTATTCGTGAGTCGGCAGGACTATGGGATGAACGACGTCATTCCTCTGTTGCACGTCCTGGAACAAATGCTGTTAACAATGGCTGGTCAGGGTGTGGTAGACGTGGCGCACAGATCTCAACGCCACATGACCCCTGTGGGGGCAGGACAGGAAGAAGAGGAGGAGGTAGAGGAGGACATTTGTGCTCAGGAATTATTGAGTGAAATGGGTGGTTTTTCCACTCAGCGGACAGGAGTGGAGGAGCAGGAGCATCTGGTAGAGGAGGAGGAGGAGGAGACAGAGGACCCAGACGCACCGTGGCAGTATGCTGTGGAGATGGAGGCAGGGAGTCCCTCGCATTCCTTGGCACAAATGGCCCATAGCATGCTCGGTTGCTTGCGTAGCGACAGCCGAATAATAACCATCAGACAGAGGGATGACTTTTGGCTGTCCACCTTGTTGGACCCTCGCTACCGTTCAAAAATGGTGGCCTTTTTCACACCTGCTGAGAGGGAGGCCAAAATAACGTACTATAAAAACCACCTATGTAGTCAGTTGGTCTCTGCCTTTCTGCGCCAACGTCCATCCTCAGACACTGTGGGCCCTGTGCGCTCGCGTTACGCTGCCATGGCAGCAGGGGAGGGGTGGGGTGGTAGGAGCAGTGGCAGCTCCACCAGCAGCAGCTGCCTCAGTCTGCAGTCGATGATGAGTAGCTTTCTTCACCAGCGCAGTGAGGAAACTACTAACCAGCCGCAGCAGCAGCAGCATCTGGTGGACCTGGAGCAGGACCTCAAACAACAGGCTTGGGCCTACTTGGACAGCACCCTGCCAACCGAGGTAGACAATCCCCTTGACTACTGGGCAACGAAACTTGACCTTTGGCCCCAACTAGCTGAATTTGCCCTTGAAAGGCTGTCATGCCCGGCCAGTAGCGTGGCATCGGAGCGCGTGTTTAGTGCGGCAGGAGGTATTGTAACTCCGCGGAGGACACGACTGTCCACCCAAAGTGTGGAGAGACTCACGTTTGTGAAAATGAATCAGGCGTGGATTAGTCTGGATTTCAAACCACCAGTTCCTGACACAACTGACTAAATCCGCCATGAATCATGCCCCAAACATGTTAACTCTGCCATGTGCCACTTTCAGGTCTCCTCACACTGCTGGTGTGTTCCATTTTGTCATAGGGTGCTGGCAGATTACGGGCCTCCCATTGCTGCTGCCAGGCCTGTAATCTGCCATGGGCCCCCGTACCGCCTCCTCATGCTGCTGCCAGGTCCAGAGTCTCTCATGGGTCCCTGTACGGCCTCCCATTGCTGCTGTCTCCATCGCCACACTCTGCCATGTGCCACTTTCAGGTCTCCTCACACTGCTGGTGTGTTCCATTTTGTCATAGGGTGCTGGCAGATTACGGGCCTCCCATTGCTGCTGCCAGGCCTGTAATCTGCCATGGGCCCCTGTACCGCCTCCTCATGCTGCTGCCAGGTCCAGAGTCTCTCATGGGTCCCTGTACAGCCTCCCATTGCTGCTGTCTTTATCGCCACACTCTGCCATGTGCCACTTTCAGGTCTCCTCACACTGCTGGTGTGTTCCATTTTGTCATAGGGTGCTGGCAGATTACGGGCCTCCCATTGCTGCTGCCAGGCCCGTAATCTGCCATGGGCCCCTGTACCGCCTCCTCATGCTGGTGCCAGGTCCAGAGTCTCTCATGGGTCCCTGTACGGCCTCCCATTGCTGCTGTCTCCATCGCCACACTCTGCCATGTGCCACTTTCAGGTCTCCTCACACTGCTGGTGTGTTCCATTTTGTCATAGGGTGCTGGCAGATTACGGGCCTCCCATTGCTGCTGCCAGGCCCGTAATCTGCCATGGGCCCCCGTACCGACTCCTCATGCTGTGACGTTGCAACAAGGTGGAATTCAACCCTACATATGTTAACCGCCTTTACGAACAGCGAAAGGCCATCACCGATTTCCTGATGTTACAAGCGGATAAAGGTACTCCCCTGTGTAACTTAGATGTCAGCCATTGGCAGCTCATGCGTGACACCTGCCGCTTGCTCAGGCCCTTTGAGGAGGCCACGCTATTCGTGAGTCGGCAGGACTATGGGATGAACGACGTCATTCCTCTGTTGCACGTCCTGGAACAAATGCTGTTAACAATGGCTGGTCAGGGTGCGGTAGACGTGGCGCACAGATCTCAACGCCACATGACCCCTGTGGGGGCAGGACAGGAAGAAGAGGAGGAGGTAGAGGAGGACATTGGTGCTCAGGAATTATTGAGTGAAATGGGTGGTTTTTCTACTCAGCGGACAGGAGTGGAGGAGCAGGAGCATCTGGTAGAGGAGGAGGAGGAGGAGACAGAGGACCCAGACGCACCGTGGCAGTATGCTGTGGAGATGGAGGCAGGGAGTCCCTCGCATTCCTTGGCACAAATGGCCCATAGCATGCTCGGTTGCTTGCGTAGCGACAGCCGAATAATAACCATCAGACAGAGGGATGACTTTTGGCTGTCCACCTTGTTGGACCCTCGTACCGTTCAAAAATGGTGGCCTTTTTCACACCTGCTGAGAGGGAGGCCAAAATAACGTACTATAAAAACCACCTATGTAGTCAGTTGGTCTCTGCCTTTCTGCGCCAACGTCCATCCTCAGACACTGTGGGCCCTGTGCGCTCGCGTTACGCTGCCATGGCAGCAGGGGAGGGGTGGGGTGGTAGGAGCAGTGGCAGCTCCACCAGCAGCAGCTGCCTCAGTCTGCAGTCGATGATGAGTAGCTTTCTTCACCAGCGCAGTGAGGAAACTACTAACCAGCCGCAGCAGCAGCAGCATCTGGTGGACCTGGAGCAGGACCTCAAACAACAGGCTTGGGCCTACTTGGACAGCACCCTGCCAACCGAGGTAGACAATCCCCTTGACTACTGGGCAACGAAACTTGACCTTTGGCCCCAACTAGCTGAATTTGCCCTTGAAAGGCTGTCATGCCCGGCCAGTAGCGTGGCATCGGAGCGCGTGTTTAGTGCGGCAGGAGGTATTGTAACTCCGCGGAGGACACGACTGTCCACCCAAAGTGTGGAGAGACTCACGTTTGTGAAAATGAATCAGGCGTGGATTAGTCTGGATTTCAAACCACCAGTTCCTGAGACAACTGACTAAATCCGCCATGAATCATGCCCCAAACATGTTATTATTTTTAACATAGGCCTCTGTATGGCCTTCAATTTAAGCTGCTTACGCTTCGCCACTCTGCCATGGGCCCCTGTACCGCCTCCTCTTGCTGCTGCCAGGTCCAGAGTGTGTCATGGGTCCCTGTACGGCCTCCCATTGCTGCTGACTTCATCGCCACACTCTGCCATGTGCCACTTTCAGGTCTCCTTACACTGTTGGTGGGTTCCATTTTGTCATAGGGTGCTGGCAGATTACGGGCCTCCCATTGCTGCTGCCAGGCCCGTAATCTGTCATGGGCCCCTGTACCGCCTCCTCATGCTGCTGCCAGGCCCGTAATCTGTCATGGGTCCCTGTACAGCCTCCCATTGCTGCTGTCCCCATCGCCACACTCTGCCATGTGCCACTTTCAGGTCTCCTCACACTGCTGGTGGGTTCCATTTTGTCATAGGGTGCTGTATGGCCTCCCATTGCTGCTGCCTCCACCGCCACACTGTGGCTCCACACTCTGGTTTTGGCCCCGTGACTGCCCAAATGAGTGAAGTGTGCGGTGATTCTAAGATCGACGGCACTCATCTGCATGTCATACTGACTGACAGTATTATTTCTCTTCCCCAGCAGACTCCAAGGGCATTTAAATTAAAGGTACAGTGTTCTGCACTAATATAAAGGCTCTCTGAAGCCTAGAAACACCTTTTTATAAGTTAAATTCGCAGCGAATATATTCGCATCGAATCGAATTTATTCCTCGAATTCGCCGAATCAGCCGAATCGAATTTTTGAATACTTCGCTCATCTCTAAAGTATAACATGTTTGTTATTGTATTAACAAAATGAAACTTTAGTATCACCTTAAAGGACCATGTTCTATCATATTTATGTAGACCTACCTTAACAATATCAAGCTCAGATGCCAAGGGGATTTGTTGAATATTGCCAACTTCATTGTTTTCTTTTGATAAATCTGAATCAGAAACCTTCTTGTCACTGAAAAAAAAACACAAAAAAATAATTTATCAAATACTATTATTGATCATAAGTAGACATGAAACCTTTGTCAATGCAGGCCAATGCTTCAAATTCACTTTAACTAAGGTCATGTGTCTATGGTTGACCACCCTACCCCACCCCCCCGCCTCCTCAAAAAACATTACTCCCTTGATATCCCTTGATGTTCGGTTTTTGAACCTCTCCTATTCTCGATCCACACCTCCTCCCTGGGTCAGCTGTTAGCCTCCCATCGCTTTCAATATAATTTCTATGCTGACGACACCCAAATCTATCTCTCTACCGCTCAGCTCACAACATCAGTTTCCTCACGCATCACTAACTTATTGACATATCAGTCTGAATGTCACACCACTTCTTCAAACTCAATATATCCCAAACTGAGCTGCTGATATTTCCTCCCCCACATGCCTCTTCCCCTGACTTCTCTGTCAAGATCAGTCGCACAACCATCAACCTGTCCCCGCATGCCAGGGTGCTAGGTATTATCCTGGACCAAGAACTCTCCTTTCAGCTCCCCATCCAATCACTTTCCAAAGCTTGCCGACTCAACCTCCACAGCATCTCCAAAATATGCCCCTTCCTAATCAATGACACCACAAAGCTCCTAATTCACTCCCAGGTTATCTCTTGCCTCGACCTCTGCAACTCCTCATTGGATTACCTTTACATAGGCTTTACATAGGCTATCCCCCCTCCAGTCCATCATGAATGCTGCTGCCAGACTCATCCATCTTACCAACTGTTCAGTGTTTGCCACACTTCTCTGCCAATCCTGGCACTGGTTGCCACTCGCCTAATAAATTAAATAAAAAATACTAACAACAACTTACAAAGCCATTCATAGCTCGGCCCCCAGCTACATCACTAACCTAGTCCCAAAATACCAGCCAAATCGCTCTCTTCATTCCTCCTAAGACCTTCTGCTCCCAAGTTCTCTTGTCATCTCCTACCATGCTCGCCTTCAGGATTTCTCCCGAGACTCTCCCATCCTATGGAATTCCCTACCCCAATCTGTCCCGACTACCTCCTATTCTTCCCTGTAAACTTTTCTCTTCAGAGAAGCCTAGCCTGCCTCCACCTAACAACTATACATGTATTTTCTCAATCAGCTCATCCCCCACAGTTATTACCTTTTGTATCACTTGACCCTCCCCTTTTAGATTGTAAGCTCTAATGAGCAGGGCCCTCTGATTCTTTCTGTATTCAATTGTATTGTAACTGTACTGTTTGCCCTCACGTTGTAAAGCACTGCGCAAACTGCTCGCACTATATAAATCCTGTATAATAATAATTTGATCTGCTGTTAACTTCCTTCTGACCTGCATTTGACAAGTGGGTTTCGCATTCCCATAGACTTGTATAGGAATACAAAACATGAACCGAACAAAATCCCATCGACATAGGCTCTAATGTTGTTCTAAGAAGAGTCTAATACTCATGCTCCCAATGCTTCCCCACCACCAGGATCACTGAGGTGGAGCCATGTATGCTCTGAGCCAAAGCCAGTTGGAGCTTAGAAGCTGGAGACTCTCTCCCCACCCCCGTGTGACAGCAATGGGCCAATTTACCAATGTTGTCATGTGCAAAATGAGCAGAGTCACATATTCCTCAATTTACCAAAGAATCTTCTTGTTCCTGGCAGCTGAACAGAGCTGTGGGGAAGCTAAGGAAAGGGGAGTATATGCATAAGGGACGCTGGGCATTAAAGTGAATAAATGGAGGAAAGAGTACAGGGATGACCTCATAAGTGAGCTGCAGTTTCTTCCCTGTCCAATTTACTGGCGGGGGTAGTGAGGTCACCAAGGAAACAAAGCTTTGGAGCCAGTATTTCCTTTGATCATCCAATAGAAGGGTGAGTACTATTACGAAGACTGCAGAGGGGTAAGTGGCAAACAGCACATAGAAAAGATAGTCAAGTAAGACATATACTGTATGTTGGGCATATAAATTAGCTCACAAACAAGATTTTTGTTTGGAGCTCTGCTTTAAGCTTTCATTAGTGGCAATGAAATGATTAGCAAATCTGATTACCTTAAACTATCATTTTTCTTTTCCTCTGTTGATGTCACATTGTGGGAATTTTCTAAGAAATTTGCAAGTATCTGGACAGAATTGGTGACCACATAGCGCAGCATCTCCTGGAAAATGCTGTCTGCAAGCTTCAGAAATCGGTCAAACCTCTCCTGCAAGTTTCTCCAATCAGAGAGCTGCGTGTAGTTTGGATTCACAGTGAAGTCAAATAAGAACAAATCTTTCAGGCCTGCAGCTTCTGCCACCTGAAATATGAACAATACAGTCCATTAGATGTTTTGACAGGGAGGTGTATATACAGTATTTATCTCACAAAATGGATAATGTAGCAGCAGTGTCAAGGCTCCAGGTATGACCAGAGGTGTGTGGACCGACACAGGGAAACACAGACTTCAGGTATAGAATGTAAAACAATATAATTTATTAAGGGCAACACAAACATAAACGCAGTGCAACAAACCAAACCCAAAACTAATACAAATACGTACAACAAGGTGCAACAAACCCAAACCTTAACTGATATATATATATAAATATGGAGAACTTAGTCAGGCGGGTTGGGTCGGTAGCTAACGGGCAGACAAGGTACAAGGAGTAGGCAGAAGATTGGTCAGGAGTAGCCGAGGTCGGTGCAGGCAGAGTTCAAGCAGAGTCAGGATCAGGCAGGAAGCAGCCAGGATGCAGGTACAGGGGCTCATGGGAACAATACACCAAGGCCCTGACTGCAGGCCTGACCATTCCTTAAATACACCTCCTGCAATCAGCCTCAGGTGATGGCTTGATTGCAGGAGTGAGCTTCTGGCTGCTGAGAGCACCCGCTGGCCAGCCCTGGTACTGCAGCCCACAAGGCAGGTGAGTCCCACCACCATTGGCGAGTCCATTCCTGACAAGCAGCAAAGAAACACATTCAGGGAATTCAAAATAGCCCCAACGACAGATTTTTCACAGTATTTTCCTTAAAATCTACCTAGGCATAGCTCAGGCAAGCATTCATGCATGTTGGTAACATTACCGAAATGCATGGCAAAATCCAGTAGTACTTACTACCGCTACTTTTAGAATCTGTTGCTATGACAGTGACAAATTTCTTACGAATTACTGCCAGTTCTCAGATTAGGAAACTTACATTAATTAAGACCAACTCTGAGCTGATCTATGGAGGTACGCCAGTACTCAGAGCAGGCAGTGCCTGTGCTGGGAAACTGTCATGTATGTGTTTCGGTTAAAGAGTTTATACCTGAAGTTCAGCTTTAAAGTGCATGTAAACCCTTACAATGAATTATTATAAATCTTATTTGGTCCCTAAATTTACCACTGAAAGTGTTTTGTTATCTGTTTGATAACTTGAAAAAATACCTGTTGATGCTGCCAAATCTTGTGAGCTGATCATTTTCTGTGCTCCCTGCCTGTGCAGACTGTCATCAATTACATTGTTATCTGTGTCTATTGACATAGGTGGGTTAGTGAGTGTTGTTACCCTATGACCGGAAGTGCATTACTGGCAGAATCGCTAAGTTTAAAAGTAAAGAAAAAGAAGCTATAAAAAAGAAAACTACTGCAGTCCTCACATTTAAGGAGTAGTAAACTTCATTACATTATTGTTTATAGGTTAGATATATAGTTACATAATTAGTCTGGTTGAAAAAAGAAATAAGTCCATCTGGGTCAACCAAAAGGAAAACACACACACAAAGAAAAAACCTCCATACACACAATCCTATATTATTGATTAAGCACGAGATCGTGTGAAACGCCTTAACAAGTTCTGTATTCATGTCCTGGTGTTTTGTGTGTCCTATGGATCAATAAATACACACTATATTCATCTATCCTTTGGTGTGCGGCTGACCCTTCTTCCTATTGCATTGTGTGTGGTGGCAGAGCCTGCACCTGTTGTGGATTGATCTGGATTGTTTGCCTGAGCGGTATACCTTTGTTCTTTGCACACAATCCTATACCAGAGTTGATCCCGAGGAAGGCAAAAAAAACCCAATAAAGAATGATCCAAAGCTCCAATGGGGAAACAAAATTCCTTCCTGATTCCCCAGAAGGCAATCAAATATTCTCTGGAACAACTACCCCTGGTACCCCAATACCTATAAATAATAGCATGCCATTATAGTCTGTGCATTTAGGACAGAATCCAGGCCTTTTTAAAACAAGTTGTCTAGAACTAGTTCTTAAAGGATAAGTTCACGTTTTGGACAGGCAAAAAAATGTGCTTTTATTAGTTTTGTCCAAAGGAGCATGTAAAGCATTTCACCAGCAATCAGTAGATTGCTGATGCCATGCAGGTCTCCTGCAGACCTGTCAGAATTTCTGCTTGCCATACGGGATGTACAGTCAAGCAGATATTCTGACAGGAAGCTTGAATAAATGACCATAGCGCTCCACAGCGCCGTGGTAGTTCATTGAAAACTACAAGCCGACAGCCACTAAGGCTGCTGGGACTTGTAGGTACTCATTTACAGAACTTTGTGAATGAGTGACGTGGTTGTGTGGGCGGAGCCCCAGATGGCCACGCTGTTTTCAAATCTAAAAGATAGTAGGGGAGACTTCTCCCCGTACTATCTGTCAGAGGTAGGGGGGCGGTGGGTGCGGCTGCGGCTATGGGAACTTATTACATGTTCCACCCTAAAAACGGGTGGAACATGTAACATGTTCCAAAGGTGAACTTATCCTTTAAGGGAGTCTATTCCACATTTTCACAGCCTCTACTGTAAGGAAGCTTTTCCATATTTAGAGGTTAAATCTCTTTACTTCCAGATTTAAAGACTGCCCCCTGGTCCTCTGTGATAACCTTAAACTGAAAAACTCAACATCAAGTTCACTACATGGACCACTGATGTATACATGTTGATCATATCCCCTCTTAATCTCCTCTTCTCAAGAGAGAAAAACTCAGATCCTCTAATCTTTCCTCATACAGTAGCTGAACACCCCCATGCCTCTTTCAGTTTGGTTGCCCTTCTTTGCAATTATTCTAGTTCCCAAAAATCCTTTTTGTGAACTGGTGCTCAGAACTGAACTGCATATTCTACATGTTGTACTAATGATTTGTACAGGGGTAAAATGATATCTCTCTCTCTCTAGTGTCTATGCCTCTTTTAATGCAAGAAAGTATTTTGTTTGCTTTAGAAACCGCAGCTTGGCATTGCATGCCATTATTACACTTGTGATCTACCAGAACCGCCAGATCCTTCTCCGCCATTGATTCCCCCAGATCCTTCTCCACCATTGATTCCCCCAGTTGTACTCCTCTGCAGTATGATGATTGCATACTTTTATCCCCCAAGTGCATAATCTTACATTTATCACCATTATACCTCTTTGCCACATAGTTGCCCAATTAAACAGTGCGTTGAGGTAAGTTGGAGACATCCTGTAAGGACGCTATTTCACTACATAGTTTGGTGTCATCTGCAAATACTGAAATGGTACTTGTAATCCCAAACTCTATGTCATTTATAAATATATTAAAAAGAAGGGTCCCAACACTGTATCCTGAGGTACACCACTGATAATCTTAGACTTTTCAGAGTATGAATCATTAATCACTACTCTCTGAATACGAGCTTTTAGCCAGTTTCTAGACATTTACAAATGGAATTTTCTAAGCCTGTAGACTTTACCTTACACATAGGCGGTGTGTGGGGCACTTTGCTACACATTTTTGCAAAATCCAAGTATACCACGTCCACAGCCACTCCTTTGTCTAAGTATTTACTTACTTCCTCATAAAAAGAAATCAGATTTAAAGGTCAAATTCTGTCTTTCCTGAATCCATGCTGTACATTGCTTAACTAGCTGCCGACCGCAGATAGCCGAATGACGGCTGCACTGCGGCCGGCCAGTTCTGAGTGGACGTCATATGACGTCCCCCAGAACGCGCTCTCCTGCGCGCCCCAGGGGGCGCGCACCCGGCGATCTCCGTGATCGCTGTGTCCTACGGACACAGCTGATCACGTGATGTGGTAAAAGGCCAATCACAGCGGCCTTTTACCACGTGATCAGCGGTGTCCAATGACACCGGCAGTTGTCAGAGCGGGGATCGGCACCGATCATCAGAGCGCTGATGATCAGTGCCCTGATGATCGGTGCCCAGCAGTGCCACCCGCAAGTTCCGCCCACCTGTGCCCAGCAGTGCGCCCACTAGCTCCGCCCACCTGTGCCCAGCAGATCACCCACCTGTGCCCAGCAGTGTACCCACCTGTGCCCAGCAGTGCACCCACCTGTGCCACTCTGCAGTGTCACACACCTGTGCCCAGAAGTGCCTCCTACCTGTGCCCAGCAGTGCCACCCACCTGTGCCCACCAGTGCCACCCACCTGTGCCCACCCACCAGTGCTGCCCACCAGTGCCACCCACCAGTGCAGCCCAGCAGTGCTGCTAGTCAGTGACACCAGTCAGTGCCCAGGGGTTGTGCCAGTCAGTGCCGCCAGTCAGTGCCCAGCAGTGATGCCAGTCAGTGCCGTCTATCAGTACCCATCATCAGTGTCACCTATCAGTGCCGCCTATCAGTGCTGCATATTAGTGCCGCCTATCCGTGACACCTCATTAGTGCTGTCTATCATTGCCGCCTATCCGTGCCACCTCATTAGTACTGCCTATCAGTGCTCTTTAGTGCTGCCTATCAGTTCCCATCAGTGCTGCCTATCAGTGCCCATCAGTGCTGCCTCATCAACGCACATCAGTGAAGGAGAAAAAATACCTGTTTGAAAAATTTTATAATAGAAACAAAGAAACTTTTTTTTTTTTCAAATTTGTTGCACTTTTTTTATTTATAGCGCAAAAAGTAAAGCGCCCAGTGGCGATTAAATACCACCAAAAGAAAGCTCTATTTGTGAGAAAAAAATGATCAAAATTTCATATGGGTACAATGTTGCATGACCGCGCAATTGTCAATCAAAGTGCGGCAGCGCTGAAAGCTGAAAATTGGCCTGGTAAATAAGGGGGTATAAGTGCCTGGTAGGCAAGTGGTTAAACAATTTTTTCTAGCAAAAACTCATCTACAGTTGTGTTCAAAATAATAGCAGTCAGACATCACTAACCTGATCAATCACTGTTTTTGGTAGAAATGATATTTCTAGATGGCAAATAATTTACTAGCAGGTGAAGTAGCGTAATAGAAATCCAACAGACCCAACAGTCATGACATGCATGCTGCTGATTCTGTGTAATTGAATCACTAATTGAAAGGGGCATGTTCAAAATATTAGCAGTGTGGAGTTCTATTAGTGAGGTCATTCATTCTTTGAAAAACAGGTGGCAATTATTGCCCTTATTTAAGGAAGGAAGGAAGGCAGCAAATGTTGTACATGCTGGTTAAAGTGCATTTCTCTCTGAAATTCTGAGGAAAATGGGTCGTTCCAGACATTGTTCAGAAGAACAGCGTACCTTGATTAAAAAGTTGTTTGGAGAGGGGAAAACATATAAAGAAGTGCAGAAAATGATAGGCTGCTCAGCTAAAATGATTGCAAATGCTTTAAAATGGCAACCAAAACCTGAAAAACGTGGAAGAAAGCGAAAAACTACCATTCAAATGGATAGAAGAATAGCCAAAATGGCAAGGACTCAGCCAACAATCAGCTCCAGGAAGATCAAAGAAGGTGTAAAGTTACCTGTGAGTACTGTTACAATCAGAAGACGCCTATGTGAAGCCAAGCTATCTGCAAGAAGCCCCCGCAAAGTCCCACTGTTGAAAAAAAGGCGTGCTGAAGAGGTTACAATTTTCCAAAGAGCACATTGACTGGCCTAAAGAGAATTGGCGCAACATTTTGTGGACTGATGAAAGTAAGATTGTTCTTTTTGGGTCTAGTGGCCGGAGACAGTTTGTCAGACGACCCCCAAACACTGAATTCAAGCCACAGTACACTGTGAAGACAGTGAAGCATGGTGGCGCAAGCATCATGATATGGGGATGTTTCTCATACTACGGAGTTGGGCCTATTTATCGCATACCAGGGATCATGGATCAGTTTGAATACATAAGAATACTTGAAGAGGTCCTGCTGCCTTATGCTGAAGAGGAAATGCCCTTGAAATGGGTGTTCCAATGAGACAATGACCCCAAACACACCAGTAAACGTGCAACATCTTGGTTCCAGACCAACAAGATTGATGTTATGGAGTGGCCAGCCCAATCCCCGGATCTTAATCCAATAGAAAACTTGTGGGGTGACATCAAAAATGCAGTTTCTGAGGCAAAACAAAGAAATAGAGAAGAACTGTGGAATGTAGTCCAATCATCCTGGGCTGGAATACCTGTTCACGAGTGTCAGACGTTGGGTGACTCCATGCAACACAGATGTATAGCAGTTCTCCGAAACAGTGCTTATAAAACTAAACATTAATTAAGTGATTCAAAGGAAAGCAAAATCTTCAAACATTTTTCAGTTTATATAGTGAATGTTTGAGTTTGTAAAGAAGAATACAAACACTTTGAACAGTCTAATATTCACTTTTCTGCAATTTTTTTTAGAGGAACAACACAAATGTTATATATTTTTCTTCATGTTTTGATTTGGAATAGAATGTGTAGTGTTCCCAATGCATTTGTGTGTATGGAAATAAAAGCTATTAGAAGGATTTTGAGTTTTATTCACTATTTTCAACACACTGCTATTATTTTGAACACAACTGTATGTGGTCTTTTATTAAACTTTCCAGTATCTTCCCAACTACAAAAGTTGTAGTTATTTGGTAAGGACTTTGATCATTTTTTAACTATAATCACCACATCGGCCTTTTGCCATCCCAGTGGTATTATGCCAATCAATAAAGAGTCTTTAACAATGAGAAACAATGGCTTTGAAATAAGAGAGCTGAACTCTGGTCCAGGTGCTTTATTCACCTTTAATTTGTCTAAATGTTTCTGGACCATATAATTTTGAGCCACAGTGGTTCGCTTGGGGCTTTTTGTGTCAATACTATATCCTCATACTCCTTATGGACTTGAGCTCCCCCATATTCCACTGTATAGACAAAGCTGAAGAAGGTATTTAATACATTTCAACGGTTCCTTTCTGTGCTTCCCTAAAAGTGTAAAAAAAATGTTTATCTATATATAATATAAATATAGAGCAAAATATAAATTAATAAACAACAAAAAATTCACTTATGTGCTTCAGCATGTGTATCACTTAAAGAAGTCTGTACACCAATATAAAAGAAATAAAAGTTGCTAAATAGTCCATGCACTAGTGTGACTAACTTTTGAAAGTAAAACTGTGCACGCTGTATGATTAAATACTCCTCATATGTGCTCCACCCAATGCCTTTTAAATTCCACCACACATAAAGGCTTACCAGAAACAAGACTCATCAGAAGTCAAAAAAGCACTATGTGCATAAGCTGGTCTGCCAACTGCACCTCTTCTATCTAGATTTTCATCTACACAGTGGTACTCGGAAAGTCAAGAAAAAAACCCCACTACACTCTTATAGTGTAAAATCTTGCAAAGTGAGTTTACCAAACACAGTTAAAAACACTTACATACACGCAAGAGATATTCAGCATCCAACAAACTACAAATTACACAGTTCTGTTCATGGTTGCATGGTGATGTCACAATTTCCAGCTCTCCCTTACGCGTTTTGTCATAAATGATGCCATCAGGGGCACATAAGGTAATTTTTTGTGGTTTATTGTTTTATATCTTGTGATATATATATATATATATATATATATATATATATATATATACACACTACTCAAAAAATGTAAAGGAACACTTTTTAATCAGAGTATAGCATCAAGTCAATTAAACTCCTGGGATATTGATATGGTCAGTTAAGAAGCAGAGGGGGTTGGTAATCAGTTTCAACAACACAGATGGGCAACGAGATGACCCCCAAAACAGGAATGGTTTTAAAGCTGTAGGTGGAGATTGCACAGGCAGTCCAACTCCTCCAGGACAGCACATCAATACGTGCCATTGCCAGAAGGTTTGCTGTGTCTCCCTGAACAGTCTCAAGAGCATGGAGTAGATTCCAGGACAGGCAGTTACTTTAGGAGAGCTGCACAGGACCGTAGAAGGTCCTTAACCCATCAGCAGGACTGGTATCTGCTCCTTTGTGCAAAGAGGGACAGGATGAGCACTGCCAGAGCCCTACAAAATGACCTCCAACAGGCCACAGGTGTGAATGTCTCTGACCAAATAATCAGAAACAGACTACACAAGGGTGGCCTGAGGGCCCAACGTCTTCTAGTGGGCCCTGTGCTCACTCCCTGGCACCATAGAGCTTGAATGGCATTTGCCACTGAACACCAGAATTGGCAGGTCCACCACTGGCACCCTGTGCTTTTCACAGATGAGTGTAGGTTCATCCTAAGCACATGTGACAGACGTGAAAGGGTCTGGAGAAACCATGGAGAATGTTATGCTGCCTGTAACATTGTACGGCATGACCGTTTTGGTGGTGGTTCAGTGATGGTCTAGGGAGGCATATCCATGGAGGGACGCACAGACTTCTACAGGCTAGACAATGGCACCCTGACTGCCATTAGGTATCGGGATGAAATCCTTGGACCCATTGTAAGACCCTACGCTGGTGTAGTGGGTCCTGGGTTCCACTTGGTGCACGACAATGCCTGGCCTCATGTGGAGAGAGTATGCAGGCAGTTCCTGGAGGATGAAGGAATTGATACCACTGAATGGCCCCCACGCTCGTTTGACCTAAATCCAATAGAACACCTCTGGGATATCATGTTTCGGTCCATCTGACGCTGCCAGGTTGCACCTCAGACTGTTCAGGATCTCAGTGATGCCCTGGTCCAGATCTGGGGGGATATACCCCAGGACATCATCTGTCGTCTCATTAGGAGCATGCCTCGACGTTATCAGGCACACATACAAGCACATGGGGATCATACAAACTACCGAGTACCATTTTTAGCTGCTGCAATGAAATTTCAGCAAAATGGACTAGCTTGCTACATAATTTTTTCACTTTGATTATCGAGATGTCTTTAAATTCAGTCCTCTGTAGGTTGATAATTTTAATTTCCATCAAATGATGGGGCATCCTTACGTTCCTAACACATTACCCAGTCCATATCAGTATAGATATCCAGCATGATATTTTTCCCCATTGAGATCTGATGTGTTTTCAAAGTGTTCCTTTAATTTTCTTGAGCAGTGTATATATTTGTTTTTCTACACTTACATAGGATCGTAGCAAAGATCTAGTGAATATAACTGCTAGTGTATAATATCCTGTGCATGTACGGTTGCTGCTGCTGGATTTTGGTTACTGGGGAGGTCATTTGCGCAGTTTCATTGTCTTTTATTGTTTGCAGTTATTTAATAAATTTGCTCATAAGCTTTGGTGTGTGAACTAAATGTACAATAATGTTCCTTATGAAGGCACCATCCCTATTAAATATTTTCCATACAAGAATCTGGGGCACATTCCCTCTTAAAATGAAAGGGATGAGTCCCCAGGACAAAAAAGTGGGAAATTAAGGATTTCAAAATACAACCATATAAAAAAAAACAAAATAAATTTTATTACACAATGAGATTTGAATGTCACCTTTATATTAAAAAGACTTAAAAAAATCCCCTGCAAGGTAATGTCATAATGTGCTAATATGCATTGCATACTAGCACATTATGAAGAGCTTACGTTAAAACAAAGCCCTCCAGCGGCACGCTGTCACTGCTCACAGGGCTTCCATCTTCACCCAGTCTTCCTTCTGGGTTCATGAGATGTTCTTTTGTATGAAGATTAGCAATAAGCTCTGCATGGTTCAGCAGAGCATTATTTCTAGTTGGGGTTTCTATCATCTGTACCATAAAACTGTCTTGTAGTAGGCTTATAAATTTCTGCCCTTTAACTATTCCAGCAGTGCCATTACTCCAGTCAATTTCAGGGTAGTTAAAATTGCCCATTATCATCACTGTACCAGCCCTTGCAGCCCTTTATATCTGGGCAAGGAGCTGAGTCTCCACCTCCTCATTAACACTAGTTGGTCTATAACAAATTCCCTTAATTAACTTTGAAGTATGCACCCCCATGTACAGTTCCACCCATAATAAGTAAGTGTAACTGCCTGGGGACAAGTATGTTCTTAGGAAGGGGTCCCACCTGCAAGCCAAGGCCTTGACCTGGAGTGGACTTAAAAAAAAGATACTGCAGGAATAGTCCCAAGTCTGTCGCTCAGATTTCCTAGATTACTCAGGTGCTGCTAGAGTGAGAGATTGTAATACAGCAAGGAGAGGGTCATCTCACTTAAGGCCCCTGAATACATATATCAAGTTTTTTAATGAACAAGTAACTACATTAATTGGTGCTTTTTGCAAATCTGCCTGGAGTTCAACTTTGAAGAATCCTGAAAAATAACTTGCTGAATTGGGGTCATGAGCTAATAAGAAACAGAGATGTCACCAATAAATGGTGGATATGTATGCCTTTATATTCACAAGAATTATTTAAAGATAAGATCTGACCTTAAAAAATGTTTGGTTAATGGCAGAAATGGCTTTTCCCCGAAGTGTCTGAAGCGTGGCCAGGGCTTTGTTACACTGTCTAGTTTGAATGTCACAGAACTCTTTCAAACAATAGTTGCGAGAGTCATCCACCTGTGGAGTCAGAATATACATCAATTAACTTTTATATACTCTATGTATGAAAAAGTGCCACAATGTCTTGTGTATGACTGCTTGCTCTAATTCACAGCATACTTCTGCACTGCTCAGCTGCAATCATTCTAAAGACAGCATTATTCTGGATGAGAATAGTCTGACCTCTACCCAATCAAGTCTAAGCCCTGGTTCACACTGGTGCAACGTCAGGTGTGACATGCGATTTACAAATCGCACCTGAAGTCTTATCTAATGTATTTCTATGGCACTGTGTTAATCAGTGCAATTTGAAGTAGCACAATTTCAAAAATAGTTTGTGCACTACTTTTTTTCTGATTTCATTGCATTGACTTCTGTTAAATGAAGTTGCAAGCCACAGTGAAATTGGAGGTACAAATTGCACTGACCTGCAGCTTTAAAATCGATTTCAAAGTTTCATTCAGTGTGAACCAGGGCTAAGAGTCAATCTAAAGCTCCACTTCCGTGGAACTTTTGCTGTAGCACTGCAATACTTTATATTTGTTAGCTCTACTTAAAGTGGTTGTAAACCCTTACCTATACCTAGTGAAGTGACTAGACTAGGTGATGCACAAAGGTGAAACAAATCCTCCTACATATGTTGCACCTATTTCTTTGCAGCCATTTGTTCTACATCCTTGTAAAACTCAGAGGTGAAAAGCATTTTTCACAAATTCACAAAACAGGGGACAGGGAGCAGCAATTACACACTGACCAAGAGCTCTGAGAACTGATTGGAGGGAAGGGACATACCCCCCTTCACACAGCACACAGGAACAGACCTGACACTGTCAATCACAGACTGTGTGCTGGTGATCCCTTCCCTGTCACATTTTCAGCTCTTGGTGTCAGGAAAATTTGTCAGAAGTGACTCATGCAGATAGCAGAGAAACTAGACGGCAGAGAAATGACACACAGAGGGTTATTTACTATACCAGGAGAGTCCATAATTTGGTGCAACTCTGCATAGAAACCAATTAGCTTCCAGGTTTTATTGCCAAAGCTAAATTGAACAAGCTAAGGTTAGTAGCTGATTGGCTACCATGTACAGCTGTATCAGATTCTGAGTGCTCCAGTTTTAGTAAATCTCCCCCTTAGTGAATGAGTTTGACAGGGGGTGAGGAGGCGATATGTTGCCTCCTCATCACCTGATTTAAACCCATAATTGCCGTGCAATGCATGCGATTGTGACATGGTAGTATGGCAATTAGAGGTTTAAATCAGGTGTGAGGAGGTGACACTGTGCCCAGTGATCTTTGACTTGTCCCATGTTGTTCGGGTAGATCTCCACCTCTTTAACGTTGCCTACCCCTGCTGTACAGGAAATAAGTACCGTAGTGTATTTTAATACAGTGTATTGCCCCCACTATAGTCATTTAATTTTAATTTAACATTCTGATATTTTCTTGAAGCCTTGTCATAACTTTAAGAAATGTTCTAAACTTCCATTAGTAATAATATCATCAGAAATGCCTTATTCAACATTGAACTAACAACTATAGGGTTTAAATATGCAGCTTCAGATAAAATTAAATCATCTACTGTGGTTTGAATGAGGCAAGGGCCAAACCTTCATGGGATCCTCCTACTTTATGGCACCTGTATAGGGAGATTTCCACCTTGCCGTGGCATTTACTGAAGTTGGCTGAATAAGGCCAGTTAATTTACACTGCATAGGAATATCAGTGACACTAACTGGCCCAGCTTCTCAACAGGGCTCAGCATATTAATCTGCTGTTGGGTGATAGCGCTCTGCTCAAGTGAGAAACAGCAAGAAAAAAAGAACTATCAAGGGTCTGAACTCTACCCACTCCATCTAAAAATGGAAAAATCCATTTGGAAAAGGTTGCTATTTAAAAGACTTATGATTTAGCAAACTTTAAAGACTGCAGTAGCGGGAGTAGCCTTTTTTTACCTTAATAAGCAGAACAGGTATGACTCTGTCATTGTTATCTTGCCGGAAGTCCATAGCACCCTCACACAATGAGTGGAGGTATAGTAGGCAGTCCTGGGACAACTCATCAACTGTAAACAGCTGCTGAAGAAGTATTGCCCTGTAATGGAAGACCACAGCATAGTCATTTCCAAGAAGACTTAATGTCCAATAACTGATATCTGAACATTTCAAAGGGTTTGAACAACCACCAAAGACAGCCTAGGTTACAGATTCTCAAGCAGGTGTTATTCATAACCCATTGATGCTTCTAACATATTTCCATATCTACCAACTTCCTGAGATGAGAAAGAGTGATACCTTTCAACAGCTTGAGTAGTGTCACTTGACCATTTGGTCCATTGAAATCCGTCCCTGCCATAACAGGGTTAGTTAATTGTGTTTGGCCCCTAGACTGGAGGTTCCCAGTCCTCCCCTATGTCCATAGCAATTATAAAGGGAGGGTACAGGAATTAGCCATTGCCTTTTTTTCCAGTTAGCAGAACTTGTGGATACTTTTTTCAGCCAACGGCCCTGTCTCTTGTACTATTAAGCCATGCCTATGCATATGACAGCTGTTGGGAGTTGGAAAAAACTTGGCATCATTTAAATTACTATTGAGACATGCTGAATAACAGCGGAGTTTGTCACACCCACCTAACTCTTTCTCAACCTAATTTGCCATGGTAACAGATAAACAACATGGAGGCATATTGCACTGGAGTAGGAGGTTTTGTACATGACACTTTCAATATACACTATACTATACATTATGATTTCCTCATAATTAGAGGAAATAAATACAAACTCAGCTTCCTTATCCACCTTCTTCCTGACACCATAATGATTAGCACGTTTTCAACTACAGCTTAGTTTTTCTAAGACATACCATGCCTTGAATAAGTATCCATACTCTTTGAAATTTTCCACATTTGTCATGTTACAACCAAACACGTAAATGTATTTTATTGGAATTTTATGTGATAGATCAACACAAAGTGGCACATATTTGTGAAGTGGAAGGAAAATGATAAATGGTTTTCAACATTTTTTACAAATAAATATGTGAAAAGTGTGGTGAGCATTTGTATTCAGCCCCTTTTACTCTGATGCCCCTAACTAAAATCTAGTGGAACCAATTGCCTTCAGAAGTCACCTAATTAGTAAATAGAGTCCACCTGTGTATAATTTAATATTAGTAAAAATACAGCTGTTATGTGAAGCCCTCAGAGGTTTGTTAGAGAACATTAGTGAACAAACGGCATCATAAAGGCCAAGGAACACACCAGACAGGTCAGTGATAAAGTAGTGGAGAAGTTTAACGCAGGGTTAGGTTATAAAAAAATATCCCAAGCTGTGAACACCTCATGGAGTACTGTTCAATCCATCATTTGAAAATGTAAAGAGTATGGCACAACTGCAAACCTACCAAGACATGGCCATCCACCTAAACTGACAGACCAGGCAAGGAGAGCATTGATCAGAGAAGCAGCCAAGAGGCCCATGGTAACTCTGGAGGAGCTGCAGAGATCCACAGCTCAGGTGGGAGAATCTGTCCACAGGACAACTATTAGTTGTGCATTCCACAAATTTGACCTTTATGGAAGAGTGGCAAGAAGAAAGCCATTGTTGAAAGAAAGCCATCAGAGGTCCCTTTACACTTTGAGAGAGGTCATGTTGGGGACACAGAAAACATGTGGAAGAAGGTGCTCTGGTCAAATGAGACCAAAATTAAACTTTTTGGCCTAAAAGCAAAACGCTGTGTGTAGTGGAAAACTAACACTGCACATCAAACTGACCACACCATCCCCACCGTGAAACATGGTGGTGGCAACATGATGTTGTGGGGATGCTTTTCTTCAGCAGGGACAGGGAAGCTGGTCAGAATTGATGAGAGGATGGATGGAGCCAAATACAGGGAAATATTAGAAGAAAACCTGTTAAGAGTCTGCAGGTTCACCTTCCAGCAGGACAACGACCCTAAACATACAGCCAGAGCTACAATGGAATGGTTCTGATTAAAGCATATTCATGTGTTAGAATAGCCCAGTCAAAGTCCAGACCTAAATCCAATTGAGAATCTGTGGCAAGACTTGAAAATTGCTGTTCACAGACGCTCTGCATCTAATCTGACAGAACTTGAGTTAGAGAATGGGGAAAAATGTCACTCTCTAGATGTGCAAAGCTGGTAGAGACATCCCCAAAAAGACTTGCAGCTGTAATTGCAGCGAAAGTTGGTTCTACAAAGTATTGACTCCGGGGGGCTGAATACAAATGTACATGTTTCAGATATTTATTTGTAATAATTTGCAAAACCAGTTATCATTTTCCTTCCATTTCACAATTATGTGCCACTTTGCGTTGGTCTATCTCATAAAATCCCATTAAAATACATTAACATTTTTGGTTTTAACATTACAAAATGTGGAAAATTTCAAGGGGTATGAATACTTTTTCAAGGCACTGTATATGGACCTAAAGCTGATCACTAGCTTTTAGTGAAGAGTAAATAGTTAATTCAAACAAACTATTACCTAACAGATGCAGCGGCTGGGAGCTCTGTATGAACTTTATGTAGCCTCAGCTACATGCAGTATACAGCGCTGTGTTCCAACAGTGGAATGGGAACTTTTTCATACTCCTAGAACAAAATTGAGTCGGGCTGAGTGCTGTTCAGCCATTCCCAGGGAGCTTTGTATTCTATGAATTAATACAAAGCATCCTTTGAATGAATACAAAGCATCCTTTGAATGGCTGAGGTGTAAAGGAGGGTGGACAACATTCCGATCTCTGACTCAGCCCATTAGAGGAAGTTTTGTATTCATTAATAGGATACAAAACCTCCTGTGAATGGCTGAGCAGCACTTGGCCTGACTCGATTTTGTTCCGGGAGTAGGAAAGGAAGTTCCCATCCCACTGCTGGAACACAGCGCTGTATACTGTATGTAGCTGAGTTTACACAGTGCTCATAGCTACTGCATCTGTTAATGAAGGTAATAGCTGGTCCTAACAAACTATTTAAACTTCACCAAAAGCTGGAGATCAGCTTTAAAGTGATTCTTTGTTGATGGCAAAAAGAGCAAGATAAACTACCAAGGTATACAGTAGTAACAATATTATTTGTGTAGTTCAGTTTTAGCCTAGCAGCAATTTTGTTGTTCAGTGATGCTAAATGACCACCATTTGACGTTTGGTGTTATTATTATTATACAGAATTTATATAGCGGCGAAAGTTTGCTCAGCGCTTTACAATAGATTGTAAGCTAGAAAGAGCAGGGCCCTCAATCCCCTCATGTTTTGCATTGTATTGTTATTGTTCTGTCACATGTTCTGTCCCCCTTTGTAATGTACAGCGCTGAGCGAACTATTGGCGCTTTATAAATACTGTATAATAATAATAATATAAAAGGAGACAATACAGCAACAATACAAGAGGATTAGGAGGGCCCTGCTCCTCGGAGCTTACAATCTAAGAGATATATTATAATGATATGTGCCAAATACGCACCTGCTATTGTTTGTCTTTAATCGACGGACATTCACTTTCCAAACTGTAAATGCTTTCCAAAGTCTTGGGGAAAACAGAATATGATGACATCAATATATATATAGAAAATTTTAGCAACAGCAATAAAATGATTTTATTGAATTTTAATTTGAATATGTGTTGTCTCTGTTCACACATTAAAGCTCAACTCCAACCAAGTTTTGGATAGCATGGGGAATAGTTAGAAGCTTAGTTAGGTGTCCCCATAGGGGAGATATTTTCTAGCAAAATTTAACACACATTTAAAGGCATGAAGAAAATTGTTATATAAAATTATGCTTACTAACCCAAATAGATAAATATACAGATAAATAAACAGGACTTTATGATTAAGTCCAATGACGAAACGCGTCAAAGGGAAGTGACGTCAGATGCACAGCGGTACCAGAAGTGACCGAGTGGCCATTTTGGATCCTGGATATCTCGATCTAAGAGTCAGGAGAAGCGCTTCTGAGGATCTCCAGAGGTTCTAGCTGCATTGTTCCTTTGTGATGGCAATTTTAAACATGGAATATATGCAAGCATACAATAAAGTATTATCTATTATGTTCTATACGGATTTACACTATTATTGATTTATATATATGGTGGGCATTGTTTGGATACGGATGTGGAGAGAGGAGTATATCTTTGTAGTTGTGAAGATCCTCTTGGTGGAGCTTAGAGATGTCAGCACCCTGCCTGGTTAATTACAAGCTTGTGATGATTTGATCTTTGGTAAGGGTATTTAATCTGCACACTCTAGAAGTGGACACAGTTTTCACAGTATTGTTACTGAATTCAATTGTCACGAGATTGTTTCACGGGCACGTTTTACACAGTTGTTCACTGTATTTAGTAGTAATCACGTATGTTTTTTGTGTATGATTCACATGCGTTATGGAGTGAATATATTTACAGTTGATAAGGTTAATACACTATCTGAGTTTTTTTCTTTTTGGGGTTTTGGTCTCAGAAGTCACTTTGGAAGCGGTTTTCAACTTGAAGGTTTTTGAACTTTATGAATGACTTTATATTTTGAAGGACAATTTCATTTAATTTTGTTTTTGGGACTTATCTTTTTGATTACTTAGGGCATTGTTTATTTATCTATTTGGGTTAGTAAGCATAGTTTTATATAACAAAAGTATTACACTTTTCGGGTAAAAGTGTTTTCATGCATTTTGGGGATTTATGTATGTAAATTATTAGGGAAGGGGACACCGTATATCATTGTTATTATGAAGAAAATTGTGATCTATTTCAGCTGGCCACTCTATAAATGTTTTGGCTGCATTAGTTCTCTTTTTCAGGCTTTTTTCCTCTATTTTCACCTAGTGATCCTGCTTGTAACACTCTTTCTGTCCTACAGCGACAACACTCAGTCACTGTACTGTATCAATATAGGAGTAGCCTTGGCACTCTAAGACAAGAAAGGTGCTAGGACTACAGAACACCTTCCCCTCTCCTCGTCTTCATAACATGGGAAGAGGTGTTTTGTAATTGAATGAAAGAACCGGGCATGTTGTTAGCCTGCTGGATTTCATTACTGTATCCTGTATTGAATTCCCAGTGGACTTTGGGAAATGATTTCTTATGCTGAGTACATGCAAGAAGTTTTCATTCAGGCTGAACGAAAAAAAACGTACAGTTCACCGTACTAACACACCTGATGTTAGTGCAGCCTGAGTTAAAACTGTCATGGCCGCAACATGTGTACAGCATGTGTACAGACCTATCAAGCTCAAATGTTAGAATTTGGGTGGGTCACTGGGGAGGTTCCCAGATGCCCATGTGAAAAAGCCCTAAGAACCATGGCCCACTAGCAATTCTGTCGCTGACAATAACTAGCCAGTGACAAGATTGCTATAAAAGACAGAGAAGTACTCACCTGTTTCCAAGTGGCGCTCCCTCTCTGGCCATGTGAGCGAGGCGGTGCTCAGTTGCTGGCCAGTGACATTTTGCAGTGCTTCTGTCAGTGAGGTAGCAATGCCTTGAAACAGGTGAGTATGTTTTCTGCGCTTCTTAATGATCCTTGCACTGGCAAGTTATCACCAGCAACAGGATCACAATGTGCCATGCGTCTAAGTGGCAAACGTGCAACAAAAAAACACCTGGCACCCTTTAAAGTCTTTAGTCATAGGTGACAGGATAAAGCAGCATACTAAGGATAGCCATACATTGTACAATTTTCTTGTTCAATTTCCTTTAGATTTATCTTCAACTATGTAGTGTTAGGGCCTGCATGACTGCATACAAATTGAACGTTTTAGGTTTGACCTCATATTATATGGTTTTGGTAAATCTAAAAGAAAATTGTGCAAGAAAATAGTATAATGTATAGCCAGTCTAAGAAACTTGCCTAGAGCACTGGATGTTAAAGGAGTAACATGTAGAGTATATAAATCTTTCCCTCATACTTTATGTGTTGGAAACATGTGACATAAAAGCTACTTATATATTGCATAGTATATGTGGTGGAGTATTTTCTAAGCAGTAATTTAAAAAAATACTGTTACATAAAGTATTGGCGTGTTAAAAGATTATAGCAATACCTTTGGAAAATCAATCACTTTTAAAGATGCACAAAGATTTGGCTGTTTTCTTACCTGAACTGGGTGAATACGCGCATATTTTTAATTATGTAGTATTTCTGTTGCTCATGTAACCATTCAGTAACAGGTACGGTCTCCATTATCTTTCCTCCATTCACCATGCATATCTAAAGAAAGACACAGGAAGTGCAATAAAAGAGGCTGCCAGCCAAGAGAAAAATCAATAGCTGAAAATGCTTAAAGACCAATTAAAATCACAGTAAACATTTAAGCAGTCAGACAGACATTTGCACTTAAGTTTCCCTAGTCTTACGCTTACTTTCATGTCACAGAAGTTGCTCAAAGAGATAAATATGACTATATGTGCAGTTCAATAGACACTAATATATACGTGATTTGGCATTTCCGGGAAGGGGGCACGCACAAAGCGCGCGCTCTACCCATGCCACCATTGGCGGTCTCACCTGTCAGTCACCGGGTCCCGGCCAGTGATCCTCAGCCAGCACCCGGTGATTGCTGTGTATCACCAATGGGGGAGAGACCTGTATGTAAACAATACAGATCTCTCCCCTGTCAGCTCCTGCACACTGCTTTGTATGGCTCCGCATAGCCATACAAAGCAGTGTGCAGGAACTGACATACTATCAGTGGTGGACAGGCAAAAGGAGCTGAGTTGTGAAGAGTATGAGCTGAGTCCCAGCAATTCATCTTGTTATATAAAGAAATCTGCAACAGGTCTATAGAGGACTGTTAACCTGGTAATAACAACGTGGACTCAGGGCTACCTGCAGGGTAAACTGTAAAATTGTTCTATCGGTAGTAATCGCTGATAACTTATAGGAAGCTGTATACATAAGATCAGCAAAAAGAATATAACTTAACAAGAAAAGAAACAGGAAAAAAAGGAAAGAAAGAAAAAAGCTGCCCATAGATGAATCGAAATTCGGCTGGTTCAGCAGGGACGGGACACATTTCAATCCATAAATGGGCACTCTGGAGGAACAGAAGTCAATCTACTGACTGACATCTATTCAACCACCTGCTGGAAATTTTCCGTTCGATCAGCACTGTAGACTATAGTCTGCAGTACTCATTACTGTACTCTGATGATGGGGAAGTTCCCCACTGTCAGAATATAATGACACAGTGGGGAGGTTTCCCCATCCACCATGAATGTGTCAATGGGGAATTCTGTTCAGTTTTTTGGTTGAATGAAAAAAACTGACCCATCTATAGATATCTTAAGAAAAAAGTAGGAGAAAAGGTAAATCTTCCCTTAGGCCAGGGACCCACTGACCCCCATACACACCAGAGTAATATATTCAGACAGGAAATTGTATCTAGTGTACACGAGGAGTACAGATTTTCTCAACACCTATTTATTAACCTTTAAAATACTAGCCTATATTTCATAAAGCATGATCCAGGAAACGTTTGATGCGGTGATATTTGCCACAAATTATTTTAGTGTTCTTGTTATTTCTGTGGCCAGGAATATGTTAACAATAAGGGGTTTATTTACTAAAGCTGGAGAGTCCAAAATCAGACTCCCTTCTGCATAGAAACCAATCAGCTTCTAACCTCAGCTTGTTCAATGAAGCTTTGGCAATGAAACCTGGAAGCTGATTGGTTTCCATGCAGAAGTGAGTCTGATTTTGCACTCTCCAGCTTTAGTAAATAAACCCCTAAGTGTCTGAGAGTGTTTGGGAATATCAGAAGATGGTTTGTTTAATAGAGCGTTGCAGGGATTCTCAGGAATATTGTTGGCAATTTTCATATTCTAATCCAACAGCATTTAATTTTAGGGTAGGTCCACTAAGTATGGAACATCATTCCCAGGTGCCCACACCCCCTAAAACAGGTTGGATAGGCACCAGGGAAGATTTTGGTTAGTCTAATGGGTACCAGGTACCAGAGGGAAAGGACTTTGTAACTGGCTTCAATAAAGGTCACATTGAGTACCCCCATGTGTGTTCTTGTGATCCATAAAGTCTTCCTTGTTAACCTCTAATCTCCAAGCCCAAATCCAACTCCCTGGCTAGTTTGTGGGGCAGTTTGTTCGAAATGGTGAAAACTCCTGGTATGGCACTGAGGCAGTGCTTCTTTGTTCCATTCCCCGCATGCATTTATTTTCTAAAGCAGACCTTACAGTCATATCCTCCATCTCTCTTTTCATAGTCTTCAAAAAGTGTACCTTTTTAATAAAAAATTATATTTTTATTATTTTTTTTTTTAACTGCATCTGAAGGATTTCTGAGGGAGGCATTTTGAGCTTCTGGAGAAAATGATTAAGGTAATGTCCTATCCTTTATAGGTCTTGTCAATCCACCATTTAAACTGTTGGGGTTGTAGCATAGGTGGAAATGCTGGATTGTTAAACAGTAGGGTCAGGGTTGTGTGTGGATTTGAGAGCAGATACTTTTCAGGAGGCATCTCACAGATGGAATGAGTGTGAGAGTAATTGCTCTTTTTTTATTGGTGTGTAGTAGGGGGCTGTGACTTAACAGGATTTGGCTCCCAAATCCAAAATGGCAGCATGGGAACAAAGACATGAAAACTTTGTTTTTTTAAAAGTCAGCAGTTACCGTACTTGTAGTCACTGACTGAAAGTTTTTTAAAATCCAGGTTCCAGGCTCTTTGACAGTAGAATTATGTAGATCAACATTTAAGGCTTTTGACCTCTGGGGTTTACTTTAAGTCCTAAAGCACGAATGGGCAAACTACGGCCCGGCGGACCTTTTAATCCGGCCCGTGGAGCGTGATACACAAAAAAAACAGCCAGGGCAGGCAAACATTTGCATCATTCAGCGCGCTCAAATGCAATGATTGGCCAGTCTCGCTGCCACTCACATCCTGATAGCCAGTGATTGGCTGTCAGGATGTGTGTAAGCGGGGCAGCGTGACGAACGTGAGGGGAGCTAGGCTCCTCTCACAGTCCGCCCTGAAGACTGGAACGGTGCGGGAACACGGCGAGAGGAACGCGCGGAGCAAAGGTAATTTAATTTATATTAATTCACACATACACATCATTCATCTACTCTTGGTCCGGCCCCCGGGTCCAATATATGAACCCATTGCGGCCCTCAAGTCAAAAAGTTTGCCCACCCCTGTCCTAAAGCCTGTGAACAATCTAGGTGGTGCCATAAATGGGGAAGAGATGAATAGTAGGAGGTCACATGCAAAGAGGGCGCATATATGTTGTGTGCCGCTGCTGTATTTTAATGCACAAAATATCAAGGTTTGAGTGAATAGCTTGCATTTCAAAAGTTTTAATGAAAATCAGAGATACGTTGTGCCCATGTTGATGTTAATGTTTCAGATTTATATCTCTTCACTGCGATTTTCACTGTTGGGGAGGAGTAGAGGGAGTGTGATAGAGTTATAAATTAAGTTAAAATATAACTAAATGCAAAATTTAGACAGAGCAGGGAGGGATTATAACCTGTGCCAGTTTTTATTGCCATTAAAGAGATTCCCCCTCTCTATTTGTCCTGTTTACCATTATTATTGAAAGTGAACGTAAAAGAAAATCTCAAATTTTGAGTTGTCACCAGAAAAGCAATAGAGGGGAAATCTTCCAATGGGGACACTAGATCTAGAGAGCTGGGGGCCCCCAAGGAACTCCCTTAATTTGCAGGGATTTCCTCTCACTTCCTGTTCGACTATGGGACAGGAAGTGAAGGGAAATCTCTGCAATGGAACACAGATGGCGAAAAAAAATCTGACAGGGGTTATAACTCCCCCTTGCTCTATCCAAAACTAAAAAAAAAGTTTTGCCAATAGTACTACTTTATGTCCAAATTTATATTTGGTAAATGCATAAAAATATAATCTCAGGAGACGGTATTGAAAGCCTTGTGGAGGTTAAGAAAGAGCAGCATTCCATTTATTTCCCCTCCACTATCCCAGCCTGATCGTAATAGAGAGATAAGGTCTATCACCTTTGTAATGTGGTGTGATATGGGGGATCATTAGCTCAGTGGTAATAGCATTTTGTAAGTGAGACCATGCCAGTCTGAATTTTGTTTTAGGGCTTGCCAGTCCACTTTTATTAAACATAACGAAAGTAAAGTCCATACAACTTGCTCATTGAGGGGTGTCAGTTTTACATAGTAAAATAGATTCATGTGAAAATACCAAGCCACCTGACTAACTTTTCAGCAGCACTGCTGCTCTTGTCACTGGACCCTTAGATCTTCTAAGCAACTCTTCTGGCACTCTGAACTCTCTCCTGGCCCACTCAGTCTTAAGTCACAGCTCCCTGATGTACAGGCCCTCTCCTGGACTCTCTATAGGGGTTCTCCTGACACCCCGGGCTCTCTCACTCCTCTGAGGCTTAGAAATTCCCTCAGTCTCCTGTCTTCAAATGGGAGCATGTCTCCCTCCTGGCTGAGTTCTGAGGGAAAAGACTTTTAAATGTGTTACTTAACTGAGAAAAATCAGGTCATCAACCCTACTTGCGTAAATCTCAGGACTGGATGGACAAGAATACAAATAATTTGGCTGGTAAAATAGCTCCCATAAATGTGTTTCTTCTGTGTATGCAGCTGTTTGCCTGATGCAGAGTTTTGAGACATTTCTAAGTAAAAAATAATCACCAACCACAACATGCAGGGATACAGGAGCAGGGGCGGACTGACAACTCATGGGGCCCCCGGGCAATAGGGGATCATGGGGCCCCTGTGTCCTTGCCCAAACTCAAAAAAGCCTATTAAAAAAGTACCAGGGGCATCACATGGGGCCCCCTACTGACCCAAGTGCCCGAGTTTCCAAATGGTCAGTCCGCCCCTGTACAGGACTATAAAGAGATAAAAAGGTGCCAGAGATCAGTCAGGTTGTAGCATAACAATATTTTCACATTATTTGCAGTCGTTTTTTACTTCTTTCTAAAAAAAATAGTTGACTGGCTGTCTTTGTCTTTGATGTGACTTTACACTCTCTCACACTCAAGTAGCGTCAAAGTCACATCAAAGTAATGCAGTAATCTTTATGTGTCCAAAGTCGCATGTTAGAATTAATGGCTAGGGTTAGGGTTAGAGTTAGTGGTAATCATAAGGATTAGAGTTAGCAGTCATCGTTAGGGTTAGCAGTAATCGTTAAGGTTGGCAGTAATTGCTATGGTTATCATTCTAACCCTAACAATTACCACGAAACCTAACAATTACCACTAAACCTAACCCTAGCCCTTAACTCGAACCCTAACATTTAACCCAAACCCTAGCCATTAACTCTAACCTCAGCCCTTAATCCTAACCCTAGCCATTAACTCTAACCTCAGCCCTTAATCCTAACCCTAGCCATTAACTCTAACCTCAGCCCTTAATCCTAACCCTAGCCATTAACCATTATCCTAGCCCTCAACCCTAGCATTGGACTTTGGACACATAAAGGTTTCTGCACCACTTTAATGTGAGTTTGATATTGCTTTGATGCTACTTGAGTGCCAGAGAATGTAAAATTGCATCAAAGTTGTACTACAGGAACAGAACTGTAATACTATCCTATTAGCAAAAAAAAGGAAAACTCAAAACGCATCAAAAATGCAACACATACGCTCATTGCGGTCTATTACATGCAAAATGCAATCTGCTGTGGGAAAAAAAGTCCTTGACCCTTTAAAAAAATGCACAGGCACAAAATGCACAGATGTGAACTAGATCCATAGGAAACCATGTTAAATAAACTGTAGTGTGTTTCTGCAAAATACCCTAAAAAACGCATAGTTCTGAACCAAGGGTAAATCTCCAATACCTCCAGTTTCTGGCTGCTATTGTGATCACCTTGATTAAATGTGGGTTTGTCAACATTCTCTCCCACTCCAACAAAAATTGAGAATATTGTTTTGGGTGATGTTGTTTTTAACATAATTTTTCAAAATAGTACTCACAGCAAAAATTATGTTTTCTCTATGCCTGCAGGGAAACCGCCAATATCTGTACACAATTGCTACCATAAGGTAGAGTGTATGATGGAAATATTTGGAGACGAGCGGGCAGATGGTTTATAAATGGCAGTCGGGTTTAATTACACAAATAGAACAGAGACACAGTTGGACTTACTCATTAAGGCAGAAACAATGTAAAAATGTGGATTAATCCAAAGCAACCAATCAGAACTTGCCTTCACTGGCCTTTAACTATAAGGCCAGATTCACACTTTCAGGTTGCTATACTAATATGCATTGCGGTGCCATTGATCTTGTGCAGCACTGATGCACTAAGGCAAATGTGTGTCACATTGCACATCAACACATGGTAATCTAAATCATATTTCATTGGCCTAACTAAAAGGCCAGAATCACATTTTCACATAGCAACAACATGTGCAGTATCAAATCGTGCAGTAACGCATGTAACATGTTGCTGTATTGTTTATTCATTTAGAATGCCACTCTAACACACAAAGGCAAAGCATCTTCGTTGGAGCACACAGCAACACATGACAACGTACTGTAGTTACAAAATAAAGGTAATGTGTGAGTTAGCAAACCACAAAAAAAGTGAATGGGCCCTAAGCAAAATGTGGTGGATTGTTACAGTACTACACTTTAAACACCATCATCAATGCTTGCACTGCTTTACTGCATATGCTTGATATTGTTACAACCTGCTTTCTTGTGTGGCTAGTTAAAAGATCCATCACGACATTTATGAAGTAATCTAAACATTCACAGGGGAATTAAAAACGCTTAGCCCTGGTTCAAACCGCTGTGACTTCAGGTGCGACATGCGATTTACAAACCACACCGGAAGTCAAATCTAATGTATTTCTATGGCACGGTCTTAATCAGTGTGAATTGAAGTAGCACGATATATAAAAAATAGTTCCTGCACTACTTTTTTCCGATTTCATTGCGACTTGCATTGACTTCTGTTAAATTAAGTTGCAAGTCGCAGTGAAATCGGAGGTACAAATCGCACTGATCTGCGGCTTTGAAATCACGCTACTTCAAGTGAAGAAGCGTGATTTCAAAGACGCATTCAGTGTAAACAGGACTAAATTACACTTTCCTGGCAGTAGTTACAGTTGTGTCCAAAATTATTCAACCCCCAATGCTGTAAAGGGGTTTAGGGACTATAGTGTACATTTGGAATTGTATTCAGAATCAAATCCTACAAGGACGTTGTAACTACCCAAATGCAACTAAAATGACATCAATTGTTTATGTAATACAGTAGTAAATGGTTCTTATGTGGTTTCTTCATTGCCACAATTATTCAACCCCTTAAAGACTACCACTCTGAAGAACAGAGGTTCATACAGGTGCTTTCCATCAGGTATTGAAAACACCTGTGGATGTCACCGAGCAGCAATCAAGCATAATAAGCACCAATTAGGCAGCTTTAAAATGACTGTGATACTCAGCTCCTTCTAGACATTTACTGGTGTGGTTACAAACATGGTGAAGGCAAGAGAATGGTCCAGGAAGACAAGAGAAGAGGTGATTTCTCTTCACAGGAAGGGCAATGGCTATAAGAAGATTGCAAAGATGTTAAACATACCAAGAGACACCTTAGGAAGCATCATTCGCAAATTCAAGGCAAAGGGCACTGTTGAAACGCTACCTGGTCGTGGCAGAAAGAAGATGCTGACTTCGACTGCTGTGCGCTACCTGAAGCGTAGAGTGGAGAGAAGTCCCCGTGTGACTGCTGAGGAACTGAGAAAAGATTTGTCAGATGTGGGTACAGAAGTTTCAGCCCAGACAATAAGACGCACACTGCGTAATGAAGGCCTCCGTGCCAGAACTCCCAGGCGTACCCCCTTGCTGTCTCCAAAGAATAAGAAGAGTCGACTGCAGTATGCCAAAAGCCATGTGGACAAACCACAAAAGTTGTGGGATAGTGTTCTGTGGACTGATGAAACAAAATTAGAACTGTTTGGGCCCATGGATCAACGCTATGTTTGGAGGAGGAAGAACAAGGCCTATGATGAAAAGAACACCTTGCCTACTGTGAAGCATGGTGGAGGGTCAATCATGCTTTGGGGCTGTTTTGCTTCTGCAGGTACAGGGAAGCTTCAGCGTGTGCAAGGTACCATGAATTCTCTTCAGTACCAGGAGATATTGGATGGAAACGTGATGCAGTCCGTCACACACCTGAGGCTTGGGAGACGTTGGACCTTTCAACAGGACAATGATCCCAAGCATACCTCCAAGTCCACTAGAGCATGGTTGCAGAGGAAAGGCTGGAACATTTTGGAGTGGCCATCGCAGTCACCAGACTTAAATCCGATTGAGAACCTCTGGTGGGACTTAAAGAAAGCAGTTGCAGTGCGCAAGCCTAAGAATGTGACTGAACTGGAGGCCTTTGCCCATGAAGAATGGGCGAAGATACCCGTAGATCGCTGCAAGACACTTGTGTCAAGCTATGCTTCACGTTTAAAAGCTGTTATAACTGTAAAAGGATGCTGTACTAAGTACTAAGATTGAATGTCACTTGGGGGTTGAATAAAACTGATAATGCTGTGAGCACAGAAAAGACATTTGTGGTTATTTCATTATAACTGTTATGTTATATTTGTCTGACCTACAAGTGCCTCTTTAATGTAAATGTAAGCAAGATGACTGAATGATCAAAAGCAATGTCAAACTGGCCAAAACACTCAATTTCAGTGGGGGTTGAATAATTTTGGCCACAACTGTACCTTTAGACCTACCTGCGCCTCATTCAGGCAGTCATTTGCACTAGTTTTGATAACATTACCAACACGGGCAACAAATTTACATAGCTCTTACAACCACTTTGAGAACCTGTCACTACGCCTCACTCTTCAAGAGTTACCACTAGTTTGCAGATTAGGAAACTGGCGGTAAATTAGGACCAGGTCTGAGCTGGTTCACAGAGGTTTTCCAGGGACATCTTTCTGAACATGGCTTTATCCATCATACGTGAAAAATGCCCATGGGGCTTTTGGAGAGTTCTGCTTCTCTGTTGGTTACAGCTGTCAGACATGCTGGTGCTCATTTTTTCTCAGCAAAATTCACCACCTACTGTGTTAAGCAGTTTTATACCCCTGTCCATGTGGCTTCCTGCCCTTTGCACAGCTCCCGGGCAAGACGGACTTGATGGTGCCTCTCTGCTGCACTTGTTCGCCCAGCAATGGTCCTGCTGTCATTTGATGTTATTTATTTGATGTACAGTATATTTTTATCAGCATTAATATCATTATCTCCTGAAGAAGTGAACGCTGCTTGAAGATTCATGACATTGCCCGCTCATTTCCATGTGATCATAATGCTGTTAGTGTTTCTAGTATATGAAGTGTACATCAATGGATTTTTTGATACATTTATTTATATACTCATCGAGTTGTTTTTAACATTATATGTTTAAAGTAAATACAAAATGTTATATTTTTTTTATATTTTATTGTTTTGGCGTAACTCTTCAAAAGTCCCCTGGGCATTTTTCATGTATGAGGGACTTCATTTATTTAGGGACTGAACTGCGACCCATCCATGTACATCACCCTCCAATAACTTGGAGCCAAAAGTTAAATGTAAACCAAGTGGATGGAGATACAGATTACGACATTTCCCAAATACGGCAAAGCCCATATTTTGAATATGACTTGTGCTACTGTGTGGGTGGAGCCTGATGGGGAACTGAGAGACTAGCTTCCCATCATGTCTGCTTTATTTTTGCTTGACAATGCACAGCAGTGGGCAGATTTGAAAGGCGCTATTGGACTGAATAGCGGCTCTAAATCCACCCAATGCTGTGCGCTGTCAATCAACAGCCAGGTGGGCTTCATGGGGAACCAGATTCTTAGCTACATATCAGGAACCTTCCACCCCTACTATAAAACTGCTTACCCACACGCCTGCCAGTGTGACATGCGCAGTGGCTGGGAGAGGATGTGCACAGGGGAAGGAGTGTCCAGTACAGACTCTCTGACCTCAATGCCCGGCACTGACAGATTTATGTACCTGTGTCACAGGTACATAAATTGGCTGCAAGCACTGACATTTTTACTGCAGCAGCTAATGGGATTCTAAAGTCTACAATACCCTTAACGAATTTCCCCCTCAGTCTATAGTTATTAAAACTGTGCATGCTTAGATGAAAAAACATATGGGAGACTGTATGCAAGGCCAGGCAACTGACAGGTCAGCAATCAAATTCTGACAAATATTAGTCACGTAGTACAAGGACCTAAAATAGCTGAGATAAGTCTGACAATTTCATATGAAATATAAACACCACATAGAATGTTCGACTCTCAACTAATTGGAGTTTATCATATGCCATTAATGTAGTTAACTTGTGGCCAATCTTTTTCCTGTGCAATCAAGACAAAGTAAAAAGTCAGCACACAGTAATTTGTATCTATACAGCAGCTGACATACATAGGATGATATACACTCCATTTGAATCAAAAGTTCCAATGTAGCAATTACCAATTGTAGTCATAGTATCTGGGGAGTGATATTTACAGCTATCCAATGGAGGTTGCATCGTTAAAGCTTTGGAGTTCACTTGTATGACGGCTGGGCAGTACAGTAGAAGTTACTTTTTAGTTTTAGAATACTTTTTATTGCTGAATGTAAATACTTAAGTGCTACTTTACTTTGGACTTCCTACTGTTCTCACATGCATTTAAACTAAGTCTATATTCTGCAGGCTGTAGGTGGGGATGTGAGAGCATTATATTTAACTCTTACAGAAAAAGTGTTTTCACCTACTGCCTGTGCTGTCTGGCAGAGGTATATAAATTACAAACATGACCAGACAGGTTTACAAAGTTCAGAAAAGTGTATTTTCAATGTGTTCAATGAGTTCAGCTTGAAATTCCAATCTTCAAACACTCTAGGTCAGTGGTGTCAAACTCAAACTCGTGGGCCGCATCAGCATTATGGTTTCACTCAAAGGGCCGGTTGTATCTGTAAGACTATACAATAGAATCTACCCTTTATCACAATAAATAATTGCCTCTGCCTGTAATTATTAGTGGTTTCAGCAATAACTTAAGACTTACGCTGTGAAGGACAGGTGCAGACTGGCACGTAGCCCACTCACACGCCTATAGTAGATGATGCAAGTCTGAAAATAAGGATCGCACACTGCTGGTATCATCTACAAGAAACTTTATTAAAGCCTGCTCAGATGGAACATGGTTCTGCCATAGTGTTCTGTCTGAGCAGCAGGGCTTATTTTCAGGGGGAATGTGGGGGAACGCAGTTCGAGAACCTCCAGTTCTGAATGTATGTATTTGCAAAGGGTGCTGAGGTGTGCTGGAGGGTCTATTGATACTGGTTGCTGAGGGATCTATTGTTGCTAGAGAGGGGATCTTTTTTGCGGTGTGGTCTATTGTTGCTGATGGGGCAATCTATTGTTGCTGGGGATGGACCTTATGTTGCTGGGGGGGTCAATCCCTGCAGGGAGAAATTAACTGTTGAGGGATGGGTTTATTGTTGCTAGCTGCTGGAGGGTCTATTGATCCTGGCTGCTGAGGATGAATCTATTGTTACTTGGGGCTCTATTGTTGCTGGGTGGGGGAGAGGTATATTTCTTCTAGCTCCAGGGCATCTATTTTACTGCCTTACTTGTTGTCATTAACAAATTCCATACAAATTACCACCACAAAAAGATACTTGGTTCTGTATTCTCTAAAAGGGGAAATACTGGAAGGTTGGTAGTGGAACCAAGGAACAGTGCTCGGAGGTGAGTTGGAGTGGGGACACGGGAGATTCGGAAGGGGAGAGTTCCTGCATCTATTCTCTGAGAAAAAAGCCCTGCTGAACAGTCTCCAATAAGGTTTCTTGTGGATGATACCAGCGGTGTGCAACCCTCCTTTTCAACTGGCAAAGAACTGTAGTATTCTCATAATAATTATAAGATGTCCAGAGCCTGGCCTTGTGTTTGCTTTAGGTCAACAGAAAGTCTGTCTGATCTGGGGCTTGTTCTATCTCATAAGATGCCTACAGACATTAAATGTAGCCAGCTGTGCATAAGCAACCCAGCCACCAAATGTTCTTCCTAACAAAAGATCTGTAAAACACATGGACTGGGGCAAGTTTGTAAAAGGATGAAAGCAGCAAACGTAAACTTTCTGGGAGATGGGATTTGTGTCCCATCTCATAAACACAAGCATTAGCTACTCCAGCACATGTCTGTGGTGGGAAGCAGAGTCACAGATGGTGACTTCAGTGGGACACCCCTGATGCAGAATTAATTTTTGCTTTCTAAAAAGTATACCTTAGACACCCATGAAGCACTAACAGTCCAGTAAATGCCAAACTGTACAGCAGTAGAAGCTGGAACCACTTGGAGATTGTAGGGATCATATCGCACAGAAGGATCATCATGACACTTGGGCAGACAGTATACAAATTTTCCATCATCTTCCATTTTCACAGCTTGATCCTAAACAGGGAAACCACAGACACATCATACACAGTATTGTAATAAAAGACATGCCTAGTGCTTTAAACCCTGCCCTCAATGTGCCACCCTCTGCTGCCCCCATATTGCAGAAAGATACCTCCTTTTTTGCTATGTGTGTGTGTGTGGGGTGGGGGGGGGGGGAGTCTGGAACCCATAACCGGTTAAATATAGAGAAAATAGCGATATGGCTAGGATTCTTTCAAAAGTGTGGTTAGGAAGGCACAGACTGACCTGATTTGAGGTGTTGACAATTTAAGAAGCACGAACATTTGCTGTTAAAGTTTAATCTTACCTCAATGAGTCTCCTATATTTATCGGTTTTTGGCAACCTGTTCTGCCGCTGGACACTGGGAGTCTGTGTTTTCCACCCGAGCCTGGCTCTCAGCCTGTGGATGTGCAATATGACGCTGTCATCTGGAACTGGAATTGAGAAAAAGTCACAAAAGGATGCTACAGATATATAGAGCATTTGTGGCTTAGTATGTCAAAATAAGAATTGTCTGGGTTCCCTAACTGCAAAATGTAGCTCATACCAAACTGTAATTTGTACCATCCATCCCTGCTTTGGATAAGCGGTGAGGAAAGTAGCTGCTAGCACTACTCTTCTTTATGCACATCCCCTCACCAAAAACACAAAAGCAGAATGTTTTCAATCCAGAGGTGGCTGGAATAGGTGTATGCCCCCCCCCCTCCACCACCACCACCACCCACTTCAACCTTTTACTCCATGTCTATGACCATTTAGTATTAGTATTTCATTTTTAAATACACATATGACAGTGCTATGCTTAAACAGCCACTGTCACCTTTCCTATTCAGGGCTAAGTGACAGCGTCTGTTAATATTCCCTAACCATTTTATACTTAGCTCTCTGCCTCTGTGCCTGCCACTGCAAACTGCTCCCATGATGCAGTGCCTAGCAGCCAATTGCTAAACCCAAGCACTGTCAAATGACCAAAGGGGTGATGCCACTGCTTCCTGGATCCAACACCTGACACCTGCAGACACTGGGTACATTGATGGTGGCTGCAACAGAAGAAGAATGTCTGGAGAGGGTGGTGGTCAGGAGTGGGTTATACAAGGATTCCAGAGCAGGAGCCTAGGCCCCAATGGATGTCCAGGGGCCACATCTACAACCTCCTTGCTCCTGAAATAAACCAGGTGGACAGTGCAACTGGTTTAATCTGTGCACCTGTCTGTCATTTCACAAGCAAACAAAAGGTCAGCACAATTTTGCCATTTTGGCTAAACGTGGTTGTGGATGGTTTTCAGTGCTTTACATTTTCCCTGAGGGTTATGGAGGTGCCTTTCATCTATCCTAGACCTGTCTTGTCCCAAAACATTTCCTCTCATTAGCCTCATTATTTAAAATTTTTTTCAATGGAAGAAAAAAAATGAATGCAAAAATACAGTAGATCTTTTTTAAGTAGGTTTCACATAAGTAGCTCAGTTAATGAGATTGGCAGATACTCCTTTGGCGAAAGGGGGCATCATTTACAAAGAAATGATGCACAGGCAGGAGAGGCTCCCACCTTAGTAAGCACCCCTCATAACATGGCACCCAAGTAGGGTGTCTCTTTTGCGCTGGCCTCTGGCAAGGGTTCCAACAGGCCTGGGGGCTGAAGATAAACATTTGAGGTTGATTAGATGTTTCCCAACACTCCATTCTTCCTTTTACCATTCTTGCCTGTTTTTTTTCTATATATAAATATGTGTCACTTGGGGGTGAACAGAGGATGGAACTCTTGTTTTTTTCCTTCTATTTACGATTGAATTTGGGTCACTGGGCAAGGCTCAGCAGTTTTTCTATCCCACTTTATCTTTGTGCACCTGCATAACAGCAGCAAGTGCACATGGCAGTAGTAAGACCAGCCGAAAGCAGACCTTGACTGCAGTGGAGGATCACCAGTCTTCCCTTATGAAAGTGGTGCAACAAAAGGTAATGTGACAGCAAACCTGGGTCAGTTTGTCAGAGGGATTTTTTTCCTTGTTGCAACTGGGATAGAGCAGGGTGAATGGAGAAGTCAGGGGACTACAATTGACACAACACACTGATACAATTAAAAACAAGATCAAACTTGACAAAATGTGAACCTGGCTCAGTCACCTGCTACCTTGTATCTGTGCGGACTCCTGAGATGAGATCTTTCACCATAGTTCTCATCTCTGTTCTTGCACACCTTGGAGTTTTAGGTGGCTCTGCCTTCTAAGGTTGTTTTCTCAACTCCTATTTCATTCAGCATAACATGACATTAAATTAAATGATCGCAGCAGGTCTGGAGATCTGGGAACTAAGGCGAAGAGTTCTCATTATCAGAGTACCTGAAGATATGAGAAATCGCGAGACAGTTAAACTTTCCTTCAAAATAGTAAACTATAAGTTTGGAGGGGATTGTTGTGTTAATTAGATGCCAAAAGCAAGTTAGCTTCCCACACTTCTGCCTGTGCACTATGTGAAAATAGGATAATAAAAGGTTGATAAATAAATGTGACTGTTCATTATACAGAGCATATGAGTCAATAGAATGAGACACTGAAGTTTCTTTCAGTGAAAAACAGAGTTCCTTGTTCTGTGTTATAATAAACAGCACAAAATGAAATAGTCATTTAGCGTGGTGGAGGATTCTTGGTGAATCTTTGATGTTTACCGGCAACTTTATCCTGATAGATGTCACTCTGGAGATGGACTGGCTGTGTAGGCAGATCCCCTCTAGTTTTGTCCGCCACTTCAAAGCAGGTCTGAGCACCTTTCCTCTCTTTTCCTCCTGACTTTGAGGACAACATTCTATCCTCTGGGCTTACACTGCTCCTCACTTCTCTCCTGAGCTTGCTGGAAGGAATAAGTACACAAAGGTCAGTGATCTGGCAAGACTTTGCTGCTGATTGATTACATAATACAATGTACTCTAGAAAATTACCTGCTTGTCAATCGTTAAAGTGAACCTGTGACTATAATCCACAGTAAAAACTCAAAACAGTGAAATTCGCCATGGCATACAGTGTGAAAGTCACCATGGCATACAGTGTGAAAGTAGGTATGGCATCATTTTAAAGTTATCTTATTATATCTTATTTTTCATTAAAGTTTGTTGGCATATAAACACTAACTATCACTTTATTTTTCTTAAAGCATAAGTCATTTTGTGACATTCCAATAAAGTAAAAAAAATGAAAAAGTATTGAGTGCATTGTGCTGTAATCAGCGCATGGGCAATATGCTCCACAATGTAAAGGTATGTTGGCATATAAACACTACTTTCAGCACCCCTGTTTATCACTTTATTATTCTTAAAGCATAAGTCATTTTGTGGCATTCCAATAAAGTAAAAAAGAAAAAGTATTGCGTGCATTGTGCCCTGCAATCGTTAAAGTGAACCTGTGACTATAATCCACAGTACAAATGCAAAACTGTGTGAAAGTCACCATGGCATACAGTGTGAAAGTAGGTATGGCATAATTTTGATGTTATCCTATTATATCTTATTTTTCGGTAACGTTTGTTGTCATATAAACACTAATTATGACCACCCCTGTTTATTACTTTATTTTTCTTAAAGCATACTGTAAGTCATTTTGTGACATTCCAATAAAGTAAAAAAAAAAAAAAGAAAAAGTATGGAGTGCATTGTGCTGTAATCAGCACATGGGCAATATACTCCACAACGTACACCAGAGGTTGCATTATAGTAAAGTTTGTTGGCATTTAAACACTAATTATCATCACCCCGTTTATCACTTTATTATTCTTAAAGCATAAGTCATTTTGTGACATTCTAATAAAGAAAAAAAAAAAGAAAGAGTATTGAGTGCATTGTGCTGTAATCAGAGCAAGGGCACTATATACCGGGGCAGACTAACAACTCATGGGGCCCCCCAGGCAATAGGGGATCATGGGGCCCCTGTGTCCTTGCCCAAACTCAAAAAAGCCTATGAAAAAGGTACCAGGGGCATCTCATGGGGCCCCCTACTGACCCCGGGCCCTCAGGCAGTGCCCGAGTTTCCAAATGGTCAGTCCGCCCCTGCTATGTACTCCACAACATACACCAGAGGTTGCATTACAATGCAGCTGCTGGTGTGGTTAGGCCTTGAGAGACATGGAGACTTATTGGCGGAGACTTACTAAAGCTGGTTCACTCAGAATCTTGTGCACCTGTGCATGGTAACCAATCAGCTTCTAACCTCAGCTTGTTCAATTAAGCTTTGGCAATAAACGTGTAAGCTGATTGGTTTCCATGCAGAAGTGCATGAAATTCTGAATGAACAGCTTTAGTAAATAAACCCCATTGTGTTTATAGACGTGGTCCCCATTCTTTTTTTTAACTCTGCTCATTGATATCAAACAGTTGCACAAGTTTGCAAATGTCCAAGTACATATTGCAATCCATATAAAGATTGTACAAAAAAGAGTATCAGTGTGAAGCAAAAATAAAAGGTATATAAACATTGGCAGTTTTGGCTGAACCATTATTTTCTGTGTCTTAGTTATCTTAGAGAAGGTCCGTATGACACAGTTAAGAATTGTCTCAATATACAAGCCAGGGCAGGTTAGCTTGAGCTCTGTGTAAGTGTAGATTTACACCCCAGATCCCATATTTTATGGAACATAAGGGGACATCTTCTCCTTCCAAACATAACTTTCTCATATGGAATGATCTGGTTAATTAACAACTTCCAACGAGATACACGAGGAGGGGATGGATTCATCCACCTAACAATCATGACTTTGTGGGCCATACATAATGATCCTCTTAGGGATATGCTCACATAATGAGGCCAGTGGTCTTCTTCCAGTAATCCAAAACAAAGAATATTTTAGGTGTGCAAGGAAGCTGTATTATGGTACCAAGAAAATTAAGTACCAGTCTCCAAAAGTCAGATATAACAGGGCAGCTCCACATTAGGTGGACAAGATCTGCCCTAGGTTGGGCATATCAGAAACAGTCAGAAGTGGACATACTGTATGTCTGATATGGTTTTCCTTCTTTAACACGACTATAATACTATTCACATGAAAAAGAATGATATCAGAGTATTATGAGCAAATGACAAAGAATCTTACGCCCTAAGTTGATTTTTTTCTTCTTTTAGCTTCCCTAAGCTTCTTCTTGTAGTGTCTTCTTTGTGGATGAAAGTGCTGATTTCAGCATACTTCTCTGACTTTTCTGAAGGTGGCTTAGGAATAAAACCCTGTAAAAATACATAATAGAAAAACACAGGAGTATACTTTTAGTAATAGGATAATTTCCTTATGAATGACTAATGTGTAATATCCGTGGTCAACTAAATGTTCCTAAAGCCTTTCAGCTTATACCTCCTTGTGAGTCTGCAGATTGCTCACTTCATAAAATGTATTAAAGCTGAACTTTGTAAATAGGGAGAGTTCTCTTGCAATGCCTTCTTCCCTGTACACCTCAAGGGTTACCTGGTCCTTACGTCTAGCAGTGCTGGAATAAGGGAGTAATACTTCACTAACCGCTCAGGCAGGTTCCCTTGATCTGTGCGACTGGTTCAGCATAGCCTCCTCTTTAAGGCACTCCAGCCTCCTTCACATACAATACAGGGTTAATAGCCCTGCACTGTACTGTATGTGATGCTGCTGAAGGACCGCGCACAGGGTGAATACTTGGGGAAAGCATCGGAGCCGGCCAGAGTGGGGGTTAAGGCAAGTACAAAAGGTCCCTTCCTCTCCACCCTAGACTAAATGAGCATTTGACCCTTGCAGTACGGAGGGAAGAGGGACCCACTGCTAGGGTATGTTTTGCCTTATTCCTGGAAGTAAGCTTTTAGGCATATCTAAATCCCAGAACGAAGTGCAATATATTATATTTTATAATCCAGTGGTGGCTGCATTAGCTTTCTTTTTTCAGGTTTTTTTTTTCCTTATAATAGGAAGAAGGTGTTATGTAGCCCATGGAGATACCTGGATAGAACTAATAAGACTGTTTTATTTGCACTGATAACATACATACCAAAACCATTTCAATGGTATATTTAGCAGACCAAAATAAGGAGCATTCGTTGTTCTGGTTTAAATACAGTTGAATAATTAATGAAAAAATTATATTGTAGCTGAGCAAAAATCTTCTAGCCTGAACTCTGCTATAGTAGCTTTCTGGAGCAAAATGGATCAGCATGGTTAAGCATTATTAAACCCAAAAGCAAACTTTTATTTTATTGTAGCTTACTAACTCTAAAATGTGGTGGCTGCATTAGTAATTTTAGGCTTTCTTTCTTCTGTTTTCATCTGGTGATCTGGCCAGTAAGTCTGCTGTACTTCAAAAGAACAAGCTCTCTTCCAGATGTATCATTTACAAGGATGAGACAAACCATTTACTACTGACAGGAACGCTTACAATGATCAATTTTATTTATGTAAAACCTTTATCCCCAAAGGAAAATAACTGTTTGCTGTAACTGCTTATAAAGCATCAGCTGTCGTTTGGCTTAGTGTATTTCAATCTGCTAATAGATCTAACACTCCCCTCCCCTGGAGTGAGAATGCAGCTGTTTAAATGGGTCCCCTATGCTATGTGTGTTACTGGACAGATCACCAGGTAAAAACAGAGGGGAAAAAGCCTAAAAAAAAAGAAACGAATGCAGCCACCACATCAAATGATTGTTGTTGGTTTTGGGTTTAATACCGCTTTAAGCTAGGTATATAGTTCAGTCACCAAAAACTGACAGATCGCTTCATCAACACAACGATATGTGATGCTATTGTATTCTGTCAAGGGGGCTACCCCACCTCCATGACAATACACTGTCCAGTGCTGCAGCCATTGGCTGCAAGAGCTGATCAAATCCTGGTTTTCCAGCAAGATTGTTCAACAGAAAACAAGCTTTTGAACAAACAATGGTACACATGTATCGAAAACCAACCAAATCCTGCTAAACCAGCCAACTTTTGGTACGTGTGTACCAGGCTTTACTGACTGCCCAATCACTAGAGGGAGCTTGTGCAAATCTAAATATGAAAAACAAACAGAAAAATGTGGTGTTGCAAGCATGTAAAAGTAAGACAGTTAAAGAATAAATATTAAAACAACGTGAAGGTACTTCATGGTAGCATGCCATGACATGTTAGTACCCCAATCTGTTCCAGCATTTCTGTCTGATAACAATCTGACACTCTGTTGATGTTTATTACCAGCACTTTTCCCCTAAAGACACCAATCTAGTATCTCCACGGCTGGTGTGGTCTTCTGTTGTGTTGATATCAACCCTATCACCCTTTACAAAGAACTGGTGCGAAATGCTGATGGGCAATAGGTTCTTCTACATCTTTGTGTCTTTGTTTCCCATAAAAGGTACTGCTTAAGCTATAATATACAAAGCCATTTTTAACAATTGTACACATCCAACCTGTTGGTAACAGCTTGGGGAAGGCCCTTTTCTAGTCCAGCATTACTGTGCCCCTATGCACAAAGCCAGCTTCATAAAGAAGAGTTGGTGAATTTGGTGCAGTGAAACTTGAGTTGCCTTCACCGAGTTCTGACCTCAACCCTACTGAGAAGCTTGTGCTCAGGTGTCCATTAACTGGCCACACAGTTGGCAGCCATGTGATGTGCAGGGACCGCTATCTCTCCCAATTATTTCCAGTAGCGTGCAGTCCTCAGAGATGATATTGTTAGCATCAATACACTATAAATGTATGCCATGGTGAAGCCCCACTCAAGGGAGGAGCAATAACACCTTGCATTCATAGTACCTGCTCAGTTTTTGTGGACATCTTGTGGGAACAAAAAGGGCAGCCTAAGAGTTAAGGTAGACAGCCAGAGCTGCTATTTTATTTTGCACTGGTTAGGGGTCCATAATGTTTAAAAATCATAGCTTTTTCCAGCATTGGATAAGCAAAGGTTTACTATAACTTGATTTCAAAAGAAGTTAAAAAAAGACTACAGTTTCCCTTTAACCAGGTCAGCATGGGCCTCAACAATCCACTATTTGTTTAAAAAACTGGCAGAAGAGGACCACTGCAAGGTTGATGCGTGGATATTATATGGCAATTAGAAAAACTGAAGCGCAGTTCTATTCGCAGAGTTTATAGGAAGAGACACTTTGTTTTCATGCTGGAAGAAAAGGAGTGCTCACCAGTCTGTGTTCATTAGGGCTGACAGGCTGTTTATGCATGGCAGTGTTTCTGGATACCATCTGGAGAACATCTGAATTCTCTGCTGTGAAATGTAAGCGAGAGAGCAGATCGCTCCTGTGCTTCGTGGTATACATCATGTGCCTTTCTTCCTGAGGTCAAAGGAAAGAAAACAAAGAAAAGAAAAAGTACAGTTATTGCCCAAATATTCTTTATATTTAATGTGAATACAAGGCATAGGCAATCTACATTATGCCAGCCACAAAGGAACTATGCCAGGGTTCAAAAGGAAGAAATGAAGGGGTGGAAGAAAGGGAGGGTGGAAGGAAGGAAGGGAGTGGTGATAGAAAGGGAGAGGTGGGTGGAAGGAAGGATTGGAGGGAAGGGAGGGGTGGGTGGAGGGAAGGAAGGGATGGAAGGAAGGAAGGGTGGGTGGGTGGAAGGAAGAGAGGGTGGGTGGAAGGAAGGATCAGAGGGAAGGGAGGGGTGGGTGGAAGGAAGGAAGGGAGGCTGGGTGGGAATAAGGAAAGAAGGGGTGGGTGGAAGGAAGGGGTGGAAGAAAGGAAGGGGTGGAAGGAAGGAATTGGGTGGGTGGAAGGAAGGGAGGGATGGAAGGAAGGTAGGTCAGTTGGAATCACATGCTCATTCAGAAGCATCAGAGCTGTCGGATGCTGTGTTCCATTTCCCGCCCACACATCCTCTGAAGCTGCACGGACTGGAGTGTGGGCAGGTACGGGGGAAGGAGACAGATCCAGCCTCTCATTCTCCTCCCTCCTTCTTCAATGAAGCAGCTGAAAGCCGAGGGAGGAAGAGGAGGAGGATCGGCTTCCAGCTGCTGCATTGAAAGCCATACAGGAGATCGCTGCTTGTCACCGCTGCACAGATCATACCTGATCATTCTGGTTCTTTCCTGCCCCCCCCCACTGTGTGCTCCTTGGTGCCCTGCCCCTCTCCCTATCCACTGCACCAATAGGAGACTGGGCACTGAGGAGCACACACGGGGGGGGCAGGAAAGAAACGGAACGATCAGGTATGATCTGTACAGCGGTGACAAGCAGCGATCTCCTGTATGGCTTTCAATGATGCAGCTGGAAGCCACTTCTCCTCCTCTCCCTCCCACAGCTTTCTGCTGCTTCATTGAAAGCCATACAGGAGACCACTGCTTCTCACCACCCCCACCACCACCCCTCCCACACACACACTAATCCTGGCACTGCTTGCCCCCACCTTATTTTGAGGGCTGAACTATGCCATCTTTATTCATCCTGTATTTGCATCAACTTGCAGAAAAGTCTGACAATATTACTAATTATTGTACTGTATTAAAGTGGAATTCCAGTCATAACTTATCTAACGCTAAACCTACTCCCATACCCATTCTAAACCTATTCTATCTAACCCTGCAAAGAAAAGATCTGTATACTTACCTACTCTGAAGCTGCTCTGGTTCGGTCCCATGATTAGCTGTTAGTGGCGGCTTCTGTGTGCTTGAAGGACAGCCGGCAACGGATGCCCCATAGTAACTCTATGGTTGACGTAATCTCCCAGGCATTTCCCAGCCGTTGTTGGCTTTCTCTCTGCACACAGAAGCAACTGCTGGAGACTGGACCAGAGCACCTTCAGACTAGGTAAGTATTCAGATCCTATCAGGTACCTGGTGACAGAGGCCAATGGAGAGAGGGCTTCCCTTGCGGCTATGTTCCAGACTCCCCTGAGAGTGGGACAGCGGGAGTCAGGCCCTGTCACGACTATAGCGGATAGCTCTATAGATCCACAGCTTGGGGTTCCCCAGGGCTCAGAGTCTGTCTAAGCCCCAGTCTGCTTGTTCACCAGGGCCCCTGATGGTGGGGATGGACTTGGAGCAGGCTGGGACCAGGTCGCGGCCCCCAGGTACACCCAGCTGAGGTAGAGGAGACCGGCAGCAGGAACAGAGTGCAATATGTACCGGATTGGGGGAGCCTGAAGTGGAGAGACAGCGTTCCCTTATAACTCCTGCTCGGAGCCCCTGAAGGTAAGAGAAGGGGCGCAGAGTTAGGAGCCGTGTGGGTCTTGCAGCCATCAGCAGGTAACTGGGGACCCAGGAGGTCCGGGCACAAACTAGGTGTGGATGCAGGGGCGTAGGTGCAGCGGTAAAGGGATTTAGTAGCTGACAAGATGCCGGTCAGGTGCAGGTGCAGGCAGAGCAGTATAGCAGAGTCAGGCAGGCTGGGTCGGTAACTAGCTGGCGGATCAGTACACAAGGAGCAGGCAGGAGAATGGTCAGAGATAGCCGGGGTCGGTGCAGGCAGAGTTCGTTCACAGGTGGGTAGACAGAATGCATGTATCAGGATCAGATCAGGACTGTATGCAGGGACGTGTTTAGACCAGAAGGCAATGATTACTATTCACAGCGGGTTTAAATAGCCCGCCAGACATGACAGGTACACTACTGCGCACCATGTATGCGCGGAGGCACGCTCCCGCGCCTGTGCACCGCTGCGGCTCACTGGGGTCTGTCACTGTCGCACCGCTGCATGGCGACGGAGACCCTGACAGGCACAAAGAGGCACAGGTCGCCTGTAGGTGTGCTTGCTGGTGGTCCATCCAGGAGCACAGCTGATGCACGGAGATGAGGTCTGCCGACAGATGGCGCCTGTGCGAAGTATGCAAGCCCTTCCGGGAATAGAGGATTACTGGATAGCCGGTTCAAGCCAAGGTCCGGTACCAGGTGGGAATCAGAGCAGATGTAGTCAGATGGGATAGCCAAGGTCATACACAGAGGAGCAAGAGAGAGAGTATCCTTTAGCCAAGCCAAGGTCATACACAGAGGAGCAAGAGAGAGAGCATCCTTTAGCTAAGCCGAGGTCAGATCAGCTGTTAAGCAGAGTAGACAGGTCCAAGAGCAAGCCGAGTCGGTATCAGGAAGTCACAAGTCACAGGTCAAAGGAAACAGGAACCAGGTACAAGGTACGGGTAGCTAGAGATCATAAAGCAACTTGAGGAAGTGATGAGCCTCCTTATAAAGGTCACCTGGCACCAAACTGAGGCTGATGCATGCTTCTGCGGCCATGCAGGGTACTGGCAGAAATGCCAGATATTCCAGAACTTCTGTCATGGACAGGATCCTGATAGATCCTTTCTTTACAGGGTTAAATAGAATAGTCTTAGAATGGGGGTTGGAGTAGGTTTAGCCTTAATTAGGTTATGACTGGAATGTCACTTTAAGAACACCCGTGTCCTTTTATTCAGGACAAAGCAACAGGTTTGCTTTCATCCCCTCTTCCCATCAGCTTTTACTTACCTTTTCTTTGCCACAACTACATAAACTATGACTAATGCAACTTGTGACTAATGCAACTTTAAACTCCCACAGGGCTTACCTTTGGCTGAATGGAGTGGCAGGGGAGTGAAAGGAAAGTCTGTGCTGCTTGGTGAAGGCTAAAGTAAAGCCTAATTCCAGGTCAGGCCCCTTCCCTTGTTTCATACCCCAAACAACCCCCCCCCCCCCCCCATTTTTTTTACTTTTTTTCATACATACCTTTTTTCAATGTGTCTGGCCTAGTCACATGATATGGATCTTCTTCCTTCTCAGGCAGTGGGCAGCACCAGAATACTGAAGAGCCCATGCTGACGTAATGACATGGTACCTCTCTCTGCAGATTTCTCCTGCAAGCACAGGGTGGGCTGCCAAGATAAATCAAGAGGGGGCTTAACATCCTGGGTTTTCAAGAAGCAGGTTGAATGAAGCTGGGTGTCATTCAACCTGAAAGAGGACCAGCTCTGAGGGGTGAATTTGGTGGCAAAGCACTGAAGATAGTGTAATTATTGCAGCTAGATCTATTTTTTTTTTACACGTCCTTTATTTAAATTTTCCAGTAGTTAAAGACAATACTTCACATTGTCATTGCAAGATAAGACCATTGAAAATACAATATCCGAAATGTTTCACCTGTTGGTAAATGGAAAGATGATCATTCGGTATCGTTATAAATGTTATGTAAAGGGGATGTATCAACTGTTGCCTATATTGAATGTATCTTAAACTCTGGAAAGCATTCTTCTTTATAGGCAATGGCCACTTGGTAAATATGGCTCTTGGCCAATGCAAAGTCAATACTACATATGGCTAAGGTTACAGTGGGGTGGGATAGGAAAGGAGTTAGTACTTTGTAGACTCGATGGGTTGGGTGAAAGGTGGTCAGCAAATAAGTGTTCGTTTGGCTGGAGATGTCCACTGATCCCTGTATAGAAACTGTGTAGAAGTAGACATAGTGGAATACAGAGGCAGAGTGCAGGGGCTAGATTAGGGGTTGGGGAAGAGGAAATTGCATGGCAGAATAGTGGTGGGTATAGCTGTTGTTGGTAAGCTAAGCAGGTGTGTGGGGAAAGAGAGCTGTCTGAATGTGAGGTAGATAGGGGATCAGAAGTGGAGCTATTTCAGCCCGTGAAGAGTTGTTTGAATTCATCGTCAAGGAGTATTGTATCTAGTAGTACCAGATATTGTGGCATTTAGTTCCAGGACCTTCTAGGGGGCTAGTGAGATACTTCACAAGTCTGATGTCCTCTATACATTGTGTCCATTGGTATATCATTGGGGGATAGGGAAGGGGAGTGGAGTGGACTTTTACTGAGTGGGAATGCATGATTGGGCTTTGTTAATCAAATGTCTCATTGCTGACTTTTTATACAATTTTAAGGGGGCCATGTTGTAATGCAGCAGGAAGTATGCCGGTGTTTTTGGAACAGCATGGTCAGTGAATTTCTATACAATCATGTAGACGACATGTAAACTTGCATGAGAGCATTAGAGTTTTGGTATGTGCCTTTGGCGAGAAAGTGATCTGAAGGTCTGTTTCCCCAGAGGTCTACAAAACGTAATGAGGTCTGGGATGTTTCTCCAAGCAGTAGTTTGCAATTATATGAAAGAGAAAGGTGGGGATTTACTAAAACTGGGGCACTCAGAATCTGGTGTAGCTGTCCATGGTAGCCAATCAGCTTCTAACTTTAGCTTGTTCAATTAAGCTTTGACAATAAAACCTGGAAGCTGATTGGTTTCTATGCAGAGCTGCGCCACATTTTGCATGTTCCAGTTTTAGAAAATAATCCCCAATGTCTCATTACCCAGCTGGTATTGTTGGAACACCCTCTTTGCTGCCTCAAATATGCAGGAAAGTCAGATGTAAGAAATACCATAGAGGTTTCTTACGGTTTTCGATTAGAAATCACAAATCTGCCCTGGAAGTCTGAATGTGATTAGTGATGTAGAAAGCAGAGAGAGGCAGTTACACCACAGAGACACCAACATTCCTAGTGCCCTCCTACTAACCCTCTGCAGAGATGTGTATGCCAAGGAAGAGAATGCAGCACTTTACCAGGGAATTCTGCTCTGTACCAGGGAATTCTGCACTGTACCAGGGAATTCTGCACTGTACCACATAATCCCGCACTGTACTAGACAATCCTGTGCTGTACTAGAGAATCCTGCACTGTACCAGGGAATTCTGCACTGTACTAGAGAATCCTGCACTTTAACAGAGAATTCTGCATTGTACCAGAGATTTCTGCGTTGTTCCAGAGGATTCTGCACTTTACCACATAATTCTGCACTATACTAGAGAATCCTGTGCTGTACCAGAGATTTCTGCACTTTACCACAGAATTCTGCACTGTACCAGATATTTCTGCATCGTTCCAAAGATTTCTGCACATTGCCACATAATTCAGCACTGTACCAGAGAATGATGCACTTTACCACATAATTCTGCACTGTACCAGAGAATCCTGCGCTGTACCAGAGAATCCTATGCTGTACCAGAGAGCTCTGCATTTCACCACAAAAATCTGTTGTACCAGAGATTTTTGCACTGTACCAGAGAAATCTACACTTTACCACATAATTCTTTACTGTACCAGAAATGTCTGCATTGTTCCAGAGAACTCTGCACATTGCCACATAATGCCACACTGTACCAGAGAATGATGCACTTTACCACGCAATTCTACACTGTACCAAAGAATCTTGTGCTGTACCAGAGAATCCTGCGCTGTACCAGAGAATCCTGCGCTGTACCAGAGAGTTCTGCATTTTACCACATAATTCTGCATTATACTAGAGAATATATTGTAGTTTAGTCTTTAACCCTTTCACTGTGTTTTTTGCACACTTGTTAAAAATGTATTTTAGTCCTGAAGATTGCTTAAACCCTGAAATAATTATATATTTTCTGAAAGCAGACACTGTAGAGAATACAATAGTGGTAGTTGCAATCTTTTATGTCACATGCTATCACTGCAAAATTTTCAGTAAAAAATTCACTAAAGTTAATTTTAGGGCATACAAACACAATACATTACCCAATTTTTGGTAAAATATGAAAGATGAGGTTGTACCAAGTAAATAGATACCCAAAATGTCAAACTTTAAGTTGCGAGTGCCCGTGAAATGACAACAAACTTCCATACCCTTTATTTTTTTATAGGACACCAGTTTAGTGTTACAGAGGAGGTCTGGTGCTAGAAATATTGTTCTTACCCCAGGGTGCGTGGCAATATGTAACATGTGTATCACAATCAATGTTTTCATGTGTTACATGCATCTAAAATACTCTGGATGTCTCCCCTACACTCCACTGAATGTAATGCAATGCAGATTGCACTACATTGCATTCTTTCCCGGCCATACTGGCCTGGGAAACTGACAGGGGGACCCTGAAAAGACGTTTTATATGTCTCTTCCACGTTTTTTATGTCACTTGTCATGTCCACTCAGCTCCCTACCCGGAGGACTTCACTATCTGGTCTCCCACAGTGCACAGGACACAATCTCTTTTCTTTGATAAACACTGATAGACCCAAATAATTAACCATCTCTCTACTGCTACTTTCTGAGAATGAAATTCCATACTTATCAGTACCAATTAACCCAATAAAGTTTCGAAATGAGTCCTGTGATTTCGAGATGATGATGAGACAGACTATTCCACACAAACAGATATTATGATAGACAGATTCTGTGGGAGGTTATAAAAAGGAGGGTCTCCTTGCTACCAGGAGGGAGGTGAAAGAAATGAACAGAGGGAACTTGTTGTATACAAAAAGGAAAACATCAAAGGACTATGGAATAGCTTTTGTCACAGGTTACAATCGGCAAAATAGAGAATTTGAGCATATAGTCAGTAGGCATTGGCCGATTCTCTGCAAAGATGAAACTCTAGCTAGAACACTGCCTAGGACCCCCCAATTCATATATACAAGACCTCCCACGTTAAGAACTAGGTTGGTAAAAAATTTTACTAATCCTCAAAAAAAGACTAGTACCTTTCTAGATCAGGTGGGGAGCAAAGGATCCATCTAATCTGGTGAGTGTGGCCAAAAAGGGGGGTCACGGATTAAAGAGCACCAGTCACTATTGGTATTTGAGCACGGAGCACTTTAAGAAGACGCATATATATTGCCAAAAGTATTGTGCCAGCCCTCCAAATCATTGGATTCAGGTGTTCCAATCATCTTCATGGCTACAGGTGTATAAAATCAAACACCTAGACATGCAGACTGCTTCTACAAACGTGTGAAAGAATGAGTTCAGTGAATTCAATACGTCCATCTGTAAAATTTGCTTGCTACTAAATATTCCACAGTCAACTGTTAGTGGTATTATAACAAAGTGGAAGCAACTGGGAACAACAGCAACTCAGCCATGAAGTGGTAGGCCATGTAAAATGACAGAATGGAGCCAGCGCATGCTGAAGCGCACAGTGCACAGAAGTCACCAACTGTCTGCAGAGTCAAAAGCTAAAGACCCCCAAACTTTGTTTGGCCTTCAGATTAGCACAGCAACAGTGCATAAAGAGCTTCATGGAATGGGTTTCCATGACTGAGCAGCTGCATCCAAGCCTTAAATCAAAAAGTACAATGCAAAGCGTCGGATGCAGTGGTGTAAAGCACGCCACCACTGGACTCTAGAGCAGTGGAGACGTGTTCTCTGGAGTGACGAATCACGCTTCTCTGTCTAGCAATGCAATGGACGTGTCTGGGTTTGGTGATTGCCAGGAGAACAATACTTGCCTGACTGCATTGTGCCAAGTGTAAAGTTTGGTGGAGGGGGGGTTATGGTGTGGGGTTGTATTCAGGGGTTGGGCTTGGCCCCTTAGTTCCAGTGAAGGGAACTCTTAAACCGTCAGCAAACCAAGACATTTTAGACAATTTCATGTTCCCAACTTTGTGGGAACAGTTTGGGGATGGCCCCTTCCTGTTCCAACATGACTGCACACCAGTGCACAAAGCAAGATCCATAAAGACATGGATAAGCGAGTTTGGGGTGGAGAAACTTGACTGGCCTGTACAGAGTCCTGACCTCAACCCGATAGAACACCTTTGGGATTAATTAGAGTGGAGACTGCGAGTCAGGCCTTCTCGTCCAACATCAGTGCTTGACCTCACAAATGCGCTTCTGGAAGAATGATCAAACATACCCATAGACACCCTCCTAAACCTTCCCAGAAGAGTTGAAACTGTTATAGCAGCAAAGGGCGGGCCAACTCAATATTGAACCCTACGGACTAAGACTGGGATGCCATTAAAGTTCATGTGCGTGGCATGTGTGACAAAAATGTTGGCAATATAGTGTATTTACACATATACATTCTATGGGGAACTGTGAATGTATTGTATTTGAGCACAGAGCATTTTCAAGTAATCACGTTTCCATCACCATGGACTGAAAGTTTATTTGAACACTCTGAAAATTATTTATATATATTTTTTGGGTTACTTTCGATATTGTTTATTTTTGTATATTGTTGAGCACTGTTTAACCGCTTCCCGTCCGCCCTATAGCAGACATACTGCTACAGGGCAGCACGGGTGTGCAAAATCATGTATATATACAAATTATATACATTTTGCATTTCCGGGTAGGGGGCGCGTGCACCCTACCCGCGCCGCCATTTTCGGCCGCAGCTGTCAATCACCGGGTCCCGGACGGTAATTACTCACCGGCGCCTGGTGATTTCCAAAGATCTCCGATGGGGAGGAGGACTGTTTTGTTTACTAACAGTTCTCCTCCCTGTCAGCTCGGGCACACTGCTCTGGATGGCTGTGCACAGCACAGCCATCTAGAGCAGTGTGATTACAGTGAAGCACACTGACACGGCCCCCTAGTAAAACATTCCCTGTACATAGTTAACCCTTTGATCGCCGCTCATGTTAACCCCTTTCTGCTGTGATAGATATTTTGGGCCTACAATAATTTTTTACTTTATTGTGAACTTCTGATAGGGGTCTAAATTCCTGCAACTTATTTACCATCTGTTGCATCACCTCAACACCCCCCCTTAGAAGGTTTCCTGTAGACGTTTATGACAGTATGGCCACCTGGCTGAATAAGTCCTGGAGTCGTCATTTCTAGCACCTTCTAGGGAGTATTGTCATAGATCTTCCTGGGGGAACTGGCTTCAAAGGAGGCATGCTTCCCTGGGCATTGGCCTATATAGTTGGCCAAAATCTTTCACAAGTCACAGAGCCCCCCTTTGAACAGAAATGGCAAAATATTGGAACTTATTGAAGGGTGTGACTACCTGGAATGGAGGGGGTATAAAAGTATGCCATTGCTATATTTCTGTCTCTTTGTCCCTTTCGGAGCCCATCAGGATGTCTGTGTAATATACCACCATTGCTTTGTTTCTTTCCTGTAACTTTCTTTCCTATAGTCATCTCTCTCTACTGGTAATATACTGTGTGTTATACTGTAACATCATTTTTTTTTGTAGTATCATATCTTTGGTATTTCAGTATATTTGAGTTGAATAATAACTACTTTTCTTCTGTGTAAATAAATTAGGTTTTTATTTTCTTTTTATTCATTTTATTCTTTTTATTCAGCACAGTGGTTATTGGTTAATAATCTATAATTGAGAGGCAACAAGGCCTGATTCTGATGTGGACAAAAGGTGTTATTCACTTATTACATTTATACTCTTAGATCAAACCAAGGGAATAAGTCAGGTAGCAAAGTGCCCAGTGCCATTAGTACAGTGTCAGTGCTTTTTTTTTTAGCACTGATCACTGTATTAGTGTTACTGGGGATGTCAGTAACACCAAGTCAGTTCCCCCCCAAGTGTCAGAATGTCTGCTGCAGTCCCACTATAAGTCGCTGATCGCCTCCATTACTAGTAACAATAAAAAAATATCAGTATATATTCCGCCATTTGTAAATGCAATAACTTTCACGTAAACCAATTATTTACACACATTGGATTTTTTTTTAGCAAAGACGTGTAGCAGAATACATTTTGGTGTAAATTTATGACAAAATTAGATTTTTTAATTTTTTTTTACTGGACATGTTTAATAGCAAAAAGTAAAAAATTTTTTTTTCTCAAAATTGTCGGTCTTTTTTTTATTTTCATAGTGCAGAAAATAAAAACTACAAAGGCGATCAAATACCACAGAAAGAAAACTCAATTCGTGGGAAAAAAAGGGTGCAGCGTTGCATGATCACGCAATTGTCAGTTAAAGTAACGCAAAAAATGTCCTGGTCAGGAAGGGGGGTAATTCCTCAGGATGGCAAGTGGTTAAAGAAACTTTTTGTTTGAGTAACAGTGGTATACACTTGGACAGCTGCACCAGTTCTGACACTATTTTAGTTTGTATGAGAATAGCCATAGTGCAGTTCATTCATTGATTATATTTCATCTCCAGAACCAGTCATTTAAATTCTAAACAGACTAAGGCTGGCCATACATTATACAATTATCTGCAGATTTTCTGCCCAATTTCCTTTAGATTTACCTTCAACTATGTAGTGCAAGGGCCTGCCTAATTGGATACAACTGAAAGTGTTGTTTAGGTTTGCCCTCCTATTATATGGTTTTTGGTAAATCTAAACCAAAAATCTGCAGATAATTGTATAATGTATGGCCAGCCTAAAAGGAGTAACTGAGTCCCATTTGTGGTCACCTATAAGGCTAGGTTCACATCTCCGCGTTCCTGCGGGCCGTGTTTTGCGTCGGCACCAGAGCTCATTCATTTGAATGGACTCCCGTGCCCCGGGAAACACGCAGGGAAGAAGTCCCTGCACTTCTTTGGAAAACGCAGCCCACATGGGAACCTCGGTTCCCAGTATGGTTGCGTTTTCCAGTGCGGGCGGCGTGCCATTAGAATTAATGGCACCAGCCTGCGGGTCCACATTCCTCTGTGCAGGTGGATTTTTGTGCGGATCCGCAGCGGCACCACCTGCACAGATGTGAACCAGGGTAACCCATGTTGTTGGAGTTTCTCCCATGGACTTGGGGGAGGTGCTTGCAGAATTCCAAATGGAACATTTTGGTTGGGCTGGAATCCCATTTGGGTTAATCTGGGTACATGTGGGTTCCATACTTCACTGCCATAAAGGAAGATTAGAATGATAACACTGTCAAATATTGACCCCCGGTTCACATCTATGTGGCCGTGCAGGCCGCGTTTTGTACGGGCAGGAGAGCCCATTCATTTGAATGGACTCCCGTGCCCCGTGACACTCAGGGAAAGAAACTCGGTTCCCAGTACGGCTGCGTTTTCCAGTGCGGGCGGGGTGCCATTAGAACTAATGGCACCCGCCTGCGGGTCTACATTTCTCTGTGCGGTGGTGCGGCTGCACAGATTTTCATGCGGATCCGCAGCGGCACCACCCGCACAGATGTGAACCTAGGGTAAAGCCCCTTCACATTTACAAATGAGGCCATTAGCGATTACATGCAGGACACTCAGCAGCGGTTCCTGGAGATCAGCTGCAGGTGGAAGCTCATTACAATCATTGGGAGCCTGACAGCTCCCACAGCTAATTGCAGCCACTCACATGAGGCAATTACCTGCAAATCATTGACCCTCGACACAGGCAGTCTGCATTCAGGACTGATCATTTGCAGGAACTACCTAAAGTTAACATAGTGTTTCTAATAAACTACTCAGTGAGTGTATATCTGATGATAGGTCAGCAATGAGGATGTGCATTGAGCAGTAACCTATATCAACCAATGAGAAATCTTTCAACTGAGTTTACTGCAGTAATCTGGAATCTGATTGGTTACTGCAGATATCAGCACAGGCTCATTCGGCTCTGAACCGTCTCACAGGACCAGCCCAATAATGTTTGGTGGTTGTTAAACAGCCCAGCTTAGATACAGATAATTATGTGCAGAATAATATACTTAATGGCATAACAAATAAGCAGAGATAGGAGTACATGTTCCAGCAGTGTAATTACTGATCTGAAAATGAAGCTCATTATTGGACCATTAAATGGCAGCTAAGAAACTGAGTGATAATAAAAAAAAAGCTAATTTAAAAAAATATAATTATCTTCTCTTCAATTTTGTATAAATTATCTTATTAACTAACTAATGAAGGAAAACAGCAAAATGAAGCTCCTAGGACAAAATATAGTCATGCACCGTTTAAAAAAAGAAGATTAGAAAAGTATCATAAAAATATATTTTTCCAGTAAAATGTCTATGTAGAAAAAACTTGACATGCAGCCAAATGCAATATTTGCAACCAGATCATATATTAACCACTTCAATGCCCGACACTTTCACTCTCTTCCTGCCCAGGCCAATTTTCAGCATTGTCACACTTTGAATGACGATTACTCAGTCATGCAACACTGAACCCAAATTAACTTTTTATAATTTTTTTTAGACAGACAGAGCTTTTTTTTGGTGGTTATATATTTTGCAAATAAATAATATTTCCTCATAAATTTAGGCCAAAATGTATTCTGCTTCATTCCTTTGGTAAAAATAATCCAAATCAGCATATATTATATAGTGAAAGTTATAGAGTTTACAACCTATGGTATATATATATATATTTGGAAATTGATCAGTCCTGATTTACTGACAGCCATCTCATTTCTTGACAGCACAAGGTATTTAGTAAGTGAAATGGTGATTTTTTTGAAATTGTAATTTTTTGTCACAAGCTTTTGGAAAATGAAATTTTTTTTTTCACAATTTCTATTTTTTACATACTGCCACTAATCACTGACTGGTGACAATATGTAAGAGAAAATGTATATATATAAATGCAAAAAGTGTTTTACATTTTATTTTGGGAAGATCAAGGACGGGTGAGAATCCCTGTCCAGCGTTTATTACTGTCTGTGCCCCAGACGGGCACTTTTCCCCTTTCAAGACAGCAAGCAATGGGAGATTTTTTCCAAAGTAGATACAAGGTTACAACTTCTGACTACTTCTGGCTTTTATTGCTGTCTGTGCCTTTTCTTCCTTGTCCTGGTGACAACTTCTCCTCCAATTCTTGTCCTGGGGTCACAGGGACAGGAAGTGAGGGAAATCGCTCCAATGGGGGTCACCGACAGATATAGAAATCGGACAGACATGTTAGGAGTGGCCTGCTCTATCTAATACTATACTAAGAGTTGAAAGAAGACTTTATAAATGTCTATAACGGCATACTGTAAGCGCTGTCTATGCATTTGCTTCTATTATTACAAATGCACCAAATCACTGCAGGGGCCATGTATTAGAAAGCACTCACCATGTGCTCAGCTGGGTGACCTGTCCCCGATCTCCTGTCTGTGCTGAGCAGGGAACACTCACAGGGTTCGCCACACCGGGGTTTGTTGTGATTTCTCACTCTCTACGAGGAGACGCCGCCCGGGGTTGCCGTGGAGACGGGGGCAGAGCTCCAAAGGTGAAGGTCCGCCTCCTTCCCCGGGACAGCTCAGTCAAGGGCAGGCATTGTACAATTAGAAGGCGGAGTTAGGGAGGAGTTCATTCAGCTGACGGTCACGTCCCCTCTCAGGTTACACTGCTAAGGGCAGAGGCGGCCGTCCTCCACACATCCAGCTGCCTGTACTGTACAGAACGCCTGGCCGAGGGCACTAGTGTCTAGGGGCGGACTGACCATTCGAGCACACGGGCACTGCCCGAGGGCCCGGGGTCAGTAGGGGGCCCCATGAGATGCTCCTGGTACCCTTTAAAGGCTTTTTTGGGTGTGGGCAAGGACACAGGGGCCCCATGATCCCCTATTGTCCGGGGGCCCCATGAGTTGTCAGTCCGCCCCTAGTGTCCTGTCATCGATAACCTGCTTCTGCTTCCAAGTCACAGCCTTTCAACAAGCATGCAGCAAGTGAAGACAGAACTTTTGATCGGTTTACTTGCCACAGATCAGTGAATGAGAGAATGTTGAAGTGACCCTGGCATATTCAAACGTTCTAAGGCAGGATCTCCAAACCTAATCAAAGGGCCAGAATACGGTCTTCCAGACTTTAGGGGGGGGGCACATCGTGGCCATCAGGAGTAGAAACTGTCCCAGCATCAGTGGGAGTACACAATGCCCCATCATTGGTGTCATTAGGAAGAATTGTGCCCCATCGTTGGTGTCATTAGGAAGAATTGTGCCCCATCGTTGGTGTCATTGGGAGGAATTGTGCCCCATCGTTTGTGTCATTGGGAGGAATTGTGCCCCATCGTTGGTGTCATTGGGAGGAATTGTGCCCCATCGTTGGTGTCATTGGGAGGAATTGTGCCCCATCGTTGGTGTCATTGGGAGGAATCGTGCCCCATCGTTGGTGTCATTAGAAAGAATTGTGCCCCATCGTTGGTGTCATTGGGAAAAATTGTGCCCCATCGTTGGTGTCATTGGGAGGAATTGTGCCCCATCATTGGTGTCATTGGGAGGAATTGTGCCCCATCATTGGTGTCATTGGGAGGAATAGTTCCCCATCATTGGTGTCATTGGGAGGAATTGTGCCCCATCATTGGTGTCATTGGGAGGAATAGTGCCCCATCATTGGTGTCATTTAGAGGAATTGTGCCTCTGCGTTGGTGTCATTGGGAGAATAGTACCCCATCATTGGTGTCATTGGGAGAATAGTACCCCATCATTGGTGTCATTGGGAGGAATTGTGCTCCCTTGTTGGTGTCACAGAGAGAAATTGTGCCTCATCGTTGATGTCATTGGGAGGAATTGTGCCCCATTGTTGATGTCTTTGGGAGGAATAGTACCCAATCGTTGGTGTTTTTGGGAGGAATAGTCCCCATTGTTAATGTCATTGTGAGAAATTGTTCCCTATCATTGGTGTCACTGGGAGAAACAGTACCCCATCGTTTGTGTCATTGGGAGAAATAGTTCCACATCCTTGGTGTCATTGGGAGAAATGTTTGCCCCATCCTTGGTGTCTTTGGCAGGAATGGTACCCCATCGTTGATGTCAATGGGAGGAATAGTACCCCATTGTTAATGTTATTGGGAGAAATTGTGCCTCATTATTGGTGTCATTGTGAGGAATTGTGCCCCTTCGTTGGCAGAAATTGTACCCCATTGTTGGTGTCACTGGGAAGAATAGTATCCCATCGTTTGTGTCATCTCCAGGAATTTTCCTCCATCTTTGGTGTCATTGGAAGGAATAGTCATTGGGAGGAATAGTACCTCATCGTTGGTGTAATTGGGAGGAATTGTGTCCCTTCATTGATGTCATTGGGAGGAATTGCGCCCCTTCATTGGTGTCAGTGGATAAAATAGTGCCCCAAGGGCCGGATAAAAGCAAGCAAAGGGCCGCATCCGGCCCCCAGGCCATAGTCTGAAGACCACTATCCTAAAGCAGGTTAAGAAGAGGATGCATATTTATCCTATTGGCCTTCCACACCACACAGTGCTGCTGTGTATCAGAGAACTGGTCTATGGAAGTGTACAGGGAAGATGATCTCTGGTCCGGCTGTGTCAATCTCTGTGGTCTCTCGCTGGTTCCTCCACCTCAACTTAGGTCGTATGTTTATGGCCTCATGCATACTGGACATTCTGCTGCCTCTCCTAGATGCCTTTCCTGCCAGTGGCATTTTGGAAGAAAAAATGATGCTTGTAAATGCAGGTATCACGTTTATGCGCATCAAGCACGTGGGAGTTAATTCATTTAACCTCCCTGGCGGTATTCCCGAGTGTAGCTCGGGGTAAAGTTTCAGTACCACAAGCGATAACCCCAAGCTACACTCAGGCTTACCATGCGGCGCTGCTCCGGGATCCTTCGATCACTTACCTTGTCCTTTGCTCCCGCGATGTCCCTCCTGCAGTGTCCCCTGTAATGTAATCCGGTGGATGCCGGCATCTTTCTTCTGGGTTCTGTCCCCTGCGAGCATCAGGACGTACGGGGGACGGAACGGCGGGAAATTTGAAAATGACAAAAAGTGACATTCACTAAAATCACATAGTATTACATTCCTGTATCAAACCATTTCACATACATTTTGTCCCGAGTGCTTTGTCCTGTGCCCTGCCTGCATTTTTACTGTTCTTTCTGCCTGGAAACTGAGAAATGTCCATGGCGTCCAAAAAGCGTCCCTTTTGGTCAAAAGCGGTTTTAGACCAGCTAGAGAACAGCGATAGTAAATCAGAACTACTTGCAGAATTGAGTGATAATGATTTGTGGGGAAATTCGTCATCAGACACTGAAAACGATTCTGCGACTTTGCTCAGTGATGTGCGAACTTGGTGCTATATTTCAAATTTCAGTGTTTTTGGTTTGATTATATTATTGAATTAAATTTATTATTATATTATTATTTTTTATGATTATTTATTAAATTATAATTTATGATGTCGTGTTTCTAGTTTTATCCTACCCAGGATGTTTACTAGACTCTTGTTCAGACAGATTTCAGTGAGTTATTCCTAAAAATTACAGGCCTACAATATAAAACACCAAATTTCCATGCGAAATAATGGTACCGCTTTCAGCACCAAAAATCTGAAATAATCATACCGCCAGGGAGGTTAATTGGCCAGAATAATAATTTTATTTCTTGCCATTGAAATCAATTATCACTCAAGCACTAAAGGCACCTAGAACGTACGTGCGTTTACACACGGCAAGTATTTTTTTTCTGCCAAAACACCACTGCTCCTGGATGCACTGGCAGTAGACGTTTTTCTGCCTCTAAGGACCAGTTCACACTGCATTCATTTCAGTTGCTTTTTTCTGCATCCAAAACACACATAAAGTAGGTTATATGGTTGTCAGTGTCATCGTTCACACCAGTGCTGGCAGTTCCAGTTCATTCCCGTTGCAGAAAAAAAGTAGAACAGGCTGCATTTTTTCTGCACAGAACTGTACTGGAATCAGGAAAACGCATCAAAAATGCACCGGAAAGCACCAAACACATGCGGGAACACACATGTCCCTATTTAAATTGAAGAAAAAGGGGAACTGGAATGCATAAAAAATGCACTGGAACGTGTCAAAAGCATCCGGAATGCGTAAAAAAAGGTTAAGTGGAAACGTATCCGGAACGCGTCTGGACTGCGTTGCTATAGTGTGAACAGCCTTTAAAGTGGCGCTCCGCCCAAAAGGGGAAGTTCAGTTTTAAGGACTGCTTCCCCGCTCCCCATTAAGGATTGGCACCTGCGGGGGAAGGGGGACCGGGTACCCGAATTTGACAGGTACCCGCTCCCACTTCCGGTCCGATCGCTCTCTCTCCCTGTAGTTTTTTGGGACACGTGACAGGTCCCAGAAGACTACAGGACCATTCATGAAGTGCAGCGCTTCTCGCACATGCGCAGTGGGTACCCGGCTGTGAAGCCACAATCTATCACACCCGGGTGCCCACACTGAAGATGCCGGCCTCCTGGAATACAGGACGGCCGGTGAAACGGGCTGCGGGGGGAAACACTGCGTGACCGAGGGACAGGTAAGTGGCTGTTTTTTAAAAGTCAGCAGCTACAGTTTTTGTAGCTGCTGACTTTTAATTTTTGACAGGTGAGTGGAACTCTGCTCCTGTCTCTAAACTCCTCTAATGCAGGCCATAGACGAGTCGAAAATCGGCCGATTTTTCGGCCGAAAATAAAATCGGCCGATTTTCGGATCGTTAGTGGGCGATTTGGTCGGCCGTTTTTCGGTATTTTGGCCGTTTTTGTTTTTCGGTAAAGTTGGAAAAAAATCGGCCGATTTTGCCGATCGGCCGATTTTCGCGGCAATTAGTGGGCAAATCGGCCGATTTTTTACCGATAAACAATCTGCGCATGAGCAGTGACCTGCAAGAGGAAGACAAAAAGAAGAAAAAGAAGAAGAGGAAGACGATGAAGAAGAGGATGAAGAGGAAGAAGAAGAGGATGAAGAAGAAGAGGATGAGGATGAAGAAGAGGATGAGGATGAAGAAGAAGAAGAGGAGGATGAGGATGACGAAATAGAAGAGGATGATGATGAAGAAGAGGATGAGGATGATGAAGAAGAAGAGGATGAGGATGAAGAAGAAGAAGAAGAGGATGAGGATGAAGAAGAAGAGGATGAGGATGAAGAAGAAGAAGAAGAAGAGGATGAGGATGATGATGATGAAGAAGAAGAGGATGAGGATGATTATGAAGAAGAAGAATAGGATGAGGATGCAGAAGAAGAAGAAGAGGATGAGGATGAAGAAGAAGAACAAGAAGAAGAAGAAGAAGAAGAAGAAGAAGAAGAGGATGAGGATGAAGAAGAAGAAGAAGAGGATGAGGATGAAGAAGAAGAGGATGAGGATGAAGAAGAAGAAGAAGAAGAAGAGGATGAGGATGAAGAAGAAGAAGAAGAAGAGGATGAGGATGAGGATGAAGAAGAAGAAGAAGAAGAAGAAGAGGATGAGGATGAAGAAGAAGAAGAAGAAGAAGAAGAAGAAGAAGAAGTAGGATTAGGATGAAAATAAGAAGAATTCCAGTCCAGCATAAAGTGTCTCTGCAGAGAGCTCCGCTATTTCTGACAGTTCTCTGACAGTTCCTTCACATTTACAGCGGTTGAAACATTGTATCTATTTGTTTCCGAATAAAAACATCTGTATCCTAAATGGAAACAAATAGATACATTGTTGCAACTTCTATAAATGTCAAGGAACTGTCAGAGAACTGTCAAAGAAATAGCAGAGCTCTCTGCAGGGACACTTTTTGCCGGCTCTAGACGGGTAGAAAATCGGCCGATTTTTTTTACCATTGATGGTAACGTCGGCCACTTGAACAACCGATTTTTCGTTTTTTAAAAGAAAAATCTGCAGTTTTTCTCCCCATCTATGGCCTGCATTAGGCTCTGTTCACACCCTTACGTTTTTTGGTGCTTTTTGCAGAAACACACTACAGTCCATTTAACATGGTTTCCTATGGAACATGTTCACATCTATGCTTTTTTGAGCTGCTGTGTTTTTGGAAAGGGTCGGGGACTTTTTTAAAAGCAAAAAGCAGCATTTTTGCTATAATAGAGTTCAATGGAGAATCTGCTAAAATGCATAGTAGTGTGTTTTTGCCACATTTTGCATTTTTATTCTGCCCAGCGAAAAAAAAAATGCACTTTAACAAAAAAAAAGGCTGAACAAAACGCGGTAAAAACGTGTGTAGAAAAACGCAAAACAAACAGCGAAAAGCACTACAAAATAGACAAAAAGCAAACTGCATAGGTGTGAATGGAGCCTAAATGCCTATGTTTGTCCCTTCGGATATTGTCGTACGAAGTGTCGTGATCGGCTCTCAAAAACTGTATACTAACAATCCGATTATCGGACGATCGGTCCTCGTACAAAAGTTTTCATACGATTTTCTTATAGTGTGTACGGGGCATTAGCCTCTCAGGGTGTGGACATGACATCTGGGCAGTAGATTAAAGCAGGACAACACTAGATTTACTGGGAAGGTGAGTATATGAATATAAGCACAACCCAGGTAAGGGTCAGGAGGGGAGAAGAGGGGGGTTGGCAGAACTAAAGGCGATGGTACAGAAAATGTACAATCAGATTGTATCACGTATGAACTGATGGGCAAAGAAGCTGCGGTTTGCAGAGGAGACTGCTGTGCCTGTATTGGCTATTGCAATCAGCTGCAGTCCCAGGAATTGCACATAAGGGTGGCTTCAGGAAGACCCTACAAGGTAATGGAGCCACCTTACAGGTGCAGCTGTTGTTCAGCGATCTGTTTTTCTTTTTTTTTGTTTTTTTTTTAGAATCAAGGGCATTGAGGCCAAAATGAAAGGTATGTGAATGATGCGTCTTTGTATTATTTAATAGTACATGTGTTTAGCCTCCCTAGCGGTCTGATTATGTCAGTATTTCTTTTTTTTTTGCATGGAAATATGTAGTTTTTTTTATTGCAGGCCTGTAATTTTTAGGAATAACTCACTGAAATCTGTCCGAACAAGAGTCTAGTAAACATCCCGGGTATGTTAAAATTTGAAACACGAAATCATAAATTATAATTTAATAAATAATTATAAAAAAAATAATAATTTAATAATAATACATTTAATTCAATAATATAATCAAACCAAAAACACTGAAATTTGAAATATAGCGCCAAGTTTGCACATCACTGAGCAAAGTTGCAAAATCGTTTTCAGTGTCTGATGACGAATTTCCCCACGAATCATTATCACTCAATTCTGCAAGTGGTTCTAATTTACTATCGCTGTTCTCTAGCTGGTCTAAAACCGCTTTTGACCTAAAGGGACGCTTTTTGGACGCCATGGATGTTTCTCAGTTTCCAGGCAGAAAGAACAGTAAAAATGCAGGCAGGGCCCAGGACAAAGCACTCGGGACAAAATGTATGTGAAATGGTTTGATACAGTAATGTTTTACTATGTGATTTTAGTGTATTGAGTGAATGTCACTTTTTGACATTTTTAAATTTCCCGCCAGTTCCGTCTCCGTACATCCCGACGCCGCAGGGAACGGAACTCGGAAGAGAGATACCGACATCCGCCGGATTATATTGCCGGGGACACTGCAGTGGGGACATCGCGGGAACGCAGGATAATGTAAGCGCAGAAGGGATCCCGGAGCAACGCTGCAGTGTAATCCAAAATGTAGCTCGGGGTTACCACTTGTGGTGCTGAAACTTTACCCCGAGCTACACTCGGGAATACCTCCAGGGAAGTTAATAATACAGTGAAGGGATGGATGCTGCTCAACCGACCCTAGGAGTCCAATGTTAAGGAATGGCCTGAGCCGCCCTCTTTAGAGGGTGTGGCCAGAACGGCGACTGAGGCCATTCCTTAACATTCCTTATCATTGGACTCCTGGGGTCGGTTGAGCAGCGTCCATCCCTTCACTTGTGTAGGCTGACATTGGAATTACTCGGACTCATGCTCCCCTCTTCTCCCTTGCTGGTTGGGTGATCTTTTCCCTTCCATCCACAGCTTGGAGTGGCGCCATAAGGTATACTTTTCACTATTTAATAATACAGTGCTGTGAAAAATTATTTGCCCCCTTCTTGATTTTTTTTTCATATTTGTCACACATATGATTCAGATCATGCAGCAAATTTTAATATTACACAAAGACAACAAAAAATTAAAGTTTAGGAGTAGCCTAGTCAAAGTCTTAAATCCAATTGCGATGCTGCGGCATGACCTTAAACAGGCCCTTCATTCTGGAAAACCCTCCAATGTGGCTGAATTAAAACAGTTCTGCAAAGAAGAGTGGGCCAAGAATCCTCCACAGCGATGTGAAAGACTCATTGCCAGTTATTGCAATATTTGATTGCAGCTCTTGCCGCCAAGGGTGGCAGAACCAGGTATTAAGTTTAGGGGGCAATTACTTTTTCACACAGGGCCAGACAGGTTTGGACAGCTTTTTTCCCTTAAAAAATGAAGTCATCATTTAAAAACTGCATTTTGTACTTACTTGGGTTATCTTTGTGTAATATAAATTTTTTTGAGGATCTGAAGCATTTAAGTGTGACAAATATGCAAAAAAAATCAGGAAGAGCGCAAATGCTTTTTCACAGCACTGTACTTTAAACTCACATCTGTGACCTCGATCCATCCTGAGACACTGTAACTGTAACTGGACTAAATCCATGACTGTAACTCCCTCCAAAGGACACCATCCCTACAGTCAAGCATGGAGGTGACACCCTCCCAGAACTGGCCGGCCGCAGTGAAGCCGTCATTTGGCAAGTGGTTAAAAGTCAGCAGTTACAGTTTTTGTAGCTGCTGACTTTTATTTTTTATTTTTTTCAGGTGTCCCCCAAATCTCCTGTATATGATGTATTATCTCCTGCCAAAATAACTGAATTTTTGGGCATTTCCACCATATATGAGCCATTGTCCCTATTGCTCCACACCCTCTCCAACATGGGCTATAGGCAATGCTTTAGAAGCCCCCTATAGTTCATCAGTTTAGGTGTATAAAGACGTATGCTGCTAGAAATATTGCTCTCATTCTATCGTGCGCAGTGATATGCAACATGTGTATGACAATTGCATTTTCATGCGTAAGCGCCCTGATGTGTGCGTTTGCAGGTGCGTATATGTGTCGTGGGGGGAGGGGCCTCCAAATTTTTTTAGGGGGGAGGAATTTTATGTGCTTCGGTGTAACTTTTTTTATACAAAAAAAATATATATATTTTTGCCTATACTAACTTTATTCATTACATAGGGGACAACAATTCCTGTGATGATATTTTGGTGACAGGTTCTCTTTCGTGAGACTTTTTCAGGTTCTTTTTCATAAGGATCTTTTAGACCCTGAATGTTTCCTATGTGCTCCCCTGAATGTAATGCAGTGCAGATCGCACTGCATTACATTCGTTCTCAGCCTCGATGGCCAGGAACACTGTCAATGGGGACCTAGAAGGTGTCATACACGTCGCTTCTGGGTCATGAACAAAAAGGGAAGGAGAGCGAATGTGTGTCCACTATCCTCCCTTCACCCTAACCGGCGGTGCCCGCTATTCTCGACCCGGGCTCACAGATGGGCAATCAGAGCCTGGGATATAGTGAAGGGGGGGCATACACAGGGCTGGCTGGGGCTGGCACTTTGTTGGAATGTGTGGAAGCAATTGGGCTACAGCGGAGCGGTCAGAATGCTTACACCTGACAGGCCTTGCTGCTTACCCGCAGCAGGGCTCAATATAAACAAAAACTACCTGCCCGGAAATACATGCATCCCTGAGCTTGCTATGGGGACACCCGAGCACGCTTGTTCCATTTACACAAAGACCCACAGGCTTGGTCCGACCCTCTCTTTCTCCTCATTGGCTTAATAGCTGTCTCAGCTAATGAGGAGGGAGAGTCCCAGGAGAGCCGAGGCTCTCGTGCAAGTTGCTGATTTGTGCTGGTGCTCAGGTATATATTAGAGGTGTTTGGGGGGGGCTGATGCACAAAGAATGCATGAAGGTAAAAAACTTTGAGTCTTTACAACCACAATAATATTACTTTAAAGTGGACCTTCATCCCTGTATCATTACCCTAGGCCATTATTGTTCTCGTCCTTTCCCTCCCCAAGCTAAAACAGCATTTTTTCCCCTTTTCTTTCATTCCCTCTGCACCCAAGCTGGCCTAGGTGACGATGAGCGTCCTCTAGTGGGCCCTGTGCTCACTGCCTGGCACTTTAGAGCTCGATTGCCATTTGCCATTAAACACCAGAATTGGCAGCTCCACCACTGGCACCCTGTGATTTTCACAGATGAGAGCAGGTTCACCCTGAGCACATGTGACAGACGTGAAAGGGTCTGGAGAAGCGGAGGGGGCGGGCCAAGCTACGGCTCTGTGTGTGAATGGACATGCAGAACCGGTGCTCAGGAGCGCGGCTGCTTGGGTGCCCCAATAGCAAGCTGGTGGGGACCCGAGAAGAGGAAGATCTGTGCTGCTGTGTGCAAAACCACTGCACACAGCAGGTAAGTATGACATGTTTGTTAAAAAAAAAAAAGATTTTAGTATCACTTTCAATGAAAATTATACATTTTTTCTGCCAAAGAGGAACTGTGGCACAGTTGTGTTTATGGAATGCTGGGTCATTAAGAAGACACAAGGACTCTTCAAAAGGTAAAGCTGACTTCCAGCCTTACCTAGAGTCTTGCACGATTGTACAGGCAGCCCCGATCCTTGAACAAGCCCTGATCCAGCCCCTGCCTCCTGCCAAATGCCCCCACAGCAAGCAGCTTGCTATGGGGGCACCAAAGCAGGCTCACTCCCGAGCTGCTGCTCTGTGTGTCAATTTACACACAGCTTCGGCTCGCTGTGGCTATGATTGGCATTAGCAATGGCTCCCGCTGCTGTCTCAGCTCATGAGAAGAGAGAGACCTGAGAGCCAAGGCACATCATGCACATCACTGGATCGAGATGGGGCTCAAGTAAGTTTTGGGAAAGGGGGGGGGGGGGTTGCTGCACATAGAAAGGTTTTTTACCTTCATGCATAAAATGCATGAAGGTAAAAAAAACCTTCAGTCTTTTAAACCACTTTAAGCTGATTTCACTGCACACTGTGAGCGTCTAAAAGCTAAAGCAAGCTACATAGAGTTCATCTAATTTCCTATCTGGAGGACATCCAACATCTTATAGCTCTTTCCCCCCATCCTGGCTGCCTATGGACCACCCTTTCATTCACCAGACTTCAGTTCCTTCAGTCATGGAGGCTTAGCATCACACGCAGGGTTGCCTAGGGCAGCCTGTATCACTACAACCTGTCTAGGACCTCACAGCCCTCCAGAATGAAATCTACCCCAAGGAATTTTGATATTTTTCAACAACTCTTCCCAGAAACCAGCCCACTGCTTGCATCAGGGATGTGGGCTCCTGAGAGAAGTACTAAAACAGGGTGCTGTGATGTTGTTTTGAGGAAGCTATGTACAGCACCCATCCTACCCCTTCCACCAGCTATGATCTGCCTGCACTGCATAAAGATGCACAGAGACCCAGTGATGATGTAACTGGGTTTAAAAAAGTATGTAATAAAACTGGAAAGGTTTAATTTATTTTCATTAGCATGTTGATTACACTTCAGCTTTAATAAAAACTGCAGATTTAGGTAGATTAAAAACATATTTGAAAGTACACAATTAAGGTACAAATATGAGATTTTAATGTTTGAATGTATATATATTTGAACATCGGAGAATTGAATGGTTTTGTTGTAACAAGCAGGGTGAACCAGGGGTAAAACGTTACAATCAGGCGATGCCCCTGGATATCAGCGACAGATGGAAAATACAGTGGGTTTTAGTTCTTTCAAAGCATCAAGCAATAGTTGAACATTTCCTGCTGGGCTCAGTGGGTACCTCAAGACCCTGTAGAGGAATAAAGGGACAAAGGTAGGTAATGAGAACTACTTACAAAGTCAGTCTCATTACTCCGCCATACAATATCAAATCTGTACAAAGCTAAGGGTAAAAAATAACAGCCATAACTTTATAATGAGCTTACTTGATGCACATGTTTCCTATCTCTCTGCTGGGAATCAGTTTCACAAGTTTCAGAAGTCTGTATGTTCCCTGGCACCATTATATATAGTGTTTGATTCGAATGGTTGGATAGATGAACATAGGAAGTGAATTAAAAGGGCCGTTAAACCAATGTGTTTTAAATATACACGCCACATGTGGTGCCTTTTTCAGACATGGTGGAGTAATGAGACTGTTCCTGTGGGAGCCATGACTTTATGGGAACATATGGTCACAGCGGAGGATGGAGATGAGATGGCCACACTTTTTTATTACTTAATTGTACTGTATCAATGGAAAAAAAAAAACATGAGATAATGCTGAAAAGACTTATAACATTCAAGAGCAACCTCAAGCACTGAGTATGGAAAGTCTACTTTGTCACAAGAGTAATACTGACCCTTTTCAATGAAGGTTTGGGGAAAACCATTGAAATTTTGGCAAAATTTCTGCAAAATTCTTGGAAGTCAATGGCTACAGTGAAGATAAGGTGTTTTTATATGTTTTATGGTAATGAGATTTAAATGGCTGTCAATTTTTTTTTTGAAAGCTGAAGTTTAGGTATGGGCTTTATTGCATAGTTAGATTGCCCCCCCCCCCTTGGACCAATGTAAGTATGCATATCTCATACCTAAGCGATGCCTGTGCACGCTATAAACCACTGTAGTAGTCACCGTCACTACAGTGATAGCAGTAGTCTTCAGGGTCCAGTGTGTCATACCTCCTACCCGAATGATACATGTGCAAGCTGCTAATCAATATTCTTCTGGGTCCAGAGCCAAGCAGTTACCCTTCTGCATAGCAGCCACAGGGCATCACTCTTTTGGCACTGCTACCATTAAAGAATGTCTTGTATTTTTTCCATGTATGCAAAATCTAGTGTAGCTCTGCATAGAACCAATTGGCTTCCAGGTTTTATTACCAAAGCGTATGCCCAGGCTGATAAAAACCCAGAAAGGAAGTTTCTGGCTGGACCATGCAGCATAACGTAAAAGCCTTTACTGAAAAACATTTCAATACACAGAACAACAACCAAAGCATAAGACCACAAATCCTCCACCACTCTTAGATTAAAAAGAGAGTGTTGTCTAGTCACCACAGTAACTGCTCACATGGCAAACACATGCACACACACCAGGGCAACCAGGCATCTGGGGAAAAGTACAGTGGTGAAAAAGACCTGACATAAACATGACCTAATGTAATTAAAATATAATCCCGTGCCACACAGTCCCCATACAGGTCTCTACACATACTGTACATATCACTATGGCCCCTAAGGATATCTCATAATAGTGTGAAAACACTTCACGACTATCCACTGAATGTTAATAGTAACTCTGTTAAATCGCAGATTTAGTTACTAGCCAGAAGGAATGGCAGTAATTCCGGGGCAGTCTGTGTAGGACAATGAACAGTTCCCAAATAATGGGCAGTGGTAGATATAGATATACATCCTCGAAAACGGCTAATATGGTTTATACATCATAATATGCAGTGAAAGCTGAGTGACACCTTTCTCCAGCCCCAAATGTAAGGGCAAAACACTGGAGGCGATGCAGACCGCAGACTATGTAAACAGGGTCCATACAGCAGCTCACCCAAACCAAGGGATCCAGCCACTTGATGCTGTCTTCAGCTGGGAGAATCACAAATGGTGCTATACACCCTCCACCAGATGGCAATGCCATGTGTGGCTTTCGCTTCTGAGATCCCCCGTCTGCTTCAGTTGCATAAAGTGTCCCCCCCTAGCCCTGAGGACCAGTGTAACTGTCTTGTTCACTGATCATGTGCAATAGTGTTTTTAGAAAAGCGCCACACCCTAAATCTCTAAAGCAGCAAATTCCACTTCAAAAAATCACAAATTAATTTTTTGCTCAAACAAATAAATAAAAGGAATGCGCTAAATAATAATGCGAAAAATATATAAAAAAATTATATAAAAAAATTATTCATAAATCATTAAATATTCAAAAAGTCTTCAAATAATGTCCATACTGTGTTGAAGCCACCACCAAAAAAAATTTAATCACTCACCAGAGCTAAATGCTGAACAATTGAACTAGCAACAAGCACTTTTTGCTCTGGGGCAATATATAGCAGTCCAATTCCTGAATGCAATGCCGTGCAAAAAAACGAACTCTCCTCAGATAAATAGCCACCATTCAAGGATATAGGAAATTTCCAGGGATACAGCTCATCTTTCTTTCATACACCTCCATACCATTGGGACCATGTTTAAAAGGTAAAAGAAAAAAATTATGGTGCAGCAAGTTTCACATATGTAACGAATTTTTAATGAACGAATAAAACTCACAAGTGAGGTGTCTGCACCGACACCAGTGTTACAAGCATTGATTTAGGCAGCGGTACACGAACGTAACTTTGTTCACCATGAATCACCTCCCTTCAGATTCAGAGACTGTCTCAGACATCGGCATCCAGTAGGCCATGCCCTACGCGTTTCATCACCAACGACGTCCTCACGGGGCGGTCTGGATGCAAACGTCGACTCAATGTATTTTATACCGCCCGCACTTTGCATTGCGGCGCGGCTATGTCAGTCACATAACATGAAAGGAAGCAGGTGTAGCGAATGTAGAACAAATTGGAAACAAAGTGTCCAGCCATAGCTGCACATTCTGCCTCTCATAACAATCTTTAAAAACAACAAAAATACATTTAAAATACATTGTAACCAGTTACTATCTTTCTAATAATATTACAAATATTCCAACGATCCATTTAAAGGCAACAATTGAGCATCATATAAACAACATCACCTCTTTATAATTCTCATACATTCAAATTAAAGAGCTATACTCCACATTAAAGAATTACTCTAAGCATAAAAAAAAAAAAAAAAATTTATATGCAAAAAATATTTAGAAAGAATATAAAAAAATTATTATATACCTCAAATGCATATAAATATTTAAAAAACACTAGTATTTTCAAGGACATACCCATAATTACCCTACAATTCTATGAATCTCTCAGGATATATATTTTTATTTATATTTATATTTTTATTTATTTATATTTATATCTCAGGATATACCCAGGATATACGCTGGGGCAGCACATGAGTGATGACGTAAACCCCGACATGTTTCGTCCAATCATATTGGGCTTCTTCAGGAATTGCCAAAGCTTAACTGAACAAGCTGAAGTTAGAAGATGATTGGCTACCATGCACAGCTGCACCAGATTATGACAGCACCAGTTGTAGTAAATCTCCCCCATGGCATCTAATGATTGGAAATGGTGGAGAGGTGAGCCACTGATGTCATGGTCTCAGCCGCGTCCAATCAGAGAAATCCTTGTATTCATTGAAATAAATACAAGGCTTTCTATAAATGGCAGCAGTGCTGTGCAAGCAACCCCTGCCCAGTACTGGATCCAGAAGGCTGTTGCTATCACTGTAGTAGCACTATAGTGATTTACAGCTTGCACAGGCATGCTGCACTGGATCCAGACAACTGCTGCTCTCAATGTAGTAGTGGTGACTACTATTTGTAGCTTCCACATTGCTCAGGTATGTGATATGCATACTTATATAGGTCCAAGCTAGACCAATGTAACTATGCAATACAATTCATATGTAAACTTCAGCTTTCATTTTTTTTGTTTCCTTTTTTGTGAATTTTGTTGGTATTTGACTTTATTTTAGAGAACAATAGGAGAATAAACAAGTGAAAATTAAAGAAAGACATTCAGTCATATGACATTGTGATATGGCTAACATTTTCATAGCTTTCTCTTTGCTTTCCAGTTACAGCGGTTGAACAGTTCAGTAGGCACTAGAGTTTGACCTCAATGTCCAGTGTAATTTGTAATCCAACTGACCGGATCAGACACCACCCTTATTTTCAATGCAAGCCTGTGTGAGGACACATGTTGATGGGTGTGGCTGTTACTCAGCTTTGCCAGCACAGACCACTGGAGTGGGAGGGCAGAAAGCACATTTCCAGTAGGAGAAAAGCATATCTGAAGGCATTCCAAGGGAAAATCCGTTAAACATTCTAATCTACAGCACTACAGAGCTATTAAAAACAATAAAAGGTGTGAGACTTTAAGTGGGCTTTAGGGCCAATGGATGTACTTCACTACTAAGAACATAAGGCCATATACGTCTTCCTTGCTTATATATGCATAATCATTTGTAACACAACAATCAGTTCTTGATTACAGGGATGGAATAAATTCCTGGCTTACAGCTTCTCATGAAGTAATTACTAAGCACGTTATGAATATTTAAACACACAGGATACTCTAAGTGATTTCACCAAAGATTATAGCAACAGCTGCCTGCGCACTTTACCGGGGCAGGTATTAAATCTTATGCTGCGTGAACCGTAGCGGTGATTCTTCTCGTATGCAAACGCACTAGACTGGAAAAAAGAGAACATCTGTAATCATACGGCTCTTGGAAGTGCACCCAAGGGTGTTGTTAGATGGAAGAACACTCAAAAACAATTCTAGAAGTGACTTTTGCTGTCCATGTAGTTGCAAGGTAGTCACCAAGGTGACAACATTGGTATATGTGTGTGTGTTATTATATTAGTATAATATTATGGGACTTAGATCTTGAATTGTCAGTATATATGCTATTAAAGTGTAAGTAAACCCTAACAATGAACTCTTATTTGCTCCCTTTTGATATGTGAAATATACCATGAAAAACATTTTTGTCTTCTTTCGTTGGGAGGGGCAATTATTTTATATTTTGTTTTGTTTTGTTTTGGATGGCTTCCATCAGGCCCTGCATGGTCATGTTTGGCATTATATGGGACGTCATTGTCGGATGTCTGGCACCAAAGTGTTTTAACAGGTGCAAATGTTTGTGCTTCTATTTTTATTTAAAGCTACAGTAAAAGAAATTTACAAAACAATAAACACATTTTGTCTTTTGTGTTTATTGCATACCAAAAAAAAAAACCTGTTGATCCTACCAAAAATCCTGTGTGCTGATAACTTCCTGTGTTCTCTCTGCTGACTGTTAGCATTGTTTCCAGTTCTCTCTCTTGACTACTGACCACTCCCCCCTTTGGTTATGGAGATAGATAGAGGGACAGGTGGTCTGTAGTCCTGACACTCATCCTGTACCAGGGTGACAATGCTTCTCCTCCATTGATGCCATGACCGTTGTCACTCTAGGACAGCACCCTCCTAGGTAGGTTTCTAGGGTGTTAGGTAGCTGTATTAGCTGTAGCTTGACTCCCTCTGTGTGAGTGTAGTATCCCCCCCCCCTCCCCCCTCGCTTTGACTGCATCTTGTCTCTAGCCTCCTTTTTTTTTTTTTTTCTTTCATCTCTTCTAACATTCTGCTAACTTTGTGAGTAATACTGCTTAGACCTTGAAGAAGGGGACATTCCCCGAAAGCTTGTCCTCAAAATTGTATGTTAGTGCAAATAAAAAAAGTATCACGGACAGTACTCAATTGTTTCTGTAGGGTGTTAGGCAAATTTAATTATTTTTGGTTCCTCTGTAAACATTGGAGCAGCTGTTGATTTCTTTGGGATGATCTGGATCCCACAGGCTGCAGGTTTGATTGCTTCCCCCTGCATTGTAGAATTTTCTAGAACACAGAGGGCTGGAAGAATACTAGAGTCTCTTCCATTATAAAAACCTTGACTGTTGGCATTTTTTCAAACTTTGACTTTAAACTAACCTTGATGTTTACTGTAAGATCCACTTCAAGTTGACCCCCACTGGTATATGTGCTTTAAAATAGTTTTTAGAAGTATGGTGGCAGTTCAGACAATCAGCAAAGTCTCACTATTGTCTCATGGTGCAATTCTGCTTTGCAAGCCAGAGACCAAATGATTCAGAGACATTGGAAGAATCCAGCAAAAGCCATATGGAACTGCATGCTTGGTGATTTGGAATGAGTAGTCCAAATCTGCCTTCACCATCCATATAAGAGCCTCCAATAGATGCAATATTTGATGATTGTACAGCCATCCTGTCCATAAAAAACACATCAAAGTCTGTTCATATGCTAATAATTCATGGGAAGCATAAATTCAGCACTCAAGCTGTTTTTAATGACATTTTAATGTCTCTTTCCTCCACCAGTTTTGTCGTAAGCAGTAGGAGATTGTGCAGATTCAGATACTGCATTGTAGTGGCAGAGTGGGGTTCTAAAAGTTCTTTTTTTTCTTTTATGTGTATCCCGCTCTGCGTGGTACAAACTGCGGGGATCACTCCTCAACCCGACAACAGCAGCAGGAGAGCAATCTATCACGCTCCAAGTTCAAGCGCCGCCATTCTCCCACCCCCAATTAACTAATTACCATGCAGGCAGTAGGTAATAATCCGAAAACAAGTAAGGAAATAGAATGTTGTGAATTGTCTTGGAGGCGATCGTTTGTCTACATGACACAGCTCATTTATCCTTGCTATTTCTTGTTTGCCCATTTATTATTGCCAAGTTGATAATGATAATGTGGGGGCATTACATTAAACATATTTTTGCATTACACTGACTGATGATAATTCTGCCAGGATTTTGTCAAATTGTAGGAAATAGGAGAAATATTTTCCTCATTTCTGCTTTTATTAAAGGAAGCTGCTGTGAGCTTTCAGTGTGTCCCGATAACAAAAAAAAATATTCAAATACTACTGGAAAGCTATATTGGTTTTGGGATTAATTTTATTTCATAAACCGTTTGGTAATATTTCTAAACTGATGTCTGATATCTAAAAAAATCAAATAATAATAAACAAATAAATAATAATAAAATAAATATATAAATATATATATATATATATATATATATATATACAGTACTGTGAAAAAGTTAGAGGCAGGTGTGAAGAAATGCTGTAAAGTAAGAATGCATTCAAATATATATATTTTAATTGTTTATTTTTATCAATTTACAAAATGCAAAGTGAGCAAATACAAGAGAAATCTAACTCAAATCAATATTTGGTGTGACTAACCTTTGCCTTCAAAGCAGCATCAATTTAATTCATCAAGCTCTTTTGAAAAAGCACAAAAAAATGGGCAACGTTGAGGTCTGTAAATGTAGTGGTCGGCCAAGGAAACTTAAAACAGCAGATGAAAGACACATCCTACTTACTACCCTTCAACAGCGGAAAATGTCCAGCAGTGCCATCAGCACAGAACTGGCAGAAACCAGTGGGACCCAGGTACACCCTACTACTGTCCGGATTAGTCTGGCTTAAAGTGGTTTTCATGGAAGAATTGTAGCCAAAAAGTCACCGATACAGAAAGAAGGCTAAGCGACTCATCTATGCACAAAGACATAGGAACTTGGGTGCAAAATGGCAGCAGTTAATCTGGACTGATGATTCAAAATTTGCAATATTTGGCTGTAGCAGTAGGCAGTTTGCTCTCTGAAGGGCTGGAGATTGGTATACTAATGTGTGTCTGCAGGCAACGGTGAAGCATGGTGAACATTCCTTTGCTATTTTGGGGCTGCATTTCTGCAAATGGAGTTGGAGATTTGGTCAACATCAGTGGTGTCCTCAATGCTGAGAAATAGAGGTAGATACCTATCCATCATGCCATACCATCAGGGAGTTGTGTGATTGTACAATATATATATGTAAAGCACTGTGTAAATTGGCAGTGCTATATAAGTACCTGAAAAAAATAAATTATTGCGATGATCATGGCTTACAGTTAGTGAAAACCCAAAATTCAGTATCTCAGAAAATTTGAATATTACATAAGACTAATAAAAAAGGATTTTTAATACAGAAATGTTGGCTTATTGAAAAGTATGTCTGTGTACAGTATAGAATGCACTCAGTACTTGGTCGGGACTCCTTTTGCATGAATTACTGCATCAATGTGGCGTGGCATGGAGGCAATCAGCCTGTGGCATTGCTGAGGTGTTATGGAAGCCCAGGTTGCTTTGATAGCGGCCTTCAGCTCATCTGCATTGTAGGCTCTGGTGTCTCTCATCTTCCTCTTGACAATATGCCCTAGATTCTCTATGGGGTTTAGGTCAAGTAAGTTTTCTGGCCAATCAAGCACAGTGATAGCATGATCATTAAATCAGGTATTGGTACTTTTGGCAGTGTTGGCAAGCGCCAAGTCCTGTTGGAAAATGAAATCAGCATTCCATAAAGCTGGTCAGCAGAGGGAAGCATGAAGTGAAGGACCCATGACAGTGAAACTACAACAGAAAAAGATGATTCCCTCCTCTGCTGGACAGAACTGTGCTGTATGGAAGAGATGTGTAACTCTCTAGACTAACTGGACAGAAATATACATTCTTTGGCAGGTAAAACAGCTCTCATAAATACATTCCAGCTCTGTACTTAGCTGTTTCCATGGAGTTCTGCTTCATAGATGTGCACTCCAGATGAGATTAAAAATAAAGCCTTCAAATGCATACAGTGGACTCATCTTCCCAGCTTCGGGCTTCAAATTTTGCTGTAGTGCACCAGCCCATCTTAATCCTTTTCATCTGTAATCTGGTGACCTAGGAACACCTTTTGCTGACATGTTTTTAGTACAGAAGAGCTCTTTTTTCACAGGGCAGTATGTTTTGCAGGTTGAATGCAGCTGCTGATCATCCAATAATAATTTTTCATTTAAAGAATTTTGGGCCAGACTGACACGGCCATCCACTGAGAGATTTTTGGCAGATTCATGGGGAACTGGCCAAAGTTCCCACAGTGTATGGACAACTTTAGAGTTGCTAGTGATGGTCTTTGGTAACGGGGTAGCTGATTGTCTTTATTATGTCACCTTCATTATGGCATCATCTTGCCATTGTTACTAGCCCCTGCCATAACCCCAGTCATAATCATGGGGGGGGGGGGGGGGGGGTGAGGTTTCAAAAAGAACAGATCCTCTTTGAACCCAATTTTTTCCAACGTCACCTGTTCAAGTCTTTACATCAGTGATGGAAAATAGAACTTGTTCATCTACGCAAGTTTCTTGCCATTCAAAAATAGATCTGTCATACAACTGGAAAAAGCAGATTATGCAGGGAAACAACTTCTTACCAGAAAGAATAAATAGGTCAGAGAACAAAGCTCTGGGCAATATATATTTCCAAGATTGCAGCCAGTATTTGCCGAGACAAGACAGTTTAGCGTCATCCATGAGCTCCAGCTGGCACAAGTTTCCGCAGCTGAAGGATGGGGGGTGGTGGGGGGGACATAAGATGCCGACATGATTGGATGTGACAAGGTGGCTGCAATGATCTCAAGACTGAGTACGATTCTGTGATGAGATTGGACATGATGGGTGAGAAGTGACAATAATGTAATGTGTTGCAAAGCTGTTCTCCAGCTTAGTCCTGGGACCTTTAACCAGACAAAGTCAAAGGTGATTAACTAGACAAAAGCTGCAGATGACCCCTGTGCAAGAGAACTTTGGGTTCTCCATTAAACTAATACTTGAACAAAGAGATGATGATGATGACGATGATGAAACTTTTCAAATGGACATACTTTACATCTCTTACCCATGTACCGTTATACAAATTTGCATGAAGCATATTCAAGTAAGATGGCCCATTGATGTATCCAACAGACAAGAACTCAAAAGGTTTCCACCACAAGAATGCATTTAGCAAATATCTTGCTTGCAGGCAGCCCTGAGAGAAACAGTCCAAAGATCTTGATTAATGGATTATGTTTTACTAATCAATGGATATATGGGTGAACTTGATAAAGAGACCAGTTTCCTTCATAGCCACCCATTGATATTTACTTTGCCCACACTGGCTCCCCTGATTTCCTGTTCACCTGTGTAAAGAGCTATATGTGTCGACCTATATCAAATCTTAAATAGAGCAAATGACTTACACCCCAACCCAGTTCATACTTGGTATGGCTTCGCTATAGAGTAGTGCATCCTGGGAAGAAGAGAAGATCACATGTTCCCCCATAGTTGGAAGTGCCTGTTGTTTCCTAGAACTCTATCAAGAGAAGAGCATGACAAGTGTATCAGCAGTAGGAGGGACCTCTTAAAAGGGGAACCTGAATAGACAGTTGAGTTACAAATCCATGCAAATTGATCAATACAGGTGAAAAGACCTCCAAGTAGGTCTCTTTGGAATCCCTTTTAATTTACTATTGATTATATGACTTTACAGTCTTCATAGGGAGCATTTAAAGTGGCTCTAAAGGCAGAAGATTTTATACCTTAATGCATTTTATGCATTAAGGTAAAAATCCTTCTGCATGCAGCTCCCCCCAAGCCCACCCTTATACTTACCTAAACTTGATCTTGATCCAGCATTGTGCATGAGAGCAGCGACTCTCTCAACTCTCTACTCACTGGACAGACTGACAACAGCAGGAACCATTGGCTCCTGCTGCTGCCAATCACTGCCAATGAGGAGAAAGCGGAAGGCAGGGCCAAGCTGTGTGTCCATGACACCCAGGGCCGGCTTGGGAGCAAGCATGCACACTATGCTATGGGGCACTTGGCAGGCAGAGGGGCCAGGAGCACAGTGGGGGACCAGAGAAAAGGGAGATCGGGACTGCTCTGTGCAAAACTATCGCACAGTGCAAGTAAGTATGACACATTTGTTATTTTTATAAAATACAAATTTTGCCTTTGGAATCACATCAAAGTTTACCGTCATTCTTAAGCACAACCTCTCTTACATTTTCCGACACTCTATGCTTATGGCAGTCACTTCCAGACCTTTCCCTATTACTGAAGTATATTGAAATCCAGCAGCATCTGCAGAACTTTTTTTTTTTTTTATGAATTGGTGGAGGGCTGACTAATTTGCTCAGTTTTTATAAAAAGGGGATCTAATTTCCAAGGGAGGTTTAATTGAAAAATATCCTCACCTTCTACCAAGACATATCACCATGTTATTCAAACATTTCACATTCTTGGGTTTCTTACTGGATAAAATGGTTCCTGAGTCTTATTTTTTTAAATATATCTTATCAGGCCCCGTTCACTGGAAGTCTAATATTTGACATATACTCTAGTTCTAATCAGCCTCCGGACAATAAAAAACTGCACTTTATATTTTCCTGGGTGAGGGACCAGGCCATCAACTTTACTGTACACAGCTGGCTCCAGTGTTATGCAGCCCTAGGGGCTTGAGTTCACAAGTATTATTGTCTTTTGTATTGAAGCACAGTGCTGCATAAATGCAGTGGCAGTTGCTTCCACTAGGCCGGGTGTCGGCAACCCGCGGCTCTTTTTCATCTTTGCTGCGGCTCCAGAGCACACTGCCCACCAGGTGACAGGCAATAGGGTTTCAGTGGTCGGCAAGTCGCGGATCGCAAGCCACATGCGGCTCTTCTGTGTGCCGGGCGCCCGCTCCCCTCCCTCCTCTCGGGCGGCCGCCTCAAAAGTCAGGACTCTTTTAATCCGGCCCGCGGAGCGTGGAACATTAGCTGTCAGGATGTAGGCAGGGCAGCCAGGATGTAGGCGGGGCAGCGTGACGAACTCCTCTCACAGTCCGCCCTGAAGACCGGAACACAGCGCGGGAACACAGCGAGAGGAACGCGCGGAGCAAAGGTAAGTGAATTGAGACAATATGGGGAATTAATTACTATAGGGGGGATGAATTACTATGAGGGATGAATTATTATATGGAGGATTAATTACTATGGGGGATGAATTACTATGGAGGATGAATTACTATATGGGGGATGAATTACTATATGGGGGATGAATTACTATGGAGGATGAATTACTATATGGGGGATGAATTACTATGGAGGATGAATTACTATATGGAGGATGAATTACTATATGGGGGATGAATTACTATGGGGGATGAATTACTATGGAGGATGAATTACTATATGGGGGATGAATTACTATGGAGGATGAATTACTATATGGGGGATGAATTACTATGGAGGATGAATTACTATATGGAGGATGAATTACTATATGGGGGATGAATTACTATGGGGGATGAATTACTATGGAGGATGAATTACTATAGGGGGGATGAATTACTATGGGGGATGAATTACTATAGGGGGGATGAATTACTATATGGGGGATGAATTACTATGGGGGATGAATTACTATATGGGGGATGAAGCTAACTGCACGATCCTGTATATAGCATTAAGGTAAGAAACAATATATGCAGTGTCGGATTTGTTTTAAATGTTGCAATGGTTTTGCGGCTCCCAGTCTTTTTTTTCCCTTCGGAAACGGGTCCAAGTGGCTCTTTATGTCTTAAAAGTTGCAGACCCCTGCACTAGGCAAACTAGGCAGTCACCTAGAATGCACTGCCATCTAGGGGCGCAGCACAGACCGGCACTCTCTCTGTGTGGAACGCCACCATGTCATGAATGATCCTTCAGCTAAAGGGGAGGGGTGGCAGAGGGGGAGGAAGAAAGGACAAAGGAAGATGCTAGGTGTCCTGGGCAAGTGTAGCAGACGAGATGCCACTTCTTCCAGTGTTCCTCTCAGACTCAGTCCCTTACTGCAAGCCGGCCAGCAGCTGCTGATCACTGTGGAGTTGCAGCCCTTCTCTTCCCATTCATCAGCGGAGGCGGAGCTGTGCCTGTGGAGGAAGGTAATGTCTGACTCGGATGTCTCGTGTCTGTGTGACCTGCCCAGCCATCCATCACATGTGCAATTTGTCAGTGAGTGATGACATCATCATGATCCCACACCCTGCTCTTCTAGTGCCTGCTGGGTCTGCTGATCTGTGTCAGTGATAGTGATGGTGTGTTGTGTTGGATCTGTCACTGTGGGGGATCGCTCGGTTCAGGTGTTCTCTGTGTTTGTGTGGGCTGAGCTGCTTGCTTTCACTGTGTTTTATGTCCCCCCATTTCCTGGGGAATTCCAGCCTGAGATCTGTCAGAGAAGTCTTACGGCACTTATTTTTTCAAATGAAAAGAATTTTAGCAGTTTCATGTTTTGTTTATTTAATATTTTCTACTGTCTTGAAACTTTATTTTGGGGGGGGGGGACACAAGTAGCTGGTCTTGCCTAGGGCTCAAAATAGCACCGCCCCTGCATAAATGCATGTTTTTAAATACAAAATGCTGCAAATGGCTGTTTGAACTGCTTTGTCTACAGTGTAAACTTATCTCAATAGAAACTGCTGCATCCAAAGTAACATAATACAAAGCAGGTCAAAAGTAGCCTCAGACCGGTCATCCCCACTATACCACTAAACAGGAATTTGCTGACCTGATGTACATTTCAAAAGCAATAAAGCAACCCCCATTTCCATGACTCCTAAACTAATAACTAACAGAGTAATTTTGATAGAAACTGCACTATGTCTGTTACATAGAACGTATACAGCATGGACCCTGCAGAGTCTGAACAGAGGTGGGCTCTGCCATCCATACATGGTGCCAAAGACTTGTCTTTTATTTCTGAACACAAATTGCTAGAATGTTATTCACACTTATTGGTGGAGTTTTATATCTTTAATGCAACAATGAAAGAGAACACTGATTTAGGTGTCCGTTTATGACACAGAGAATAGCTGCGATTCAGAGGATCGCAGCTATTCTCTGGTCATTCACAGTTTATGACACTCGGGAGATCAGCAGAGAACTGTTCAGCTCTTCACTGGAGATCTGTGTTCTCCCTCCAGATTCTCCAGCCCAGAGCTGGAGAATCGAAGGGATCGCAAACTAAGCAGCGATAATTTACCTCTGCTTAGTAAACTGATCTTTTACTGTAATCTCGCGAGATTATAGTAAAATCAGCCGTTTTCCAGCGTTTGGAGACCGTTCTCCAGCGTTTGGAGACCGTTCTCCCTTCGTTCGGAGAACTGCTTCATAAAAGGCATTCACAGGAGAACTGTGTTCTCCGAGAATGCCGGAGAACTGAGCAGCGATCATTTATCGCTGGTTCATAAACAGACACCTTAGTTTGATAGTTACTGTAGATGAGCCTTTCTTGACCAGGGTTCTCGGGAAGCCTAAGGTTCCTGTGGAGGTTGCTAGGGGTTTCTTGAGCAGTGGTAGACTGATGTCCTACCTACACTTATCACCATTGCTAGGGGAAGATTTTTCTACTGACATTCTGTGTAATGGGTCACTTATACTCTGACCCTGGGGCGGACTGACCATTGGGGAACACAGGCACTGCCCGAGGGCCCGGGGTCAGTAGGGGGCCCCATGAGATGCCCCCGGTACCTTTTTCATAGGCTTTTTTGTTTGGGCAAGGACACAGGGGCCCCATGATCCCCTATTGCCCGGGGGCCCCATGAGTTGTCAGTCCGCCCCTGCTCTGACCACCAATGTAAATGGGCAGTTTTCAACTGATCACTAATTTAAGTGGGCACCTCTCCATTGTCCATCAGCATAAGGAGATCTTCTTCTAATGACCACCAGTGTAAGAGGACATTTCTCTACTGATCTCCAGTGTAAGTGGACACTTCTTTACTGGCCAATAGTGTACTGAAATGCTGCAGTTTTTATTGCCTGTGTTTATTTTGTGTTTACTATTTGTTACATTTTAGAAATACTGTATTAGAGCTTGTTCACACTTGACTAAATTTCTAACTCTTACCTATAATGTTAGTATAGGCGTTAGACAGGCGTTCATGAGCTTTAGTATGGGCGTTAGACAGGGTTTTTACAAGCATTAAAAATGCTTCCCAAATGCGCTATGTGCAGTTTTGAATCATTGTATAAGTGTTTTACAAGCATTAAAACCACACCATAAGCTGTACTATTGATAATAGTGCCGAAAGCGCATTGCACCGCAAATGCCCTGCAAATGCCTGCCAGCATGTTTGCGAAGCGTCACCATAGACTTGAATAGAAGGTGTTGAAAGGCTTAAAACTGCTCCTGATTCAACATGGGGCTTAAATTTTGAAGCGCCGCGCCCCTAACGCTTCATGTTTTGATAATGTGAAGAACGCTATGTGCTGCCCATAGTATCATTTGAACAGGCGTTTGAGGAGTGTTAAAAAGTGTTAAAGAGTGTTAGTGTCCTTTGAGGACCGTAAGGTTTTGGAACGCCAAAAGAATCAATTTTTTTGTTTTTAAAGTTTATACACTTCAGTTGCTGTAACTAAGCCATTTCATGAAATAATTGGCAAAAAGCTAGATCCATTTGTTGTTTGTTGATAAGAACTAATATTTTGACTCAAACCAAAAAAAAAAAGAGTTTTAAGTTCTTAATCAGATGATACACGCAATTACAAACATGGGACAAATACGTCCCTTGGTCTTCAAAGGGTTAAATGCCTGTTTTCAATGCCAGTGTGAGCTAGGGCTTACTAAGGCACCTTTCACAAGAGTGGATCGATTGGGTCTACCTGTCCATTTTTCATGCGGACCTGATCGGATGCTCCATTGCTCTCTATGGAGTGGCAGGTGTAAACGGACATCCGATCCAATAATTTAATATCAGACTTGAAGATGACTTATGAACATGTGTTCATTTACACCCACCTGCATCTGATCCTATCCTGTCCGCTAAAAACAGAAGGATGGGGAAGCGTTCCTCACCTGTCTGGCGGATTGTATGACAGTCGGGTGGAAATGGACAGCTCTGCATAAGTGGAGTGGACATGGACCTGTCATCTGCCTGCTCAGCGGGGATCAGCAGGCAGATCCCCTGCTGGGCAAGCAGATCCGCTGACAAGTCCACTGCATGTGAAATGGACCTTAAGAATATATTATAATAATTTACATGTCAGGATTATTATTGAGGATAATTTTGTTGTATAGAGCAGGAAGGTGTTATAAATGATCTGCAAGTTAAATACACTACATAGGCTGCATGTTTTATTGTTTTTTTCTGCAAATTACTGATCATATCAATGTATCATGAGCATCAGATATAATCATTTTCAGCAGAGGATCCCTGAGACCTAAAAATAATTTTAAGATTTCCTCTGTGGCACAGAAGAAGGCTCTGGTAAATGATAATTATACAGTACATGCTTGAAATATTTTTTTTTTCTGATGTTCCCTGTTAACATTCCGGGCACATGATAAATATATGATAATTTAATATCAGACTTGAAGATGACTTAATGAAATACATGCAAGATTAGAGTCAGGCTAATCAAAATGAAAAATCTTCTGTCACCACTACTGCACAGCTCGTCAGTAGGAAATCACCTTTCTGTTAGGGGAATCCACTTCTATACATCAAGTGACGGTGAGTGATCCAAAGGAAAATAAGAACTAGGAGAACATTTTTAAGATGTGCATACTTAATCATTAAGGCGTAAGTCCCTTATCTACAGCTACACTTACAATGTATAAGGATTATATTAAAAAAAAATGTATTTAAAGGAATACACGCCTTTGAATGATTTTCCATTATATAACCTGTTGAAAGGCACCAGCATCACATTGTGGGATGCAGTAGGGTGGGATATGCTGTCAGTATTTGTTTACAACATGTACCTGCATGCATCCAGTTAGATAGATAGATAGATAGATAGATAGATAGATAGATAATCATTGCTGTATGTAATCACCTTAACCACCTTCCGCCCGCCCTATAGTACAATGACGGGCACAAGGTGGTTCTCTCGTTCTGATAGGACTTCATAAGACGACCTACCATTCTCACTGCGCATACGCGGCTCAGGGAGCTTGCAGCGCGGCGATCGCCGGGCCGCTGTGTCCCTCGGACACAGCGGATCACGGAAAGAGCCGAAGATGTCGGCTCGGTCATGTGATCAGCTGTGTCCAATCACAGCTGATCACATGTAAACATGGAAATGCTGGTTATCGGCATTTCTCTCCTCTCGAGCTGTCACGCTGACAGCTCAAGAGGAGAGGCGGTAATCGGCTTTCCGCGGAGGGGACATGTACACTGATCATCAGGGCACTGATGATCAGTGTGCCCTGATGATCAGTGTGGCCCCAGAAGTGCCACCTGTCAGTACTCATCAGTGCCAGTGCCCGTGCCCATCAGTGCCACATCAATGCCACATATCAGTGCATACCAGTGCACATCAATGCCACATATCAATGCCCATCTGAGCTGCCTTTAAAGGTCACCCATCAGTGCCAGTCAGTGCCACCTATCAATGCCAATCAGTGCCACCAATTAGTGCTGCCAATCAGTGCCACCTATCAGTGCCAGTCAGTGTCACCTATCAGTGCCAGTCAGTGTCACCTATCAGTGCCAGTCAGTGCCGCCTATCCGTACCAGTCAGTGCCGCCTAACAGTGCCAGTCAGTGCTGCCTAACAGTACCAGTCAGTGCTGCCTATCAGTGCCAGTCAGTGCTGCCTATCAGTGCCGCTTCTTAGTGCCATATATCAGTGTCATGTATCAGTGTCATGTATCAGTGCTGCCTTTCAGTGCCCATCAGTGATGCCTGTCAATGCCCATCAGTGCAACCTACCAGTGAGTCCTCATCAGTGCCCATCAGTGCCACCTATCAGTGTCCATCAGTGCAGCCTATTAGTGCCCATCACTGCAGCCTCATTAGCGCACATCAGTGAAGGAGAAAAATCACTTATTTACAAAATTGTATAACAAAAACTAAGAAAAAATTGTTTTTTTCAAAGTTTTCAGTGGTTTTTGGTTTGTTTAAGAAAAAATAAAAATCCCAGAGGTGATTAAATACCACCAAAAGAGAGCTCTATCTGTCTCAAAAAAATGATAAAAATTTCATATGGGTACAATGTTGCATGACTGCGCAATTGTCATTCAAAGTGTGACAGCGCTGAAAGCTGGAAATTGGCCTGGGCAGGAAGTGCCCTGTAGGCTAATGGTTAAAGTGACTCTGGGGGTTATTTACTAAAACTGGAGATTCCAAAATCTGGTGCAACTCTCCACAGAAACCAATCAGCTTCCAGGTTTTATTGTAAAAGCTTAATTGAACAAGCTGAAGTTAGAAGCTGATTGGCTACCATGCACTGAATACTGCTGTAATGAAGCAAAATCTTCCACTGCGGTTTTTTTCTGAAACCAACTTTTCTGGAAGTGGTGATCTCCTGGTTCCCTTGTGCAGTGTGGTTCCTCCCATAGATCCCTACTTCGGTATAGGACACAATGCTGACTTAGGGAGAGATAGAAGGAACCACTGAGTGCAGCAGGGGTTCAGGAATCCAACACTCCTTTGTTTTTAAAAAGACATCCTGCTATTCTTATAACTCTTGCTAACCTATCATGAGGAGAATATGGAAGTTGCTCTTGCTGACATCCGTCAGAAAATGTTGTTTCACCTCCACGTTGACCTCTAGCATCAACATTTTACAAGTCGCCAACCTGGACAAGTATGCAGATAAGAAAAGCCAGGCATATTAGAAATGACAGCCTCCATGTGTCTGTCATGACAAGTTTCCTTAAATCCCTGCTTCTTTCACTTCAGTTCCTGCCCTGCTGAAGAAGCGATACATCCTGTGTACACCAGGGCCGGATCTAGCCTGTCTAATGTGGGGGTGCAGTAAAAAACATCAGGGGGGCAGAGGATGCAAGGTCAGCAGGGCAGTGTATAGAAGTCAATAGGGCAGTGTACAGGGGGCCAGCAGAGCAAAGAGATAGGGAAAGCAGTTTGTAGAGCAGAGTACAGAAGCCATTAGTCTGTAGGACAGTTTACAGCGGGTTATCAAGGCAGTATACAGGGGTTAGCACGGCAGTGTGCAAGGGGTCAGCAGGACAAAGGATGAGAGGTCAGCAGGGGACCTCTCATCAGTGGGGCAGTATACAGGGGTTTAGTAGGGTACAGGATAGGGGTCAGCAAGCAGAGGATGCAAGGTCAGCAGGGGAGTGTACTAGAGTCAGTAGGGCAATATACAGGGGTATAGTAGGGCAGTGTACAGGCAGTCAGTAGGGCACAAAATAGGGGTCAGCAGGGCAGAGGATGGGAGATCAGCAGGGAAGTGTACAAGAGTCAGTGGGGCAGTATACAGGGGTTTAGAAGGGTGCAGGATAGGGGTCAGCAGGCAGAGGATGGGAGGTCAGCAGGGGAGTGTACAGGGGTTCAGTAGGGCAGAAGTTAGGAGTCAGCAGGGCAAAGGACAGGGGTCAACAGACGACATAACAGTGGTCAGCAGGGTGGAGGGGGTGATCAGGGCAAAGACAGGGCAGTATAAAGGGGGTCAGCAGGGTAGAGAAAAGGGGGCAGCAGGACAGAGGACAGTGGTCAGAAGGGCAGTGTATGGTGCTCAGCAGGATGGAGGACAGGGGTTAGCAGGGCAGGGTACAGAAGGTCAGCAGGGTAGAGGACAGGGGTCAGAAGAGGAGAGGACAGGGTCAGAACTGCAACATAGCAGCCAGCTATACACTGTAGATCGAGGCTGTGTCTGAAAGGGAATCTGATCTCAGCTATGTGCTGTGTGGGGAGGAGATCTATTGACTGCCTGTGCATGGTGCCAGAACAAGGTCATCTAGCTCCCAGGGCGAAGATGACAAACTAAGCCCCCCCCATGTGTGAGCATCCTGTCTCAGCATAAATCCCTCCCCCTTAAAAAAAAGCACTAATCAGCACGCTCCCCCCAAGCATAATTTCTGTCTGCAAGCCAAGATTCTCCCCAAACAACAATGCAAAAATTCCCCCTCCTCCCAGTGTAAACCCCCGTCCCAGCACAAATCTTTGCCCCCCCAAACCCACCTCCAATGCACCCAATTCCCCCCTCCTAGCACAAATCTACCTCACCCAAACAAATCACCCCTTCATGCACATATCCATTTTCCCCTCAAATTTCCCAGCCAAGCACAAATCTCCCCAAAATTCTCCTTCTTAGCATAAATCCCCCCTCCTAGCACAAATTCCCCCCAGTCCCCCTTCTGGCACAAATCCCCCACTAATCCCTCTTCCTAGCACAAATCCCCAGAATCTCACTTTCTAGTACAAAACTCCCCACTGATCCCCCCTTCTAGAACAAATTCCTCCCCTCCAAATCTCCATCTTCCAATCCCCTCCCTATGACAAATTCCCCTAAATTCCTACTTCTAGCACAACCCCCTGCCAAGGTATCCTTCCCGGCACAGATCCTCTACCATTCCAAGTCCTCTGTTCCTCTTAGCCTAAATCCCCCGCCCCTTCACAGCCTAAATCCCCCGCCCCCTCACAGCCCAAATCCCCCGCTCCCTCTTAGCACAAATAGGCACAAAAATTCTCCTCAAGCCCCCTCCTGGCTCAAATCCTCCCATTCCTTCTCCTAGCAGAAATCCCCCCCCCAACCCCCATTACCCTTTCCAGCACAAATAGCCCCTTCTCATCCCAAGTACAAATGACTGTTTCCCCCCACACCTCCCCCTTCATTATGTACAATTTGCCTATAAGCTCCCCTACCCCCATCCTTCCAACTTACAGTCCAGAGGTTCGGGCTGTGCTGTGTTCTGCCCCCTCCTCCTGTCAGAACAGCCCTGCTCCATATAGCTGATGACACAAGATCGCTCCCACCCTCGGGCTGTACATAGTTTCAATACCTGCCCCTACCCATGTTTCCTGCTGCTGGGAGATGAGTGGTCCTTGGAGGAGAGATAGGGTCCTTGTCCCGGATCTGAGTGTGGGGATGGAGGGAAGGAGCTCAGCAGTCTGGGGGGGACAACTGAAATCTGAGGGGCGCAGCCAACCCCAGCCCCCCCCCCCCCAGATCCGGCCATGGTGTACAAGGGATCTTATAGCAGAACTACTGATACACATATTTCTCCTCTCTGTTCCCCTCCACACACACTGGGGCAGTAAGATGGCAGTGCTTGGACCTGTTTGTCATGTCATCCTCCACTTAATTTTGGATATTACTATAAAGCTACAGCTCTATTAGAGCTAAACTCAAACAACTTTTTTTTTATCTTATCCCTTCCACCCTCCCTTACACAAAAGTTGATCATTTCTGTTCTATTTTTTAACATTTAATTATTTTTGTGCTGCGAAGCAGCACTTCCAGGGTCTTCGGAATGGACCTAGTCCCTCTGCCTTCTGGGATAGTTATGTCACAGCTATCCCCGGAAGCAGTGTGTTACGCATGCGCACAAATGTTGCTTGGTGGTATAGTGGCAATCTGCTAGAAGCAGGCAGCATTTCTGCACACGTGTAGAAATCCCCCTACACGTGCCCATATGCACCACCGGTCTCTGTCAGGTCCTACATACTGATCACTGATGCTGATCATACTTCCTACTGCACAGATGACCACTCAAGGGAATATCTATAAATCTGTATATATAATACAATAATCAAAATATGGAACAATCTAAAAGTCCAATAAAAAATTACAGGTAAAGGTTATAATAACTCCAAATGGGCATGCTATAGAAATACTTTAAAAGAAAGCTACAGTTATAAAAGAAGGAAGTACATAACAAACTTTCCTGCTCCCTGTGCTGCCAAACTCTGCTCTTCTGATGAAGTCTGAAGGGAACTGACACTTCTGGGAGTATTAATCTCATTGGATAACCGTGTATTCAGTGGCTCCTCCCTCTGACCTTCACCCTTTGCAGGACACAACAGTGGCATTGGGGTCAGCAAGAGGAACCAGTGAGAACCTTTGGGGAGATCAAAACTCCCAGAAATCACTATTTCCGAATGAACTGCAGCAGAAGATTTCACAGCATCAGAATGGCGATCGGTGGCCGGGGAAACAGGAAAAGTATATCCTGTCTTCAAGTATGGCTTGTTTTTTCTATAGCAACAGATTTGCTTTAAGAAAAGTGGAGGCATGTATCAGTAAGACAACTGGCACAATGTAAGGTTTAGAGACTAATAACAGGTTGGCTTTAAAATATAAGGGTGATAATCCATCCATCATTACAGTCCATAGTTCTGGTTTTCATGCTATTAACTCCCCTCGTGTTTTTCCTGGAAGGTAGAGGTCATGTTGCTTTAGTCCAGTACACCATACACTACAGAAATTTAGAAACTTGCATTTTCCTGTGTCTTCAGAACCTGAACAGCTGCTGGGGAGCAAAGATACGGAAGACCAATAATCAGTATTGTGAATCACTTTTATAACTCTGGAACATCAGTGGCTTAGATATCCATTATCACTTCTTTTAGGTAACAACAAATGCATTACAATAAAGTAGCAAACAACATGGTATAAACAAAATACCCCCACCAAGATGAAGTCTGGAAGTTTAGGGGCCCCTACATTTTTTTTTACTATAGGTCCCTTTAAAATGTACGGACCTGCATTTTAATTCCATACAGTTTGTTATTGCAAGAAAAAGTCCCTAAATTTATATTCCAAAAATTTGGGCTTTTTAATATAATAATCCACAAACAGTAAATCTCACTGCAACCACCTTATCCACCATCCGCGATCTCTGGCTGCTGTCCAGTTCAGCTTCTGGAAACTTTGATGTTGAACTTGCAGTAAAAAAAAAATCAAATGTACAGAGTAAGTAAGGCTTTAATAGTCTCCATCTTCTCAGTCAGCAGTGGATCATCCCAGCAACCGTGTAAGAGAAATGTATAATCCGCACCCATTCCATAAAACCTTTCAGAAACATTTTAGCTCAGTCTCCAGAACTCCAAAGTATCATCCAACAGAGGCCATCCACAACGTGCTGCGGGTGGTTCAGTAATGTCCAGCTGCATACAATAGCCAGACAAGAGTTTATTTTCAGCTGGCATAACTTTTTCAGTCTTCTGCTTATTCTTCCTTAGGAACTCATTAAAGTATATATCATACTGAAGGAACAAGAAGATTTTGTTAGTGAGAAGTCGGAAAGCTTCCTATCACATTTAATTAAAGTCAAACTTCAGTTCTGCTGGGAGAAAAAGATCCCCTAACTTGTCAGCTATATGCATGGCAAAAGATTTTAGAGAATTTCATAGCAGATCTTTATCTGTTTCTACAGTAGACTTATTAAAGTTGAACTCCAGGCAGATAAAAACAACACAAATGAATGCAGTTCTGTAACCACTAATATATAATTTAATGCCTTTTTAAAAGCAAGCAGTGTGAGTTTGACTTGGTGTTGGCCTGTTGCTTAAACGTGGACCTTACAATCCAAACTAACTACCTAACTAACTAACTAACTAACTAACTAACGAATGATTAGCCATTATGACTGACTGTCAAATTGTATCAATAGATTTGTACATTTATAATATTTTGTGTGCAAGTACCTAAAAGTTCGTAATCTTAGCCAATTATATACACTGTGTGCACAATTATTAAGCACGTGAGTTTTTATGATCAATCTGAATTTATTAAAGTTTTGTAAACAATACAGAAAAAAAAGGAAGCATTCACACAAACAATAACATTGGAGGGATATAAAACTAAAGAAACAAACACACATAAAAAACCAATACAGAATAAGGGCAGGGAAAGGGGAAGAAAAAAGGACGTGCAAGTATGGCAAGAAGCAATCAAAAAAGGAAATATGCTGGTTCTAAGTATTGTCAATGACAAAATCTAAGGTCACATTGCAGGTAGCCTGGTTGTACAATAGAGTCAGGCCCCCAAAGGGTACAAACAATAAAGACACAATGAGCAATAAAAAACCAAAACCTGCGAGAGGAGGCACCATAAAGAGAAACAGATGTCAGCCCAAGGGAAGGGGATATGGAACCGCCCCCATCAGCGGTCTACACCCCTCCCTCCTCCCTCCAGCAAACCAACGCACAGGAAAGGAGAAAAGAAGAAAAAAAAATAGGAGGGATAAGGGAAGGGAAGAGGAAGAAAAAGAAAGAGTAGAAGAATAGACCCGCCTGAGGAAAGGCGCCCAGTGAGACAACAAACCAGTAAGGACTGGAAGGGGAGGAAAAACATAACTCCCATTCAAGCAGCCAAGAGAGCCTGGAGTGCAGAGGACTCCCTATACATATTCCAGGAGAACCAGGTCTGGCGACAGCGTTCGGAAGTGCCCAATTCCTGAGCCAAGAGCGACTCCATACGTTCAATATAATCCATCTCCTCAACCCACTCAAGAAGGGTCGGGACACAGCTAGTTCTCCAATGGCGAAGTATAACCAGCCTGGCGGCCATCAAACGATGATGCAGAAGTCCGCGTTTGATACCTTTGAAAGAGCCAGGCAGGATAGAAAGCAGAACAACTTGAGGTGTATTGCAGACCATCTGGTCTGTAGCCGCAGAATAGACTCACAAAACAAGATCCCAAAACGCATAACTAGGGGGGCATTCCCACCAGACATGGAGAAGAGAGCTGGGGGCAGCCTGACAGCACCAACAGAGATCAGAGGTGGAAGGGAAAATCCTGTGGAGTAGGGTAGGACATCTATACCACCAAGTGAGCAACTTGAAGTTTCCTGCACTTTACTGGTCAGAGACAAACGGGTAAGAGTAAAGGATTTCAGCCAGTCCTCATCCGAGATCTGTGTAGCAAGGGCCCCAGCCCACTTAGAGACATATGGTGGAAGATCCGGATGCACCTTAAAGAGAAGGATCTGATAAATCACAGAAAGAGGATGCAGAGGAGGAAGAACCCAAAGGAACAAGGATTCAAGTGGTGTGGAGTCGCTGGTCAGCAAATCAAAATCAGCAAAAGTGTGCATAAAGGAGCAGAGTTGCCTATACTCCATCCATTGGGCAAAGAAGGTCCGACTGCAAGTGAGTTTTTTGACCAAATCATCATTTAACTGAAAAGTCAAAAATTGTAAAAAAGTCTTTCAGAGAGATGCAGCACTCTTGAAATTGCTAAGATTTTGAGGCATGATCACAGAACCATCAAACATTTTATTGCAAATAGTCAACAGGGTCGCAAGAAATGCGTTGAGAAAAAAAAACACAAATTAATTGCCAATGATTTGTGAAGAATCAAACTTGAAGCTATCGGGAACCTATTATCCTCCAGTGCTGTCCTTTTCCAGAACTGCCACCTACCTGGAGTGCCCAGAAGTACAAGGTGATCAGTGCTCAGAGACATGGCCAAGGTAAGGGGGGCTGAAACCCGACCATCATTGAACAAGACACATAAGTTGAAACGCTGAGGGCTAAAAAATTTCCAAAGACAGATTTTTCAAAGGTTTTATGAACTGATGAGATGAGAGTGACCCTTGACAGGCCAGATGGATGGGTCTTTGGCTGGTTCAGTAACGGGCACAGAGCTTCACACCAACAAGGTGGAGGTGGGGTTCTGGTATGAGCTGGTAATATTACAGTAATTGTATTGTTTTCAGTGCCTGCTGAATACCCAGACAGTGCCTGCACCAGATTGGATGCAGTCACTGTACAGTCAAATTTTTTTTGACCGACTCCTTCAACAAAAATTGATTGAAAGATTGAATTTTGGGGTCACCCACAGCTTGAATATTAGCCAGTTTCAGACGGAATCAGCCAAAAGTCGAACTGTGTTTGACCACCATCTAAAAATATAGGTTCATCTTTGGGAACATGTTGCACCCGTTGATAGGGTGGAACATGTAACATGTTCCTATTCTCCATTCATTCTCCACAAGTCCCACCCTCTGTGACAGCGGGCCAGGGATCTTCTCCCCGTACATGCTGTCACAATTTGAAAAGAACACCGCCGTGCAGAGCTCCACCCATACAGTTGCCGCATTCATTCACAGAGTTATGTGAATGAATGAACTAAATCTACCATCAAAGATATGGTCCAAAAAGGTTTTTTTTCCAAAAAGATCACATCACAAAGAAAAGTGCAATGTTTCGGAGCTGTGTAGGACCCCTTTGTCAGGCATGTGAAGGGGTCCTGCACAACTCCAAAACATTGCACTTTTCTTTGTGATGCGATTTTTTTTGAATATAAACCTTTTTTGACCATATTGAGATTCATGGTTTGCTGGCGAATATGTACGTTTGCCTATGATGTTTCCAGTCCCAGCTGGTATTCGCTACAACACCCTCTATTGATGAGCCATACTTCCAGGAATGTGTGTGAAGGGATATATAGCTATATTCTACATTTACCGTCGGCCTCAACAGCTGACTGCTTGTAGTTCTCAATAAACTCTGAGGGCGCTGGTGAGCATCCTTGTAGTTTATTGATTCTTCCTGGACTGAAGTAACTGCCTGCCTTTAGAAAGTACAGGCAGACAGCTACACTGACAGTCTGCAGGAGCCTGAGATTGCACCTGAGATCAATGCTTTACAAGTTACTAACAAGAAAAAATATTTTTTTTAAAGTGAACTTATCCTTTAAGGTACATTTTTTTGCCCATGCTTTCTTTGTTGGACCTAGTAATTTTATACTCTACTAGTTCTGAGACCACGCAGTCAATGACAGCAACAGGTCTCAAATTAATGATTGGGAATCACACTATGACATCCAGTCATGTAAAGGTGCCCACTTTTGTCTCTAAATAGGTTTAGCGCCATGCCATGCAGTGCAGAAGAAGGTAAAGGGGATTGTTCTGTATATCATCATTGATAGGGAGCTATTTATTGGGTGTTTACTGCAACTGCATCTGTTTTTATTATTCCCTTCAACAAGATCAGGAAGTATATCATGTTTATTAAGAATAAAGATTTTCCATAAACCACTGCAGTTCCATTTCAGTTTCTAGAAGACCACCAGTGAAGGTCTCCTCCATTCTGCCTTTGATACACATATGCCTGCAAGTTCTTTCATTGCGTTTGTTAAAGTCACATACATAGCTAGATTGCATTTCAATGTATTCAGTGTGATTTGTAGGTAGCTGTTTGTAAGAAATGTGTTCATTGTCTGCATTTGTGGGAGACATGTATACAAGCATATATGATTGCATTGCAGTTTGACAGAACTATTCACAGAAGTGAATTCAGTTTTGGAAAGAAACACAATTCTGCTTCTGTCAGTTTTGCTAGTTAGCTGTGGGCTAACCGTTAGTAGGACAGGATGGGGGGTACGAGAATAGTGTTTACAGAATCCCAGCTGTAAATGAGCAGATAGAGGGTGGTAGGGTCTGTTATCAGTGATAACAGAAAACAAAGAACAGATGATCTGCAGCCTAGTGTTTAGAAAGTACAAAATGATCATGTTAGGGCACATGGCACATATGCAATCCTGTTGCTGATAACACCTCACCAGCGACAAGCTCCCTGCAGAGGATAGAGAGAAATAATAACCAGCTTCTATGGTGTCACTATCTTGCTGACAAAAAATGCTCTGGATCTTCAGGACCATGAGGGAGAAACACATTGGAAACAAGTGGGTATTTCTCTGTATAGTGATGTATTGTCACTGGTTTCAGCATCACAAGTGTGTCATGACCTTTAGGCCTCTATCTTACAGGCTTTCGCATCAGGTCTGCTTGTCAGTTTTTCAGGTGGACCTGATCGGAAACTCCATGCAACTCTACAGGCAGGCAGATGTAAACAGACTTGTCTCTATTTACATTCGCCTACCTCTGAGCCGTCCAGTTCTGGAAAAAAAAGTGACACATCGTAGGTTGCCTGGTGTGAATAGACACAAGTTTGTTTACTTCTGGTTGCCCATAGAGCCATCACAAGTCCACCACAGTTCAATGTCAAAATGAGGACAGAAAACTAACATCTGTCCCGTAAAGCTCCAGTTCAGCAGGGGATCTGCTCATGGATGTCCTGATGAACAGAGTGGAGTGGCACCATGTGAAAGGACCACGTTGATGGGTTTCAATGGGCAAATGTAGCATGCTTTTGGCATCACTTTGACTATTTACAATTTATTGCAGGCCCAGTTGTTCTGCTTCTGCTGCTTTTGCATTCCCCTAGAGAAGCAGTTCTGAAACAAACAAAAGTCTTGCAATGCTGGCCATTACTTTGCTAGGCACACTTAGTGGCACTATCTTTCATATGTCTGCTCAAGATTCAGGGGGTTCTTTAAAGCAGAGTTCCACCCAAAAGGGGAAGTTCCGCTTTAAAGATTGGTCCCGCGCTCCCCATTAAGGATTGGCACCTTTGGGGAGCAGGGGGGGAACGGGTACCCGGATTTGACAGGTAACCGCTCCCACTTCCGCTACGATTGCCTAGGCGATCAGAAGCGGAAGTTGTCCTCCTACCCGAAGTCTTGTGGGACGCGTGACATGTCCCAGAAGAAGACGAGGCCATTCAGGAAGCGCAGCGCTACTCGCGCATGCGCAGTGGGCACCCGGCTGTGAAGCCAAAAGCTGTCATAGCCGGGTGCCCACACTGAAGATGCCGGCTCCTGGAATATAGGATGGCCGGTGAAATGGGCTGTGGCGGTTGCAACGCGGGATCGTGGGACAGGTGAGTGGCTGTTTTTTAAAAGTCAGCAGCTACAGTTTTTGGAGCTGCTGACTTTTATTTTTTTAAAGTGAGTGGAACTCCACTTTATGGACACCAAATAATTACAAAGCAAACCTACCAGTACAGATAATAGAAGAAGGAGAGCAGGTAAAATGCCAGCTTGCACCAGGCCTCTTTTTGGCAGTAGCTCAGCGTACTGGCATTCATCACTACAGGCGGGTCGTATGCCAACTCAGAGCTGTCGGCTGGGCCATGAAAATACCTGATAGTGGGAAACAAAAACATATGTTATCATAATGGACAGTTTGCAGCATAAGTGTCACATTAGTAATTTGCATCATCGTTGATTTCTCAGGGCTTGTATCTTGGCATATTTTTTGCTAAAATGAAACCAGTAATATTACTTGGCAGGTTTATTTTCATGCAGGAAAGCGTTGGTGCAAATGTAATATCAGAACTGGGACAATGGCTACTGTATGTTAATTGTTCAGGATTATCAGGACTAAAACCATTTTTCTTATAAATAAAAAATACTGCATAAAAATATATTGTACACTATATGGCCAAATGTATGTTGATACCAGACGATCACACCTACACCATATGAACAAAACGATGTGGACATCCCACTCCAAATTTATAAGTTCAGGTGTTGTCAGTAAAGGGAACTGTTATTGTCACAGCCTACAAAGACCTTTTAAGCATTTATGTACTTCCAACCTTTTTGTCATAGCATGACTATGCCAGATCCATAAAGGCATGGTTAGATGAGTTTGGGGGGATGGAACTCAAGTGGCCTGCACCCAACCCTAATGAACACCTTTGAGATGAATTGGTGTGTTGATTCCTAATCAGGTCTTCATCCAGCATCAATACCTGACCTCACAAAAGGGGAACACATATTTCCACAATCACACACCAAAATCTTGTGAAAAGGAGTGGAAGCTGTTATAACCACAAAGGGACAGTCAATTTCATATTAACACCCATGGTTTTGGAATAAGGTGTCTGAAAACTGTTTTTTGCAATATAGTGTATTTTCACATTCAATCATGTGCTTGCTCCTTTTCATTTGTTTGCCACGCTCTTTTTAGTGCTTCTGCCAGTTGAAAAATGCCTAGCTTTAGGGAGCTCAATATGAAATTTCAATAAGACAGAGAGAGTCTCAAAGTTAACAGTTTCTCTGTTTAAAAAAACCATAGGGGGAGATTTACTAAAACAAGTGCACACAGAATCTGGTGCAGATGTGCAACATAATCAATCAGCTTCCAACTTCAGCTTGTTCACATCCGGTGCGAATTGGCATGCGATTTTCATGCCATGCGACTTGCAAATCATATGCCTAGTCACACCCTATTGTCTGCAGTTACAGCGGTCAAATTGGACTTGGTCAGAGCAGCACCGATTTCTAAAGAAGTGCGTGTACTACTTTCGGTGAGATTTGCATAGACATCTATTTCAGATGTCTTGCAAATCGCACCTGAAATCGGCATTTCACCGATTGTAAGTCGCACGATTTCAAAGTCGGGTTTGATGTGACTGGGGGGGTTAAGCTTTGAAAATAAAACCTAGAAGGTAATTGGTTACGTTGCACAGCTGCACTAAATTCTGTATGCACCAGTTTTAGTGAATCTCCCCAACAGTGTTCAGTGAATCATCAATGTTTCTAATAAAAATATACTATAAAATAATATATTAGTATAATACAACATTATATATATATATATATATATATATATATATATATATATATATATAAAATATATATAAAAAAGTAAAGAAAAATATATAGACACGCTGTGTAATTCAAATAGATAAAACACATTAGTATAGTAACTGAAATGCAAAATAAAATTGACTGAAAACTTAAATACTTTCCCTTTAAAGAAAATCTATCATAATCACAAAAACCCCCAACCTTGAAATGGAAATTTGCAGATGAGCTCTTTATTTTAATACTGTATTGAGAGGTGAAGGGTTAAAACCTCTGTTGAGTTTTTGTTGCTGCCAGTGTATGTGCTGCAGAGATTTTAGATTGTTTTCTTTTCCTGTGACACCTGATAATAAGAAGGGAAAATATCCCTAGTAGAGACAGGCATTTATCTAAAAGAAAAAATTGGCTGAAGTTGGGTTTTGATATAACTGCAATGTGCTGCATAGAATAGAGTGTACTTACCTCCATATATGATAGAAAAGCAATGGTGCATTTAACCCAAGTGTTAACCATTCCTCCGCACAAAGAAACATTATACAGAATAGACTGTGTATGGAATATTCTGGGAGAACCAGCTAAACACAGAACAGAATAATACATGTTAGCAGACAAAATGTAAAATACAAAAAAAACTATTCAAAAGCAATTAATAAAAATGTAGTGTGGTAGATGGGAATGACTAAATTGCAGCTTGTACTAAACTTGTATAAAGGACAAAATGATACAGGTGCAGTTTTAGTTTAGTCTTATTATACTTACCTGTCTGTGCTCTGTCCTGGTGGGCACCACACAGACTCTTCTTTAGAAACCTCCCAGCCATGTCTACTAAGATGTCTGTTCTACAAAGGCATCCAGAAATCCTTGTTCAGCTCTACTATAGTAGAACCTAAGCTTTGACCAAACAATAGCTATCACTAATACAGCAACTCATTTGACCATCTCAAGGAACTGGAAACAACAACTCATCCTTATCCCATAGGTCAAACACCAAATGTAAATACCATCCAGAAAAATGAATGGGCATTCTGAACGCCAATCATACAAATTCCTATGCATAGAGGGGGCCATTTGCATTCCATCCAGGAAGAGATATTAACAATTTGGCATAACTCCCATGCAGTTATATTCAGACCCATCTACCCAATCAGCTCCAATAAAACCCTTGATGATGGACCTGTCTTTCTTCTACCTTATCTTATCATCGAATCTCCCTTCTTTTTGTTTTCCTTTTCTTCTCCCTCTTAGGTCTCTTATCTATTTTGACCGTACAGGCATAGGCTGTCCTACATGGACATGGTAAGATGGAACACCCAAAAATGACCTGATCCACACAAGTGAGGTGGATGGAGAATGCTCGTTGCAGTGTTACAGCTGAGGAGTCCCTGCTGTCAGAATACACTGATCAGTGCTGCAGCCACTGATTGAATAACATTTTCCAACAGTCCTTTTTGAGAGAAGTTGATCAATAAATCAACTTCTCTTGAACGGGAACAGCCATAGATAAATCAAAATTCATCCGTTCCTTGCTGAATTTTGATTAATCTATGACCACTTTAATACCTCAATATGTAGATATAAAGTAATTGTTGCTTCAGGTGGCTCTATGGCTAAAATATTTTTACCTTAAGGCCCCCTTTTACACTAGTGGTCCAATTGGGTCCGTCTCTCTGTTTTTCAGACGGACCAGATCGGACCCACTATTCTCTTCTCTGGAGCAGCAAGTGTAAACGGACATGCGGTTAACTCCAGTTCAATCCACTAAAAAAAATGGGTGGGGGATCAGTTTCCCTACATGTGGGACAATTGGATCAGATGGCAGGTGGGTGTAAACAGACAGGTGAGCCATCTACATCTGACTGCCCATAGAGGAGAATGGGCTGTGTCTGTGTCCACTCTGCATAAGCATAACAGACATTGATCAGTCACCTGCCCGCTCAGCGGGGGGGATCAGCGGACAGACCCCCCCCCGAACAAGTGGACTTCTGATGGAGTTCGCCCCGTGTGAAAGGGCCTTATGTATTTCCTGCTTTAAGTTAACAAACCTTTTGCCACTTGCTGTGCCCCCCCCCCCCCTTCCTAGACATTTACCTGAGTCCTGTATCAATCCAGTGCTGTGCCCATCTGCAGGTCTTCTCCCTTGCCTTTCTCTTCTCACAGGAGGATTGGGCAGCAGTAGGAGCCGTTGCTGTCAATCAAATCCTGTGAGCAGAGAAGAGATGGCAAGGCTGAGCCGCACTGTGTGTATCTATGAACACACACAGCCCGACTCAGGAGTGAGCCTGCTGCGTGCCCCCAATGCAAATGGCTTGGTATTCAGGCAGACACTGAAGAGGAGCAGACAGCACTGGCTTCTTTGAAAGGACCACAACCAAAATAGTGGGGAAATATACCTGCTCTGGAAGACCCATTCCTGGCATCCTGTACACTGGCCATACACTGATTGAAATGTGGCTGGTCCAGTAGAGACCAGATTAATTTCGATCAGTGTGTTGGCACCCCTGCTTGACAGAAGTTGATTGTTTAATTGATTTCTGTTGAAGGGACATGTTAGAAAATCTTCCACCGATCAGCAGATGCAGCCAAACATCTGTAGCTGCCGATCAGTGTATTCCAATAGCTGCAAGCAGAGGTATTCCTCCATCAGAGAAGTTGGTGGTCACCTTGAAAGATGCCTGAATATCCTGCTGTGGAGAAAAGCAAATGAAGGCATTATCAGGGGAAGAAATGTGGTGACAGGTAATAAATACCAGTCAGTCAACACAAAACTAATATTTTGGTAGTTGCTGAAACAGTCTGAGCATTTATTCTATCTCTATGGGATTCTATAGCAGCCATAAACATGGCAACTTACTATCAATTTCGTCTTCTTGAATTTCAGCAATCAAACTGGACTATAATTTGACAGTTACAGGTGGTTGGAAAAAATGAATGCAAACCAGAAGGACAACAATTTCTGCTGATTGAATTTTTCTGGTTGTTTGATTGAGGCATTTCCTATCTGTGAAAAGATCCTACATCTGCCACTAGAATGTGGTGATCACACTCTCAGCCTAACCCTTCCAGCTTAGGGACAACAATCTAAGCACCAGGAGAATGATGGTGATCGTCACTGGGGCAGGTTAAAGAATAAGTTCACCTTTGGAACATGTTACATGTTCCACCCATTTTTAGTGTGGAACATGTAACTGTTCCCATAGCAGCAGCCATGCCCACCACCCCTCCCTTCCTCTGACAGATTGTATGGGGAGAAGTCTCCTCATACTATCTGTCAGATTTGAAAACAGCTCTGCCCACACGGACACATCATTCATTCATGGACTTCCATGAATGAATGAACTGCAAGTCCTGACAACATTAGCGTTTGTGGGCTTGTAGTTTTCAATGAACTACCATGAAGCTGTGGAGCCCCGTGGTAGTTCATTGAAGCTTCCTGTCAGAATATCTGCTTGAACGTACATCCCATACAGCAAGCAAACATTCTGACAGGTTTGCAGGAGATCTGCATGGTATCAGTGATCTACAGATCGCTGGTGCAATGTTTTCCATGCTCCTTCTACAAAAATAATAAATGCACATTTTTTTACCTGCAAAAAAAATGTGCATTTATTATATTTGTCCAAAAAGAACTTATCCTTTAACTGACCAGTTATCCCTTTATACAGCCACCACATGTTTTAACAGAAACACACACTGTTCACTTCATCTGCTGTTGCAATTCTAACATTTAGACCTCATTCACACCATACGTGCAGAAAAACTGATGGAAACTGACACGCAGATTTCATTTTTCATACATCAGTTTTCATACGCGCTTCAATTAGGTTTATACACGCTGAAGATTCCTGTGCAGAAAAAATCTGCCCGTGATACTAGTGCTATGGTGTGAACAGGGCACATAGAGAACAAATGATTTTGTTGTGCCTTTGCAGAAAATGTGCAGAAAAACTGACGTCTCTACACCTCTGGTGTGAACAAGCCCTTAAAGAAAATGTCTGTATCCCACTGCTGCCACCACAATATGATGGTTACACTGTCAGATCCCACCATTGTAACCATTTCTGCTTATCAAAAACTGCTCACTGGGTGTCTGTATTTGTGCAAAATCTAATAAAACTTTATTCCTTAAAAAAAAAAGTCCACTGGAGGCTCGCATTCCACTCCCAGTGTCTTACCTATTTAGAGTTTGGCTCCCATGCTAACTGCTATACTAATTACCCTGTAAAATGAGGATGCTTATACTTACCTATTCCCTGGGCACTCCAGTCTGGTCATGTGATCCCCCCAGCAGTTGGCTTCAGGGGAGAGGAGAGAGTGCTGATGACGGATGGAATGCCAGGGCGGTGATGTCACCCATAGGCTTAGTATGGACCATCAGTTGTCAGTTGTCCCTCCTCTCCCCATGACTGGACTGGAGCGTCCTGAAAATAGGTAATTATAGGCATCTTCCTTTTACATGGTAGTTAATATAGGTGTTATACTGGGATTCAGAGCAGTTTTAAGCTAAATTAGTTAGAGCCTGGACTTCTACTTTAAGATCTCTTAGCCCCTAAAACTCTAATCATTTGATTTACTGGATAAAATTTAGTATGAGCATCAGCATTGGGCACCTTAACCTGGCATTCGGTTTATCCCAGAGCACCAGTTTGAGTTTAACCTACTTTCCAGATTATCTACAACATGCCATTCATGACAGGTCTCAGTGGGAGTCGTGCACAGACCCCTGGCTAAGTGCTGGTTATGATACTGCTGAATATCTTCATAGCTGTCCTGTGTTCTGTCAAAATGTGCTTTAAGCTATGAAATGTGTCACCTTCTCTGGCTGCCTACCACATACATGAGATTTAAATCTGACCATTTCTGTTACCGAATTGTACATCTGGACAAAATAAAGATGGCAAGGTGTTCAGTATGACTCCCTATTCTCCCTACACAATTTGGGGTTCATCAGACCTCCTTACTGTCACATCATCAGCTTGTGGTCAATAAAACCAATAATTTCTGTGTTCGATCATTTAATTACTACTCAATCAAAAGTTTTTGAAATTACTGGAAAGTTGCCACATGTATGATCAGCCTATTAGGTAGCAGACTAAGGAGATATGGCAAATTACACTCAGACTACAACAAAATGGCGCCCAGATAGATCATATATATGCAGGATGAGCGCCTTGCTGTCTAATCATGCCCTCTGATGAAGCCACGTGACCCTGTGGCGTAACGCATAGGGGAGGGGCTTTGACGTCACGACGCTCGGAGGAAAGTAGAGAGCGCTACAACTGGCTGCGGATTAGTGAATGAAAGATCCATACTGATAGCAGTACTCTTTGGGAGATATTTTGTATAAAGTGCTAATATACTTCTTACATGTGAGTGGAATACTGTATATTTGTTATAGAATAAATGTTTTGTAAGGATAAAGCACTATGTTATGGACATCTCTTTTGGCATTGATCTGATGGAGGAGGATAACTAGGACAGTGAAGGAGACTCAGACTTACTGGACATCTTGACCATCCTATAATAGTCCACAAAAGGGACACATGATATATATGACCTCACATAGCGGTTTGGTCATATACAGCAGGTGAGAGCACAACCAGTGTAGGTAGATTGTAGTAATAAATTGCATGAGGTGTACTAAGAAGTATTTAATCTCTATACATCTGCGGATACAAATAACTAAGGATTATATTTATGCATGGACACTTATTTAGAGATGTTTTAAGTTGATTTTTATTGTTAGTGAAGTGCGGCACTAGATTGAAATTTAATTTTATGATCAGCCTATTTGTGAGATGGAACACCCAAAGCTGGGTGGAAACACACAAAAGTTCTGGCAGGACAAGAGCAGAATCAGAAATTATGGGAGGATACAATTGGAGTGATACATATAAAACATACAAGTCATATAAGAGGCCAGGAGCTAACTCAGCCCACTAATCTTCACCTATAACTAAAACATCACTTTTAGGGGCAGTGGCGCTCTAACATCATCATGCTCAGAGAACCCTTTTCTTTTACTACGATTCCATTCCTTCATTTTATTATACCGTGCAAATTACAAAGGAGCATTTGGGTAAAGGAAAATGGTAACTTAGATGTCAGATTAAAATTTTATGTGTTTGCTCAGTTCCTGGAAATTGTCTCACGTTTTTGCCTATATTCAGAAGCTGAGCCAACTTGTGATGTATCATTACCTGCCCATTCATGTATGATATATAAGGCAAATTCTATTTCCACTAATTAATATAAGACAGTGGCCTATAAGTCACGTGGATGACTGGGGGATACATAGTGTATGAAATATTTAACAGTATTCCCTTGCATTAGAAAACAGTCTTCTGATCAGATAAAAAAGATCAGTGGTATGAACACCCGCCAACGGGTGACCTTTCCCTGTGCGTGTTTTCTGGATATTTAAGTAATTAGCAATATAAGTCTTTCTGACCTTTAAAAACTAGAGCTACAGGTTTCTGCTGCCGGGCTGCCTACAGTAAAGGCTAATGTACTTGTACAGAGCAAGTGCACAGAGTCCTTTGTATACACATTTGAGGCATGATCCAATTATGATCCCCCCCAGGTTGTCACATTATTCATTTTTCAGAATCTAAAGAAGAAGCTGCTCATTGGAGATGATGAAGAATTGAACCTTACTATTTACTAATGATATATATTCAGGCTCATAGTAGGCCTAATATTTAATCCTAACTGGTCATGGTTCTTCTTGTGACATTAAACAGGTTCTCAAACCCTTTTGCTGCCAGATCTTTTTTTCTTTTCTTTTTTGAACACATGCTTAAAACCCCAAAACATTATACAGTATTTTATATTTTGAATTATGAAAATCTTTATTTTCATTAAAACATTACATATAAATTATTTTAGTGTACAGAAGCACAATAACAACTCCAGATTTTCTATAAATTATAAAAGATGAGACTGAGTCAAGTAAATGGATACCAAATACAGTATATCAGTACTTAAAGTGGAGTTACAGTCTTTTTTTTTTAATCACCCCTCTGATAGTCACAGCTTATGTCATGCAAATTGGCGAAAGCTGCATATGTTATCGGTTCTTTTTTTTAGTTTACTTACTACTCCCTCATGATCATGTACTCATCCAACTTCACTGTGGGCATCTGAAGTACAGCCACCTTTCTTCTGGGATACGGTGCAGCTCACTGCCCAGCATGCACCTCCCAATCTCGCACAAGCGCAGTGTGAAGACAGCGCGGCGCACTTGTTGGTTTGCAGGTTGCCATAGCAATTACGGCATTGGCGGACGTTCCCGCCCCGTTGTTATGCAACCTGTCAATTATCCTGTTTCCTAATAACGCAAGATTTGACTATTAGGCGTCCCTAGGACTCCTGGGATAGACAGTGCCGATATCCCAGAAACCCTAGGGAATTGCCTAATGACGAAATTGCCTAGGCGGCCAGGGCCAAAAATGAAGACTGGATTAATGAAAATAGGGTATTTAGAAAAAAAAAAATATATATATATATTTATAGTCAAAATGGACTGTTCAGAGGGTGGGCATTGTATTGCAGGGAAGTTAAATAAATTGGTGGAACTCTGCTTTAACACTATGTGCAGCCTCTAAAAGATGGCCAACTATCATACCTAAACTTTTCCATAGGTGATCTTAATAGTTCATCAATTTAGTTAACCAATAATTATTGCCCTAGCATTATTTTCCTTACTATGGTGCATAGGATGATACCAAACATGTGTTGTGCAATTGTAGTTTATGTTACCTTGTGCATCGTATGTGTGGGCTTGTGTTTGTATGTGTGTACATGGGGGGCTTTAAATTTTTTTATTATATACATTTTAACTAGAGATGAGCGAATTATTAAAAAATTCGATTCGGCTGATTCGGCGAATTTGCGGAATAAATTTGATTCGAGTCGAATATATTCGCTGCGAATTTAACATATAAAAAGGGTGTTTCTAGGCTTCAGAGAACCTTTATATTAGTGCAGAACACTGTACCTTTAATTTAAATGCCCTTGGAGTCTGCTGGGGAAGAGAAATAATACTGTCAGTCAGTATGACATGCAGATGAGTGCCGTCGATCTTAGAATCACCGCACACTTCACTCATTTGGGCAGTCACGGGGCCAAAACCAGAGTGTGGAGCCACAGTGTGGCGGTGGAGGCAGCAGCAATGGGAGGCCATACAGCACCCTATGAAAAAATGGAACCCACCAGCAGTGTGAGGAGACCTGAAAGTGGCACATGGCAGAGTGTGGCGATGGAGACAGCAGCAATGGGAGGCCGTACAGGGACCCATGTCACACTCTGGACCTGGCAGCAGCATGAGGAGGCGGTACAGGGGCCCATGACAGATTACGGGCCTGGCAGCAGCATGAGGAGTCGGTACGGGGGCCCATGGCAGATTACGGGCCTGGCAGCAGCAATGGGAGGCCCGTAATCTGCCAGCACCCTATGACAAAATGGAACCCACCAGCAGTGTGAGGAGACCTGAAAGTGGCACATGGCAGAGTGTGGCGATGTGTCCCTCAGTAACGATTCTGTGTCCCTCAGTAACAATTCTGTGTCCCTGAGTAACAATTCTGTGTCCCTGAGTAACAATTCTGTGTCTGTCCCTGAGTAACAATTCTGTGTCCCTGAGTAACAATTCTGTTTCCCTGAGTAACAATTCTGTGTCCCTGAGTAACAATTCTGTGTCCCTCAGTAACAATTCTGTGTCCCTCAGTAACGATTCTGTGTCCCTCAGTAACAATTCTGTGTCCCTGAGTAACAATTCTGTGTCCCTGAGTAACGATTCTGTGTCCCTGAGTAACAATTCTGTGTCCCAGAGTAACAATTCTGTGTCCCTGAGTAACAATTCTGTGTCCCTAAGTAACAATTCTGTGTCCCTGAGTAACGATTCTGTGTCCCTCAGTAACAATTCTGTGTCCCTGAGTAACAATTCTGTGTCCCTGAGTAACAATTCTGTGTCTGTCCCTGAGTAACAATTCTGTGTCCCTGAGTAACAATTCTGTGTCCCTGAGCAACGATTCTGTGTCCCTCAGTAACAATTCTGTGTCCCTGAGTAACAATTCTGTGTCCCTGAGTAACAATTCTGTGTCTGTCCCTGAGTAACAATACTGTGTCCCTGAGTAACAATTCTGTGTCCCTGAGTAACAATTCTGTGTCCCTGAGTAACGATTCTGTGTCCCTCAGTAACAATTCTGTGTCCCTGAGTAACAATTCTGTGTCCCTGAGTAACAATTCTGTGTCTGTCCCTGAGTAACAATTCTGTGTCCCTGAGTAACAATTCTGTGTCCCTGAGTAACAATTCTGTGTCCCTGAGTAACGATTCTGTGTCCCTAAGTAACGATTCTGTGTCCCTAAGTAACGATTCTGTGGCCCTAAAGTCTCTTTGGCCCTAACTCTGTCCCTAATACACAGAGGTCTGTCTCTCTTGAACGATTCTGTGTCCCTCAGTAACAATTCTGTGTCCCTGAGTAACAATTCTGTGTCTGTCCCTGAGTAACGATTGTGTCCCTGAGTAACAATTCTGTGTCCCTGAGTAACAATTCTGTGTCCCTGAGTAACGATTCTGTGTCCCTGAGTAACGATTCTGTGTCCCTAAGTAACGATTCTGTGGCCCTAAAGTCTCTGTGGCCCTAACTCTGTCCCTAATACACAGAGGTCTGTCTCTCTTGAATGACCGGAGGCTAATGGAGAATTCTAAGATGGCCGCAATTTATAGCTCCACCATTACACAGTGCTGGCTGGCTGGCTGCTGATTGGCTAATGCGATCACATATCATGAATGAATGCATTATGGGTCAGCGCGCCTTGTCTGCACGCCTTCCCAGAGATCCCCGCTCCGTCGCCACACATGTCGCCGCCATTTTTGGGAAAATTCGATTCGTGCATCCGAAGTTTGCTAATTTTCGGATTCGGCGCGAATCGAATTTTTCCTAATCTTCAAAACGAATTCCACTTCGCCATGTTCGATTCGCTCATCTCTAATTTTAACCTTTGAAAACATTTTTAACTAAACATTATTGCTATCACAAGGGGGCAGACCACCCCTATGTAATAGCATATATGGAGTAAAAAGTATTCTTTTTTGAAGGCATCAGGGGTCTCCTGAGCACAAGCAAACCTGGAACACATGGGTGATCACTTTTATTTGATAGCTTAAAGCTTGCGGGTTTGTTTATATCCCAGTACTGCCAAGTCCTAATACTTACATAAATGGCATTAAAAGAGTTAGAGGGAAAAAGAACAATGCATGAGGGACCATTTACATCTTTCTGATGTCTGGCAATGCGCGTTAATACATGGTACAGTGCCTTGAAAAAGTATTCATATACCTTGAAATTTTCCACATTTTGTCATGTTCCAACCAAAAACATAAAAAATTTTTTCTGCAATTTTCTGTGATAGACCAACACAAAGTGGCACATAATTGTGACATGAAAGGAAAATGATAAATGGTTTTCCAAATTTTTTACAAATAAATCTGTGAAAAGTGTGGCGTGCATTTGTATTCAGCCCACTTTACTCTGATACCCCTAACTAAAATCTAGTGGAATCAATTGCCTTCAGAAGTCACCTAATTAGTAAATAGAGTCCACCTGTGTGTATGTTAATCTCAGTATAAATACAGCTGTTCTGTGAAGCCCTCAGAGGTTTGTTAGAGAACATTAGTGAACGAACAGCATCATGAAGACCAAGGAATACACCAGACAGGTCAGGGATAAAGTTGTGGAAAAGTTTAAAGCAGGGTTAGGTTAAAAAAAAAATATCCCAAGCTTTGAACATCTCTTGGAGCACTGTTCAATCCATCATCTGAAAATGGAAAGAGTATGGCACAACTGCAAACCTACCAAGACATGGCCGTCCACCTAAACTGACAGGCCGGGCAAGGAGAGCATTCATCAGAGAGGCAGCCAAGAGGCCCATGGTAACTCTGGAGGAGCTGCAGAGATCCACAGCTCAGGTGGGAGAATCTGTCTACAGGACAACTATTAGTCGTGCACTCCACAAATCTGGCCTTTATGGAAGAGTGGCAAGAAGAAAGCCATTGTTGAAAGAAAGCCATAAGAGGTCCCATTTGCAGTTTGCGAGAAGCCATGTGGGGAAGAAGGTGCTCTGGTCAGATCCACAGCACTGAGATGCAAAAAAAGGTGAAAAATGGTTGAACATGTATTTTATTAAAAAAAAGACAAATATTTAAGATAAACAGTGTTTCAGGAAACTAAATATCACCAGGTAGTGTTTAGTTCTAAGTAATTTAGATTACATTTTTTTTCTTTACTGCAGCTCCTCAAAACAAGGTCCACCCAAGTACTAGGCTAAGGCTCTGCCAAAGGGAGACCCCATGAGAGGAGAAGAACCTGACCAAAAGGCCACATGACCCCCCTTCCCATCATATTACATTAAACCCCATATGGGCATCTGGCTGGAAGTGCAGCCTGAGGTCACATGAGCCTGTGCTGTTCAACTTCACCTCTTTGTATAAGAGACTTAAGCCTGACATACACGGGTCGAATTCCAAAATATTTTCTTTCAAAAATCTTTTCTAAGAATTTTCGCTCTAATTTTGCACCATTAGTGGGTCACAGAAATGGACGATTTTCGTGTGACCATCAAATTTGAGTGATCGGGCATGTTGGAAATTTTTTGAAAAACGATCAAATTTTGAATCAATGATGGAAAAATTGTGCAAGAAATATGAAGCTGTGACCTGGAAAGAAAAGAAAATTCTTGGCCACGAAAATTATTTTCTGTAGCAACATGAGGAGAAATTGAAGGCTTGGTTGGTTGCATTTCGAAATCAATGGCGCCATCGGATTACAAAATGCACAACATTTCTGATTTTTCAGAATTCGACCCATATATGGCCTGTATTACTAATGGTGGGACTGAAATTCAGGGATGCAGGCCAATGGTATGTACTGGCACCATGTGAAGCCTGCTACCAGCCTATAAACTTTAATTTATACATTGTTTCATAATGTCGTGTTCACTTTAAAATGAGTCTTTTACTAAAATGCAGATCTAAGAAGTGTATTTTGTGAAATGTGTACTATTTTTCAATAATCTGGTCTGCTTAACATTTAATATATTCCAAGTTGTATGCACAATAAATCCTCCATCCCTCATATCAACAGTATGTCTAAAATTCCGGCTTCCAATCAACCAGTGCTCCTCCTCATCAACATTAAGCTTAATCTGTGTTGACTCATCAGCTTTCCAGTGTGACCGCAACAGAAAAGGGGATTTTTGTGTTGCTCCAATATTACAAAAATGGCTTAAGACTGCAATATTTTCATGTCACCAGCTGGAAGTAATTAGCTGTGGGCTGTATGGAGAATATCCCTGTTTCAATATACGTGAGACTTTGATCATGATTTTAATAAATTCATCTTGTTCCTTTGAAGTTGCTTAATGGAGTTTGTGTCCATTTTCAGTTGAGAAATGTGAACAGCAGGATGTGTTTAGTCCACATCTAACAGGCTGATTTATAAAGGGTCAAATAGGTTGTTTCTAATTTGCTGCTTTTTCTAGCGTGTTCTTTTTACATTTGACCCTTTTATAAAAAGGTTGTTCCAGCAGCTTTGGTCTGTCATCTGAAATCACTGGTTCATCCCTTTTACATTTTACTGGGTTTTTTTCTTTTCTTTTTCATTTTTTTGTTTGTTTTTTTAAGTACGGTGATTTTTGTACAATTCCCTTTTTTCCTATGGTCAGGATTAAAAAAGAAAAAATCGAGGGCCCATTTAGACAATTCCACTTTAACGCATGCAATGCGACACACTAAACAAAGCTTAAAACAGTGCTTTTGAAAAAATACATATTCTTTTTTTCTGCATTTTAGTGCCTTGGGAGGACCATAGAAGTCAATAACAACACGTCAAAGTGCATATATCAAGCATTTTCATGCATTGGCAACAGGTATTAACAAATTAAAATGCACATCTAAACACATATCGATGCACAAAGGAAACAAATATTGGCACATGACAACACACCTGGCTAATGCTAAAAAAAAATGCACCTCTACACACAAGCATAGAGCTGAATGGGCCCTTAAAGTGTATGTAAATCTAAAACTTGTTTGTTGTTTTGGATAAAGGAGGACAGGGTTTGAATCTCTGCCAGGGTTTTATTGCTGTCTGAATCCTTGTTGGGGATATTCACCCTCTCTATTAACTGATCCTGGTAACCAGGGGCGGACTGACCATTTGGAAACTCAGGCACTACCCAAGGGCCTGGGGCCAGTAGGGGGCCTCATTAGATGCCCCTGGTACCTTTTTCATAGGCTTTTTTGAGTTTGGGCAAGGACACAGGGGCCCCATGATCCCCTATTGCCCGGGGGCCCCATGAGTTGTCAGTCCGCCCCTGCTGGTAACTATTGTCTCAATGCAGAAAGTGTTGCAAATGCAAACATTTTTGAGCTGTCACAGGAACAGGGAGGGACAAAGGAAAATCTTCTAATGGGGATTCTTGTTCTTGTGGCAGATGTCTAAGGGGGATATCATTTTGCTTCTATTACGCTCTGCTCCAACACAAGCAAGTAAAATAGACCCCAATCAGTGTACAAAATAAAGCAACTCAGGCTGCAATACTTAATTTCAATCCAGGGCTGTGCTTTGTAGTACTGCTGTTTTGACACAAGATGCCCTTGGTCTTTCAGGTTGAATAAGACCCAGGGTTGCTCAACCCAGAAGACTAAGGACCAGGGGCGGGCTGACCATTTGGAAACTCGGGCACTGCCCGAGGGCCTGGGGTCAGTAGGGGGCCCCATGAGATGCCCCTGGTACCTTTTTCATAGGCTTTTTGAGTTTGAGCAAGGACACAGGGGCCCCATGATCCCCTATTGCCCAGGGGCCCCATGAGTTGTCAGTCCACCCCTGCTAAGGACATATGATGAATGCAGAGTGTATTGACCTCCACTTCCAAGAGGGCATTACCATGAAAACCCTTCTTACACAATGTATTGGATCAGAGTGTGGTGCTGACTTGGGGCTGAGGCCATGGTTGGGCTTCATCTCTATCCAAAAACCTAAAAAAAAAATAAGGTTGGGCTTTACATACACTTTAAAACCTTTTCTTTTTAAATATTGCCTATTCATTTCCTGTCAGCTTCTTGAATATCAGTCCCTTTTTTATACAAATACAGTATCTTGCCTTTCTCACGTATGCTGAAAGTAGCCCATTGTCCTGTGATAATCTCTATGGCAGGCAGTACATGACAGGTCAAAATGGACAGTAGTTTGGGCACCAAGGGTTTCTCCATGTGATCGTGTGCTCAGTCAACTTGGTCTCAGCATCCATTAAAGTGGTATTATACTCCAATGTAATTTATTGCAGCTTATCAATCTTTAGATACAGTGGCTTTATTAGTTGCTTTCCCATCATGTGACCGCTGTGAGAGCCAATCACGGCGGTCACATGATCACATGATCCAATGTAATATATTGCAGCTACCAATCTTTAGATACAGTGGCTGCATTAGTCGCTTTCCCATCATGTGACCGCTGTGAGAGCCAATCACGGCGTTCACATGATTATAAACCCCTACCCCATCTCATGTCATAGCATCAGAAACCCCTTAAAGGCCAGTAGGCACCATGGTTCAACTCTTGACAACGTGGATTTGTGTTCTGATATCATAAATAGGCACGGACAGCCTAGTGGGTGAAAGGCCTTGTTTCATTGCCCGCATGCGCATTCCATGGAAGAGTTGAGGATCACAAAAGCCGCTACTGGAAAAATGGTGGAGTAGTGGAGGAGAGATTAAGAGATTGTTGGCCTCTGGCAGAAGAATCAGTACTCTGGATATATATGCCAGTTCATGTCCGCTTCTTGGGACACGTGTTTTTTGACCTGACATAAAGTGAGGTCAAAAACTCCAGGTGAGGGCACATCTGGTGGTTGTTTGGTGGAGGTTCTAATTTGTATGAACACAGAAGTTTTGTCATTTATTCGAGTTGAAGAATTCACTATTGAGAGACGTTTTATTGATGCATGTTCACTTTTATTGATATATGTGCACTTCATATATATTTTATATTTTGAGTTGGTTAATTTTTATAGGGAACTACATATTTCCATTAAATTTTTATACACACGGTATGAGTATGTGGTGGGTGTGAGCTGCTTTCATTAGTGTCAGGTAAGTGGTATAACACGTTTATTGCTCATGAGAAATATTCTAGATTAATACAGTGATCAGTGCTAATAAAAAGCACTGACACTGTATTAATGACACTCGGCAGGAGGGGGTTAACGTCTGGGACAATCAAAGGGTTAAAAGTGTGCTGTGTGTGTTTTACTATGTAAGCATGCTGCTTTGTATTGCTCTGCTATGCATAGCAATACAAAGCAGCATACTGGGGCTGACGGGAGAGATCTCTGTTATGTACAAACAGACCTCTCCCTTGTCAGTGTTCCTCGGTGATCACCGGGTACCGGCAGAGAATCTCTGGCCGGGACCCGGTGATCGACAGCTGTAGCCGCCAATGGCGGCGCGGGTAGGGCGGCGTGCGCACCCCCTACCCGGAGATGCAAAATTACGTATATATACGTGATTTTGCGCAGCCATGCTGCCCTGTAGCAGTAGTTCTGCTATAGGGTGGCAGGGAAGCAGTTAGTCCATTCCCTGCGTTACTTAAAAAATGTCTCAGTGTTTGTATTGCCCTCCCATCCCCCCTTTATACTTACCTGAGCCTGATCTCAATCCAGCTATCTGCCCGTTTCCAGCAGCTCTCTCTTCTCTCTCTGCTCACACAGGCAGCAGAAGGAGCCATTGTCTCCTGCTGCTGTAAATCAAATACTGTGAGTAGAGAGTGGAGGGCAAGGCTGAGCCGGGCTGTGTTTGTCAAGAGAAGCACACAGCCTGGCTTGGAACCAAGCTCACAGGTGTGCCCCCATAGCAAGCAGCTATGGGGCCACAAAAATAAGAGGAGCCAAGCGCTCTGGTGCAGACCTAAGAAGAGGAGTTTCAGGGTCAGTCTGTGCAAAAGAATTGAAAATATTTAAAAAACGTTTTGATAGTGCTTGCACAAAATGAAACATGTATTTTTGCTTCACTTCATCATTGAAATATTAAATTCCAGCTGCAATATAAGAGGTATATAATATCAGTGGTATTTACTGCCGTGATCCTAACTTTTAATACTCATCTCTGCTACTGCCAAAAAACTTTATTTTTTCTTCTAAATTCCTTGTGCTTAATCTGTGCCTGGAGGCCACATGCACCCATTTCACACATACAGTGTGGCCCTCAGAGCCCCTGCAGGCAGAAGTCTGCGTTATGCTTACCTGGCTGCTTACTAAAGCCAGCAAAAGATAATTATACTTTACTAGGTTTTATTAGTTAGGTACACTGGTTTCTTTCTTAGAATCTTACTTTATTCTCTGCCATCCGTTCTGTTCATTCCCTTTTTACCTTTTCAATTTTATATAATCGATCTTGATGAGAGAAATATCAGCGGTTTTTAAGTGGGCTGTCATAGCAGTGTTCTTGTAATGTGTCACCTGTCTATGACTGTCTCTTGAAGCATGTCCCCTGTCTCCAACAATTCTTTATTTGTATCCTGCACTGTGTAAGTAATGTGGTGACATTATAGCTTTACCTTTAACAGCTGCTGTTCCCTTAAAGTGGTTCTAAATGTATTTTTTTCCCTAAAATAACAAAGGTGTTATTGTGCACTTATATTGCACAGAACGGCCCCAAAATTCCTCTTCTGCCTATTCTGGAGTCCCCCATTGGCACGATCTGCTCCTCCTCTCCCCTGAATGCCTCTTCCAAAAGATGCATGCTCAGGGGACACCCATGTGTTCACGAACCAGGCTTTGTGTGTCCACAGACACACACACTATGGCACAGCCCCCAGCTCCCTCCTCATAGGATTTGACAGACAGCAGTAGGTGCCAATGGCTCCCATTGCTCCCAGTGTGTCCAGTGAGAAGAGAAAGAGAGAGCAGTGCTATGGCAGATGGGCACAGCACTGGATTGAGGACTCAGGTAAGTGATTAGAGCTGGGATCTGTCAGGCTAGAAAGAGCATGTGGCCACTGGCTGTGTAGGAATGTGACTCACACTCTTAGCCATGTCTGAGGATGAAGATATTATTATTATTATTATTATTACATTGAGTTTATATAGCGCCAAAGGGTTTGCTCAGCGCTGTACAATAGAGGGGGGGACAATACATGAAACAGTACAACAACAACAAACAGCACACGAGGGGTTAGAGGGCCCTACTCTGTCGAGCTTACAATCTAGGAGGGAGGGGGTAGTGGTACAGGAGAAAGTGGCTGTGGGGGGTGGAGTGGTAGGAGGAATGAAGGAGGACGGCTGTTAGGTAAGTGTGGGGTAGACTTCCCTGAAGAGGTGGGTTTTCAGGGAGCGCCTGAAGGTGAGGAGGGAAGGCGACAATCTGATGGATTGGGGTAGTGAGTTCCAGAGGATGGGGGAGGACCTGGAGAAGTCTTGCAGTCGTGCATGGGAGGAGGAGACCAGGGAGCAAGACAGAAGGAGGTCCTGTGAGGAGCGAAGGGTACGGGTAGGGTGGTACTTGGGAATCAGGTTGGTGAGGTAGGTAGGGGCAGTGTTGTGAATGGCTTTGTAGGTCAGAGTTAGCAGTTTGAATTTGATGCGTTGGGCAACCGGGAGCCAGTGGAGGGAATGACAGAGGGGGGTGGCAGAAGCGGAGCGGTTGGTAAGGTGGATGAGTCTAGCCGCTGAGTTCAGGATGGTCTGAAGCGGGGAGAGCCTGCGCTGGGGCAGGCCGGTGAGGAGGGAGTTTCAGTAGTCAAGGCGCGAGACAATCAGGGAATGCATGAGTAGCTTAGTGGTGTCTGGGGTAAGGAAGGAGCGTATCCTGGCGATGTTGCGGAGGTGGAGCCTGCATGTGTTTGTAAGTGATTTGACATGAGGTTGGAAGGAGAGAAGATAGAGCGTGTCCATCTCTCCTAGCCCTCCTATAGCATGTCAGCTTTCTATAGATTCACATTCACTGAATATTATGTGCAGTGCTTTGGTGATTTCAGGGGCCACACTTGTGTCCCCTTGTTTAAAGTGATTTGATCACGAGTGCTCGAAATGGTAGATAAAGAAGTAAAAACAAACAGGACATCAATTTCTCAGTTTTGTATGAGAGAGAGGAATGCTAATTGGTTATTGCATTTTCATGGATCATACCTGACAGCTTTTTGAGCCAGGTAAGGTTTGGCTGTGATCCCACTTTTAAATGCAGCATTTAAGGCTCATCACGACAGTAGCACAATTATCCAGTTAACACGAGGTGTTATGTTAATATCCCATTACAAGCACACAGTATAATTAATTCTGCCTAGTTGGTGGTGCATGTTTTATTCATGAAAATATATTTGTCGAAGTGCCGGAATGGAAATCGTCTTTCACAAGCTGCCCACAAAACGGGTCGGTGCATTTGACAAATCATTAATATTTAATGCGCCGTGAAGGAAGAGCAGGTGTGTGCAGAAGGTAATTTGTTACGCACGAGAAAGAGACACCAACATGGAAATGGTCCTGTCACTACAACGTTACAGGCTAAAACTATACAAGGTTTAGCGATCAGAGTTGCACAGGGAATAGGTCTCTGCTCTGAAACAAGCAGGCAGCCAGTGAAGTCAGGGCTGCTCATCTGTAAGTTTGTCTGGATCAGTGATCTATAATACCTTGTAAGGCTCCGATCATTTATGACAATGACAGCGTTAGACCTTTAAAAAGAAGTAGCAATGGCAGCTGCCATATTACTATTGTAGGGGCTCGTCCACACCACTGTGTTGCCCAATGCACTCCCAACACAAAGACAACGCAAAAAGCCTTACTTTGTATAGAGCCTGTTCACTACAATGCGCTGTATTGGTGTGCAATGCAATAAAGTGCTAAAACACGTGAACACAACATGCTGCACACATAGAGTTAAATGAAGTGTTATTTGCATTGTAAATAAAGTTTAAAAAAAAGAAAGAAAAAAGCAAGCACTGCATTGCAGTGCAACAGTGCATCCAGCAAGTGCCTTATGCACATCCTAGTGCACTCCTGCTGGTGTGAATGGGCCCTAACAGGTCCCTTTTAAAGGATCAGTCTGCCAAAAACAGATATTTCAGTGTTTGGTAAATACAGAAGGATTAAAACCCTTAAAAGCTTCTTCTGTCTCTCAGGGAATCTATTGGTAGGATCTCTGTGCTGAGTTCCCAGGTCTGCACACCTGCTCTACCCATAAATGAGGGGCTCCCACCACCCCTTCAGTATTTTTTTTTAATATTATTAAGAATATTTTTGGAAAATTGCTCCACTAGGAATAAAAACTACAACAAAACAGTTACTCAAACCAAGAGTTAGAACTTCTGTTAGGATATTACTGTAGCCCTGACCGGTGGCCCCTTTAAGTCGCAAGAGCTGCACAGCCCATGTATTTTCTTGGCTGCACCACAGGACATCTTTACCAGGTAACTTACCATGGCTTTAGTACTTTCTCATTCACTGAATAATAATGCAGCTAGTGAAATCCAGAGTAAAGTTAGATCACCTTTCACTTATGTGGCACACTGAAGCCAGAGGGTAATCATGACTGCACTGGAACTATGACCACTCTCAAATCATCTATAGTAGCCTATGTGTTTCTCCTGTGACTGTTTCTCTGTCAATGTGCCACCTATGTAAAACATCAAAGCCTTGTCAAAGCCATGGCTGCTATCGTTCCTCTTCAGTGGGTCAGATCTACTAAAGGATATGTGAGTATGCTGCCACATCAAATGTGTATGAACAAGCAAATCATACCCTTCAGTCGATCCTGAATACGGCTGCCAGACTCAGTCACCTTTCCAACCTCTCCGTTTCCGCCACCCCCCTCCACTGGTTTCCGATTGCGCAACGGATCAAATTCAAAATCCTAACACTGACGTACAAAGCTGTCCACCATACTGCCCCGAACTACATCACTGACCTAATATCCAAGTACCACCCAACACACACACTCCGCTCCTCACAAGACCTCTAGTTCCCTGGTCTCCTCCTCCCATGCCTCCCTCCAGGACTTCTCCAGGGTGTCACCCATCCTCTGGAACTCCCTGCCCCAACCCATCAGATTATCACCTACTCTCCTCTCCTTTAGGCGCACCCTGAAAACCCACCTCTTCAGGGAAGCCTACCCCACCCCCTGCTAACTTGCCGACCTCCTCCACTCTTCCTACCACTCCGTCCCCCACAGCTTTCTCCTCCTGTGCCACCATCCCCTCCCTCCTAGATTGTAAGCTCGAAAGAGCAGGGCCCTCAATCCCCTCATGTTTTGCATTGTATTGTATTGTTATTGTTCTGTCCCCCATTGTAATGTACAGCGCTGAGCGAACTATTGGTGCTTTATAAATACTGTATAATAATAATAATACCCTCATGGAAATTACTATGCACCCTGATGGAGAGCCTATGTACATGGAAGTTTAGTTTGATATTGAATGTAGGCTTGAACACTGAATATACATATGGAATCTGATTGTTTGATTGCTCCTGTGGACAGGTGCCTTTTATACAAGTAACAAAATGAGATTAGCAGCACTCCCTTTAGGAGACTGCTTCTAATCTCAGCTTGTTACCTGTATGAAAGACACCTGGTAGCCAGAAATCCTGCTGAATGATAGGGGATCAAATACTTATTTCCCTCATGAACATGAAAATCAGTGCATAATTTGTTAGACATGCATTTCTTTTGACTTTTTTGTTGCTATTCTGTCTCTCAGTGTTACAATACACCTACCATTCGATTTTTAGACTGATAATTTCTTTGTGAGTGGGCAAACATTCAACTGTATGCCAGCTGAGCCATGGCATGCCTAACACAAAGATTTGGTTTTCTCTAATGTTTTTCAGTCTATATTGTAGCACTACCCCCTTTGAGTCCACCTATAGTCCTGCACAGCCAGGCATCACGCATTTCCACAAAAGCTTGCATCCAGAGTCAGAAATCAGTTCTTGAGTTTTGGTTTTGTTGTTTTTATTGAGGGGATTTGAACTTGGATAGGGTTAGGGGTGTACAGGATGTCCAAGGGTACTGATGAAATGAGGACAACTTCCTGGAGCTATTTACTAGCCTTCTCTGCAGCACAGTCTCTGTTGGAGAGCTTGCCAGCATCTCTTGAACAGGGGATCTGGTTCCTGTCACTTTAAAAGGTGAAATAGTCACTGGTAGGTGGCTAATCTGGTTTCCCACCAGAATGTACCTTCTCCTATCCTCCTGTACCGCTTGTGGGTTGGTGGCTGCTACCAGGCCTATCAGCTGGGCTGCTCATTCCCTGCCATACAGGTGGTCCTCTCTCAGGGGGCTGGTGAGTTCTGAGCTTTCCCTCTTTCCAACCTCAAGTCAGCCCACTGGGCCTCCGCACAGCCTCCTTCCTTCAGCCTCACATCTTCCTCTCTAGTTTCCACCTGAACTGTCCTCACACTGGACAGGCGCACTCATATTTAAGGGCTATTCTGACCCCTTGCCAAGCATCCTAGTGGGGATTGGTCAAAGTTCCTTGAATATGCAGATCAGCCACTTCTTACATCCGCACACTGCTTCTAAAACTTTCTCCAAAGTTCTAGGCAGGGAGAAGTCTCAGAGTGATGATTCTGTAGAGCCTTCCAGCTCCTGACCAAAATTTTACATTTTATAAATGTGTGAGTTCTAGGCGAAACTTGTGTCAATCTGGGTGGATATTTATAAAGGGACCCCTAGAGTTCTTTGCATTTTTTGGTAATTGCATACTATTGCCTAACATATTTATTTTTACTTTTTTTGCCACCTATTATATAATGTAAGATAATGAAGATAATGAGGTGGTGTTTTTTGATAGAAGAATGGGTCCTGGTTAGTTCAAAAGAGCTGTTGCAAGCCTCAGCAGCCATTTAAAGACCATTTTACCCTTAGAAACCACCATGAACTACCTTAACTTTGCCCTCACCACTTATTCAAATGCATTTCAGCAAATGGGTCCAACAAAAGCGTAAGTTCCAGATGTTAGGATAAACCATTTAACGCTGATGGGGGTGCTTACAATGGTCAGCTTTAAGCATCTGTCTTAAAGGCTAAGTTCACTTTTAAAGAAAAAATATTAAATGCACATATTTTTTCCAGAAAAAAATGTGCATGTATAATTTTTTTCCACAGGTGCCTACATAAGATTGCACCCCCATTAGCCTTTAAACTTTCTTTACAAGAAAACTGTCCATTTAAAACTACATTTTCATTTAAGAATAACTTGTCTAAAAGGTGTGCTATCACTGCAAAACAAACAACATTGTCACCCTGGTAAAAGAAGTGGAAAAATAATAAATCGAACAAAAAAATACTCACAAAAGCTGTTTTGTTAATGCACCAAACAGACTGCTTTTATATATGTCAGTTTTTATTTTGACTATAGTTCCACTTCAAGCAAAATGTTGGCATGGGCATTCCAAAGCACAATTTATAGCAGTGGTCTCTAAACTGTGTCCCTTTGCTTGAAATTATCTGGCCCTTGGGACACTATTCCTCCCATTGACACCAATGATGAGGTACTATTCTGTCCACTGACACCATAGATGGCAATCTATTACTCCCGCTGATAGGAATGAAGGGCCACCATTCCTCCCACTGATCGGCCCATAAATGGACTACCATTCCTTCCACTGACACCATAGATGGGGCACTTATTTTCTGGGATGGGGGGGTTTTATTCACCATATATTGGGTCCAATTTCAGGACCAAGTTGACGTATTCACAAATTTTTCATGATTTTGTGGCACATTTTATTATGTTCTAGATCCCTAGAGAATCTGATCACAATTTATTTATCATCTATCATTATATGGTTATATATATACTTATGTGTTTATGTTGTATATTATAGCGCTACATCAATTTATTTATCATTTTGAGTTTATGCATTTATAGGTATAGGATTGGGTGTTAGCAGCTTCTTTAATTATTACATGTCCATTTGAAGCGCAGGGGGATTATTATTTAATATAGATGGGGCACTATTCCTCCCACTGATACCAACAATGGAGCAATAATCCTCTCACTGACACCAACAATGGGGCACTATTCCTCCCACTAAAACCATGGGGCGTTGTTTACTCCCACTGATGCCAGGGCATTTTCTACTCCCACTGGCCACAACCCGGCTCCCTAAAGCCTGAAGAACAGTAAACTGGCCCTTTGTTTAGAAAGTCCAGAGACCTCTGGTTTATAGGAACAGGAGGCACAAGTTCAGCATTATTTGGATGTTTAATGCACACTGTTAACTAAGACACTGAACATCAGTGTGCGATCAGCTGGATAGTTTAATGGATCTCAACCATTATATGCACAAACATCTGTGCGCGTATGTGAGCCCTCAATGCAAGTGTACCTTAGTGAGTTATCCCTGTTCTTGTTCATTTGCTTTGATAAATGAGCCACGGTGTATTTACTACTAACTCCTGGGGGCCCTTTAATACCTGAAATAAAAATGCCTTTCTTTTTTGCATAATTCTGAACACGCCGTCTACTTAAAATTGAAATATAGCTGTGGCACAGGCAACACTCAGCATTTTCTAAATTTGTCTGGGTTCTCATTACAGTAACAAGGAGGAAATCGGGGTTTCTGGGATAATTTCCAGCCATTGTTTCTGTGGCGGAGTCCTCAGCTGGAAGCCCCGTGTGCGGTTCTCCTACGGTGCCCTATTGTTATGAGTGATAGAATATGCAAGATTGCTTTGGGTCCGCGTGGCTTTTTAAATACAGCAGCTCTCCGAGGACACTTTGTACTTTGCAGATGTAATTGATGAGCGCAATAAAATCTATTTCTACTGTTTTATTCTACTTATGTAAAACATTAAAAGGGGAACTCCACATAAAAAAGAAACACACTTCTTTTGAAGAAGCTATTGAAAACAACTGGCTGCTTGGAAAACCCTTTCTTTTTCTGTACAGAGGGTTTTGTCCTCTGTGTCACCAGGTCATATGAGTGCTTAGGTTCAGAGAGAGTGACCACATGGACTGAAATTATTTCTGCATTATGTAGTCACAACCCCTCTTTAACCTAAGTGTATGTGGTCAAAATATCCTCTGTTTACTGGGACCCAAATTCTGCAACCATTACAGTTTAGGTCTGTTAACTTTTATAACCTCAGCCAAAGATATGCAGAGACTAAACACCTCACTCACTCCATCTTTCTGTCTCCTTTCTTGTTTCAGCACATGCTTCCACTGCCAGCCTAACAATTTCAGCTATTGTGCAGGAAATTATGATAATTTGGTTTTAGAAAGTATTACAGGTGGTTATTTTCAGCATATTCTCTCTCTCTAATATATACCAAAAGCAACTTCATTATGATCCATATCTACTTTATCAGTAGATATGGGTTCCAAAGAGCTGAGTCCTAAGGAATTAGTTAACTACTTATGAAGGTTAGATCCATATCTTTTGTTTCAAAGATTATAATAAGACAGCTCTCGGGCACAAAACAGTCACTGATTGGCCAAACAGGCAATCAAGACTTGAATATAATGTAACACCCTGCTGTAATACTGCAGGATGTTAAATGGACACGAGATGGCAGAGTCCTGAAGCCCAGTTATATAGACCCTATTGGAAAGCTTTGCGGGAATCGTAGGCTGATTGCAGGGCTTCACTGTCTAACATGGAGTTAACAAATTACATTTCCTGAAGGAGCTGGTGGAAGGGCAGGGGCAGATGAATACAGCAGCTTGGGAACTCAAGGACAGGAAGTGGACGGAGAGAGCTGGAGAACAAGTGTAAGGAGAAGACCGTGCGGGATGCCGGAGGTCCAAGCTGGGCCAGACCGCAAAGAGTGGAGGAGAGAAGAGGAATTCCTGACCGCTGACAAGTGTGGCAGACAGCCCTACAAGTAAGCAGGCTGGTGTGCTGCTGTCCAAAATGATCTCTGAAGGAGGAACCACGAGGAAAAAGGAGCCACCGTCTACAGAGAGACCATCCACCTAACCAAAGCCACGGATCGGGTGACAGAATTTCATACTCAAGCCATCTAAGTTGCACATGACATTACCAAATCCAGTTGCTTTCTACTCAGCTTGACTACTATTGTTTTTCAAGCTGCACGTGTTAAGGCCCAAGTTGTTTGGCCTACTACTTAGTACAGTTTCAGCATATCCAATCACAAGGGTCTACGGCACTATCTGCCCTCCACATGCCCAGCTGTATTATTGCTCTAATTACAGTCTGCCCCATTCACCAAGGTTTTCCTCCATTGCTGCAGTTTGCTACTGTGGCTAAAGGAAGAACCAATTTCTACAGAAGTGTGTTTTGCCTATTTTTAATCTTTGCCAAATTTTACACACCACCCTGTGTCTGCCAAAGGGGTACCATTAAAATGTAGTATCACTTAAATGGGCAGCACCCTTCCTTTGTATTCACCCTCTACCTTCTACCATTGACTCAAGGAAGATTTGAATCCTTATGTGCACCAACTAGGGTCCCATTGAGCGCACAGAAGATCAGACACTGCAGGTAAAGGGACAATGGCCTCTTTAATAGAAGAGCTTTACTTTTTCTCAGAATTAGACTCAACCATCAGCCACTGAGAGCCCAAAGTGAGTTAGCCTCTCTGCTTGGTAGTTTTTTTACTCAATGGTTAGGAAACATCTAAGGACTGGGGCTATCATTTAAATTCTGGATTACAGGACATCTAGAACTAATTGAGATTGTGCTGTGTTGTGACCCTTACTTGAAGTTACTAGAGTGACAGCTGTTGTCTTATGCACATATTTTCCTGTTGCTTTGTTGTGCTTCCATTTGTTCTCAAAACAACCAACATATCTGTTCCCTCTAAACTGTGCATGAGTCTATTTTATGGTCGCAGCCACAGGATTCTTCTGACCAGAGGTTTAAGGTGGTGTCAGCAGGGGTTGGGCTTCAAGAGCTGGGTCAAGAAAGACAGGGAACCTGAAAATTACTCCTGAGGGGGTAGTGCTAAAATAATTTTGTGTCCATAAAATCCAATAACCATGCAATGCTTTTTTGAAGGGTTCTAAGGGACCCCTTTCATTAGGATTTTATATCATCAAAGGAAATCAAATCTGAACTAAGGATATAAAAGAAGGATATAAGAACTATAGATTCAATTGGCAAGAATTTACAGGATGAGCTTATCCTGTATACTGTACATTGTAGGGAGCCTTTAGAATAAGTTTTAATCTGGACTTAATTATTTATTTATCACTATCTTCATCCAACATCCCTGTTCTTAAAGGGGCAGCCTCAGCTGCCACGCCTATGCAGACAACACCAAGAAGTCAGAGCTTGGTCTCCTGTAGCTGCAAACCATTACAGTTATGTGCAGGTTACCCAGGATTATGTCGACCTGTGAACTTGACTGTCTCTGCAATATGTGGAATGTTGTAAGAGGTGCCTTTATTCGGACAAGTATTCAGTACAACTGGGGTGGACTAGAGTTGAAAAGCCAACTGACTGAGGAAGTGATATCGCCAACTGCTTACTATAGCTTTTAGGAATTCCCATTTTCAGGGTTTCCTCACTTTGTTCCTATCTTCCCTAGAACATTTTTCCACTCTTGCTGTTGCATTCTCTGTAATATAAACTATAATACTTTAAATGGTTGTGGCCTTAAAATCTCAAGTATCTACCAAACACTATTAATTTTAGGTGGGCAAGGGGTGGGGGTATATTGCGCACCTTTCTAAGATATACAGTTGCAAGAAAAAGTATGTGAACCCCTTGGGATTACGTGGAGTTTTGCATGAATTTGGCATGCAATGAATTCCAGAGTTTATCAAGACATTTTGCAGGAAAACGTACGACCGTCTGTCCGCCAACTGAAGCTCCGCAGAGGATGGGTGATGCAACAGGACAATGACCCAAAGCATACAAGTAATTCAACAAAACAAGGGCAGCAACAGCACAGAATACGCCTTCTGGAGTGGCCCAGTCAGAGTCCTGACCTCAACCCGATTGAAATGCTGTGGCATGACCTTAAGAGAGCGATTCACACCAGACATCCCAAGAATATTGCTACACTGAAACAGTTTTGTGAAGAGGAGTGGTCCAAAATGACTCCAGATCGTTGTGCAGGTCTGATCTGCAACTACAGGAAACGTTTGGTTGAGGTTATTGCTGCCAAAGGAGGGTCAACCAGTTATTAAGTCCAAAGGTTCACATACTTTTTCCTACCTGCACTGTGAATGTTTACATGTTATGTGCAATTAAACCATGGCAACATCTAATTTTTGTGTAGTATTATGTTTAGCAGACTGTGTTCTTCTATTGTTGTGACTTAGATGACGTTCAGAGCACATTTTATGCTCAATTCATGCAAAACTCCACGTAATCCCAAGGGGTTCACATACTTTTTCTTGCAACTGTAGATAACACATGTACAGTGTGTTTTAGATGTTTTTTGCATGTGGTGACATCCATCACTATGGAAAATACACCAAAAATGCATGCATGAATGTATGCGCCCACCACACTAAAATACATAGTAAACTTGTAAATAAGCACTAGGTACAGTTGGAAATGCATTAATATGTACCTAAAAGAGGTGTGAGTGGGCCATTATACTTCAAATACTTTTTTGCAGTTGCCTAATATACAGAAAAAATGAAACGTACTCTCCCTGGAGAAGAGGAGCTTAAGAGTGATTATAATCACAACATGCAAATGATGACTGTAGTATTGGGAGAAAACTGTTTAATGTCTCTGAAGAAGACATACGGCCACAAAATGAAGTCCGATAAGAAGCTGTTCAATCTTAAAATGCATAATGGGTTTTTCGGGTAAATTAGTAAGGAGACACTTCAAGTAAACTGTACAGGGCTTTATGAATGCAAATGGTGGCCCTGTATATACCCACCTTTCTCAAGAGGAAGCAGATTCTCTCGATATTTCGAAGTCGTTCCCTCTGTCAAGGAATATGAAAGCGTTAAAAGGTGCATAAAAAATAGACCTAGATATGTTTTGCAAGAGCAGTTTGACTCCATCAATTCTGAGCTAATGCTAACAAGGCTTACTAAGGTGCAACTATTGTTTTGATGATTAAATATAATCCCTTTCAGGTCAGCAAGGTGCAATGCAAGAATTTGGAAAACTTTATTGCAGATTTGTATCTGCTTTTGTTTGCAGATACTGTGAAAGGCCATATCAGGGTACTTGCTGAAAGTGAGTGCTAAGTGGAAGCGATTGCCTCTAGTCATCATACAGCTAATCTAAGGCAGCCCTTACATTAGTCTGCTGGTTGAATGAAAAAAAAAATTGACTCGATTCCCCCATCCACCTCGAGTGTGTGGATGGAATAATCAGGTCTTTTTGTTTTGTTTGTTTTGTTTCGCTGAGCCTTCATTTCCTAAAGGCAGGGAGACCTTCCCAGCATCAGAATACACTGATTAGTGCCATTGGCTGATCATGCAAAAGTATTACAAGTATTGTAATAAGAGCCATTCCAACAACCTTCCACCAAAATATATATTCTCAATACAAAACAAAGAGTATCTTCTTGTTTTTGAAACCAGTTCATAGCATAATGCGGCATAACCTGGAAAGTGATTCAAGGGAAGCACAAAGAAAAGATAACAAACAGAATTTGCAGCATCTCTAAAAAAGAGTCTAAAACTGCACAAACCACTTGAAGACCCCGGCTTCTGTCCATGGAAAAGAAATAATTATGCCAAGTTTAGAGTGTTCAGGGCTTACTGAGAGGCTGCCCAGGTAAACGACATGCACAAAAGTATGTGAACACTTCACCATCACCCTACTATGTAGTCGATGGTTTGTGGACCCCCCTCCAAATGACTGAGTTCAGGTGTTTCCAATGAACTGCTAACCTTACAGAATACAAAGACATTTTTGACAATTGTGCACTTCCAGCCATACGTAACAGTTTGGGGAAGACCCTTTTCGTTTCCAACATAACTGTACTCTTGTGTGCAAGCCAGCTTCATACAGACATAGTTCTATGAGTTTGGTATGCAGGAACTCCATTGGCCTACACAAAGCCTTGACCTCAACCCTCCTGAACACCTTTGGGATGAATTAGAACACCAATATTGAGCCAGGTCTTCTCTTCCAACATCTACCTGACCTCACAAATTCTGGGCATACTCCAAAATTCTTCTCAGAAAAGTTAAGGGTGTTATAGCTGCAAAGGATGGTCCAAATCTATGGTTAATGCCCATGGTTTAAGAATGAGATGTCTAACAAGGTCATGGAGATGTGATGTGTCTACAAACTGTTGGCCATAGAGTGTATGTGAAAGCAACATATGGAAATCAAAAACACTTCGTTTTAGATGGAGTAGGCGTGGATTAGAATAGGAAGAAGGGTCAGCAGCACACCGGAGGATGGGTGAATATATTGTGCATTTATTAACCCATAGGACACACAAAACACCAGGACATGAATACAGGACCTGTTAACGCGTTTCAAATGATCTCGTTCTTAATCTTAGCCTATGCTGGTTTTAGAGACCTAAGTTAAAACTAGCTTTAGAATCTCAGACCAGAAGGGTCAGGATTAACTAGAATAACAGAAGCTGCATATAAACTATATTGCAATAAACAGGTTCACCTACTACTATACTGGAAGGTGACCACTACACGTATACAGTAGCACAGCCCTAGCTATCTGGCACTGTGCCTTTGAGATAATAGCGATAGTATAGAGATACTCTGCTTGTCAAAAGGATTCAGAAATACACTCAGGAAGCTATTGACAGCTGCAGTTAAACTATTAGAACATAGGAATAATACATACAGTTGTGTCCAAAATTATTCAACCCCCACTGAAATTGAGTGTTTTGGCCAGTTTGACATTGCTTTTGATCATTCAGTCATCTTGCTTACATTTACATTAAAGAGGCACTTGTAGGTCAGACAAATATAACATAACAGTTATAATGAAATAACCACAAATGTCTTTTCTGTGCTCACAGCATTATCAGTTTTATTCAACCCCCAAGTGACATTCAATCTTAGTACTTAGTACAGCATCCTTTTACAGTTATAACAGCTTTTAAACGTGAAGCATAGCTTGACACAAGTGTCTTGCAGCGATCTACGGGTATCTTCGCCCATTCTTCATGGGCAAAGGCCTCCAGTTCAGTCACATTCTTAGGCTTGCGCACTGCAACTGCTTTCTTTAAGTCCCACCAGAGGTTCTCAATCGGATTTAAGTCTGGTGACTGCGATGGCCACTCCAAAATGTTCCAGCCTTTCCTCTGCAACCATGCTCTAGTGGACTTGGAGGTATGCTTGGGATCATTGTCCTGTTGAAAGGTCCAACGTCTCCCAAGCCTCAGGTGTGTGACGGACTGCATCACGTTTCCATCCAATATCTCCTGGTACTGAAGAGAATTCATGGTACCTTGCACACGCTGAAGCTTCCCTGTACCTGCAGAAGCAAAACAGCCCCAAAGCATGATTGACCCTCCACCATGCTTCACAGTAGGCAAGGTGTTCTTTTCATCATAGGCCTTGTTCTTCCTCCTCCAAACATAGCGTTGATCCATGGGCCCAAACAGTTCTAATTTTGTTTCATCAGTCCACAGAACACTATCCCACAACTTTTGTGGTTTGTCCACATGGCTTTTGGCATACTGCAGTCGACTCTTCTTATTCTTTGGAGACAGCAAGGGGGTACGCCTGGGAGTTCTGGCACGGAGGCCTTCATTACGCAGTGTGCGTCTTATTGTCTGGGCTGAAACTTCTGTACCCACATCTGACAAATCTTTTCTCAGTTCCTCAGCAGTCACACGGGGACTTCTCTCCACTCTACGCTTCAGGTAGCGCACAGCAGTCGAAGTCAGCATCTTCTTTCTGCCACGACCAGGTAGCGTTTCAACAGTGCCCTTTGCCTTGAATTTGCGAATGATGCTTCCTAAGGTGTCTCTTGGTATGTTTAACATCTTTGCAATCTTCTTATAGCCATTGCCCTTCCTGTGAAGAGAAATCACCTCTTCTCTTGTCTTCCTGGACCATTCTCTTGCCTTCACCATGTTTGTAACCACACCAGTAAATGTCTAGAAGGAGCTGAGTATCACAGTCATTTTAAAGCTGCCTAATTGGTGCTTATTATGCTTGATTGCTGCTCGGTGACATCCACAGGTGTTTTCAATACCTGATGGAAAGCACCTGTATGAACCTCTGTTCTTCAGAGTGGTAGTCTTTAAGGGGTTGAATAATTGTGGCAATGAAGAAACCACATAAGAACCATTTACTACTGTATTACATAAACAATTGATGTCATTTTAGTTGCATTTGGGTAGTTACAACGTCCTTGTAGGATTTGATTCTGAATACAATTCCAAATGTACACTATAGTCCCTAAACCCCTTTACAGCATTGGGGGTTGAATAATTTTGGACACAACTGTAATAGTTTCTTCTGGCCCAGGATTTAGCAGCATGGACAGGACATGTGGCTGAAACTTTCTCTCTCTCTCCTGTGCAATTCTGTGCAGTGCGATATCATTTTGAATGGGTTGAAATTACACTGCACCAAAAGTAGTGCATGAACTACTTTTGGAAATGCACTACAACTGGATCGCATTGTACTTTTGTATCCTGTGGTCTGGTGCAGGCAAACACACTGCATTTGCGACTTGCTTTTGGGGTGTCGGTAACATTACACTGACACCCTGTGCAGACATGCAAGGGCAGTGCACTTTAAATATGGTGCAGGAAACACGCACAGAAAGTCGGTTTCCTGCACCACATTCTAGTGTCAAAAGGGCCTAACAATGTACTGAACTCCATTTTTCACGGTCATACCACCTCTAGGACACATCAATAATCTAAAAATGTTTCAATACCTTATTAAATAAAGTTTAAAATACAGTATAGAACAGTATAAAAACATGGGGGAAATAAATAGACTGCTTTCATATATTACTTTCACCTCCTTAGGGGCCGGTCACTGCTTTATCTTGTCACTTTTGCTATCTTTTTGACACACATAATAGACTGACAAACATTATTTCTTGACTGTGTGGAGGGACCTTTCTCCCTTAAACAACAGTAACAAGTTCTGTATAATAAATGTCAGTGCTGGGTAATTATTGAGATTCCTGTTCACAGTAATACATGATGGGGCTCTCTTGCAGATTGAGGAAAACAGAGATTTATTGTAGCAATTTGAAAGCAACCATATCAAACCTCCAAATCTACACCAGGAAATAATGAGATCACAGTCTAGCACAAAGAATACAAATTAAAGTGAACGAGTTGTAATATACTCCCTAGCCGGAAGAAAACTGTCGTCATAATTTAGGGAATGCTGTAAATGTATTCTGTAAAGACAGAGCTACATGGACAATCGGACTGTGCAATCAAGCGATTGTCTTTGACAGGTGATCAACAGCTTAGAGCAGCTCTTTAAAGAAACGGTGGTGGGGGAGTGATTGTTTCTTGGATCATTTTCTATGCTACAATGAGCGCCTAGGTGTAGCTAATCGCAGTTCTCCATTTGAAAATTAGGGGGAAGAAAACTATATCACTACTCACTATGCAACTGATCTGGAACATTGTCTATGATGGCCATGATTGCTCACAGGATCGCAACACTGAAAAATTGCCCAAAGATCTTACCCAATAAAAAGCTATATCCCCAGAGCAGGTGGTTAAGCAAATGCAATTTGTACTCACACAACTAAAGCTGTTTTTTTTTGGGGTAGGTACTAGCATAGGGGATTCCTATGCATTCCATTTCCCTCCCATGAGAACAGATGGGTTGTATATAGACCCCCATGCCGACACTTTCCTTTCACCAGGGCACCAAGAGTGCCAAAAACACCAGTGAACCTTACCATTCATGTTTTAGGAAGGGAGCCATATTTTTAGGGAACCCTGTGAAGCATCCTCACTAAGGCAGAAGGATATTCAAGCTTGTATTGCTGGCCCTGGAGTCATGGAGATACTAGCCGTATGTCCTGGGATGGTTGCTGTACTTCTATACTAGTTCCTGTATACTGGCACAGTATATTGTTTCTTCCCATTCTTATAATTGTAATCCTGTATTTGCCTAAAATTATTGGATTAAGAAGAAATCCCATATGAAAATGTTTTTGCTTTGAACTTTAGCCAAATATTTTTTTTTTATTTTGGATAGAGTGTGAAAAGGTTTGAACGTCTGTCAAACTTTTACCACTGTGTTGGAGATTTCCCCTATTTCCTGTCCTAGAGTCATGAGAAATGAGAGGAAATCTCTTCTATGTGAGAAGGAATGCCACCTTTGATAGCTGTAAAAAAATAGTAAGGTCTCCTCAATGGATACATATGCTGGATATCTATACTGATATGGACTGGGTAATGTGTTAGGAACATAAGGATGCCCCATCATTTGATGGAAATGAAAATTATCAACCTACAGTGGCTTGAATTCAAAGACACCCCAAACATCAAAGTGAAAAAATGATGCAGCAGGCTAGTCCATTTTGCTGAAATTTCCTTGCAGCAACTCAAAATGGTACTCAGCAGTTCATATGGCCCCCGCGTGCTTGTATGCATGCCTGACAATGTTGGGGCGTGCTCCTAATGAGATGACGTGTCCTGGAGTATTTCCTCCCAGATCTGGACCAGGGCATCACTGAGCTCCTGGACAGTCTGGAGGTGCAACCTGGCATCATCGTATGGACTGAAACATGATATCCCAGAGGTGTTCTATTGGGGGCCATTCAATGGTATCAGTTCCTTCATCCTCCAGGAACTGCCTGCATACTCTCTCCACATGAGGCTGGGCATTATTGTGCACCAGGAGGAACCCAGGACCCACTGCACCAGCGTAGGGTCTGACAATGGGTCCAAGGATTTCATCCTGATACCTAATGGAAGTCAGGGTGTAATTGTCTAGCCTGTAGAGGTCTGTGCGTCCCTCCATGGATATGCCTCCCCAGACCATCACTGGCCCACCACCAAAATGTGTCATGCTGAATGATGTTACAGGCAGCATAACATTCTACATGGCTTCTCCAGACCTTTTCACTTCTGTCACATGTGCTCAGGTTGAACCTGCTCACATCTGTGAAAAGCACAGGGTGCACTGATCCTAGTCAAATCCAACACTAGTATAAAACCGTCAGAAAAGATGAGTAGGGAAAAAAATTTCAGTGACCTCTACATTTAAAACCATTCCTGTTTTGGGGATCGTCTCCATGTTGCCAGTCTAGTGCATCTGTTGTTAATTTCATTAACATTAAAACAGCTAAAATTGATTAACAACCCCCTCTGCTACTTAACTGACCAGATCAATATCCCAGGAGTTTCATTGACTTGATGCTATACTCTGATTAAGAATTGTTCCTTTAATTTTTTTGAGCAGTGTATATACTGTATTACAGGGTGTTAGGGTCCTAAGGCTAGGTGCTTACACTTGGGTTCTAGTCAACTAGCCTATTGATCATAGTCCCTTGGGTGGAGCTGGGGAGTGTGGTGGGGGGAGTGAGCAGCTGGGATCTAACCTGTCACAATCATATGTCGCCATGCGTAGGATGTTAATTTATTTGCAATGCAAAGCATTCTCTGACTGGAGGAGGCAGAGATTTTGACATCAATGCCCGTCTCTCCACCTTAATAAATCGGTAATGCTTTGCATTAAATGAGAAAATGCAAGGCATTCTCTGATTGGTGCCCATGCCATGCGGGTGTCCTCATCTGCTGAATAAACAACTGGGCAGCTGCTTGGCACAGGACCTAGAAACTAGTGACTATCACTGTAGTAGGGCTGCCTACTACAGTGATTTTCAGCTTTCACAAGGATTCCACAGGTATGGCACCTACATACTTACATTGGTCCAAGGTGGACCTATGTAACTATGTAAAAATATCCATAACTGAAATTCTTACATTACTATAATTTAGAATAAAGCTTGGGTTCTATTTATCCAAACTTGAATGGACATTCTTTATTCGTTGCTGTGTTGAAGAGGGAGTTAGAGGCCTGCTGCTTCCTGGCACGTAGACAGCATTTACTGTAGATATGTGTCATGCAGTGCTCCCTAAAAAAACTCAATTTTGTGTTAGACTCAGTGTTGAATAATCAATACATACACTATATTGCCAAAAGTATTGGTCGGCCTGCCTTTACACGCACATGAACTTTAATGGCATTTCAGTCTTAGTCCGTAGGGTTCAATACTGAGTTGGCCCCGCCCTTTGCAGCAATAACAGCTTCAACTCTTCTGGGAAGGCCGTCCACAAGGTTTAGGAGGGTGTCTATGGGAATGTTTCACCATTCTTCCAGAAGTGCATTTTTGAGGTCAGGCATTGATGTCAGATGAGAAGGCTTGGCTCGCAGTCTCCGCTCTAATTCATCCCAAAGGTGTTCTGTCGGTCAGGACTCTGCAGGCCAGTCAAGTTCCTCTATCCCAAACTCGCTCATCCATGTCTTTATGGACCTTGCTTTGTGCACTGGAGCGCAGTCATGTTGGAACAGGAAGGGGCCATCCCCAAACTGCTCCTACAAAGTTGGGAGCAGAAAATTGTCCAAAATGTCTTGGCATGCTGATGCCTTAAAGCGAAGTTCCACTGAAAAGCGGAAGCTCCGCTTATTTGCCTCCTCCCCCCCTCCACTGCCATATTTGGCACCTTTTTAGGGGGAGGGATGAGCTGATACCTGTTTTTGACAGGTACCCGCTCCCACTTCCATCTCAGTTCGGCCCCCTCCTCCCACCCGCAGTTTCCTGGGAACTTTCACAGATCCCAAAAGTCTGCCGGACCAATTAGGAGGCGCAGCGTGACTCGCGCATGCTCAGTAGGCACCAGGCTGTGAAGCCACAAGCTGTTACAGCCTGGTGCCCACAGTTTAGATGCCAGAAACGTGGAGGAGAGAAGGGGAGAAGGGACAGCGTGGGTGAGAATATCGCTGGACTCTGGGACAGGTAAGTGTGTACTTAGCAGCTACAGTTTTTAAGAGTTCCCTTCACTGGAACTAGGAGGGCAAGCCCAACCCCTGAAAAGCAACCCCACACTATAATCCCTCCTCCAGCAAACTTTACACTTGGCACAATGCAGTCAGGCAAGTACTGTTCTTCTGGCATCCAAAAAACCCAGACACATCCATCGGATTGCCAGACAGAGAAGCGTGATTCGTCACTCCACTGCTCTAGACTCCAGTGGCGGCGTGCTTTACACCACTGCATCCAAATCTTTGCATTGCACTTGGTGATGTAAGGCTTGGATGCAGCTGCTCAGCCATGGAAACTTATTCCATGAAGCTCTCGACGCACTGTTGTTGTGCTAATCTGAATGCCAGATGAAGTTTGGAGGTCTTTAGCTATTGATTGCAGACATTTGACGACTTCTGCGCACTGTACACCTGACCCCAATCATTTTACGTGGTCTACCACTTTGCGGCTGAGTTGCTATTGTTTCCAGTTGCTTCTACTTTGTTATAATACCACTAACAGTTAACTGTGGAATATTTAGTAACAAGGAAATTTCATGGATGGACTTATTGCACAGGTGGCAACCTATCACAGTACCACGCATGAATTTACTGAGCTCCTGAGAGCGACCCATTCACAAATGTTTGTAGAAGTAGTCTGCATACCTAAGTGCTTGATTTTATAACCTGTGGCCATGGAGGTGATTGGAACACCTGAATCCAATGATTTGAAGGGCTGGCCCAATACTTTTGGCAATTAGGTATATACATGCAATGAAAAAAGCGATAGACCATAGTGTCCAATGCCAATATTTATAGTCCCAATAGATGTTATTTAAACAATATCTTCCTCCACTCTGTGCTCAGTAGTCACAGCAATCCACACCAAACATGCAAGTGGGTCCTCCTACCTGTCCTCCAATGCGCTCACCTCTAATAGTGGACCTAACGCATTCGTTATTAGGTCTGGATGGGCATTTTACCCCCAAGGGGCACAATTACGTTCCTGGGATTTCTCAATATGGATCTTCTCCCCATTAGGTATGATACCTGGTGTATGTCCCTTTAAGAGACCACCGATCTCTACCTCCTCCACTGCCAATATATTTAAACAGACATGGGATGGTCTCTCATAATGTAGTAAAACCAGTATTAAACATTTATTTCAAGAATTGCACTTACAAGATAAATAAGGAAAAAGTGTCTCTTTAAAATCGTACTGTGCAGCCGCGATCCAGCATTCCTGCGGCATCAGTGGCTCCCGGCTCCTCCTGGAATCCTTAGATGTGGTAGCTGCATTAGTTGTCCTTTTTCAGGCTTTTTTTTCCCTTTAATTTCACCTGGTGATGCTGCCAGTGACACATTTCCTATGCTAGGGTGACAACACTTGCTTACTGCACTGCAGAAGCAGTGTTGTTAGTTAAGGATAGGAAATGTGTTAGAACTACAGAACATCTCCCCCCTTCTCATCTCCATCTCTCCTCAGCTACATAACAAAGGGGGGTTCTGTAGTCCTAAAACAGCTTCTGGCAGGATCAACAGGTATTTTTGCACCTATTGAAGAGATATAATTAAACACTTTCAATTATATACTGTATATTTAACGGACTAAAAGGGAGCAAATAAAAGAACTTTATTACACCCTAATAGCTTAGTGGATCATATTCTTTTTTGAACTTCCAAGCCCCTTTCCTATGGCACTGGCATCAGCTACACACCATGGATCACATATACAATTATAATTTTATTACTGGCTCTTGACCGTCAGATAATCCAAATATTCTGACTAGCAACATTGAAACTCAGCACTCAACAAGCCAGAATATTCTTGCAATTGACAGGGGCCACTTACCGCGTGTGCAGGATTACACTGGTCAATGGGGCTTTTGAAGTCTGTTCTTAATTCATCAAAGGCAATTATCTGTAAAATATGATTAGATGAGAGGAGGGTCTCAGCATGAAGCAGAGAATATAAATGCATTTTCAAAGTTAGGCTATTGGACTCAAAGCTTCTGTTTAATGATTTCACTCTCTTTTTTATGAAGTAGTTCTTTTAGTAACTTTACATGTCTGCGTGAATACATCCCTGACATGTAAGAGCTAGTGATGAGCTGAACAGCCCTGGGTTCAGTTTGAGCAGGGTTCAGCAAACTTCAAAAAAGTTCAGATGCTGAACCCTAAAACTATGCAGAATTTCTTTTTTTTATCCTTTCAGCCAGAAGCAGGGATTTTTGTAAATGCTTAAAGTAAAACATTAAAAATGTCCAATTTCTTTAAATAAAATCCCGATGGGGGGCTTCTAAGTCTGCCTGTGATGGTGCACGTCTCTGTGATGCACAGAATGTGCTGCAACAGCAATGACATTTGCAAAGGAAAAAAGTTTTAAAATAGCCAGCAAAGGACATGTCATTGAGCTTCTTTGTTTAAAAAAAAGGCCTCCAAGGGCCTGCCATGTACTTTGACGAACCTAGTACTGCTAGACGGAAGTGCTAACCATTTAGCACAGTGACTAAATTAGTACTTCTGCCTGGCAGTACTAGGGTCCTTGGTTTGAATCCCAGCCACGGCACCACCTGCTTGGAGTTTGCATGTTCTGCCTTTGTCTGCGTGGGTTTCTTCTACTAAGGTTTCCTCCCACATTCCTAAGACATGCTGATAGGTTAATTGGATCCTGTCTAAATTGGCCCTAGTATGTTCATGTATGAATGTGAGTTAGGGACCTTAGATTGTACGCCTCTTGAGGGTTATGGACTGATGTGAATGTACAATATATATGGAAAGTACTCCGTAAATTGACAGCACTATATAAGTACCTGTAATAAAGAATTATGCTACGCAATTTTTTTTTTCTGACTTGTTTCTACAGGTAAGCCTAATGTGATATTCATATCTGTAGCAGCTAGTGACGTCACTGGCACATGTACATTGTGCTCTGAAGGGACAGTACACTCGAGAGTGCCGTCCCTTCAGAGTGCTGTGCCATGATTGTGACTCCCATGCACATGTGCGGAAATGACATCATCGAAGCCCAGCCATTCAAACAGCCGGAGCGAGGAAACCTGTAAGGAAGACCAGGTGAAGATGGAATCCCTAGAGGATATGTATAGGGCACATCAATGGAGGAGGCTGTGGACCGGGAGATGTCAGCCGGGAATGGAGGAGACACTGGACAACAGGCACTGGGCAATAGAAGCACACTCTGTATATGGAAGAGGATAGAACAAGCTTGTGCAGACTCCACCTCCGCAACATCGCCAAAATCCGCACGTTCCTAACCCCAGAAACCACTAAATAGCTCATCCACTCCCTCATCATATCACGACTCGACTACTGCAACTCCCTCCTTACTGGCCTGCCTCGCCGCTGGCTATCCCCGCTTCAGTCCATCCTGAATTACGGCTGCCAGACTCATTCACCTTTCCGTTTTCGCCACCCCCCTCTGCCAATCCCTCCACTGGCTTCCGATTGCGCAACGGTTCAAATTAAAAATCCTAACACTGACGTACAAAGCCGTCCACCATACTGCCCCGAACTACATCACTGACCTAATATCCTAGTACCACCCAGCACGCACACTCCGCTCCTCACAAGACCTCCTTCTCTCTAGTTCCCTGGTCTCCTCCTCCCATGCCCGCCTCCAGGACTTCTCTAGGGTGTCACCCATCCTCTGGAACTCCCTGCCCCAACCCATCAGATTATCACCTACTCTCCTCTCCTTTAGGCGCACCCTGAAAACCCACCTCTTCAGGGAAGCCTACCCCAACCCCTGCTAACTTGCCAACCTCCTCCACTCTTCCTACCACCCCATCCCCCATAGCTATCTCCTCCTGTGCCACCATCCCCTCCCTCCTAGATTGTAAGCTCGAAAGAGCAGGGCCCTCGATCCCCTCATGTTTTGCATTGTATTGTTGTTGTTCTGTCACATGTTCTGTCCCCCTTTGTAATGTACAGCGCTAAGCGAACTATCGGCGCTATATAAATACTATATAATAATAATAATAATAATAAATAATAACAAGAAGGTGCTTCTAAGTGCAGTATATCTAGAAGAATCTTTATTAATGCTCTGAAACGTGTCACCGTTCCACGCCCGTTCCTAACCCACATCACTTCCGGTTGCGCTCTCCTGAACAGTGTGCTCTCCTGCGTGCGTTCCAGTGATCCTGGAAGTTGCGGCGGCCATCTTGGACAACTGATCCTCAGCTCCCACTGCAGCTGCTGGCTGGCACAGAGAGTTCTTGCATGGTGGATTGAGCCTCTGTACTCTGATGATTCTATTGAGCCTGTTTTAACTACAAGTTTGTAAGTGTTTCTAACCATCATTATTAAAGATTCTTCTTCATATACTGCACTTAGAAGCACCTTCTTGTTCTAACCTCAAAGATGGAATCCCTGACAGTGGTGACAGCACTCTGCTGAAAGGATCCCCTTTATAGGTACGTCTGTCTTAATAGACTAGCATGCGGTGCATTACAGCATTAATATAGACTTTACTACCGCTTTAAAAGAAGCTGTGAATTTTTTTTTTCTTGCGGTGGCGCATTCCACAGTAAGAATGGAAAAAAAATGCTTAGAGTGCCCTCTCAAAATACACACCAGATCCTTGAGTCTGATAAGAATTTTGAGGTGGTATCTTGTGCAAAAAAAATGTGTAAGATCCTCCAGGAAATCAATACCAGACCATTAGGGTAAAAAAACATATCATGTACCATATCAGATCCTTAATTTGAGCATGAAGTCTGGCTGGCCAGGAAAGGGGGAAAAACAAACTCCTACCAGGCTTGTGATTGTGGGGGTCTGTGGGAAGGGGGGTTATGAGAATATGGAAACCTCCTTTAATAGAAGAAGGACCTTCAGATCCCCCCCCCCCCCCATATGAATGAGTATGGGGTATGTAACACCTCTACTCATTCATGAAAAAAAGATGTAAACTAGATATAGATACCCAAACATTTGATAACTCCTTTATTAAAAATATAAAAATCCCCCAAAATCCCCCTCATTGTAAATTCATCGTCAATCACGATTCCCACCACTCTCTCACTACCCAATACCAAAGAAAACCCGGCACACATGACCAATCCTGATGGTACATGTAGCTGAATGACAGCTCCCTGAGCTATATAAGGGAAGGGGAGAGGATAGTGGTGACTTCATTGTCCCTACTTTTTGGTTCAAAGCGGCAGAAATTCCTTGTAACGTCAATGGTTCATATATAGAAATGGAAGAATTATCACTTCTATATATGCTTTTTGATTCCTGCTGAACAGGGGGACGAATGGACTAAAGTTAGGGCATTTGTCCGAATGCCTGAACAGCTAAAGGTCAGTTCCAACCTGGGTTCAGTCCAAACTGTCAGCTCATCCCTAGTCACAACCTGCAGCAGGATTATCATTTTGTGAAAAAGTTGCAATTTTTGGTCATTAAAAAATTCTGTCCTTGAGCTCCAGTTTCTGACTGCCTAGGCTGTGCCAAATCAGAGCTGGAGCTCTCCAATCAGTGCATAAGCTTTGTTGATTGTGGTGCCATAGGTCTGACTCAGCAGGAGATGTATGGGAACCTCTGTAATGAGACCATTGCTTCCACACACACAGGGCAAGGGTCCCACTTTATAGCTGCTGGCAGGGGACAGGCTTCTCTTCACAGGCTGCAGTTGCTTTAGAAAGAAAATGAACTGTAAAACATTGAGCACCTTTTATTTTGATGCACCTGGAATGTATTTAGCTGCTTCAATTGGGCTTTAAATCTCAACTTCCCTGTTTACTTAAAAGAAGGTAGCCAAAAGAAGACAAATTCCTTGTGTGGGCTGTCAAAGATGAAGACATCAGTTCTTGTCAGTTTATCTTGTATCGCTGGCATGATACATTTCACCCTGAGCTATTCCTTACTTATTCAACCATTGATAAAACAGTTTTCTTACTACTTAGAAAAAGAGCGGAAATGCCTCAGAGCGTCAAGCCTCTCCAGCCCCAAACCCCCGTTATTTTCTTGCTCTATTTCCTCATTGATTGTCAACAAATCTGGCTTCATGCTGCTAACATTCACATGTTAAAGGTAGCCTGCAATTAAATGCAAATGGTGCATATTTAACTATTTCATGACCAAGGGATGCAGACCTATGCCGTAATTGGAGGTGCATTCTTGCACCAGGGAAAAAATCTGCACCCCCCATATTTTTGTTTTAACTCTTTCTATTGATGGAGATGTCAGACAATAGTACAATAATCACAACGCTCAACATGAGCGCACTGAACACACATTTCAGTTCAAGTATCTTCCTGAATTCTCATTAAACGTAACAAAGTAGGTAGAAAAATAAAAATATGACAGTTAAGACTGCAAAATCAGAGGTTCAGGACCCAACAGCACGTGTAATAGGCCCTAATTATTTGGTATAGTAAAAGAAGAAGAGCACCAGGCAATCCACACTTTGTTACAATGCCTTGAAAAAGTATTCACACCCCTTGAAATTTTCCACATTTTGTCATGTTACAAACAAAAATGTAAATGTATTTTATTAGGATTTTATGTGATAGACCAACACAAAGTGGCACATAATTGTGAAGTGGAAGGAAAATGATAACTGGTTTTCAAAATGTTTTACAAATAAATATTTGAAAAGTGTGATGTGCATTTGTATTCAGAGTCAATACTTTGTAGATCCCCCTTTCGCTGACATTCCAGCTGCAGGTCTTTTTGGGAATGTCTCTACCAGCTTTGCTTATCTAGAGAGGGACATTTTTTCCCATTCTTCTTTGCAAAATAGCTCAAGCTCTGTCAGATTGGATGGAGAGCGTCTGAGAACAGCAATTTTCAAGTCTTGCCACAGATTCTCAATTGGATTTAGGTCTGGACTTTGACTGGGCCATTCTAACACATGAATATTCTTTGATCTAAACCATTCCACTGTAGCTCTGGCTGTATGTTTAGGGACGTTGTCCTGCTGGAAGGTGAACTTCCACCCCATTCTCAAGTCTTTTGCAGACTCTAACAAGTTTTCTTCTAAGATCTAAGTATTTGGCTCCATCCATCTTCCCATCAACCCTGACCAGCTTCCCTGTTACTGCTGAAGAAAAGAATCCCCCCCAACATGATGCTGCCACCACCATGTTTCACGGTGGGGATGGTATATTAGTTTTCTGCTACACATAGTGTTTTGCTTTTAGGCCAAAAAGTTCAGAATGACCAGAGCACCTTCTTCCACGTTTGCTGTCTCCCCCACATGGCTTCTCGCAAACTGCAAACTGGACTTTTTATGGCTTTCTTTCAACAATGACTTTCTTCTTGGCACTCTTCTATAAAGGCCAGATTTGTGGAGTGTACGACTAATAGTTGTCCTGTGGACAGATTCTCCCACCTGAGCTGTGGATCTCTGCAGCTCCTCCAGAGTTACCATGGGCCTCTTGGCTGCTTCTCTGATTAATGCTCTCCTTGCCTTGCCTGTCCATTTAGGTGGACTGTCATGTCTTGGTAGGTTTGCAGTTGTGCCATACTCTTTCCAATTTCAGATGATGGATTGAACAGTGCTCCGTGAGATGTTCAAAGCTTGGGATTTTTTTTATAACCTAACCCTGCTTTAAACTTCTCCACAACTTTATCCCTGATCTGTCTGGTGTGTTCCTTGGCCTTCATGATGCTGTTTGTTCACTAATATTCTCTAACCTCTGATGGCTTCACAGAACAACTGTATTTATACTGAGATTAAATCACACACAGGTGGACTCTATTTACTAACTAGGTGACTTCTGAAAGCAATTGGTTCCACTAGATTTTAGTTAGGGGTGTAAAGGGGGCTGAAAACAAATGCATGCCACACTTTTCAGATATTTATTTGTAAAAAAATTTGAAAAACATTTATCAATTTCCTTCCACTTCCCAATTATGTGCCACTTTGTGTTGACTTATCACATAAAATCCCAGTAAAATACATTTATGTTTTTGGTTGTAACATGACAAAATATGGAAAAGTTCAAGGGGTCTGAATACTTTTTCAAGGTAATGTTTATTTCTCGGGACAGCCCCTATCTTAAAAAATAAGCTTTTCATATGATAATATTTTGTTCCCGCGTTGCATCCATTTGCGCTTAGAGGGGGGAACAGACTGATTCCATTTGAGTACTATCACCCCCCCCCCCCCCGTTATTTAGTAATTTAAACTCCAGGAAAATATAAACAAAGCTAATAAATTTGGTAGTGTATTCCTTTCAAAATAATTTAAAGTATTTTGTCCTGAAAAAAAGTACTGCATGCCACAGCTAGTAGTGTGAGCTAGCCAGGTAGGAGACATAGCATTCTGCCTTCTCTTGCAGTGGGGCTGTGCTAGAATAGCTGTTCAACACAGTCCTACCACACTAGGTGTGAACAAGCCCTAAGTCTACAGCTTTCATAAAAAAAAAAAAAAAAACACCTGGCAATCCTGCCATGAAAGTCCCTGTACAGGCACTTCCTGTTATGGGATGACAACTGTCTCCTAACTACCCCAAAAAAGGGATTGAAAAGGAATCAAAACCGCAATTTATTTTTTTATTTTAAAGGCAGTTGTTTCTGATAAACAGTGTTTTAGCAAGCTAAATGTCATCCAGTTTGGGACAGGTTCTACTTTAAATGGAAAATTTTCATGTGTCACCGCGGTGTATCTTTGTGTGGCTGAACACTGATGAGAATTGAGAAATAATTGGATATAGCTGTAAATTTCATCTTTTCATTCTGCCATGTGAAAATATATTAATACGCATTGACAGGGCAAATTTAATAACGTGTTACTATAAAACAGCAGGGATTCCCTGAGGCGCTACATAGTTACTGAAATATTCAGACTTTGGAATACAAATATGTTTAAAAAACATTGCAGAGAAACAATAACAAATATGTGACTTTTCCCAAACAAGACAGACTACTGGAACCCCGGAGAGATTCAGCAACACTATGAATTCTCATGCCGGCTGTGCTCTTGCAGGATTTCTTATGACTTGATGCAACACTGGCTATAGAATTTGTTACAGTAAGGTCTCCTTCACATGGATGTGACTTGCATACTCCAGATTCCAGAGGCAAAAATCAGCGGATCATGTGCATGTGAATAGCGGCAGCCACTCACCTTGTAGGCTGCATTCACACCTGCGCATTTCCTAAGCGCACAACAAAACACACAGAAATGTGCGTTCTGCGCGTGTTGTGGAAATGTGCTGCAATCACAGGTCACGCTTGCAATGCCATTAATTAATGATACCCAGTGGTGTATTTAAGTTTTGTAAGAAAAACATATAAAAACAGCACAAACAAATATTATATATACATCCCAAAAACTCAATTAGTGCAGAAAAAATACTGATAATATTTTGTTGAGATAGTCCCACTCCAAATATATTATATTAGATAAGATATAGTGGATAGAATAAAGTCCTTGTTCCAAGACCCTTGACCAGTATTCACACCCGTTTGTGTTATAATCACACACCGCACTCACCAGATATAAGTGAATAAAGCACCTTAAATTTTGGACTCAGGAATCCAAGATCCCCTCGGATCAGCCTCCAGTCTCAAGGTTTAGGTAGAAATCCCAAATTGTAGGTAAGACTAATATCTTTCTCTTACTGCCTCAGAGATCCAAACTGGAATTTTAATCAGCCTCCAACCTCCAGGGTGACCAAAGATCACTGCCACTCAGTATTCCACTATAGACCTCCGAGTCCAGCAGCTCCGAGTCCAGCAGCTCCGCCACTTGCACTGCACATCACCGAACAGCCTGCATCATCCCCCGCCCTGGCATTGGTGATTTTTTGTTTGTTTATTTAGGTTTTATGCTGCCCTAGGCAATAACAAAAATTGGATGCCCCCCCTCACTCCCCGCACCAACATCGGCCACCCACCCAACCCATTGCGGTGCCCACCCCTGCTATAGAGAGATAGACTGACCTTCACAGCTCCAAGCATTTCATTGCCTTCCCCTCTCCACATGGCAAATGTCAGGCAGTACCAATTATTGGATGCGTGCCCCCCTCCCCAAAAAAAAAGAAAAAAAATTGCACTTGACTTTGTTCCCTACCCAGTGACATCTTCCTGTGTGTCGTGTCACTGCTGATGGGGGGGGGGGCAAAAATGCTGCCCTAGGCAAATGCCTTGTTTGCATCCTGGCAAATGCGCCCCTGATGATACCCCAAGCATGATTAGCAGATGAATGGCTTGTTGTGTGACAAAACAAGCTACAGATGCACCAAAAAATGACCTTAAATACCGCCCAACGCTCCACAACCAAAAAGTTTCTGGAGCTACTTTGGGGTATTTGTCACATGTAGGGCAGTCCATTCAAGTGAATAGGTTGTCCTAGGCACAACATGTGCCAACGTGTGAAAAACGTGAGTGGAAGCACTCATTCTCGCTATACTCAGGTGTGAATGGAGAAGTATAATCACAGGCTGACAGCGGCTGTTGTCATGTAGCTACACAGCACCTGGTTACCAGCTGTTTGGGATGGATATCTGAGCCTGGACGCATCTGACTTGACTTTGCTGTGCTGCGGCTAACTAACTTTTATGGGTCTTGTCCTGTCCCTCCCCTAGTTTGTGACTGAACAGTGAGAAGAGAATCTGCAGACTGATAAACCCATTCCCATGTCACTCTGCTCTCTCCTTCTATCAGCACATTCCTAGTGAACACATGAGAACGGCAGCTGAACTGATTGGCTCCTTGTGTTGTTTCTTACTCTTCCAGTCTGAGCTCTGCTATGCAAGGACTGTAGTAGATTGATGCCAAATCAAATTCACGTACTTACACTGCTTGCTTTAAAAAAAACAAAAAAATACTTTTAACGATGTAGTAATGAATACAGAGCTACATTTATTTGTGTCCTTTATATCTGCATGGAGTTTAACTTTAAAGAGAAATAGTCATTAGTGAACATTTAGTAACATTATATTCACTATTCATGTCAACAATACCACAACACGTAATACACCAGTACTTCTTCCTTTTAAAGGAAAATGATGTCCCCCCCCTTCCCCCCCCCGGTTCCCACTGAATAACCCTAGGATCGCACCTAAGCATTTTCCACAAACACTGTACAGTCCATTTACCATGGTTTCCTATGGGACATGTTCACATTTCCGCCAGGTCAGGGACTTTTTTGATTGCAAAAAGTTGCATTTTTGGTTCTATGGACTTCAATGGAAATGCTGCAGAAAAGCATATAGTGCATTTTTGCTGCGTTTTTGCCGCGTTTTGCTTTTAAATTAAAAAAAAAAAATTTTTTAATGCAAAACGCATCAAAAACACAGCAAAAACACAGGTGAAAAATGCAAAACGCTAGAGATGAGCGAATCGAACCAGGCGAACCGGAATTCGATACGAATTTCAGGAAAAATTCAATTTGCGTCGAATCCGAATATTTGCCTACTTCGGGTGCGCGAATCGGATTTTTCCCGATCAGCCGGCAAAAGTGTCCCTGCAGAGAGCTCCGCTATTTCTGACAGTTCTCTGACAGAAGGAACACATGTACAGCGGTTGAAACATTGTATCTATTAGTTTCCATTTAGGATACAGATGTTTCAACCGCTGTACATGTGAAGAAGCTGTCAGAGAACTGTCAGAAATAGAGGAACTCTGCACATACACTTTTTGCCGGTTTGGAATTCTTATTTTCATCCTACTTCTTCTTCTTCTACTTCTTCATCCTCATCCTCAGAAGAAGAAGAAGAGGATGAGGATGAAGAAGAAGAAGAAGAAGAAGAAGTAGGATGAAAATAAGAATAATTCCAAGCTGGCAAAAAGTGTATGTGCAGAGTTCCTCTATTCTGCAGATACACTTAGAGGAGCTCTGCACATACACTTTTTGCCGGCTTGGAATTAATCTTATTTTCATCCTACTTCTTCTTCTTCATCCTCATCCTCAGAAGAAGAAGAAGAGGATGATGAAGAAGAAGTAGGATGAAAATAAGAATAATTCCAAGCCGGCAAAAAGTGTATGTGCAGAGTTCCTCTATTCTGCAGATACACTTAGAGGAGCTCTGCAGATACACTTAGAGGAGCTCTGCACATACACTTTTTGCCGGCTTGGAATTAATCTTATTTTCATCCTACTTCTTCTTCATCCTCATCCTCAGAAGAAGAAGAAGAGGATGAGGATGAAGAAGAAGAAGTAGGATGAAAATAAGAATAATTCCAAGCCGGCAAAAAGTGTATCTGCAGAGCTCCTCTAAGTGTATCTGCAGAATGTCATTTATGGAAACAAATAGATACAATGTTTCAACCGCTGTATGGAGTGAATGTCCCAGAACTGTCAGAAATAGACTATTTATGACAGTTCTGGGACATTCCCTCCATACAGCGGTTGAAACCGCTGTATGGAGTGAATGTCCCACAACTGTCAGAAATAGACTATTTCTGACAGTTCTGGGACATTCCCTCCATACAGTGGTTGAAACCGCTGTATGGAGTGAATGTCCCACAACTGTCAGAAATAGACTATTTATGACAGTTCTGGGACATTCCCTCCATACAGCGGTTGAAACCGCTGTATGGAGGGAATGTCCCACAACTGTCAGAAATAGACTATTTCTGACAGTTCTGGGACATTCACTCCATACATGTCCCAGAACTGTCAGAAATAGACTATTTCCGACAGTTCTGGGACATTCCCTCCATACAGCGGTTGAAACCGCTGTATGGAGTGAATGTCACAGAACTGTCAGAAATAGACAGAAACTGTCACAGAACTGTCCTTCTTCTCATCCTTCTCCTTCTTCTCATCCTTCTTCTCATCCTTCTTCTCATCCTTCTCCTTCTTCTCATCCTTCTCCTTCTCCTTCTTCTCATCCTTCTCCTCCTTCTCATCCTTCTTCTCATCCTTCTCCTTCTTCTCATCCTTCTTCTCATCCTTCTCCTTCTTCTCATCCTTCTTCTCATCCTTCTCCTTCTCCTCCTTCTCCTTCTCCTTCTTCTCATCCTTCTTCTCATCCTTCTCCTTCTCCTTCTTCTCATCCTTCTCCTTCTTCTCATCCTTCTCCTTCTCCTCCTTCTCCTTCTCCTTCTTCTCATCCTTCTCCTTCTTCTCATCCTTCTCCTTCTCCTTCTTCTCATCCTTCTCCTTCTCCTTCTCCTTCTCCTTCCTCATCTCCAAGGGCATTTAAATTAAAGGTACAGTGTTCTGCACTAATTTAAAGGCTCTCTGAAGCCTAGAAACCCTTTTTATAAGTTAACTTCGTAGCGAATTAATTTGCATCGAATCGAATTTCTTCCTGGAATTCGCCGAATCAGCCGAATCGAATTTTTGAAAAATTCGCTCATCTCTACAAAACGCATTCCAGACATGGGTCAAACGCAACCTGCATAGGTGTGAACCTAGCCTAATAGGCTGCCTGTTATAGCAACAATATGGCCACCTGCTCCATGTACAAGTGACAGGTGCACTTTAAAGGAACTGAAAAGGATCCTAAATTGAGATGACAAAACTGCTTATTTTCACGATTCCCTTTTTTTTTTCCCTCGGGCTTAAAATAGCAAGCTGAGCAATAGCACTGCAAATTGTTCATAACTTCATCTCCGCCAGCAGAAAAAAAATATAAATGTTCAGGTTGGCATTTTGGCCTCATTAAAAACATTCCTGTGTTTTTACCCAGGACCTCTAATGGAATTCAGTGCTTGGAGCAATTCTATATTCAGATTGGGCTCATCTGAATAATGTGTTATTGTTGTGCGTTATCACCTGGGACTGGAGAATTGTCTTCAGCCCTAATTGCTCCAGCAATATTTATGTCCTATTTGGGCTTATAGAGGTAGAGTGCAGCCGGAGGAAAGGTTCTGGAAAACGCAACAACCAGAAAAATGATTTTATTTGTTTTGCAAGGGTAAAAGGATAAAAACAGGGATCAGTCCATCCAAACTGATTTCTGGAGAGTTAAATTACCTGACATTTACTAATATGTCAGCCCAAAACCTAGCCTAACAAAAAAAATAAAAAAAAATAAAATATAGAAAAAAAAAATAATATACTTGTTTTCTTCTTTTTTTGTTGAAGTTCAGTGCTGCAGATGTCCTGCAGGCTCTTTTGAGCCATTTCATGTCTTCATGTCCTCCAGCGATACCTGCATGGCATTTGTAAAGGCAGACTGTCTGATGGTGGTAGTGGTTGACAATACCTGTGCAATTTGTGCTGAAATGGCCATTTCTAGTTGAAAGTTTCGGTGAGGATGGTAGAGACAAATTAGAAGACAGGAACAGCGATGTCACCTTAGAAAAGGAAGACCTTTGTGGCAGAATCACCAGGGATTTTTTAAAATAAGTTTATGGTTGTTAAAAAATCAAGCATACTTACACAATCACCTTAATGCAGCAGCATCAATGTGATGCTGCACCTCTAAAGCTGAGAACTGTGATCACGTCACCTCTGATTGCTCAGTTCTTGGTGAGCAGAGAGCGATGACTCTCAGTCACCGCTCTCTTCTTTGCCCTCCAGTGCTCACTGTGGAAGGGGCGGGAGTGGCTGGCTCCCTCTCTTTCCCACAGGCAGCCGACTGGACAACAGAGTGGATTCCGACAATATGGTCGGGAGCATTGCAAAGCCTAGAGCAGTTTGGTGATGTCATCCGACAGATGTCGACTGATTATGGATCACAGAAGAGCACAACTAAATGCACTCCTGTGCAGGGCTAGACTGACAACTCATGGGGCCCCCCAGGCAATAGGTGATCATGGGGCCCCTGTGTCCTCACCTACACTCAAACCACACCCAAAAAAGCCTATGAAAGGTACCAGGGGCATCTCATGAGGCCCCCTACTGACCCCAGGCACTTGGCCAGTCCGCCCCTGCTCCTGTGATTCACAAACAAGCTTTGGCCATACTTCTCTTTTAAATCCTGAGTGTAGCTAAAAGTAATATCAGAAAAAAACAGCACAAGAAAGCCTGACTATGCTGCTCTTTCCGCCCAGCTCTGCCATTCATAGAATCTGTACTACAGCTTCTATCAATGGAACAGGAATGTTGAATGGATTGGGAGGAACTATAAACATACATGGGGAAGGGGAGAGGAATAGAAGAGGGAGAGAAGGTTCCTTCCTTCAGTGGGCCATCCAGGTATCCATGTAGCTCAAACGTATAACACCATTTGGTCTGGTTAGCAGTCAGACATCCATGGGCACTCATTTTGAGGACATTTCTGTGGATATCAGAAGTAATAGCTGATGGCTTTTGATCAGTTATAGTCACATCCAACTGAGAAATAACCTCAAAGAAGTGTATTACTGGGGACTTCAATGAATGGGCTATAGTTTGGTGGTGTTAAAGAGAAGGGCAATTCATTTTGTTGTTGAATGTGAGATATTTAGTGGCGGGTTTATGCAGTACTGCGCAAACTACCTACATTTAAAAAGTAACACCACCTTTGTTGAGAAAAAAAAACATTTCCTCTGGTTTTTCAATGTACATTGCAAGGATTTAAACAAACTTTGTTGCAGAATTCTACTTGATTCTGCTCTGAAGAAAAAGCTGTTTGTTCTTCTCTGTCTTTTGGATACTGATTCTGAATAGGACTGACAGTCTCATAACTTTTCTAGTTGGTGCACTTGTAGTGCTGTAATGATGAGAATGGCAGGGTCTGCATTCCTTTTACAATTAACCCTTTAGGAGCATATCACCAAAATGACAATTTTGTTGCAGAGGAGGTCTAAAATCTCATTTGTATCTTAGTGCAGATTTTGGAGAAAATCAGGAAGCTAATCACACAAGTGACAAATTACATTTCTTGGGGTGATTTGTACACCAACTGTGTGCAGAAATCCTGCAGATTGCCATATTGCATTGAATGTTACAGAAAATTAATGCACTGCAAACTAAAAAGGAAGGGTAATTTTTAATAATATTCAATTACTTTCTGGCTTGTGTTGCAATTATACTGTATATGCTATAATTTTATTTTATTTTTATTTTTTTTGCTATATATTTTCCCATGAAAGTGGAGTTACCCTTTAAGCTGGCTATGCACTAGTAGAATTTTGTTCAAAATGTTTTGTTTTAAGAATATCCATTTGATTTTCCAATAGTTAGGGGAGCAAATCAGTGTTTGTTTTTGACCACAGTGATAAGAAAATTCAAAGGGGCAGGAAAGAAAAAGTTTTCGAACAAATTTCAAAAAATGTTTGTAGCTTTCATTTAGGAAAGGACATTCATTCCAAAACTGAAAGTTAAAAGCAAACAACATTTTCGAGCGGCCAATCATCGAATATACAAAGAATCTTAAAACAACATAGTGCAGCGCTTAACAAGGTGAAAAAGTCAATAAAGTAATAATCGAGCATCCACAGTGATTCACTGGAGAAATACGAATTCCCACAACATCCACTCTGTCAGATAACAGAAATGCGCACTCACCAGAAACGCATGGAATATGCGCATGTGTGATCATGCATCACAGGCAGTGGGTACATCAGAGGTTAGGCAGCAGGCATCTCCCTCACGGTGGGTCATCACAGACTTTTTAATCTGGTCCAGGGGTCCCCTTAAGGTCAGCCAGGTGTTCCATACAAAAAACCTCCTCCCAGGATGGCAAAGTGCTTTCTCTGTGGGGATGATAGCTCCAAGAAGGAGCCCCAGAAAACAGATGCCAGAGATAGTGTAGTATTTCCAGAAAAGTAATCTTTATTCATATAAACAGGTCAGTGTGCATACTAAACATCTGGTGAAAATAAAGATATGCAGCAGTACTGACCCCAGTAATGATGACCGCCGGGCTTCCTCGTGGCTCCGGCGGTGGAATGACGTCACGCTCTGCACAGCTCCTCCTTAGGCCTTTCGTGCTACAGGCACATCATCAGAGGGGAGGCTGTACAGAAGCGTGACCGACGTCTGTGTTAAAAATAAGGAAATCGGCACATGCGCAGTTAGCCGCGGCCATTTTCCCGAAGAAAGCGGGTACTGCGCATGCGCGAACACGGCAGCGCCATTTTGCCGTGGATCCGCGATCTATCACATAGCAGGGAGGAGACAGAGAGGTCTCCTTACACAGATTCCAGGTACCGATTACGGACAATGCCACAGACCCCAGGGACTTGCTGCAAGTGCTATATATATAAATAAAGTGACAGTGCAAAAATTACTACCAGTGACCGTGCATATAATAATCCATGGGGTACAAAGATCCCCTCAGTGAGTGGCATAAAATTGTAATAACGGACCACGGCAAGATGAAGGCTTATAAGTATGTAAATATCACAAAATAAAATCATAAAGAGACGTTGAATAGAAGCACACATCAAATAAAGAGATAAAACTTGGCAGTAAATAGCATATACGGTATTGTACTGCCAGACTGTATCAAGGTGAGTATTAAAAATAAATGCCCCCAGAACACATGATAAAAAATTATTATAGAGCAAACAGAATAAAAAGAGATAAAAAGCCAAAAAGGCTCTAAAGACAAATCATATAAGAATATTAAAATCTTTTTAGAAATTAACATGATCCTTCCTCTACCCGCATTGGGAGGTAAAAACGGGGCAGAAAGACAGCATATAATAATACTGGGAGATAATTGATAAAAGATCAAGACATTCAGGGTTATAAAAATGTCATACTCATGGAGAGCATACCCCACGTACTGAAGGTAAAGAAAAACGTTAAGAACGCAACCCAATATAAGATATAAAAACAATCTTATGTATCAGAAAAGTGACAAAATAATAAATGAAGGGAACATGGAGACAAATCTTATCAACTGTTAGCAATAAAGCAGGTAACGTCTACCTCAATATTATGGCCCAAAGGGTGTAAGGTTTGGAGCTCAAACACCCATTTCGTTTCGGCTTGGGAAACTGCCCTTGTCTTATTGACACCCCTCCAGTGATTACCGATCACATCAATACCAACGAATTTTAACGAAGATGGATCATTATTGTGGTGAAGGCGGTAGTGATTTGATAATGAATGTTCCCTAAACCCCTTCTTAATGTTAGAAACATGTTCACGTAACCGGTCACGTAAACGTCTTGTTGTCCTGCCAATATACTGTTTGCGACAGGGGCACTGTAGTAAATATACTACGAATTTACTGTGGCAGGAGATAAACTGTTTTATATTGTAAGTTCTGCCAGTAATTGATGATTGAAATGTGTTGACTCTCCTTTTCCTTGTATTATCACACTTGCAAATGATGCACCTATTACAGGGGTGAAACCCTTTCAGATCATTAAACAGGGTTATATTCTTAGGAGGGTCTACAACATTTGGCGCAATTATGTGTCTAACGGCGGTTGCCTTCCGAAATACAATTTCTGGCTTATCGGGTAAAATTGCTGTTAAAATTGGGTCCATCTTTAAAATACCCCAATTGTCATTCATTATTTTGTTAATCGCTTTATATTGGGTCGAGAAGGATGTAATAAAGGGGCATATTCTCTTTTTATTACTCCTGGGTTTATCCATCAACATGGTGTTTCTATCCATCTGTGCCACAGTTCGTATAGTGTGATCAAGGGTTGCCTCATTATATCCCTTCTCTAAAAACCTATGTTTTAAAATATTGGCTTGCATATGAAAAGTCCCATCATCTGTGCAATTACGCCTAATCCTCATCATCTGTCCTTTTGGAATATTGGACAGCCATTTGGGATGATGACAACTCCCAAGGGGGATGAAACTATTGCGATCTGTTGATTTAAAAAATGATTTGGTAATGATCCTACCCATGTGATTCACGAGTGTCAAATCTAAAAAATTAATTTCTTCACGGCTATAGACATATGAGAGCTTAATATTGAGACTATTGTTATTCAATGAATTAAAAAAGTTCTTAAGAGACTCCTCCTCCCCATTCCATAAAAGCAAGATATCATCAATATATCTTTTATAAAACAACAGCTCAGGCCAATCTCTAGCAAAGATAAGGTCCTCCTCCCAACGGGCCATAAACAAGTTTGCCAGGCTAGGGGCAAACTTTGCCCCCATTGCTACGATACAAAGAATGTTTGTATGAATCTTCGTTCGAAAATCTACAAGCGTGTAACCAGCTTTAGACACATCCCCTAGCATGAGTTATGTAGATGGAAACAATCAGTACCTGCCCACATCATTCACGGTGTACTGTAGCTTAGCAATAGGATCCTGAAGAGGTGAGCATACCTTCATCTCCTATTCCAACTAGGAAGAGGAAATGTGTTTGCATTGCTATGATACATTACTGTTAAAGTGTCACTAAACCCAGGACCCTGCATCCACTATATCCGGTCTCCCACAGTACACACAACATGGAAATGCAATTGGTTTAGCATTATTATTTTATTTTCTTTCTGCTCTAGGAGGATGCAAAACCCCTGACCTCTGTCTGGACAGCGCTGATTGGACCTGTGCTGATCACATGCCCTCTCCCATGGAAAAAAAACTCTCTAGCAATACACACAAAACTGAACATGTGTAAAATGCAAAATGCCTATGGTTTAGTCTGTCTTATCAGGAAATAAGAGGTGGTCGCTTGAAAAAGGGGAGGAACAGAGAAGAAAGGATCAAACAGCCTTTTTACACAATGCAAAGGATTAACACCTTTGGGCTCCATAGTGAGTATAACAAGCATGCTTTACTGATTTTACTGTTGTTGGTTTACTAACACTTTAAGCAACAATGGTTGGTACTCATTTTGCCGTCCATGTTGCTTATTGTATACTGCAGCTTATCAACAGAACAGTGCCTGCTGTTATGCTAGGCTCCTTAAACTGGCCATAAACTAGTAGAATTTAATTTGAAATTTTCATTTTAGGAAAGCTTGTTGGGTTTTCTGAGTGTGGTGGTCAAATCGATGTTCATTTTCAGAAACAGTTTGTTTCTAGAATCAGGTTGCTCTAAACAATGCCACAACACTTTCTCTCTATTCTGCTGCATAAATTGTCCTGCTTTGGGAGCCTCCAGTCCCTCAAGGAACATATTCAGCGCTGAGGTCTGAGAACCTTTATTCGTAATAGACCTTCCTGAAGGAGCACTGAAAGTCAATGACCCAACAGTATTAAAAGTGGGTCAGACTTTGCAGGCGGCGTGATACAAGACAAATAAGGACTTGCCTTTGATGTTGTTGCATGCTGAGCTGTTTGGCTCAATGCAGACTTATGCATCGGAAGTTAGGGGTCGTTTTAACATTTGATCAGGGCCCTCAAACAGAACTGGGGCCCTAATGGATCATTCATGAACCTCTGCTCATCCCATTCAGCCTCCTGTGGTGAACTTCAAGCACTTTCCTTCAGCTATTTGATGAAGCAAGTGATAGAGAAACTCTCCAGTGGGGACAGAGCCTGCACTAAAACAATGACAGTTCCAGCTTTCCCCTTCTCTGCTGAAAAAAAAAATTATTTCTGTCTTTTTTTTGTACTTTCTGTGTGGTGAAACCATTACCACGGGGACAGCAAAAGAGGAAAATCTGTAGAACATCATCTTTTCCTAAAAAAAATGAAAAAATTCAGCTGTACATACACTAAGGGTCCGATATAATAATAATTTGCATTTCCCATTCACCCAGTGACAGTGCACACATATGTTCTGTGCAAATGGGGGAAAAAAGAAAAATAGTGTAAATAAGCTATATCCTTTTCTTTTCAAATGTATATCATTGATTCAAAAACAGAAATTACTGTATTTGGCCAATAGAAGGAGCTACAGTGCCCTGAAAAAGTATTCATACCCCTTGAAATTTTCTGCATTTTGTCATGTTAAAACCAAAAACTTAAATGTATTTTATTGGATTTTTCTGTGATAGACCAACACAAAGTGGCACATAATTGTGAAGTGGAAGGAAAATGATAAATGGTTTTCAAAATTTTTTACAATTAAATATGACCAAATGTGTTTTTTTTTTAAATCAGTCATTTACATTGGAACAATACAGGATATAGTCTATTTATATTTATTTTATTGTTTTTTGTTCATTGCCCTATTCTCATAGAATTAATGTAAATTTACTTTTCACAAATGCTATGCAAGAACTTTAAAAATAAAGCCCCATAAAAGGTTTTTTTTTTAGGTTCCCAGTTAGGGGTTAGGTTCAAAGTCATGAGATGTTTACATTTCCATGTGTAATACATAATGTTTCTGCATTTGTTTAGAACATTTTTCAAGTCTTAAAACGTGTGAAATCTAGTTGCGCTAGGCTTGTAAGTACTCAGGAATGCTGCAGCAATTTTAATAAATGTAAAATGAAACATACTTTCTGCATTATTTCCCCCTGTTGCCATGTAGTGATGAGTTGTTTTATACCCCAGTCACACCGGCTGCGACTTGCCATGCGCTTTGCCATGCCATGTGAGTTTCAAATCACATGGCAAGTTGCACGCTATTAAATCGGTCATATCGGTGCGATTCCGACTTGGCCAGATCTGCACTGATTTCTAAAGTAGCGCATGCACTATTTCAGGTGCGACTTGCATAGACATCTGTGTCTTGCAAGCCGCAGATGTATTGCAAGTCACACCACAAGTGGGAATGACATCCAACTTTTAAATCATGCGACTTCACTGGAAGTCGCACAATTTCAAAGTTGGATCAGTGTGACCGGGGACTTAGGAACAATGCCATGCAGTATCCAACTGATGCCATATTCTCCTAATATAATGTAAAATTATAAACAAGAATGAGCTCAGGCGTGTTGGAAACCTAGCCAAAACCCACCTGAGTAAGCCCACCACGAAGTTGTCACTGTACTGGGCCAATCATAAGCAGCTGAGGCATGCCTCATCCTGCATCTGCATGTATACATGCCCAGGGGCGGACTGACCATTTAGAAACTTGGGCACTGCCCGAGGGCCCGGGGTCAGTAGGGGGCCCCATGAGATGCTCCTGGTATCATAGCCTTTTTCATAGGCTTTTTTGAGTTTGGGCAAGGACACAGGGGCTCCATGATCCCCTATTGCCCGGGGGCCCCATGAGTTGTCAGTCCGCCCCTGTACATGCCCCTAGTATGCAAGGAATTCCCTGGCTGCAGATGATTGGCCCAGTACAGGCGACAGCTTCCTGATGGGCTCACTCAGTTGGGGCCGCCTGTTTTTACTTTCATGTGAAAGAGCCCTACAAGGCTTGCAAAAGCCTGATACCAGGTCAAACCAAAAACATGTACATGCATCCACTAAGTGTTCACAAATACTACCATAAGCCAGAGATATAACTAATAATTATGAATCCAAAGGATCTTTACAAGATGAAAATCGTGGAAATGATAATCCTGCAAATCCTCCACTGACTCAGCTACTTGCCCAGTTGCAGAATCTTTATAAAAAGCATTGCTCTTGCTGCAGCTCCTTGGAGGATCAGGGTAATCTTAGGCTGACAACAAATGGAAAAAAAAAGAGGGCGGAAACTAAGTGCAGTAATAGGAAACCTTTAATAAATATTTAAATCTGAAAAGATTTACCTAAAAATCTGGCCACTCACATGACTCTCATATTAAAGAGGAAAAGGAAGAGTCATTCCTCATGAGAATGTCACTCGATGTAACCAGGGGCGGACTGACAACTCATGGGGCCCCCGGGCAATAGGGGATCATGGGGCCCCTGTGTCCTTTCCCAAACTCAAAAAAGCCTATGAAAAATTTACCAGGGGCATCTCATGGGGCCCCCTACTGATCCCGGGCCCTCGGGCAGTGCCCGAGTTTCCAAATGGTCAGTCCGCCCCTGGATGTAACGCAATGTAAGTCCTAAGCCAGGTCTTGTAAGAAACAGGGAATTGCCATTGCCTGAAGGCAAACTCTCTCAGATCTCACAGCAGTGCTGTGGACAGCAGGGAAGACTTATCTGGGACATCACAAGCTATGGGAGGAGAAGTGGGCGTGGTGATGCGATGCTCCATTTATCAAGCTTGCTAAGGGAAGATTTACATTGGCTTATAAGTCCACCAAGTCAAATTCAAATATTTATTATTTGTTCATTTAAAGGAAACTACACCATCCTATCCTTTAGCCTGAGTTCACACTGATGCAGTGCGGAAATCGCATTGGTTTCTGTGCTTATTCTGCACCGCATCACAATCACACCCTTCATGTGAACTTCTGTAGGAATGTATGTTAACTACTTCCCGCCCAGCCTATAGTAAAATGACGGCTGGGCAAACCTCTCGTCCCTCCGGTAGGGTGCCATATGACATCCTTCCCGGATCACGCTTTGCATGTGCCCGCAGGGCAACGCTGTGGCCAGATCTGTCACCGGCTATGCACCTTGGACATGACCGATGACAGATCTGTGTACCTCCTGTTGCCAGTACCATGTGACCTCCTGTGACCAATCACAGCAGGTCACATGACAGTTGTATACAATGGATGGCTTCCTTTCATGCCGTCTATTGTATACAAGTGTATCTAGCTGTGAATGGTCTCAGTGATCACATGCCACAGGCTTGGCCAATCACAGCCCATCTGTGTCATGTGGTTAGCCGTGGCCAATCACAGCTAATCACAACAAAAAAACCTGAATTAATTGATTTCATTTGGGTAAATGCTTGCTTATAGCAAATAAATTCCTTGCTATAAGCAATAAAATTGTGTAAAAAAAATACTGATCACTTCCCCAGAGTAGTAGTACAATGTTACTATGGTAACATTATACTACTCTGGCTATAGTGTAATATGAAAAAAATATTAAAAAATTTAAGAAATAATAATATAAAAAAAATTATATATTTTTTTTTCGTACTGTCGCCAGTCAGTGTCCCTGATCACTGCCACACCAGTTATATGATAATGCTGTACTGCACTGTTGACAGTATGTAAAAAAAATTGTGAAAATCATTTCTTCATTTTCCAAAAAATTATGACAAAAAAATTACAACTTCGAAAAACTCGCCATGCCTGTTATGAAATACGTCGGACTGTCTACTTTGCAAAAAGGGGTCATTTGGGGGATATCTGTACTCTTCTGACATTTTTGGACCTCAAGAAATTAGATTGGCTGTCAGTACTTCAAGATTGATCAATATTCAGATCTATACCATAGTTTGTGAACTCTATAACTTTCCTACAGACTAAATAATAAACACTGATTTGGCTAATTAACACCAAAAAATGTAGCAGAAGACATCTTGGCCTACATTTACGAAGAACAATTATTTATTTGCAAACTTTTATAACAGAAACAAAGAAACTTTTTTTTTTCCAAAATTTTCAGGGGGTTTGTTAACTTAGCAAAAAATAAAAACCCCAGTGGTGACTGAATACCACCAAAAGAAAGCTCTAGTTGTGTGAACAAAATGATAAAATTTTAGTTTGGGTGCAGTGTTTCATCACCGCGCAATTGTCATTCAAAGTGTGAGAGCGCTGAAACCTGAAAATTGGCCTGGGCAGTATAAAAAGCAGTAAGTAAGCGATCACAAGGTAGGGTTCAAGCAGCCAGCATAAAGGTAAACCTCAAATCCTTCATATAAATATATCCATAAATATGCAGCGCTATAAAATGATAATATCTTAAAATGGGATGTAAAACATACAATAAAACAAATGAATACTGAACTGGTATTAATAAAATGATAAATTCATAAAGAAAGGCGCTAGGGGACGCCAAAATTAACAGTAACGTGATCAACGTCCAGATATGACGCATAATGTGCTAAAGTGATGTGATAAAAAAGTCCAAATATTATAAGCCTTGTAGTGATGATACGTGATTCCAGTGATAATATATGGATATTATATTGCACTAACCAGATAGCGCAATAACTTGCGCATTTGAGTAATTCAGACCAACTCCTGGTCATCTGGACCTGGAAACCGGGACTCTGGGGGTCATTTGGCACACCTCTGCATAACAGGCAAACCACCTCATATATCTCCAGGCTCCAGGGGTGAATATATCCAGCAACAGCCCATAAGAATCACTCAAGTAGGTAACCATAAGAAAACTAAGGAATACACCTTGAAGGGGGGGGGGCTCGTAAAGAAACAAGCCAGAGAAAATACTTCCAATAGTGCAGTATCTTTTAATAAGGCAGTAAATCCAAGGGGGTAAAAGTGCCCTGTATGGAAATCAGTTTGGAAAATTCGGTGCGGTGTACAATCAGATTGCATGAGGTGCGGACAAAAAAGAAAGGGTCCTGCACCTTTTTCGTGCGGATGCGGTGTGATTTGAGCCATACAAAATGCATGGCTCAAATCGCACCACACAGAATTCGCATGCGATTTGCAGGGGGATGCGGTGCAGTTCCTGCGTGAATCACATGCGATATGCCGCACCGCAGAAGTGCAAACCCTGGCTTACAGCCAAGGAAGCAGCCATCTTAACCTGCGTTTGATCTGCAGTTGCCATGGTGCTGCACATGTGATCAGTTATGACACCAGCTATTTGATGGCTCGACAGTTCATTTGGGACCGCAAACAATTGTGACAGGTATCATTCACAGCATGTCTTCACAGTCACTGTTTTGAGAAATCATTGGTTTTGGTTCTGCTTTCAAAAAAAAAAAGTATAAATGTGTTCATTTGTGTGATTTATATTTGTCTGGAATTCATCTTTAAAAGTAAGAAATAAACCTGTTATTTTTCTAATTTGTGATGGAAGTGAGACACGCAGATTCCTTCTGTATTAAGAAACTAAAATGTAAAAATGCCAGATGATCTGCATAAACACTGATTTACCCAATTCATTTGGATTGGCCCGATTCTCACATCAGGAAAAACATTACAGCAGAATTGCCTCCATGATATGAATAGTTAATGTACAGAGACCTGCCTGCATTTATCAGGAGTGCGGGCCGTGCTGCACACACTGTGTACCTCATAGCGATATCATTCCATCTGACTGCAATAAACGTGCTATTTGTTTACATCTATGACAGCAAGAGGCTGAGAAAATGAAATGTATAAATCTCAAGGGCATGCAAACAGTGTCATCACCGACTGTGTCTCTGCTGTACCATCGCATGCGGAATCGCTGCTACTCCAATGACAAATAGCCTCTGATTATTTTATTATTTATACCTCTCACTTCCTATTGTCTGATTTTAAAGATTTAAAAGTATACCCTTGTAAATCATTTCTTGTAGATGTAGGTATACAGTCTACCCTGCCTAGAATTTCCATGTTAACAGGTTTTTACCCCACCATGGTCCTAAACTTCTGGATCTTCTGATTTCTGAATCCATTGAAGGGAATAAATGGTATTGTTGTAGTACTAAGGTCTAGGCACTTTTTATCCTAATGTAGGAACCAGGGGCGGACTGACCATTTGGAAACTCGGGCACTGCCCGAGGGCCCAGGGTCACTAGGGGGCCCCATGAGATGCCCCTGGTACCTTTTTCATAGGCTTTTTTGAGTTTGGGCAAGGACACAGGGACCCCATGATCCCCTATTGCCCGGGGGCCCCATGAGTTGTCACTCTGCCCCTGGTAGGGACAAAAGAAAAACCTTTAGTTTAACCTATTATCGAGGGCATAAAACCCGCCTCCCGGCTTCTGAAACTCTTAAAGGGCCGGGAGGCGAGTTTTATGGTCATGTGACTGCCGTGATTCGCCATCACATGATCGGAAAAGGTCCCAATCGAAAGGGGAAATTGGGACCTTTCCGTGAATCATGGACATATGTGCTGGGAGCACGCAGCACATATGTATTTTCTAATTACGCGCAAATATGCGGCCGCTCGGCGTCAAGGCCCAGACGCCGAGAGGCCTCATATTTGTGTGCGCTCAAAGTCAAGGGGTTAGTAATGCTACTAGTTCTAGTCTTACCGTGGAAGTCCAGTCAAATCCTAACCAGGGGTGGACTGACAACTCATGGGGCCCCGGGCAATAGGGAATCATGGGGCCCCTGTGTCCTTGCCCAAACTCAAAAAAGCCTATGAAAAAGGTACCAGGGACATCTCATGGGGCCCCCTACTGACCCCGGGCCCTCGGGCAGTGCCCGAGTTTCCAAATGGTCAGTCCGCCCCTGATCCTAACTATACTAAAATCTGCTCCCACCCTATTCTAAGCCTGGTCTAACTACCCTACTTACTTATTCTGAGGGTGCTCCAGTCACATGATCGGCTCCCAGTGCCGGCTTCCTTGAAGAGGAGGGACAGTGGACAATGGATGCCCCATAGTAAGACCATGACCGAGGGAAATCTCTTCAGAATTAATTGAAGTTTATTACCAATTTTCACTGCAAATACAGGAAAGGATCATATCCAAACATTGGGTTATTCTGACAAAATATTCTAAACTCAAATCAGTGATCCCCTCCAAGCCCGGTTTGTATATTAAAAAAGTATTAAAAATAATGTAGCCCCTAGTAAACTTAACTCCTTCCCGCAGGCCGTACGCATATATGCAGCCTCTCAGTAGGTGGGCCTTACTGCCAAGAAGCCGCATATATGCATACCTAAAGATAAACAGAGCTGTGCCGAGAGCGCGCGCCCTTCCACCAGCTGCTAATGGGAAGCTCCCGATATCTACTTGCTATCGGAAGTTTTCCAATCATGTGACTGCTGTGACAGCCAATCATGGCTGTCACATGATCAGAAATTCTGCCCTGTCTCCTGGAATCTGAAACCCCTTAAAGGACTGGGAGATGCCGGCGCCAAGGGGTTAGGGAAGCTTCCAAATCTATAGCCCATCCCATGGTCACTTTCTGCAAACTTAAAGGGATGTTTCAGTGCAAGAAAAATCTCTGCAAAATGTGGCCCTTTGTGCACCCTTCTTAAAAAATTTCACAGATCTTAATGGAAAACAGTATGTTATTTCCACATTTTCCACATGCGATACTGATTTTCTAGTCTAAGGTCTTACTTGTCCTTGAGGCCTCCTTTATGCAGGTCACACTATATATATTGTTAGAGCCAGATTTGGAGACTGATTTAGGAGGGTGACATGGAACATAGCGTCTCTAGACACTTTGCATTACATCACGGTCGGTGGACCGAGGGCTTTAGAGTCTGGGTCATAGAACTTATTCCTGATGGTATTCCGTTTGCTCAGAGATTTCAGAGGCTTTGTCTGCATGAGACTTACTGGATCTTCATGCTCAATACCTTGGCGCCCAGGGGATTAATGAGACACTAGAAATTCATACCATTCTATAATCGATTTTTGCCTAATTTGCCTAGATTTTTTGCCCAATAAAGATACCTCTTCTATTTAATTCACCTACAAATATAGGTGTCCGTTTATGACACAGAGAATAGCTGCGATTCAGAGGATCGCAGCTACTCTCTTGTCATTCACAGTTTATGACACTCAGGAGAATGCCGGAGAACTGAGCAGCGATCATTTACCGCTGGTTCATAAACAGACACCATAGCACATGCAGGCTTTTTAGACAAAGTCTAATGCCTACACCCCTTTAGTAAATCACGATTTCCATCTATTATTCCATTGTTAATACATTATCTATATAATACGAATCATTATTCATATGACAAAAAGGACATATATTAGAATTAAAATGTATCTACTCATTAGGCTTCAATCACACCAAATCCAATGCTGAAATTGTGTGATTTGAATTCGCACAGATTCAAAGATGGATGTCAATGCAACTTCAGGTGCGACTTGGAAGACATCTGTGTGACTTCAGGCAAAGGTGTCTATGCAAGTCGCACCTGAACTTGCAAAAATTAGTGCATGAACTGCTTTCACTGCAACACTTCCACTGCAGGCAATGGAGTTTATTTACTAAAGCTGGTTTACTCAGAATCTGGTACAGCTGTGCATGGTAGCCAATCAGCTTCTAGCCTCAGCTAGTTCAATTAGGCTTTAGTAATAAAACCTGGAAGCTGATTGGTTTCTATACAGAAGTGCACGAGATTCTGAGTGAGTCAGCTTTAGTAAATAAACCTTAAAAGGGTGCAAGTTGTCATGCCATTTGAAATGATCAAATCGTATGACCGGGAACTTATACGCCAATAATAATAATAAAGTGTTCATTTATCTTGTTTCAATCTATTTGTTTTTGCAAAATCCATCATTCTAATAAATAAATTAATTAAAAAGAGATGAAGCATAATATATTAGATGCAGGGGCGGACTGACAACTCATGGGGCCCCCGGGCAATAGGGGATCATGGGGCCCCTGTGTCCTCACCCACACTCACAAAAGCCTATGAAAGGTACTAGGGGCATCTCATGGGGCCCCTACTGACCCTGGGCCCTCGGGCAGTGCCCGAGTGCACAAATGCACTCCGCCCCTGATTAGACGTTTCCAATTGGTATAAATATATTTACAGTTCTATCACTTTATTCTAGGGTTTTCATTTGTTTATGACATCCAACACACCAGTCTTCTTTGTCTACATCAGCCTGTCTCAACCTTTTCAACACAGAGGAACCCCTGAAATACCTTTCCAGTCTCAGGGAATGCTTGCTAAAAAATTACTATATCTACAACTCATGATACATTAGCCCTCATGCACACTTGATGCTTTTACAGCAGCTGTTTTTGGCTTTTGACGTTTATTTCTGCAGCCAGTAAACCCCCCAGCATGTTATCCTATGTGTCCATGCACACAGACTGTAATCAACGTTTTTTGGCGGGGGTGTTTTTTGGCTGGAAAAACCCCCCAGGACTAATGGGTTTCTAGAGGAGTTTTTTAGCTGTAAAAACACTCTGTTGCTGAAAAAATCAAAACGTGGTAAAACGCCACAAACTGACGTTTTTGGACTTTTTTTGACCGCAAAAAATGTATGTACTAGCAGTAGATAATATGAATTTCAATCTCCCCTTAAGGAAAGCAGGAAGTCACTCTGGAGCGCCGCAAACCAGCGTGCGCTCCACTCACCGGACGTGACTGCGCATCCATCGGAACCATTCCACCGCCCCTCCTCCAGGGCGTTATCAAAGATAACGTCTTTGATAACGCCCTGAAGGAGGGGAAAACGCATCAACGTATTTCCGGTTCCGGTGGATGCGTAGTGAAGTCACGTCCGGTGAGCGGAGCGCACGCTGGTTTGCGGCGCTCCGGAGTGACTTCCTGCTTTCCTTAAGGGGAGATTGAAATTCATATTATCTACTGCCAGTCCACTTTTGCAAAGGAGGAATTTATATGGATTTGTGTTATAATTGTTCTGTCTTGGCATCGGTTGTACTTGTGGCGAGATTCGTTTAGACCCAGTCTGTCAGAATGTGTGCAGCAAGTTGAATGATCGCCTTAACAGATAGTTTACTCAATGAATAACAACTTCAGAGGTATTTTCCAATGCTTCTTTATGCTTCAAGGTAGCAAAGGTATGAACATAAAAGGTGTTTTCATAGGTAAATTTCCAGTGATGTACATAGCCTCCTCACTCTACAGCATCTTGATAACCACTAAACAAAATGAAGTTACAACAGGAAATGGAGAGTGGAAGCAACCAACTAGTCAGAAACAGCAGGGGTGTGTGGATGATACCAAATAACATTATAACATAACATGTAAATAACAACTGCTAAACAGTAAAGCTGCGTGGCAGCACAATAATTATGAGCCTCTGAAGCTTATTATAGAAGCATGAACACAATTTATATCATGTGAGTGCATTAAGGGCAGCAATATTTAGGAATAAAGAGTTTTATACAGTATTGCACTATTTGTGTTCTTTATTTGTTTTTCATTGCCATCTAAACATGGGAATCGCTTTTGGAAGATATCAAGTACAGATGTATCTGGGGAGGATACACCCCGTCTTTAGAGCTTGTTTGACTTTTTAGCCATACCAGCAAAGAGTCCACTCCATCTGGTGAGTGGGGATATTTCTTGCCATAACATGCCATTAATTGTCATTACTTGCTATTACTGACATGTTTGTACCTGTACTAGGGCCAAGAAACAATAGTGCACATTTTGCTTTTTTTATTGTACCTAAGCCCTGGTTCACAGTGATGCAACTTGGCAGATCAAAGTCATATGACAAGTCGCACCCTATTTGCAGCTATGGAAGTGTTCAAATCGGTACAACTCTGAGTTGCACTGACTTTGAAAAAGGTTCCTGCACTATTTTTTGCAACTTGCATTGACATCTGTGCATGAAGTCGCACAGATGCTGGCAAGCCACACATGAAATTGCATGGATCGGTGGCTTTGAAATCATGCTGAAGTAACATGATTTCAAAGCTACATTTGGTGTGAACCAGGGCTAAAACATACTGACATTGATACCAAGTTAAAAAAAGGGTTTTTTTTTAGCCCTAATTCACACTGATGCGTTGCGGAATTCGCAGCGTTTTCAGTGCAAATTCCACACCGCATCAGAATCGCACCCCGTTCATGCGAACCGCTGCAGGTGTGTATGTTAAATTAACAACACCCTGAAAGCGGTCCGCAAAACGCGGTGTGATGTGCAGAATCGATCGCATTGGTGTGAATACCTATGCAATCCGATTCTAGTGGAGACCCAAAAAAGGGTCCTGCACATTTTTGGTGCGATGTGAAAAGAGCCATACAAAATGTATGGCTCCAATCGCACTGCACACAAATCGCATGTGATTCGCCCAGGAACCGCACCACATTCCTGTGCAAATCATGATATACTGCACCGCATATATGTGAACCGAGGTTAAACTTAACTAAAACACACTGACCCTGACCTTTGACCCCCAACCACTTATCCTGACCCTGACTATGATCAAACTCTGATTTAGCTAGTTTATCCTAATTTTATTTTTTTTCAACAGACCTTTTTTTGTTTACAAACTTCTCCTCGGGCAAGGAGGAAAAGATACAGTGTACCCCTTTTCTCCATTCAAAAGGAGAGAGCGTACAAGGGCGGGCTGTACAGTGACTGATCACATGCTATCACAGCAATCATGTGATTGAGAGTCAGTCCTCTTGGCTACCAAACATTAGTATGAGACACTGAGCTGTCACTGGCAGCTCGGTCTCTGTACTGGAAGCATTCTGTGCAGCGCAAAAAACAACCACACATATGCAGCCCCACAAAAGAAGAGCCACTGTACAGGCACAGTGGCGTACCTAGCGCCCCCATCCACCAACTCCTGCTGTGAATGTACACTGCGGGAGTCTGTCAGCAGGTCCCGGCCAACGATTCATAGCTGGGACCTGCTGATCGGCTGTGTACAGTCACAGCCCAGAGCTGTTGACAATCAACACAGGGCTCTGTACAGAGGGAGGGAGGAATGCAGGGAGAGGGAACAAATAGATATTTATTAAAATAATATAATAAAAGCAGCAATTGATACACAGATTAACATTTCTTAGGCACATACCTAACCCCTTGATTACTCTGAGATGTTAACCCCTTCCCAGTCAGTGTCATTAGTACAGTAACCGTGTATAGTATTATCATTGATCACTGTATTAGTGTCACTGGTAATATCAGTATCAGTTAGTCAGCTCCCAACCAGTGTCAGTTAGTGTCAGATGCCTGCTACACTATCACAGTCCGACTATAAGTTGCTGATCACTGCCATTAGTAGTATGGCTAAATGGATAGCACTTCTATCTGGCAGTACTAGAGTTGTTGGTTTGAATCTGCACCACCCACCTGGAGTTTGTATGTTCTTCCTGTGCCTGCATGGGTTTCCTCCGGGTACTCTGGTTTCCTCCCACACTGCAAAGACATGCTGATTGGTCAATTGGACCCTGTCTATATTGGCCCTAGTATATATATATGAATGCGAGTTAGGGACCTTAGATTGTATGCTCCTTGAGGGTTAGGGACTGATGTGAATGTACAATATATATATATATATACAGTTGTGGCCAAAATTATTCAACCCCCACTGAAATTGAGTGTTTTGGCCAGTTTGACATTGCTTTTGATCATTCAGTCATCTTGCTTACATTTACATTAAAGAGGCACTTGTAGGTCAGACAAATATAACATAACAGTTATAATGAAATAACCACAAATGTCTTTTCTGTGCTCACAGCATTATCAGTTTTATTCAACCCCCAAGTGACATTCAATCTTAGTACTTAGTACAGCATCCTTTTACAGTTATAACAGCTTTTAAACGTGAAGCATAGCTTGACACAAGTGTCTTGCAGCGATCTACGGGTATCTTCGCCCATTCTTCATGGGCAAAGGCCTCCAGTTCAGTCACATTCTTAGGCTTGCGCACTGCAACTGCTTTCTTTAAGTCCCACCAGAGGTTCTCAATCGGATTTAAGTCTGGTGACTGCGATGGCCACTCCAAAATGTTCCAGCCTTTCCTCTGCAACCATGCTCTAGTGGACTTGGAGGTATGCTTGGGATCATTGTCCTGTTGAAAGGTCCAACGTCTCCCAAGCCTCAGGTGTGTGACGGACTGCATCACGTTTCCATCCAATATCTCCTGGTACTGAAGAGAATTCATGGTACCTTGCACACGCTGAAGCTTCCCTGTACCTGCAGAAGCAAAACAGCCCCAAAGCATGATTGACCCTCCACCATGCTTCACAGTAGGCAAGGTGTTCTTTTCATCATAGGCCTTGTTCTTCCTCCTCCAAACATAGCGTTGATCCATGGGCCCAAACAGTTCTAATTTTGTTTCATCAGTCCACAGAACACTATCCCACAACTTTTGTGGTTTGTCCACATGGCTTTTGGCATACTGCAGTCGACTCTTCTTATTCTTTGGAGACAGCAAGGGGGTACGCCTGGGAGTTCTGGCACGGAGGCCTTCATTACGCAGTGTGCGTCTTATTGTCTGGGCTGAAACTTCTGTACCCACATCTGACAAATCTTTTCTCAGTTCCTCAGCAGTCACACGGGGACTTCTCTCCACTCTACGCTTCAGGTAGCGCACAGCAGTCGAAGTCAGCATCTTCTTTCTGCCACGACCAGGTAGCGTTTCAACAGTGCCCTTTGCCTTGAATTTGCGAATGATGCTTCCTAAGGTGTCTCTTGGTATGTTTAACATCTTTGCAATCTTCTTATAGCCATTGCCCTTCCTGTGAAGAGAAATCACCTCTTCTCTTGTCTTCCTGGACCATTCTCTTGCCTTCACCATGTTTGTAACCACACCAGTAAATGTCTAGAAGGAGCTGAGTATCACAGTCATTTTAAAGCTGCCTAATTGGTGCTTATTATGCTTGATTGCTGCTCGGTGACATCCACAGGTGTTTTCAATACCTGATGGAAAGCACCTGTATGAACCTCTGTTCTTCAGAGTGGTAGTCTTTAAGGGGTTGAATAATTGTGGCAATGAAGAAACCACATAAGAACCATTTACTACTGTATTACATAAACAATTGATGTCATTTTAGTTGCATTTGGGTAGTTACAACGTCCTTGTAGGATTTGATTCTGAATACAATTCCAAATGTACACTATAGTCCCTAAACCCCTTTACAGCATTGGGGGTTGAATAATTTTGGACACAACTGTATATATATATATATATATATATATAAAGCACTGACACTGTACTAATGGCACTGGGCAGGAAGGGGCGATTAAAGGGTTAATTATGTGCTGGGAGTGTTTTACGGGGGGGGGGGCGGTGGGTGCTTTACTGTAAGCACACTGCTCGGGATGGCTGTATTGTGCACACTGCAAACAAAACAGTCTTCCTCCCCGTCGGTGATTGTCAGTAATCATTGGGCACCGGCGGGTAATTACCAGCCGGGATCCGGTGATTTCCATCCGCAGCCGCAAATGGTGGTGCAGGTAGGGCATGTGCACGGCTCGTGCACGCCCACTACCTGGAAAGTAAAATCACGTGTATATACATGATTTTGCGCACAGGTGCTGCCGTGTTGCGTGGAAGCGGTTAAGAGAGGCCATCCTTGTCATTCAGGCTCCCGATCAAGGAATATGACAACAGCAGAGCTCAAAAAAGGGGAGGGAGTAGAAGCATAAGGGGCCAACGAGGTGTGTTACAGTGCAAGAAGCATGCTGTTGGGAGGATAGAGCAGAGTAACAAAGAGATGAGCTCATCAGTGTGCTGCTTCGTCTTTCACAGTCCAGTCACAGGGAGGGCGTGGGGAATAGACCTCTAAAGCTGGCTACACACTGGCCAAAAACAGTCGGTTCAGCAGGAACCAGACGACTTTCTGTCCGAGCGTTTAGATCCTCGTCTGACAGAATCCGGTCTTATGACCAACTTCTGTCAAATGGGCATGCTGGAAAACTGAACTGCATCCAATCAGCGCTGGCAGGGCCCCCTGATCTGTAAAACATTCTGCATGTACCCAGCATTAGGGAAAGTGAAAGAGCAGCAGAGAAATGCCCCCTCCCCTGCCAGACAGGACTGCCCTATGTGGCAGAGCTGTGTAAATCTCAGGACTTTATGGATAAAAATACAAACTCTTTGAGTAAGTAAAACAGCAACCTTATAAAGTATGCATTTCATCTGTGTATTTACCACTCCAAATAAAGCTAGTTCTGTAATGGTGCTGATTTTTTGCTGCATTTCCAAGGAGCTTCTTAGTTGCTTCATTAAGGCTAGGATCACACTAATGCGGTGCAGTACATTGCATGTGATTCGCACAGGAACCGCACCGCATTCCTTTGCAAATCACATGCGATTTGTGTGCAGTGCGATTGGAGCCATACATTATGTATGGCTCCAATCGCACCACACCCGCACCAAAAAGGTGCAGGACCCTTTTTTGGGTCAGCACTAGAATCAGATCGCATAGGTATTCACACCTATGCAATCCAATTCTGCACATCGCACTGCGTTTTGCAGACTGATTTTGGGGTGTTGTTAACTTAACATACACACCCGCATCGGTTCGCATGAATGGGGTGCGATTCTGATGTGGTGTGGAATTCGCACAGAAAACGCTGCAAATTCCACACCGCATCAATGTGAACCCAGCCTAAGCCGCTTCTATGAGCTGTAAGCTTTGCATTCCCATAAACTTGTATGGGGGGGATAGGGACCTGGATAACTGAGAATATTTACAAAACTACCAAGTTTCATTTTCCACTAAACTGGTATTTTCTTCTTTTGCTGAAAAGTCAGAAAGTGAAAATTACTCACACAGCTGAATTATCAGAGGAGTCATTTATCCCTCCTTTCTGTCTGTTCTGTTCATACAGGCCTCATAAAGTCTTTGTCAGAGAGAGAGAGTCCGAAGGCAAACAGCATCCTCTTTGGGAAATCCCAAATCCTCTATAACACAAGTGTCATTAGTGCACCTACTGTATTATTTAGCTGTAAAGATGGTATGTCGATAATTAAAAAAAAAAACACAGTTTAAACCATCAAAGTTTTCCAATTAACATACAGGCCAACTGTGCTCATTTCGAAACATTGTTGGCATATACATTTACATATACTGTATATACTTTGCAATGATAATTATGAACCCCAGCAGCAAGGTCTTTTAATGACGTCCAGGAAGGTGTATTTCTCAAGGGGGATGGTTCTGTAGAAAGTTATTGAACTGTAGTCCAGGGGCGGACTGACAACTCATGGGGCCCCCAGGCAATAGGGGATCATGGGACCCCTGTGTCCTTGCCCAAACTCGAAAAAGCCTATGAAAAAGGTACCCGGGGCATCTCAAGGGGCCCCCTACTGACCCCGGGCCCTCAGGCAGTGCCCGAGTTTCCAAATGGTCAGTCCGCCCCTGCTGTAATCCAACCTAAAGGGACTACCAAACCCTATCCGACACGGATCAATACTTTGAAACACAATATCGAGCCATAGGAGGTTTGGCAGACTGCATTCTGGTATTAAGATGTTTTCATGTCATTTTGTCATTGGTATCAGTAAATGGCATTTTTTGTCATAATACCTTACATTGAACAACAGTAAGTTTCCCCAGGATAAACTGCAGGCATCTTGTGATCTTACTGTACAGTTTTGTTTTGCTATATGAAGTTATGAATTTGAGGTAGGTTATAATGCTGTGAATTTGTTTATTTATATTACTATTTTTTTTGAGTTTTAATTTGGGTGTTGAGCTGTTACTATATGCAAATGCCTGTATATGGATATTGTATAGATGTTGCAGTTTTAGGCAGTATTATATAAAATAAATATATTGTTGTGGGTTATAGAATGCAGTGTGTGTTCACTGTTTTATAAAACTGGTTAAAAATTGTTTGTTATGCAATAATTGCATTCATTCTTAATAATTTACTACTCGCCTTCTGTTCTGCTTTTTATCTGTGGTATGCTCTACTCTTAATGAATGTAGGGCTTAGGAATGAACATGTCTATGCACTTTAATTAAAGCATGTACTTTGTTACTGTTTGTGCTCATTACAGTAAAATTATCTTCACCAAAAGCTTGTTTCTGTGTTTTTATTAGCACGATAGGGGTATAGCTTAGGGTGTAGCATGTGTTATTGGATACCAGATTTCAGATTTTCTCTGCCTATAGGCTTCTAAGATATAAATCTGGTCAGTGTTTGCTACTCTGAAAGTCATTCTAAAATGCAATCTGAATCAAAAGACACAAACTATTTTTCATCCCTGTGTGTCTATGGGATCAGATATCTTCAGATGCAGCATACAGCCTCCAATTTCAATGAACAGAGTAACATGTCTATATGAGGGTTTACTCTAGCACTTGCTTAAGCATGCATATGGGTGCACAACCCTGGACGCAGCCTTTCATTGCTATAGGAAGCTGTACACGGGACCTGTGACTCCATTACACCGGCTATTTAAAGTCCATGCTGTATGCCTTCCTGTGGCCATGTTCATGAAGATTTAGGCCTCTTGTACATAGGAGTAAAAAACACCACATTTATGACTGATCTAGGTACAGATGCATTGCTGTCTATGAAACATGCACACAGCTTCGTAAAGACCAATACGCTCATCATCAGTTATGAGTACAGAGCCTTAAAAATAGAAAATGTTACATTTGAGTGCAGTCGTTTACATGCATATACAGTTGTGTCCAAAATTATTCAACCCCCAATGCTGTAAAGGGGTTTAGGGACTATAGTGTACATTTGGAATTGTATTCAGAATCAAATCCTACAAGGACGTTGTAACTACCCAAATGCAACTAAAATGACATCAATTGTTTATGTAATACAGTAGTAAATGGTTCTTATGTGGTTTCTTCATTGCCACAATTATTCAACCCCTTAAAGACTACCACTCTGAAGAACAGAGGTTCATACAGGTGCTTTCCATCAGGTATTGAAAACACCTGTGGATGTCACCGAGCAGCAATCAAGCATAATAAGCACCAATTAGGCAGCTTTAAAATGACTGTGATACTCAGCTCCTTCTAGACATTTACTGGTGTGGTTACAAACATGGTGAAGGCAAGAGAATGGTCCAGGAAGACAAGAGAAGAGGTGATTTCTCTTCACAGGAAGGGCAATGGCTATAAGAAGATTGCAAAGATGTTAAACATACCAAGAGACACCTTAGGAAGCATCATTCGCAAATTCAAGGCAAAGGGCACTGTTGAAACGCTACCTGGTCGTGGCAGAAAGAAGATGCTGACTTCGACTGCTGTGCGCTACCTGAAGCGTAGAGTGGAGAGAAGTCCCCGTGTGACTGCTGAGGAACTGAGAAAAGATTTGTCAGATGTGGGTACAGAAGTTTCAGCCCAGACAATAAGACGCACACTGCGTAATGAAGGCCTCCGTGCCAGAACTCCCAGGCGTACCCCCTTGCTGTCTCCAAAGAATAAGAAGAGTCGACTGCAGTATGCCAAAAGCCATGTGGACAAACCACAAAAGTTGTGGGATAGTGTTCTGTGGACTGATGAAACAAAATTAGAACTGTTTGGGCCCATGGATCAACGCTATGTTTGGAGGAGGAAGAACAAGGCCTATGATGAAAAGAACACCTTGCCTACTGTGAAGCATGGTGGAGGGTCAATCATGCTTTGGGGCTGTTTTGCTTCTGCAGGTACAGGGAAGCTTCAGCGTGTGCAAGGTACCATGAATTCTCTTCAGTACCAGGAGATATTGGATGGAAACGTGATGCAGTCCGTCACACACCTGAGGCTTGGGAGACGTTGGACCTTTCAACAGGACAATGATCCCAAGCATACCTCCAAGTCCACTAGAGCATGGTTGCAGAGGAAAGGCTGGAACATTTTGGAGTGGCCATCGCAGTCACCAGACTTAAATCCGATTGAGAACCTCTGGTGGGACTTAAAGAAAGCAGTTGCAGTGCGCAAGCCTAAGAATGTGACTGAACTGGAGGCCTTTGCCCATGAAGAATGGGCGAAGATACCCGTAGATCGCTGCAAGACACTTGTGTCAAGCTATGCTTCACGTTTAAAAGCTGTTATAACTGTAAAAGGATGCTGTACTAAGTACTAAGATTGAATGTCACTTGGGGGTTGAATAAAACTGATAATGCTGTGAGCACAGAAAAGACATTTGTGGTTATTTCATTATAACTGTTATGTTATATTTGTCTGACCTACAAGTGCCTCTTTAATGTAAATGTAAGCAAGATGACTGAATGATCAAAAGCAATGTCAAACTGGCCAAAACACTCAATTTCAGTGGGGGTTGAATAATTTTGGCCACAACTGTACGTGTTTATGTGTCTGTAGTCATGTACATACACGTATACTGCAACACTGGCAATGAAGATTTTTACACATGCTTACCCAAACGAACATTTATGTGCCTTTTACGCACATTTGCACAGATTTACATGAGATCCTTGCAGAACACTTTACTCAGGATCTTTTTGTCCACATGATCCTGAGTATAAACATTCATAAACTACTAGGTCCGTGTGCAGGGCTGGTGCTACCACTAGGCAAACTAGGCAGCCACCAAGGGCACACTGCTGCCTAGGGTGCAGTCAATGCCAGGGCCACCTATAGGGCAGTACAGCTGCTGTAACATTAACCATATTTTCCCTGGGGCCCATCAGTTGACCAGAGGGCTCCAGGAGCTGAGGAGCACAGAGGGACTCTTTTTTTTTTAATTTCGGGCGCAGATGGCTAAAGCTCACAGCCTTCCCATATGGTAAAAAAATATATTTGAAATATATTTTTAAAATATTCTTCCCAAATATATTGCCATATATTTGAAATGCTACAATTTTGGCTATATTCAATATATTTAAAAAGAAAAATTATATATATATATATATATATATATAGTGGGAACTCGCTTCAAAGTGGTAGATCTTTTCATTTAAAGCACACAGCGACTCGCTTCTTTAAGGGCCTTTTTGCCCAATTTTATTTAAACAAATGTCCCATAACATAAAGCTTCCCACGCAGGGGTATCCACCATCAAATAAAGCAACGATTCAGCCTCCTGGCTTATACTCAGCTTGATGTCTGTCTCCTGCAGACTTCAAGAATTATGGCTCTTGCACACCGCTGGCCACTAGCACACAGCTAGTCTCTAGCAGCCCCTTGCTGCTTTTGGCTTCCACCTCTCCTTGGTGGAGCCCTCCCGACTCCTGTCTTCCAGGTGGAGCCCTCCTGACTCCTATCTGCCGAGGTGGAGCCCTCCTGACTCCTATCTGCCGAGGTGGAGCCCTCCTGACTCCTATCTGCTGGGGTGAAGCCCTCCTGACTCCTATCTGCTGGGGTGGAGCCCTCCTGACTCCTATCTGCCGGGGTGGAGCCCTCCTGACTCTTATCTGCCGGGGTGGAGCCCAGAACCCTGGTCCTGAATCTATGAAAAGGCCCGCACACACCTGTGCAATCAGTCTCCTGGCCATTCCCAAAACCTGGTCCCAGGATTGGAGATTTCATCCCTCCCAGATCTCTTTGAAATCTCCAGGCTCCAGATCCCAAAACAGACCTAACAAACAAAGGAGGAAAGTGAAAAGCCACTTTCCTCCGTATCAAACACTTACCCTGGAGCCCCTCAACCTGCCTTGTTGAGAATCCTGGGTGACAGATTGCCACACTGTCACAATATATATATATATATATATATATATATATATATACACAAACACACACACACATACATACACTGCATGTTGAAATGCATTTTTATTACAAAAAATCTGAAGAATATATTTTAAAAAAGTATATTTTTGAAAATATATATTTTTTAAATATATTCTTCAGATTTTTTTTAACATATAAAAAAGTCATTTTAACATATATTTTTACATATATTTGTAAATGCATTCCAAAAATGGGGATTTGTATTTTTAAAGACATACAGTATATTTGAAATGTATTTTAAAAAATATTTTTCATATATTTTGTATTAAAAATGCATTTCGACATGATATATATATATATATATATATATATATATATTTTTTTTTTTTTTTATTGAAATATATTTTGAAATATATTGAATATGGCCAAAATTGTAGCAATTCAAATATATGGCAATATATTTGGGAAGAATAGTTTTAAAATATATTTCAAATATATTTTTCTTCCATATGGGTTTCACTGGCAGAGTGATTATGTCACTGGCAGAGGGATTATGCCTTCCTCCGCTGCAGTGGGTAGAAGGTGAGGATGGGAGGCAATTCAACAGAGAGGTGGCCAAGGGAACAGGCAGCAATGGGCAGCTCACAATTTCTATTTTCTGAGGCACAGAGATACAGCCATATGCTGCATACAGACAGATATACAGCACCTTCTGTACTGATAATGATGACAATCACATGATCACATAAGCACAGTGAGATGCTTCCTGTTAGTTCTTATTTACACTTGTGTTTGAGGGACATTAAAAATGTGCAGTCGAGCTACACTTTTACCGTCCCCCAACCACTCCCCATTATGTTGCAAAGGCACTGCCACTATAGTATGGCAATAGTGGCAGGGTGTTGTTTAAGACCCCCAGCTGCCATACTACAATGGCAGTGCCTTTGGTGCATAATGGGGAGTGGTTGGGGGACAGTAAAGGTGTGGCTCAGCCTCACATTTTTAATGTCCCTCAAACACAAGTGTAAATAAGAACTAACAAGAATCGTCTTGTTAGGTGGGTGTAAACCTGACAGGCTGACTTTCAGGTGGAAATGATCCAATAGCTGTGCAGCCTCCAGATCTCTTCCACGCCCCTATGTGCCCTGCCATGCTTCCCAGGCTCCGCGCTCCCATCAGCGGACCTGGGACCTGCATGGTGGGTGCCAGCGATAGGTTCACTAAGCACCTCTTCCTGTTAATGACCCAGAAGAAACGTGTAAAATGTCACTTCTGGGTCCTGGTGTCACTGCCCCCAGACAGGATTGAATGATGTTAGCTAGAGATGAAGCCATCTCCTACAATCTTCAGCCAATTCATGAAGAAGAGGTATCCAGCCATTTAGGTGCCACGCACGCCATTTGCAAGGATTAACTCTGTGTGGAGTTTTATTTGAAGCTATATTTTTTTTTCGGGTGGGGGGGTGCAAATAGTCTAGCACCGGCCCTGTGCGTGTGCAACTGGCCTTCACATGCTAATGTCTTTTTTCCTTTGCATGTATTGTCCCCTCTTAGTTGATGAGCAAGACTCCATAACCCTTAAATTCAAACTTTTAGGATGACATGAAAAAAAGGTGGTAACGCTAAAAATTTGTAAGCTTTCCACCCCATAAAATTATATTATCTTGTCCATGTATTTGTCCACTGGAGCAAATGAAAAAAAAAAAAGTTGGTTTTGGCAGAGATTACAAAGTGCTACCAACTCTTTCACTGCCTCAATGTGACCTCTCAGGAACTCTACAGAATATCATGGAAGGAAGGGGAAAGACTCCCATAACCCTATCTATGGATGAACTGGATGGAAATTTGTCTTTTTTCAGCCAGACTAACTATGTAACCCAAAATACTGGGTATATTTTTTTGCTCCAGCAGGCATACCCTCTATGACTAAGTCCCGAGGGTCGGCCAAAACACATTTAGTGTGACCTGGGAGGAGCCAAGCCTAAGGCTGCTCTACACTTTTAGTACAGATTGGCTGTGAGCAGTGCAGCATCCCTACACAGTTTATATCATATGACTTTTGGATTGGTATTCTGCACGCCACCACCCGCACTAGCTGTGGATCACTGGAGTAGGGTTCTTGGAGAGGCACTCCAAGCCATTCAGCATGGGTTGCAGGGGCCTAAGCTTTGCCATACTCTAGATTAGTGCTTCTCAACCACCAGGACATGATCCTTTGCTGGGTCGTGGCCATCCCCTCTTCCAGCCAAATGCAAATCCCTTAACCTCCCACAGTGTCTCTCAGCTCCCATAGTGCCCCCCAACCTCCTAAATTAGCTTACAGTGCACCCAGGCCCCCTGAGAGTTCCAGCCTCCACAGTGCCTGCCAGCCTCCCACAGTAATGCTCAGCCTGCCCCCAGCCTGTTGTAGAGCCTCAAGCCTTCCATAGTGCCCCCAACCTCTAACAGTGTACCACAGTGAACCCTAAACTGCATTAATGTTCCTCATCAGCCTCCAGAAACATCATACCCTACAAAGCCACCAAGGTTGCTGTAGAGTTCCATAACCTACTCCACAAGCCCAATCGCCCCAGAGTGACAGTAATGGCCAGCCCCATCCAGAGCCTTCCAGCAGTTTAATAAAACTTTTGCATTGCCATACTTCAATTGTATAAGTATCAGGGGCGGACTGACAACTCATGGGGCCCCCGGGCAATAGGGGATCATGGGGCCCCTGTGTCCTTGCCCAAACTCAAAAAAGCCTATGAAAAAGGTACCAGGGGCATCTCATGGGGCCCCCTAATGACCCCGGGCCCTCAATAGGGGATCATGGGGCCCCTGTGTCCTTGCCCAAACTCAAAAAAGCCTATGAAAAAGTTACCAGGGGCATCTCATGGGGCCCCCTATTGACCCCGGGCCCTCGGGCAGTGCCCGAGTTTCCAAATGGTCAGTCCGCTCCTGATAAGTATACAATGTGTTCTTTACTGTTGGGATATGGGAGGTTTTGGAGGCCCTGGTCTCAAAAAGGTTGAGAACCACTGCTCTAAACCTTTGTGACCTTTTTGTTCATCTTTAATTACCCCAACTCTGTACATCTGGCAGTTTCAAAAAACATGTTCATTTTCCACTTGTCTGGTCTTTACACCGACTGTCGGAAATTCACAATCTAAACCAAACATCTCAGATGTGCAGCTCTAAATAATGTGGACTGACCTCTGGAAATGTGGTGGAGCAATTTTCCCTGACAAGTACGGCTTTAAAGATTATGGAATTGTCTCATTTCATTATTTAACCAAGAAAAGAATTAATGGCAACAAGAAAGTTCACCAAAGGAGGATCCCCGATATAATCCAATTAGTCACAAATGATTATTCTGTGAAAGAGATGATTGGCTGAGTGTAAAAAATAATTTAATAGTTATTTATTTGTGAAATGTATTAATGTTGTCATGTTCTGAATTGCTGATAAAAGGTGAGCTTCCTTAGTGGGAACATTGATGATTCTGACAATAAAAGAGCAAGAACAGTTACTTGGATTACATGTTATATAGATATAACAAAGGAGAAGTGACACTGTGTTGCCCTCTAATCCTGTTCACAGCATCTTCTGAAATCATATAGTATAGAATACCAGATAAGAGGAGACATTAGAACTATGGAGTAAGGAGAACTCCTTTACTTAAAGCTGAACTCCATCGTTATCGTCAATCTTGCCAAATTGAACAGGCTCCCATCCTGTACTGAAGTTGCCTACTTGGATTTTACTGCACACAGTGAGCTTCCCACAGTATACATTAGAACCTGCAGCAACTCAGATCCCACCTTTTTTTCCTGACTGGAGGATGCCAAGTATCAGTTTCTAGTTCTTTCCTCCCCATCCTTACTGTCCCATGGCCCACACCTTTCATTAATGGGATTTCAGTTCTTTCATAATCCCCTCCTGTACTGAAGTTGCTTACTCTGATTTCACTGCACACTGTGAGCTTCCTACAGTATACATTAGAACTTGCAGCAACTCAGATCCCACCTTTGTTTCCTGGCTGGAGGATGCCAATGGCCCACACCTTTCATTATTGGGATTTCAGTTCTTTCAGTCATGGAAGCTCAGCATCATAAGTGGGGGTTTCCTAGAGCAGTGTGATGTTGATATATTCTGTCTAGGAATTCCCACTCTTCCAGAAGGATATCCTCCCATCGAGGCATTTTTATTTTGCATAACTGTTCCTAAGAGCCAGCACACTGCTTGCATCAGGACTGAGGGCACTTGAGAAGGGTACTAAGGCAGGGGGCTATGATGGTTTCAGAAAGCTATGTACAGCACCCTGCTGGCCCCTCCCACCAGCCATGATTTGCCTGCATTGCAAGAGACCCAGTAACAATGTTACTGGATCTAAAAAAAAGTATGTTTTATTCAAATATTTCATTAGAAATTGGTGGGGGAAGCCAGTGAAAGCAAAATATAAGCAGATTTAAAGAGACTTGGCCACTTTGCTCACTCTGTCAAAGACTTTCATGTAAAACATTTTTTTGTTTTATATGAAGAATGGTTAAACACCCTCCCTGTAACTCTATGGGGAGATTTACCTCTATGTCCTATCCTGGTGATAACCACAGCACTAAAAATCCAACAGTTTCTGAAAACCGTGTAAAAGGGGACTGCTTGCATTTGAAAAAAAAAAAGCATTCAGGTCCCATTTACACTTACCCCAACACACTAAGGCAATAGTTGTGTGTTGCTTTAGAAAAAAGGTTTCAGGGATTAGAATATTCAATCTCATTTATTCATTGACTGCAGTCAAATGTTAAGACATCTCTCTTTAATGATCTCTCAGGTGAGACACACAAACATCTATGTTTCCTAATTTTCTATATCCTTCTGGCTGCCTGAGCATGGAAATCCCTGGTGATATACTACTCGGTCACTGAAAATAGGACATCTTGGATCATACTCCATGAAAAAATTGACCAGCATCCTAAAAGAACAAACAAACCAAATTTGAGAGGGATTGGAACCCTGGATTAGATACCTGCAGTCGCTGATATAGACAGGGGGCACGGGGGAAGGGGAGCTGGGTGGGGTGGGTCGAGAGGAGCACTCTTCGTAATTTTATTTTCCTTTCTCTCTTCTTTTTCTTATTTTCCTTTTTCTCATGCTTTCTCTCTTTCTCCATTTTTCTCTACATGACGTGCATTACTGGGAGGCCACCTGGTCATATGTTATTATGATCGCCATCAAGAGCTTTTGGCTTTCTGAACATACTAGGTTTTTCTAAGTATTCTGTAGTCACACATGGCCTTACACCCTTTCCAGAGGTGGTAGGCCCATAAGTGAAACCTCCTAAACCCGCCCCCCCCCCCTCCAACTATGCACCAAAGCGATCACAATCTGAATCCTCATGTTTGAGAGAAGTATCTGGATGATCTCAGTATAGGATTTATACATATTCAATGAGCACATTCTGTATTAGGGTCATGGCTACTACTCAGTAATGTTAACTAGCATTTTGAAACCATCCGGATGCACATACAGTATGTCTTTATGTACTGTTATAAATATCTGCACTTTGTTTTACAACCTAATAAAAATATTGAACCAAAGTTTCGGGTAAAATGTTTAGCACTTTAGGGTGTGTTGTCAATCCAATCCTTTCAATGGGCTGCCTTAACGTAAAACACTGATGTGCAATATAATGCATGTTCACTCATGTGCGTTATTGCACAGGTGGGCCTAATGCTATTTACTGAGCTGCATTCATTTTTGTCGTTTTATGTCTGCCTGGAGTCCATCATTGGAGTACAGTGCTCAGCATAAATGAGTACACCCAGGGACGGACTGACCATTTGGAAACTCGGGCACTGCCCGAGGGCCCGGGGTCAGTAGGGGGCTCCATGAGATGCCCCTGGTACCTTTTTCATAGGCTTTTGTGAGTTTGGGCAAGGACACAGGGGCCCCATGATCCCCTATTGCCCGGAGGCCACATGAGTTGTCAGTCCGCCCCTGAGTACACCCCTTTCAAAAACTAAGATTTTAGTCAATATCTCAATGAACACAAAAACTATTTCCAAAATTTTTACAAAATTGAGTTTTATAGACCATTTGTTTAGCTCATTACATGAAAGTAAGGTTAATAATATAACTTACATTAAAAAATTTTCAGTTTTACTCAAATTAGTTGATGTAAACATTAATACACCCCACAACAAAAACTACTCCATCTAGTACTTTGTATGACCTCCATGATTTGTAAGGACAGCACCTAGTCTTGTAGGCATGGAATGAACAAGTTGGCGACATATTGCAACATCTTTCTTTTTCCATTCTTCAAGAACGACCTCTTTTAGAGCCTGGATGCTGGATGGAGAATGATGCTCAAATTGCCTCCTCAGAATTCCCCATAGGTGTTCGATTGGGTTCAGATCGATTGGGTTCAGATCATGCAGTACTTGGTCACTGAATCACTTTCCCCTTGTTCTTCTTCAGAAATGCAACAGTGGCCTTAGATGTGTGTTTTGGATCATTGTCATGTTGGAAAAGTGCACGACGACCAAGAGCACAGAGTAATGGTAGCATCTTCTCTTTCAATATAGAGCAGTACATCTGTGAATTCATGATACCATCAATGAAATGCAGCTCCCCAACACCAGCAGAACTCATGCAGCCCCACAGAAGGACACTACCACCACCATGTTTCACTGTAGGCACCATGCATTTTTCTTTGTACTCCTCACCTTTGCAACGCCATACAGTTTTGAAGCCATCAGTTTCAAAAACATTTATCTTGGTCTCATCTCCCCAGAGTACAGAGTCCCAGTAATCTTCTTCTTTTTCAGCATGGGCCCTGGCAAAATCTAGGCTGGCTTTTTTGTGCATGGTTTCTAGAAGATGCTTCCTTAGTGGACAATACCTATGCAATGCCATTCCTCTGCAGTGTATGCTGTATTGTGTCACGGGAAAAAATCACCCCAGTTTGGCTTTCTACTTCTTACGCTAACTGTAGTGAACTTGCATGGCAATTTTTTTAAATTCTTCTCATCAGAAGACGCTCCTGTCGAGGTAATAACTTCCGTGGACGGCCTGGACGTCTCTATGAGATGGTTGCAGTGCCATCTTTGTTAAATGTTTGTATCAATTTTGCTACAGTATTATGACTGATAAGTAAAGCTTTGCTGATCTCCTTGTAGCCTTCACCTTTCTTGTGTAAAGAATATTATTTTCTTTCTCAGGCCTTGTGACATTTCTCTTCCATGTGGTGCCATTGCTGACAGCATGAAATGGGGAGGGGTTTTCTTTGTTAAGTAACACCCTTTTATAATCAACTGTCTGCTGGACACCAGTTTAATGAATAATTAGACTCGCTGTAGTTGAATTCTTGTTAATTAGGATTTTGTTGTGTAAAATTTTGCTTTGCTCCTATGACTTTCGTTGGGGGTGTATTCATTTTTGCAACATGGTCTTGAATGAATTTGTTAGGAAAAATACTTTTTGTGTGTGCAAATTAACAAAACTTGTTTGCAATCAATGGCCTTCATTTGTGGGAGTATTTTGTAGTATAGTGTCCCATAGAAACTGTTGATTCTGAAAGAGAAGTAAAGGTTTTCTGACAAATCTGTTGGGGTGTACTCATTTATGCTGAGCACTGTATGTGTATGTTTGTGTGTTTGTATGTATGTGTGTGTATATATGTACAACATAACAAGGCAGTCTGTGCGATATATGTATTATTTTCTTGGAATCAGCCAGCTATCTGTTCTCCTTCTTTCGGATCTGGATTTGCACTGCCTTGGGTCACATTACAGTGGAGATATAACTCTGTCTATTCTCATCTCAGCTTCTGCCTCTCATTGTTTAATTCTCGTATCGCACAGACTGCCTTGTTATGTTGTTGTTACACACAACACTATGCAATCCTTCGCTGAATGCAAAAATTCAAATCTTGGCTAAAGTCCAATTGCTTCTTCCCCGACAGAACATTTTTATATTTTCAGATGAATATGTCCCTTCCTGTTATCCTACGAGATATCAAAGCTTGTGCTTTTTTTCTTGTTGGAGAGTATTAATCTCGTGAATGCCCTGTAGTCTGAGATCTTGTTAGAACCTTTAGAGTTGTAGATCAACCTTCAGGGAAATGGAGAATGCAAACCTTCACAGGTGTACACCAACCTGTACCCAAGAAGATCATTGGAACCTTCATCGGGTCACAAAAAGGAAAGGTCACATAGGAGAGCATTAGCATCGGCATACTGTATCTATGGAGCCTTGTATCACTAGGACAAGACTACGGAACACCTCCCCCTCTTCTCCATAGAATGAGGGTTGTTCTGAAGTCCTCAAAAACAGCTGAGAACAATGTAACTGTAACTGTATCAGCTCACAAGATTTCTGGTTGAATCAACAAGTATTTTTTTTACATATTGAACACATAAAAACAAAACACTTTCAACAGACCAAAAGGGAGTAAAAAACTAGAATTTCATTGCAGAGATTGCACTTTAAACCAATCAAAACAACATACATATAGATTAGATTAAGGTTCTTACACATTAATTTACACCTGCTTTGTCTGACACCAGGGGTGGACTGACCATTTGGAAACTCGGGCACTGCCTGAGGGCCCGGGGTCAGTAGGGGGCCCCATGAGATGCCCCTGGTACCTTTTTCATAGGCTTTTTTGAATTTGGGCAAGAACACAGGGGCCCCATGATCCCCTATTGCCCGGGGGCCCCATGAGTTGTTAGTGCCCCTGCATTGGTTGTAACTCAGCAATTATCCAAAACTTAAACAAAAAAAAAGAAGAAAAATAAAAGTTTGGCTTTAGGTACACTTTAACACACAAACATACTGTATATGATATATGTACTCATATCGTGTATCGTAAGTTATAAAAAAAAATAGGACACATTTATCATGGTTTAAAAGGGGCACTCAAAACCAAGTGTATTTGGGGTTTACCCATGGAGGAATTGTACATGTTTCATGGGTCACTAACCAGGGAGTAGAAAATAGCCATTTTGTCCAGTGGGATATGGCAATGTTAATTCACTGCTGTTTATGCTACAATGCATCCCCTGCACCCGTGTAATTTCACATTGTTTTAAACTGACATGACATGACAGCAATATACAGTGATATTAAATTATCCAACAGCATCAAGACTTCAGAGAAATTTTCCTTTTTCCTATAACGTTCCGTTCAATAATTCATTGATAGTGGTCTTCCTTGCCACATCATTACAGAGGTGGTGAGAGAGAACCGCAGTGCTTGGCATGAGCTGGTGGAAGTGCTGCAATTAAATTTCCATGACTTTATACCTATTACATGACACATTAAACAGCAATCTGTCTAAATACTAAACTGCCCTTAAGGGATCCTTATAATTTTAACTCAATTTATGTAAAATAAAATGTTTTTTTTATGGCAACAGAACAGTACAAATTTTTTTATGACAGTTTTGGTCAAATGCAGTTTTATCAATCCTAAGAGCAAATTGCATTCAAATCCTCCATGACACCGACTTTATATCTAGACCTTTTGTTCCATATTCTGTCCTATTGTTTGTTTATGGCTGTATTTCAATAAAACTTAAATAAATATAATCTTTTAAAAAAATGTTTTGTATAACAGTGTAGAAATAAGAATTTATATGATTAAATATATTACTGGGCAGCACAGTGGCTAAATGGTTAGCACTTATGCCTGGCAGTACTAGGGTCATTGGGTCGAATCCCATCCAAAGCACCACCTGCCTGAAGTTTGCATGTTCTCCCAGTGCCTGCGTGGGTTTCCTCCGGGTACTCTGATTTTTTCTCCCACACTCCAAAAACATGCTGGTAGGTTAATTGGATCCTGTCTAAATTGGCCCTAGTATGTGTATGTATGAATGTGAGTTAGGGACTTTAGATTGTACTCTCCTTGAGGGTTAGAGACTGATATGAATGTACAATATATATGTAAAGCGCTGCGTAAATTGACAGCGCTATATAAGTACCTGTAATAATATTGCAAACAAAATAGGGTTACAGTATGTGAATGATTTCTGGAATGTTAAAGCCTTTAGGCATGCAGCTAAATACACAGGTGAAATATACTGTGTATGGGAGCTGTTTTACCTGCCAATCGATGTATATTTCTGTACATTCAGTTTTAAGATTTAAACAGCTATTCCACCCAAGGTCTGGTTGACACCTTTGCATTTTCAGAAACTCACTACAGTTCATTTAACTTAGTTTCCTATGGCACACGTTCACATCTCTGCATTTTCAGCTGCTGCATTTTTAAAGGGGTCAGGGACTTTTTTCCCCGCATGCAACACGCATACTGTAGTTGTGAATCAGACCTAAAGGAGTCCTATCTAGTGGGGCATTAGAACTGACTTTTCTGTATTCCATTTCAGAAATGTGCATGTGCTCATCACTGACAGAGCAGCCCATTCATTTTAAAGGAGTGCCCTGCCTGCAAAAAATACAGAGAAATCCCTGACCCTTTTTTTAAAATCTCACCGCACCATGTGGTTTGGCATGTGCGAAATGTGCCGCGGTGCTGATGCATGGGGGTGCCTTTAGGAATTAGTGGCACCCCATGTTTCTGCTTAAGTGCAACATGTTTCTCTGTAGGTCAGGAACGTTCTCCAGTCGCAGAAATGTGGACCTAGCCTTACAGGTGTTGTCTCTCCCCTCAGCCTGTGACTGGCCAGTAAAAAAGAGAAGCAGCACACTGATGAGCTCATCTCTCTGTCACCCAACTGTCTCCTCCTATCAGTATGTTCCTTATAAAGCGGAGTTCCACTCACCCTGTCAAAAAATAAAAGTCAGCAGCTACTAAAACTGTAGCTGCTGACTTTTAAAAAACAGCCACTTACCTGTCCCTCTGTCCCGTGGTGTGTCCCCTGCAGCTCGTTTCACTGGCCGTCCTGCATTCCAGGAGGCCGGCATCTTCAGTGCGGGTACCCGGCTGTGCAGTTTGCGGCTTCACAGCCGGGTACCCACTGCGCATGCGCGAGTAGCGCTGCACTTCCTAAATGGTCCTGTAGTCTTCTGGGACCTGTCACGTGTCCCAAAAGACTACAGGGAGGGAGGGAGGGAGGACACCTTCCGCTTCCAATCGCCTAGACGATTGGACCGGAAGTTGGAGCGGGTACCTGTCAAATTTGGGTACTCGCCCCCCAAAGCTGCCAATCCTTACTGGGGAGCGGGGGAGCAATCCTTAAAGCTGAACGTCCCCTTTTGGGTGGAGCTCCACTTTAAGCACACAAGCACTGCACCACCACTGACTGGCTCCTTGTGCTGCTTCTCCCTTGCCAGTGTGAGCTCTGCTATACAAGGAATTGCAAGAGGCTAATGCCAAGTTACATCAAAGCACTTACACTGCTTGCATTAAAATATGTATTTAATTATTTAATAAAGAGCTCCATGTGTGTTTTTTATTTTATGATTGTTTACATTTTATGCATTTTACAAAGCTGCATTTGTGCCTTTGCCTGGAATTTATTGTTAACTGCAAAGAAGCTGCATCCAAAATTCCATCGTGGTTCCTGGAGCTAAAAAGTGACAATAAACATTTCACCATTGCTTCCAGCAACATGATCTTGTTTTCTTTATGATGGTTTATAATAAGTAACACAGTCATTTACTGGATAGACTATCATTCCTGCCGAATAAAGCTATCACATTTTGAAATCTTGCATCTTCTATAAGTGAAGCATCCCTCAGGCAGAATATGACAGTCAGGTGGTCTGGCTGTTTTTAAAAATGGTATATCTATGGTGACAAGCAGATGCCCTCTGGATGTTGGGGTAAACATCAATCAGACGGGATAGAAGAAATGTTCCGATCACTACCTGCTTCCCTCAGGGTAAGCAGTACTAGCATTGTCTGTCTAGGTCACACAAATTCTCCCTTGTTCCATCATAGAATAAACTTGCCATACCAGCAGAACCACTCCTGAAAGTCTATGGCTGTCATAGACCAGCCTGGTATTAAAGCGTTACTAAACCCACAACAGTAAAATCAGTCTGTATATGTAGTAAAGCATGCTTGTTATACTCACTAAGGAGCCTAAGGGGTTAATCCTCTGCACTGTGTAAAAAAGGCTGTTTGTTCCTGACTTCTCTGATCCTCCCCTTCTTCCAGTGCTTCTCTCTTATCTCCTGATAAGACATTTCATGTGGGGTCACTCTGCACATGCTCAGTTTTGTGTGTACTGCTAGAAAGGTTTTTTTTTTTCTTGGGAAAGTGCATGTGATCAGCACAAGGCCAATCAGCACTGGTCAGACAGAGGTCAGGTGTTCTGCGTCCTCCTAGAGCAGAAAGAAAACTCCTCCGACAAGCTTTAGCTAGTGCTCGGCTGGACACTGGTAGAGGGAACAAGCCTGCTCTAACTTCTGATGAGAAAAGATATTTAGCAGTTTTTATTTACTAAAATAATTGCACTTCCATATTCTGTGTACTGTGGGAGACCAGATATAATGAATGCAGAGTCCTGGGCAGGGGCCCCCGGGCAATAGGGGATCATGGGGCCCCTGTGTCCTTGCCCGCACTCAAAGCACACCCAAAAAAGCCTATAAAAACGTGCCATGGGGCATTTCATGGGGCCCCCTACTGACCCAGGGCCCTCGGGCAGTGCCCGAGTGCTCAAATGGTCAGTCTGCCCCTGGGTTTGGTAACACTTTAAGCTGGTCTGAGCTCAGAATATTATTTCACTGAACTGCATTCACCTGTGATGTCTCTGGACCGGCCAAAACAACCATGATGTGTAGGCAAGTGTCTACATGGTAATTCTGCTTTGGGTTACAAAGGGTTAATGTGCGCTGTTTTGGAGTTAAAGGTGTGCTGTAGGTTGTCTTCCCCGGCACACGTCACCTCTGCTTTAAGAAGGGATATATGCAGGAGAAGGTTCCAGTGCTGAGGGTCTTTTGGGAAAGTACGAGAGTGACCATACAGTTGGAGATGTAGTTGCTATTCCACAAATGGTTTGCCCCATAGCAGTACCCTAATATAGGATGGATGATAGAATCTTATTATTCACCTTATGAGAACAAGTACAACAAAAAGGTATGAGCACCACAGCCACAGCACTAGTAAAAGAAGTTCTGGTTAGGCAACAATGCTTGGTCAGATACTTGTGAAGAGAGAGCGTGCTCCTACAATGAATATGATCTAGGGAACAAAGTGTAAACCTTCACGCTAACCCTTCAAGTGGCAAAGAGTGTAAAGTAAAGGGAAGAAGGAGCAGCCAGCTTGGGAGAGGACGTGGTCATGGCTAGGTGATGGAGGTCCCATAGATAGGATCTTCTGGCACATGGGGGATCTTCTGGCACATGGGGGATCTTCTGGCACATGGGGGATCTTCTGGCACATGGGGCATCCTGCCAAGTGGTTTGGTCCCTTTTTTAGGGCTCCCTACAGAACAGAACCATCCTAGGGTATTGCCCTATAACCATGGTGTGCGAGGCCTTGCAATGTTTGTGCAGTGGCTCCCCTCTTGACCTTCACACTGAAGATGGCAATGTGTAAAGTGAGTGAAGAGCTGGTGGAGAGACTCAATGCTGTACCTCTCAAAATGACTCTGTGCCAGGACAGGTGTCACTGGTAGGCAAACGAACATTATCCTTTCGTATGTGGGGCCCAGTGTGATAATATGGCTTCTGGTCATAAGGGGGCGCAAACCCACATGTTTCAAAAGGCCATCAGGCTGACAGCTGTAGAGTAAAGATAGGTATATTCAGCATTCAGCAGGTGGAGGTTGAGGCACTCATAGGTTTTGCAGCAGGATAATAAAATCAAAAAAAGTTTTATTTATTGTGTTCAACATTTCGATAGGTACCAGATTATCTTTAATAATGCCTTAAAGCGGAGTTCCACTCACCCTGTCAAAAAATAAGTCAGCAGCTACAAAAACTGTTGCTGCTGACTTTTAAAAAACAGCCACTTACCTGTCCCTCGGTCCAGTGGTGTGTCCCCTGCAGCTCGTTTCACCGGTCCTCCTGTATTCCAGGAGGCCGGCATCTTCAGTGTGGGCACCCGGCTGTGATAGCTTGTGGCTTCACAGCCGGGTACCCACTGCGCATGCGCGAGTAGCACTGCACTTCATGAATGGTCCTGTAGTCTTCTGGGACCTGTCATGTGTCCCAAAAGACTACAGGGAGGGAGGGAGGACACCTTCCGCTTCCAATCGCCTAGGCCCGCTCCTCCTCCGCCCCCCCAAAGGTGCCAATCCTTAATGGAGAGCGGGGGAGCAGTCCTTAAAGCGGAACTTCCCCTTTTGGGTGGAGCTCCGCTTTAAGACCCACTGCAATGTCCAACACAATAAATACCTCTTTTTGATTACATTCTCCTGCTGCAAGACCTGTGATTGCTCAATCTACACTTGTTGCTCTATTGATGTTTTTTTAATTGAAGTGCACTAAAGTGGATCTCATCTAATGTGTGCAGTGACTACAACAGGCAAATTCATCTATCTGTATATAATTGTTAACGGTTAACTCCACTTACGTGGGAAAACAATATCAAATAAAATAATATAGCATATACATTACAATTGTGACAAATCATATAGTAATTGAATGTCATTATAAAATACCTTTCCTTTTCAATCTGCAGTGTTGTAATTTTCTGTAAAATGCAATGCAATATGGCAACCTGGAGGCATTCTATACCTGGTTGGTGTACAGAACACCCCCTAGAAGTGTCATTGCCTGCTTGTGTGTTTGGCTCACTGATTTTGCCAGATGTCTGCACAAAGATATAAGTCATATTTTCGGCATCCCCTGCAACAAAAATGTCATTTTTGATTATATACTCCCACACGAAAATCAAATCTAAAAGGATGCAGACCCTGCCACTTTCCTCATTAGAGCCCTGCAAAGTGCAGCAGCTGATTGATAACTTTAAGATCACTTCCATACACATTCACTGCATATGGACACAGAGAGACAGGTATTTCTTCAGAATAAAGAAAGGTAGGAATCTGCAACAAAGTTTGTTAAAATCCTTGCAATTACATAGATCACTCAGAGGGGAATGTTTTGTTTTCTCAACAAAAGTGGAGTTACACATTTACACCCTGGTCACACTGGATGCGATTTGCATGCCATGCAACTTGCAAATCACATGCCAAGTCGCACCCTATTGTCCGCAATTAGAGCGGTCATATCGGTTCCGATTTCTAAAGTAGTACATGCGCTACTTTTGGTGCGATTTGCATAGACATCTGTGTCAGATGTTTTGCAAATTGCACCTAAAATTGGCAAGTCACCCGACTTTGAAATCGTGCGACTTCACTGTAAGTCACGCGATTTCAAAGTCAGGTTTGATGTGACCGGGGTATAAAGCTGAAGTTTAGTGTTTTTTTTTCTTTTTAAACAGCACCATGAATGCTACTTACCAGTAATGAAGAGTGTTCCCATATCTAGTGGTTGCAGTCTACAATAGAAATCCTCAGTCCTCTGCCCCAAGATATCCCCTCAGCAGTGATCTTCCAGTGCTGTGAGGACTAATATCCGCGGCTGCACCTGTGACAGAGCCAAAGTACCGACTACGCCCCACCATTTCTGCCCCTTGCTCCATGGAAAGTACTGGTACTATAGGTTCCCACAATGAAAAGTGTTCAAAGATTGCAGGACAGGATGACCGAAAGGTCTGTCTGCCCCAATCACAGGATGTTTTGCATTGTGGGGACCTATTGTATGGGTGCTATGAATGCAGCAGGGGGCCTAAAAGAATGACCATAATCAGCACCATTGACAAGTGCCTGTGACAGGCACAGCTACTATTACTCCTACAGCACCAGAAGATCCCCATTGCGGAGGTATCACAGTGGCAGAGGACTAAGGATTTGTAGTGTAAACAGCAGCCAATAGCACATGGGACTCACTTCATTGCTGTAAGTCAGCGGTAGGCAACCTTAAAGAGGTGGAGATCTACCTGAACAACATGGGAGAAGTCACAGATCACCAGGCACAGTGACGGCCAATGTCACCTCATTTACATCTGTAATTGCCATACTATGGTGTCATAATTGTGTGCATTGCACGGCAATCATGGGTTTAAATCAGGTGGTGAGGGGGCAACATATCGCCGACTCACTGCCTGTCAAACACACTTGGATCACTTTACAGAGGAGCAGCAGTGCCTACTGCACTTGTGAATGATCCCTTAGTTGTATCCGGCAGCGGCACCCTTAGGGCTCGTTCACATGTAAAGTTGAGGTGTGGTAAAACCTTGTGGTTGAGTCACGGTTTTACCACCCCCGATCCCTACCCCCTTTAGCTGCTGAGGCAGCAGCCAAACCTGTACACATGCTGAAGCAGGAATTACACCCCCTGTTGCTTTAGATGGGTGCTACCTCCTGTCAATTGAGACCCATTCAAGTAAATGGGGCCACTCTGCAACTGCATGCTTCTGCAGGGCCCAAGGGGTTAAAGCAGGTGGTGAGAAGCAACACACCGCTGCCTGTTTAACCCCTTGTTTGCTGTACTGCCCAAGGTTGCAGGGCACTTGCAGAGCGGCCTCATTCACTTGAATGGGTCATGCTTGGCAGGTGCTATACCCACCAACCATGACAGGGTTTAGGAGCCGGCACTACAGAGGAGACATCGGTTTATGCGGCTCTTGCTCCCTACTACAGATCCAACTTTACAGGTAGTTCCTCTGCATTGCACCCTGTTTGATGCTCTGGCAGGTCAGCAAGCCCAGACCGTGATCTACCAGTCACCTGGCCAAGATCTGCTGGTTGCTGACCCCCGCTGTAAGTCATGTCCCTGTTGCTGTTTTTAAAATTGTATTCTCCCTAAACTTTAGCTTTAGTGCGGTGAGGTGTCTATTATAAAACGCTGGAGATCTGCCATACGTTTCCACCCGCTGAGTCGTTTAATAATTGCCTATTGTCTTCTCTATTACAGCCTAGTGATGTGCAGGGCTGAGCTCTGTACAGAATGTCTTCATTGCAATGTGGGAGAACTAGAATGAAACTTTCTCACCTAAAGACAAATTCATCATCCTGGCCCAGATATCACATAATATCTGTCTGCAATTAGCTGGCTTGCAGGGTCTGTAATCCATTGTCTCCACAGGATTCGGGAACAAAGGACCTTGTTGCTTACAGCGCACTTCTTGGTAAAGAGTAGAGAGGCAGAGCAAAGAATCGGGTGAATGGACAGCGAGGCACGGATACATCACACTTCTCATGGATGGACAGGCAGCACAAGGGATCAGAGGGGCCTGCAGGTCTCCCTGTAGAGTCATACAGAGTGTGTAATATCAGTATTCAGATTACAGGAACTTTTTAGTTAAATTAGAATTCTGAATACTTTGTTAACTGTTCATGTCAGGATTTGTCAATCCATAGTGGCAAATGTTTACAGACAACCTTAACATTTGCCATTGTTAAAAAGTGTATGTAATCCCTAAGGCTAGTTTACATTAGTGGTTGATGGGCAGTAAAATCCTGCAGTTGAGCTGTGCTTTTCCCGCCCCCAACCAATTGCTGCAGAAGCAGTGGGCAGTAATGTACTCAAGCTACAGCAAATATACCCACCGCAGCTTTCCGAACACGACTCATTCAAGTGAATGGGGTGCTTTGCATGCAGCCTGCTACCACATCCAATGCACGCAGTTGTGGTTCATTAGTGCAGTGATTAAGGGGTTAAAGGCGATACAACGCCTCCTCACCGCCTGCCAAATACTCTCTAGAGAGCAATCTGAACTCGGATCACCAAAGGTTGTGTGAATGAGCCCTAACAATGGATGACTCTTATTTTTTCCCTTTTGGTCAGATAAATATACCATTGAAAGGTATTCGTTATGACTGTTCAATAAGTGCAAAAGATACCAGTTGATCCTACTAGGAATCTTGTGAGCTGAAAACGTCCTGTGTTCTCTGTCTGTGCTGCACTTTTTATCAGTTAAGCCCCCGGTCACATCGGGTGCGACTTGGCATGCCATTTACATGCCAGGCGACTTTCAAATCATATGCCAAGTCACACCCTATTGTCCGCTATTAGAGCGGTCATGTTGGTTTGGTTCTGACTTGGTCGGAGCTGCACCGATTTCTAAAGTAGTACATTTACTACCTTTGTTGTGATCTGCATAGACATCTATGCCAGATGTCTTGCAAATCGCAATGAAATCGGCAGGTCAACCGATTTTGAAATCTTGCGACTTCACTGTAAGTCACACGATTTCAAAATTGGCTTTGATGTGACCGGGGACTAAATCTGATTTTTGGGAGAAAAGTCAATTCCCTCCCATAACCCCTCTCCCCAATTGCTGGGTTGGAAAAAAATTCCACACCTGGCCATTCATTAGCAGGAAAATTTGAAGGAGTAGGACAGACTGGTGTCTATATTCAGCCTTACCAACTATATGAAAAATTGTTCTTCAACTCATTTCTCACAGTGAATGTGGTTTTCATTCAGGAAAAGTCCACTCACTCCAAAATTGAATTTTAAAAGCAAACATTTTTGAAGTACTATTGAATGACATTCATTATGTCATCAAATGCACTGATGAGAACTTTTGTACAAATGCTCACGGGAATGTTCATACAGAAATCTACTTGGGCGTGGCAAGTTTTAGTCCCCTCTTTCATGTACCTGAAGCCGCGGTCACGTGATCATCCAGCGCCGGGTCCTTCTCCGCTCTGTTTTCATCCTGCTGGGGTCCTTCTTCCAGATGTCCACATTACTGTCTGAGAATTGCAGACTATTCCCTTTGGCTGGCCTGCATAGGTGTCCTCTTAGCATTCAGAAGAGTTCTGACATTGGATGGAGAGCAGCGAAGGGGACTTTGCATCCAACGATAATGTGCAGCACTGGATTAGTGGTCTGCGCAGAAGATTATTCTTCTCAGCGAGTGACCTGGGCTCAGGTGATTATAACTAACTTCACCAATAAGGAAAATTGAACAGCTCACAAGATGAGTCAGAGGGCTGTGTGAAAGAAAGTCGGGCTTTAATATTATTCTCAGTTCTCTCTGTGGACTACAGAACACCTCCCATCTATATTATGATCTATGCTGCTACATACAGTTCAGTGTGTAAGCAGTGACTCACTATCACTAGGATAGCAAGCTGTTTACTTGCAGAGTCACCAGGTGAAAATAAAAGGACTATAGACTACAGAACCCCTCCCCTCTATGATATGTAGATGAGGAGAGGGAGAGCTGTTCTGTAGTCCTAACACCTCCTGTCCTGTGGTGACAACACTGCTCCTCAGTGATCAGTACAGAGAGTACTTTTCTATAAGAAGGTAGATCTATGCTAAAGCAGCCCATACATGAATCAGCAGGTTAAACAGAAAAAATGGACCCATCCATGTATTCAGTGTAGATGGTGGAGTCCTCCCCGCTGAGCTATTGTATTCTGACAGTGGGGAGACTTCCCTGTCATCACAGTATGCTGATCAGCGCTGCCAGTTATGATCAAGTGGCAAAAATCCAACAGTGGGGATGTACAGTAATCAGTAGATCGACTTTTGTACAAACACCCTGCCCATACATGAATCGAAATTTGGCCAGTCCCTGCAGAATGGGCTGAATTTTAATCCACATATGGCTGGCCTTAGGCAGCTACTATATTAGATAGCATTGTCCATGGTGCTGAAGCGTTACAATTTAAAGTGCATGTAAAGGCTGCATTCACACATGGGCTTTCTGAATAGCGGGCAGATTCGCCATGATTCTGCCTGCGATTTCAAAATGCTCTGCTAAAATCACAAATCGCATGTTCAGGTGCCATTGATATTAATGCCACCTGAAAAAGCGGTGTGGTTCTGCCGTGATTATCGTGCGATAAATCACGCCGCAATTGGGGCAGAATTTAAAACGCCCATGTGTGAATGCAGCCTTACAATAAACTTCACTTATTTTCTCCCTTTTGTCTGGTTATATATATATATAACAATTGAAAGTGTTATGTTATCTTTGTTCAATAAGTGCAAAAAACACCTTTTAGTCCAACATCCAACAATCCATTGAGCTCTAAGGCTGCATTCACACTTGAGTGTTTTGTAGCTTGAAGCTCCAAAAATGCTCAAACTTAAAAAATCAATTGTTCTCTATGGTGTCTATTTGTGCGATCAGGTGTGAACAGGCACCATAGAGAACAATTGATTTTTTAAGCTTGAGCTTTTTTGGAGCTTCGAACTTCAAGCTACAAAACATTCAAGTGTGAATGCAGCCTTAACTTCAGAGGAGAGGGGAAGCTGTTCTGTAGTTCTAACCAGGGGCGGACTGACAGCTCATGGGGCCCCCAGGTAATAGGGGATCATGGGGCCCCTGTGTCCTTGCCCACACTCAAAGCACACCCAAAAAAGCCTATAAAAAGGTACAAGGAACATTTCATGGGGCCCCCTACTGACCCTGGGCCCTTGGGCAGTCCCCGAGTGCCTGAATGGCCAGTCCGCCCCTGGTTCTAACACACCTGTGGTGACAACACTGCTCCTAAGTGATCAGTACAGGGAGTAAACATTGTCATCCTCAGACAGGAATGTGTTACCGGCACAATCAACAAAAGGGGAGAAAATGCCTGAAAAAAGAAAACTAATGCAGCCACCACGTTAAGGACAGGTAAGCTACAATGTATAACATTTTTGTTCTTGGGTTTAGATACACATTAATGTTCAATCCAGCTAAATCTGTTTTCTATTGTTTGGGAATGGGAAAGGGTTAAAGTCTATGTTGAAATTTTATAACCTGTCTCAATTCAAAAGATTTCCCATCACTTCCTGTCTAGTCCCAGCACGTGTTTACATGTTGAGTGGACACGCCTGTTGCTGGCCTTATCTCAGGAATACAGTAGTTTTTCAACAAGGAAAATCCATTTCACCCATGCTCCAATACAGGGTGTTCACAGACATAAGTGGATTTCTTGGGGCCATGTCAAATGTGGATTTTCCAGCAGAGATTAATTGCTGCTACAATTATATGCCAGCAGTTAGCAATTTGTATTTAGTGATTTAATCAGTAGAGTTGCTGGCAATTTGAGAAGAAATGATTTGCCGTTGCTACATGTAAGATGGTGGTGCTACAGCATTGGGTTAGCCCTGGTTGACATATATGCGGCCGTGCGGGCTGCGTTTTACACGGGCACGAGAGCCCATTCATTTGACTGGACTCCCATGCCCAGTGACAAGCAGGGAAGAAGTCCCTGCACTTCTTTGGAAACCGCAGCCCGCACTGGAACCTCGGTTCCCAGTACGGTTGCGTTTTCCAGTGCAGGCGGCGTGCCATTAGAACTAATGGCACCCGCGGGTCCACATTTCTCTGTGCGGGTGGTGCGGCTGCACAGATTTTCGATATAAACCTAGCCTTAGTGCACACTGCAAAAAATCACTCTCCTTCACCCTCATGCACAATTGACGTTTTGATAACGCTGGTAATGTTAGCTGTGTAAAGTCACGTTAAAAACTTGAGTTTTCAGCTTTTTTTAATGTTTTTGCATTAGCGTTTAGCAGAGTTTTGCCTCGTTTTTCTGCATTTGAGTTTTTTAGCTATTTTTTTCACAAAAAACATATTTTAGGGGGTCAAAAAATGGCCAAAAATACCAGTTTGCAGTGTTTTACTGCGTTTTTCAGCGTTAGAGTGTTTTTAAAGCTAAAAAAACTCCTCTAGAACCCCACTAGTTTTGAGTTTTTTTTCTTGCCAAAAAACGTCCCTGCCAAAAAACATTGATTACAGTCTATGTGTGCTTGGACACATAGGATAACATGATGGGGGGTTTATTGATTGTAGAAAAAGCATCAAAAGCCAAAAACAGCCGCTATAAAAACGTCAAGTGTGCATGAGGGCTTCAGCAATCTGTAGTTAAGCCATAGAAGTGAATGGAGGACGTTTGTCACTGGTGATCTTGTCACAGACATGAAACGCTGCTCAATCACTGACAGACTGTAAATTCCACAGTAAAAGAAATGATTTACAAAAAGAGGATCACTTCAAATAAATCGCCCATCCAACATGGCCCTCAGTGTGACTGTAATCTGCAAGATCAGGTGACATTAAATTTAGTGACATCTTAAAGCTGGACTCCAGGAAAACAGCTAAATACACAGGCAAAATACCGTATTTTTCGCTCCATAAGACGCACCTGACCATAAGACGCACCTAGATTTTAGAGGAGGAAAGCAAGAAAAAAAATATTCTGAACCAATGGACTGCAGACACAGTACAGGAGATGACCAGAGACTGCGGACACAGTACAGGGGATGACCAGAGACTGCAGACATAGTGCACGAGATCACCAGAGACTGCGGACATAGTACAGGAGATGACCAGAGATTGCGGACACAGTACAGGAGATGACCAGAGACTGCGAACAGTACAGGGGATGACCAAGAGACTGCAGACAGTACAGGGGATGACAAAGGAACTGCAGACATAATACAGGGGATGACCAAGGAACTGCAGACAGTACAGAGGATGACCAGAGACTGTAGACAGTACAGGGGATGACCAAGTAACTGCAGACAGTACAGGGAATGACCAGAGACTGCAGACAGTACAGGGGATGACCAGAGACTGCAGATATAGTACAGGAGATGACCAGAAACTGCAGACAGTACAGGGGATGACCAGAGACTGCAGACATAGTACAGGAGATGACCAGAGACTGCGGATATAGTGCAGGAGATGACCAGAGACTGCAGACAGTAAAGGAGATGACCAGAGACTGCGAACATAATACGGGTGATGACCAGAGACTGCGGACAGTACAGGGTTGACCAGGGACTGCAGACAGTACAGGGGATGACCAAGGAACTGCAGACAGTACAGGGGATGACCAAGAGACTGTGGACCTTTGAGGAGGGAGGGGGAGCGGGTACCTGAATTTGACAGGTCTCATCCTGTGGAGTTGTCCTCCCTTTAGTGTGAGCACCCGGCTGACATCCATGTGTCCACTGCACATGCGTGAGAAGTGCTGCGCTTTGTGATTGGTCTGGAGTCTTCTGGGACCTGTCATGTGTCCCAGGAGACGCCGTACCATTCACAAAGCGCAGTGCTTCTCACACATGCGCAGTGGGCACCCGGCTGTCACACCCGGGTGCGCGCACTAAAGATGCCGGAAGAGCTGGAAGACTGCACAGCGCTGGCCCGAGGAACAGGTAAGTTTCTGCCGCAGAGAAGAGATGAGTGGCCGGCCCAATATTCTGACACAGTGACAGTGGTGGGAATACTGGACCGGCCGCTCCATATTCGCTCCATAAGACGCACTGACATTTTCCCCCCTTTTTTGGGGGGAAAAAAGTGCATCTTATGGAGTGAAAAATACGGTACACATATGGCAGCTCTTTTACCTGCCAAAGGGTTTGCATTTCTGTCCACTCAGACCTTAGATTTACACAGCTCTGACACTCAGCAGAGTTCTGTCTGGCAGGGCAGGAGACCTGATTTTTATTTGTGAGTCCTCATGCACACTGGACGTTTTTACAGCGGCTGTTTTTGGCTTTTGACGTTTTTTGACGTAGACCCCCCAGCATGTTATCCTATGTATCCATGCACACATAGACTGTACTCAACGTTTTTTGGTAGGGACGTTTTTTGGCTGGAAAAAAAAACAGGACTAGTGGGTTTATAGAAGAGTTTTATAGATGTAAAAACACTCTAACACTGAAAAAGGCGGTAAAATGCTGCAAACTTTTGGACTTTTTTCACAAAAAAAAACTGCTAAAAATGCTAAAAAATGCAAACGCAGAAAGACACCGCTCAATGCGGCTAAACGCTAATGCAAAAACGCTAAAAAAAGTTGAAAAACTCACATTTTTAACGGGGCTTTACACAGTTAATGTTACCAGCATTACCAATACGTCCCGTGTGCATGAGGACTGAAAGTAACTGCACAGCAATGCACTGCATTCAATGTTAGGCTTCATTTAGATGGGTGGCAGTCTCTACTGTCCCTCTAAGAAAGCGGGTAGAAATCCTGCCGCCTCCTGAATGTGTTTTTTTTATCAGCCTAAGCTGGATTTATGTATTAAAATACACAGTTGCGACAAGGTCCCTTTGACTTCCATGGGCCAGTTTGACAAGCGATGTCACCTGTCAAAACCAACAAGCCAAGTTAAATTCATCACGTTCATGCAATGTGTAAAACCCTTACCGCCTGCATGTTATCTTTCAGGTGAGCAATCAGGGGCAGTAAAACCAGGGCTCAACTGCCTGTTTTTACTGCCTCCTTTCCACCCTTGAAAACGAGACCTTAGTATGTTACCACATCTTATGCGTTTTACCGCACGTTACCACAACACACAGGACTGAATAGACTCTACATCAATATTTTATTACAGCTATAATTACCAATAAAGGAGAAGCGGTCTCACGCTGTGCTTCAATTATGTCTCCTGGTAGATACGTAGAACTTTTCTCTGACTGTTAAGAAATCTTGCAGAAGCTAAAAAAGGCCATCGAGTTCCTTAGACAAATGTCACATGTATCCCGCGGCTGTCATACCTAGAGGCAAATCGACCGTCTTCCTTTAACTGTTTCATGGCTGGAGGACAGCAGATAATCAAACAGCTGAACTAGGGAGTGCAATGATGGAAGTAATTCCAACCAAGATCAATAAGCCTAGGGCAATGCAAAGAGCAGCCATGTACTTTCTTGTCTATGGGAGATCAATGCTGAGACATATAAGTAAGATGTCCTTACTGATTTCCCTCTAAAAATATGAAGTACCTTGACTCCTATTGTGATCTTTTACCTGGAACAAGCTCATGAATCAGGAGTGCTGACTTGCTGCATTACTATTCTGTGTTGGTGACTAAAAAAGTTTTTAAAGTGCATTTTTTTGTTATTTGGAATATTATTATTATACAGGATTTATATAACAGTTTGCTCAGTGCTATACAATATAACGGAAGGCAATACAGCAACAATACAGTTCAATACAAGAGGGTTAGGAGGGTCCTGCTCCTTGGAGCTTACAATCTAAGAGGGAGGGGCTAGTGGTAAAAAAGGTAGTAACTGTGGGGGATGGACTGGTAGGAAGAGTAGTATATTCCATTATTAGCTGAGGGCAGGATAGGCTTCCCTGAAGAGACAGGTTTTCAGAGATCGCCTAAAAGTGAGCAGAGTCGGCGATAGTCTGATAAATTTGGGTAGAGAGTTCCAGAGGATGGGGGAAGCTCTGGAGGAGTCCTGGAGATGAGCATGGGAGGAGGAGACAAGGGAGCTAGAGAGTAGGAGGTCTTGCGAGGAGCGGAGAGTACGGTTTGGGTGATATTTGGAGACAAGATTGGTGATGTAATTTGGGGCAGAGTTATAAATGACTTTATATGTTATTGTTAATGTTTTGAATTTTATCCGTTTGGCAATGGGAAGCCAGTGGAGGGATTGGCAGAGAGGGGTGGCAGATACAGAACGGTTAGTAAGGTGGATGAGTCTGGCAGCAGCATTCATAATAGACTGAAGAGGGGATAGCCTGCGATGAGGTCGGCCAATGAGGAGGGAGTTACAATAGCCAACGCGAGAGATAACAAGGGAGTGAATAAGTTGCTTAGTGGTTTCCGAGGTTAGGAATGGGCGTATCTTGGAGAAGTCTACAAGATTTGGACAGTGATTGGATTTGGGGTGAAAGGACAGATGGGAGTCTAGGATTACACCTAGTACCCTGGCATGAGGGGAGGGACTGATGATTGTGTTATTGATCTTGATGGAGAAGTCAGGGGAGGGGGCACGGGCTGGAGGGAATACTAAGAGCTCAGTTTTGGAAAGATTGAGTTTGAGGAAGTGGAGTGACATCCATGCCGATATGTTGTTTAGTAGGTTAGTAATGCAAGAGAAGACTGAAGGGGTGAGGTGAGGGGTAGAAAGATAGATTTGTGTGTCAGCAGCATAGAGAAGGTACTTAAAGCCATGGGAGTTTATCAAGTGACCAACGGAGGAGGTGTAGATGGAGAAGAGTAAGGACAGAACCTTGAGGGTCCCCTACAGAAAGAGGGAGTGTAGAGGAGGAGCCAGAGTTATAGGTAATGCTGAAGGAGCGCTGCGATAGGTAGGAGGAGAACCAGGAGAGAGCAGAGTCTCTGAGGCCAAGAGAGTAGAGTTTTTTGAGGAGGAGGGGATGTTCAACCGTATCAAAAGCTGCAGAGAGGTCAAGTAGTAAGAGTATGGAGTAGTGGCCATTGGTTTTAGCTGTTAGTAGATCATTAGTGAGTTTTAGTAGGGCAGTTTCAGTGGAGTGTAAAGGGTCAAGAAGGTTGTTGTCGGTGAGGTGGGAGCTTAGGTGATTGTAGACTAAGCGTTCTAAGAGTTTAGAGGTAAATGGGAGCAGGGAGATGGGTCTTAGGTTGTTCAGGTTGGTGGGGTCCAAGGAGGGCTTTTTAAGTATGGGAGTGATGTGCGCATTATAGGGAGGGGAAGGCACCGTTAGAGAGGGAGAGATTGAAGATGTGAGGGAGCATAGGATGAAAGAAGAGGGTGACCGTAGTAGTTGTGAGGGGACAGGATCCAGGGGGCAGATAGTGAGACAGACGTCTGAGAAACCCTTAGTGACCTCTTCGGTAGCAGCAAGGTCAAAAGAGGAAAGTGTTGAGAGAGGTTTAGTATAAGCTATGCTAAGTGGGATGGATGTCTGTGCAGTAGAGATGCCCCGAATTGCGTCAATTTTGTTTTTGAAATGATTTGCAATCTCGTGAGCAGTGAGTGAGGTGCTGGGTGGAGGTGGAGGTGGAGAAAGTAGAGAGTTAAAAGTGGAGAAGAGACGTCGAGGACTGGATGACAAGCTATTGATGAGAGTGACAAAGTAGGCTTGTTTGGCAGCATGGAGGGAGGAACTGTATGTTAAAAAATCAGATTTATATAGGGTGAATGCTTGGTGAGATTTGGTTTTACGCCACATTCACTCCAGCGCACGACTATCTCGTTTAAGATTTCTGGTGTTGTCAGTCTGCCAAGGTTGTAACGGTTGGGGCCTGATGCTTCATGTTGTTAGAGGAGCAAGTGAGTCTAATGCGGATGAAAGCGAACTGTTGTAGACAGCAGGGGCAGGACAGGGGAGAGATTCTGTCATAGAGTTAGTCAGTTGCAGAGTGGAAAGGCAGAGTGGAAAGGAGACGGGTTCAAATTGTGAAGGTTTCTGCTGGTAATTGCTGCTTGGAGGTATAAGTGTTTGAAGACGAGGACACTCTGTGGGTGATGAGATTGTGATCAGAGAGAGGAAAGGGGGTGTTTGTGAGGTTGTAGGGAGTGCAAAGATGGGAGAAAACAAGGTCTAATGTATTCCCATCAGAGTGAGTGGAGGACTGTATACACTGTGCTAATGGGGAATAGGGAGCCCCTGTCATTTCACTGCTTTTTTGTATGTCAAAGCTGGCCATGTAAAAAGCTGTGTCATAAGCTGACCTTACATGGATGGAAATTTGGCTGCCAAATTTCCATCCATATATGGCCACTGTGGTTGAACAGAAGTCGATCTACCAAACAACTTCTGTTCAGCCGCCCTGTTGTGAGCAGCTCTGATCTGTGTATTCTGACAGTGGGGATGTTTCCCTGCTGTCAGAAAACAAAGATATAACAGAGAAAATACCCCCATCCACCTTGAATGGGATTGTTTTGTTTTTTGTTCAGTAGTTGAATAAAAAAAAATGGACTCATCTATGGCCAGCCACAGTCTCTCCAAAGTGATGAGGAGTCCCTTCTTAGACAGCTGTCATTGGAACAAATGCCCCAGTTGGGAGGGTTCCCCCTTACTTTCTGCAACTGTATAGAGGTTCCCATCACTTCTAGCAACTTTTAAGCATATAAACTTTGAAGATTTATCTATATCTGTCTAAATCAATCAGCAATTCTGCAGTTCATCTGTTATGGTGTTCACATGTGCTTTGATTTTTTTTCTTTTTTCCATTTGACACGCAATTTGATCAAAATGATCAATTTTGACAACTGAGTAGCCATAACTTCCCTTCTGACTGATTTAGGCTAGGTTCACCCTTGCAGGCTGGTTGTGAGTCCGGAAATAGCACCTGTTTCTGCGCCTGAAACCACCCACCGCTGAATCACGCTGCTCTTCTGAGACGCACAAGGCTGTCATTCATTCTGAGTGGCACCCCCATGCATCTCAGCCCGCAGTGCGTTTGCGGGAACCGCAGGGAAACCTCATGGTCATAAAGACCATGCGGTCTCCCTGCGGCTGCATTTTTTAAAAGGTGCATGTGCTTTTTTACTGTGGGAAACTCAGCACAGTAGCCATTCAAATGAATTGGCTGGCGTGCCCAAGCAAATATAGTGTGAACCGAGCCTTATACTCAGTTTGGATCGGATTTGATCAAAATGAGTCATTGAGCCAGGGCACAATGTTGCTGCATTATTTGCATCAATCAACAGCACTGAGATACTCTGTTCATTAAAATGATCATATTTCAGTCGATGAGACTATGCGATTACATGGTGGAAACAGAGATGCGATCAATAACTTATGATCATAAATTATGATTGTATCCTAACTATTGTTCAAAATCCACTTCCCCCTGTGTAGCATATTGATCGAATGGGTTGTTAATTAGGGCTTTTATTCCCAGAAAATAGGTGCAGGAACTCAGCCACAATCCCCCTTCGCCCTACACCCACACCCTCAAAAGTTCATCAAATAGTGAGTGTGGTCAAATTTCACTAACAGTGGGAGGGTCTTAAAGGGGCATTAAATACCAGGAGTGTATTACATAAAGAGTTTGGGGGGGGGGTTGCACACAGCACAGAGTTCAGGGGTGCACTATGTACATAGTGCAGAGTTCAGGGGTGAGCTGCGTACATAGTGCAGAGTTCAGGGGTGCGCTGCGTACATAGTGCAGAGTACGGGGGTGCGCTATGTACATAGTGCAGAGTATGGGGGTGCGCTAAGTACATAGTGCAGGGTTCAGGGGTGCACTGCGTACAGAGTGCAGAGTTTAGGGGGTGCACTATGTACATAATGCAGAGTTCGGAGGTGAGCTGTGTACATAGTGCAGAGTTCAGGGATGCGCTGCGTACATAGTGCAGAGTACGGGGGTGCGCTATGTACATAGTGCAGGGTTCAGGTGTGCACTGCGTACAGAGTGCAGAGTTTAGGGGGTGCACTATGTACATAATGCAGAGTTCGGGGGTGAGCTGTGTACATAGTGCAGAGTTCAGGGATGCGCTGCGTACATAGTGCAGAGTACGGGGGTGCGCTATGTACATAGTGCAGAGTTCGAGGGTGCGCTATGTACATAGTGCAGAGTTCAGGGATATGCTACATACATAGTGCAGAGTACGAGGGTGCCCTACGTACATAGTGCAGAGTTCGAGGGGTGTTAAGTACATAGTGCAGGGTTCAGGGGTGCGCTGCGTGCAGAGTGCAGAGTTTAGGGTTTCACTGCCCCCATTTTCTACCCTCCCCGCTTAAAAGCTTCATAATCTTCCGCATGCCTTACTTTTGTTGCTGTATTAGGCTCAAGCACCCAGCCGCCTCTAGTACCTCCTCGCACACTGTAGATGGCTCTGCCTTTCTCACTTGCAGGATAATAATCCAGTGAGGGTGTTGGCATCTGCACTGTACCCCGGGCACCTTCATCTCCCTTGTCCCCATCCTGTACTCAGTGGATGCCACTCAGGAGATGAGATCAGTGGGAGCCATTGGGAGACAAGCTGTTAATTGTAAACACAGAAGCCTGACTTCTGTGTTTACAAGTGACAGTTGTGAGCAGGAAGTAGAGGGCTTGAGCCAGAGGCGGTGGAACGGAGTGAAATACTACAATTTTGGCCATATTCAATATAGTTATATATATATATATATATATATATATATATATACATTGCATGTTGAAATGCGTTTTCATTACAAAATATACGTAAAATATTTTAATAATACATATACTGTATGTCTTTAAAAATACAAATCTACATTTTTGGATTGCATTTACAAATATATGTAAAAATATATGTTCAAATGACTTTTTTATATTTTTTTTTAATATATTCCGCAGATTTTTTTAACATATAAAAAAGTCATTTTAACATATATTTTTACATACCGTATTTTTCGCTCCATAAGACGCACCTGACCATAAGACGCACCTAGGTTTTAGAGGCGAAAAACAAGAAAAAAAAATATTCTGAACCAATGGACTGCAGGCACAGTACAGGGGATGACCAGAGACTGCGGACACAATACAGGAGATGACCAGAGACTGCGGACACAGTACAGGAGATGACAGGAGACTGCGGACACAGTGCAGGAGATGACCAGAGACTGCAGACACAGTGCAGGAGATGACCAGAGACTGCGGACAGTGCAGGGGATGACCAGAGACTGCGGACAGTGCAGGGAATGACCAGAGACTGCGGACAGTGCAGGGAATGACCAGAGACTGCGGACAGTACAGGGGATGACCAGAGACTGCAGACAGTACAGGAGATGACCAGAGACTACGGACAGTACAGGGGATGACCAGAGACTGCAGACAGTGCAGGGAATGACCAGAGACTGCAGACAGTGCAGGGAATGACCAGAGACTGCAGACAGTGCAGGGAATGACCAGAGACTGCTGACCTTTGGGGAGGGAGGGGGAGCGGGTACCTGAATTTGACAGGTACCCGCTCCCACTTCCGCTGAGTTTTCCTTCCCTCTTCTTCCCAGGCCGGCTTCTGTGACAGCCGGGTGCCCACTGCGCATGCGCGAGAAGCGCTGCGCTTTGTGAATGGCCCGGCGCCTTCTGGGACCTGTCATGTGTCCCAGAAAACACTGGATCATTCACAAAGCGCAGCACATGCGCAGTGGGCACCCGGCTGTCACAGAAGCCAACGCGGGAAGACTGTGCAGCGCTGGAGCGAGGAACAGGTAAGGCCCTGCAGGAGACAACAGCTGAGCGGCCGGCCCGGTATTCTGACATGGTGGCGGCAGAAATAACGGACCGTCCGCTTTATATTCGCTCCATAGGACGCACTGACATTTTCCCCCCTTTTTTGGGGGGAAAAAAGTGCGTCTTATGGAGCGAAAAATACGGTATATTTGTAAACGCATTCCAAAAATGTAGATTTGTATTTTTAAAGACATACAGTATATTTGAAATGTATTTTTAAAATTATTTTCATAAAGTTTGTAATAAAAAAGCATTTCAACATGCAGTATATATATTTATTGAAATATATTTTGAAATATATTGAATATGGCCAAAATTGTAGTATTTCAAATATATGGCAATATATTTGGGAAGAATATTTTAAAAATATATTTCAAATATATTTTTCTCCCATATAGGAAGGTAAGAGTTTTAGAGAACATTGACACAAAAATGGGCCTTTAGATAAATATGAGCATCATTTTTGAGAATTTGGAAGCTCACTGGTTAACAATGTTAAGCACAACAAAGTATGGAACATTGACAGCGTCTCTCACGTAACATTTCCATAATGAGGGTTAATTTCCATGGTGCTTAGTTCTCAGCAATGACAGATCGGTACTATTATTTTTTGGCACTGTGTTCCCTGCATAGAAAACACATTTAAATCTTTCAGCTCACCCAAGTGTCTCTACGTTACAAAGTGTCCCTATGGTTTAAAATATATCAAAAGCAACAACTTTGTTAGGCAAAACTTTTTTGGGGGGAGATGTTAGAACCTGTTAGGTTTTGATGCTTTTTAGTTTTTTTTTGTGCTATCTTTAGTGAGATTTCTCCTTTCTACTTGTTCCCAGGACGGAAAGCATACCTCCCAACTTTCTGAGATCTCCAAATTTTAAGCTAGGGTCACATCTCTCTGGGTGGGGAATGCGAGTGTTCCCGAACCCGCAGAGTAACGTGCTACACTTTAGCAGGCACGCAAGAATGTCATTAACCACTTCCAGTCCGGACAATTTCACCCCCTTCCTGTCCAGGCCAATTTTCAGCTTTCAGTGCTATCACACTTTGAATTACAATTGCGCGGTCATGCAACACTGTACCCATATGAATTTTTTTTAGCATTTTTTTGACACAGATAAAACTTTATTTTGGTGGTATTTATTCACCACTGGGATTTTTTTTTTCTATATAACTGAAAAAGTCTAAAAATTTTGAAAAAAAGTGTTTTTCTTATAAAAATTTGCAAATAAATAATCTTTCTTCATAAATCTTGGCCAAAATGTATTCAGTTATCTTTTTAGTAAAAAAAAATAACCCAAATTAGTTTATAACCAAAAATTATAATTTTTCAAAAACATTTTTTACATTTTTATTTTATTTATTTATATTATCATTTATGTGATTTTTTTTTTAACGCACTGTCACCCTAGCAGTACAGTGTCACCAAAGTGACACTGTACTACTTGTGGGGGATGATGAAGATTTCTTTTTTTACACTGATTGCTTTTACACGCATAAAGGCTGTAAAAGCAATCATTTCTCCTTCTATCTGGCTGCATTCTTGCAGCCATTGAGAAATACTATGAGAGCTGTGATTGGTCACAGCTTGTCACATGGTACAAGGCTGTTGTGAATAGCCTTGTACCATGTGACCTCTGTGATCATTCACAGATTTTACACGTAGTAAGCAATGATGTCAGATGCTTACTACTATTCATGTGATCACTGATTGACGAAGCCTCTGTACAAAGATAAGGATATATTACTTCTGCGTTGCCACAAATAAGTGATAAGCTGTTGCAAGCACCTAAATGTGTTCCCGCATCAATACAACTCCCCAAGAATAATGCGCTGCTCCCTAGTGACCCCAAAAATTTATAAAATACACTAATAATAAATAAACACCATCCTGAGCATCATACCCAATGTGTAATAAAATAAATCTGTGGCTGAGCCACTAAATCCAAATGATAAGTGAAACCTATATGAAAAATAAACCAAAATCATGTAGCAATAAACACCTGGCCAACCTATAATAAACACCCAGCTGAGCTGAACAATAAAGTGTACAAAACAACAAAAACAGTAAAATATGTGAAACATATATCAGAAATAAAAGATGATCACAATAACAGTAAACACCTGACCTAGCTGTAATAAACACTCAGCTGACCTAAAGCATAAGGTGTGAAAATCAACAAAAACAGTATTAAATAATTGTAAAACAAGTGCCCAGCTGAGCAATCAGCCCCCCAACAGAATAAATAAGTGATGAATAAAGTAAATGTTTAGCTGGGCTAGATGTTCACAAAAAGTGCGTAAAAACAATATAAGCAGCTCTACTGAATATACAAAAAACAGATAAATGGTGAATGATAGATAACACTTAATAAAGTGCAAAATGCAGTCCAAAAGTGATATAACAGTCTCTTTCTTTCAACATTTAAAGTAAAGCACTAGTGACTTCAACAGATGTGCAAATCTATTGTACTCCTCCACCTTTAAAAAAGTGAGTTTTTTAGTGTTTTTGCATTAGCATTAAGCAGCGTTTTGCCGCAATTTTTGCTGTTTTTAGCTGGTTTTTTACACCCCCCAATTTTTTTTTGCTTAACAGAAAAGTCCAAAAATGCCGGTTTTCCGCGTTTTTCCGCATTTTTAGTTTTTACAGCTAAAAAACTCCTCTAGAAAGCCACTAGTTCTGGGGTTTTTCCTGCCAAAAAACATTGATTATGTGTGCATGGATACATAGGATAACATGCTGGGGAGTTTACTGGCTGTAGAAAAAACCACCAAAAGCCAAAAACAGCCGCTGAAAAAATGTCCAGTGTGCATGAGGACTTATGTGGACCACAAAGGTTTAACCCTCTCACTGCCATTAATCTATTTTATACATGGGTGACACGGGGGTATTTACGTACACTTCTGCCACTGCAGCATCGGGTACATGTGTACTTGTCAAGCCGATTGCCACTTTTCTGATGGAAGTGATTCAGGCACCAGAAAGTACCGACACCCCAAGGCCATTTATCCCCGGCTCTGCTGTCCTATCTGTGGGCCTGGGACCAGCATGGTGGGTTTCCCGGGGTAGAGTGGAGGAAGCTCGGCAAATATCCAACATGCTGATCCGCACACAGTGAATAAACCTGGAAGCAATGTGTATTAAAGTGGAACTAAATCCTCTTATCCTTTTTAAGGAAGCCGCCATCTTAGCCTCTGTTTGAGCTGCAAATGCCATGGTGCTGCACGTGATCAATTATGACACCAGCCATTTGATGGTGTGACAGTTTGGCTGAGAGCACAAGCAAATGTGACGGTTAGTATTCTCAGAATGCTGGGAATTAAGCTGTTTTTTGGTTTTTAACCATCTCCCGCCTGCCATATAAGAAAATGACAGACGGCGATGGTTATCTCGTTCTGGGATCTGATGATCAGTGTAGCCCCATCAGTGTCACTTGTCATTGTCCATCAATGCCACCTGTCAGTGCACATCAATGCCACATATCAGTGCCTACCAGTGCACATCAATGCCACATATCAGTGCCTACCAGTGCACATCAATGCCACATATCAGTGCCTACCAGTGCACATCAATGCCACATATCAGTGCCCATCTGAGCTGCCTTTCAGTGCCAACTATCAGTGCCAGTCAGTGCCACCTATCAGTGCCAGTCAGTGCCGCCTATGAGTACTGTCAATCAGTGCCCATTGTGACAATCGCAACGTCAGACCCCAGAGCCCTTCTCACCAAACTCGTGACCGAAGGACTAGCCGTGCTGTCACGCACGTAACAATGCCACGCCCAGCTGCACTCTGCACAAAGATTTTCCAGCTAAGGGACCACAATCGATGTGCCGGCAGCCTGAGCGTGATTGTTACTGGGTCAGGTTAATTACACAATTAACCCTTCACACTGCTTTCAGTGCCAACTATCAGTGCCAGTCAGTGCCACCTATCAGTGCCACCTATGAGTACTGCCAATCAGTGCCGCCTATCAGTGCCTGTTGTGACAATCGTGGCGTCAGACCCCAGAGCCCTTCTCACCAAACTCGTGACCGAAGGACTAGCCGTGCTGTCACGCACGTAACAATGCCACGCCCAGGTGCACTCTGCACAAAGATTTTCCAGCTAAGGGACCACAACCGATGTGCCGGCAGCCTGAGCGTGATTGTTACTGGGTCAGGTTAATTACACAATTAACCCTTCACACTGCCACCACCTCCTTTTTGTAGAGAGAAAGAGGAAACTTGGCAATATCAGCAATAACACTAGGATGGTTGGATAATCGTCTGTATACCACTGTCACCACAGGCAGGTTATACAGAGGTTAAAACACACACAGTAGCACTCTTCAGCAGCAAGAGTTCGTAATTTGCATTAAAGAGCTTTAGAAACAGTTCAACACTTTCAGAAAGTAAGATTTATTACTAAAATGTCAAAAGGGTGCAATAAAAATATTTACAGAAAAAGATGTAGCCAATATATATATAAATATACAGAGAACAATAGCACAGCAAAGAGATAACAGAAAGGAGTTTAAAGGGTTAAAGTACTTGCCAGTCAGCCTTGGTTTAAGCAGCTTCAAGTTTTATGAGCCCAAAAGGATTTCCTGTCTCCCACTGTCAGTTTCGATGTTAAAACAGGAGAGTCTTCTACTCTTTAACTCAGCTTAGCTTAGCTTTTCTAGTATCTCCACAGGGTGTCTCCCTGGAGCAGTAAACTAATGGTCTCCTTTGGGGAGGGAGGTGTAGGTGGAGCCCTAAGTTATGACCAGAAACTCTCGTAGCTTCAGGAGATATAATTTTATGCTCTCCTATATACGCCAGCTAGGGGGTGTAAAATATCAGGAAACTTGGATCAAAGTACCCAATCTGAATATATGCCTGGTTTTTATGTAAGTCTCTCATATTCCAAGATATGAAATCATAGGGGAAAATGGATGTTGAATGTGATGTCTAGTTTATGGCTTCTCTGGAATGTCTTTGAACTCAGTGAAGGACTTGGTTTACGCTTTTACGATCCCTTTCCAGGCAAGAGTTTCTTAGACAGGGGGGCACCTAGCTAGTGAGGTTTTAAAGCCAGGACGCCCTCCCACTGAGTTTGTTGCCTGTGATCTTTGCAAACACACACCGACCACATGTCACTCAACAGAGAGGGAGGGGGGATGATTGGAGGAGGAAGCCTGCTTTGGGAGTGAGAGATGGTACAAAATGGAAGATTCTTAACAAAATGGAGAACTGCGTCCATCTCTGTGTGCACGATTGCTACACCCGTCAGTGCCGCCTATCAGTGCCAGTTAGTGCTGCCTGTCAATGAAGGAGAAGCATAGAAAACCTTCTTTCTTTCTTTTTCTTTTTTTTGCTCTTTTTGTTTATAGTGCAAAAATAAAAACCCCAGTGGCAATTAAATACCACCAAAAGAAATCTCTAGTTGTGTGAAAAAAAACAATAAAAATTTCATATGGGTACAGTGTTGCATGACTGCGCAATTGTTATTCAAAGTGCGACATTGGCCTGGGCACAAAGGGGGTGACAAGTGGTTAATGTTAAAGTGGAACTAAAGCCTGCTATCCTTTTCAGCGAAGAAAGCAGCCATCTTAGCCTCTCTTTGATCTGCAACTGTCATGGTGCTGCACATATAATCAGTTATGACTCCATTTGATGATTTGAGAGTTTAGTTGGGTTCACAAGCAAATGTGACAGTTAGCATTTTCACCATGCCGGGAATGTAACTGTTTTTTTGAAACCGTTAAAGCGGAACTTTACCTATAACAACTTGTTAAAAAAATAATGTTCTTTAGCAAGGAACATACCTTCCACATTAATAATTTTGCTACCAAAACTAGAGTGTGCTGTAAATTGCCTCCAGTATTGCTCCTTTTACTTCTTTCTGAAGGTTGCCATTTTGCTGAAGCCCAAAGCCTCTGAACAGTAGTAAATCATAAAGCGGAACTAAACCCATCGATATAACAGTTTAAGAAAACAGTTACATTCCTGTTATGCCGAGATTGCTAACTGTCAACCAAACTGTCAAACCATCACATGGCTGAAAAAAAGGTTTTCTTTGTTTCTATTATAAAATTTAGCAAACAGGTAATTTTTCTCCTTCACTGATTTTTTGTTGATGATGTTTCACTGATAGGCACTGATGGGCACTGATAGGCAGCACTGATAGGCTACACTGATGAGGTGGCACTGATGGCATTAATGAGGAGTCACTGATGATGCTGCACTGATATTCAACATTGTTGGGTACTGATCAGCGGCAATGATGGGCACTGAAGGGCAGTGACTGGTGGCACTGACTGGTAGCACAGACAGGCACAGATTGGCAGCACTTCTGGGAAGTACTGTTGGGAACTGATGGGCAGCACTGCTGGATACTGATGGGCACTTTTTGGGCTGCACTTAAAAGCAGGGCACTGAAATCAGTGCCCTGATTATCAGTGCAGATGTCTGCTTTGACAGTTGCCGGTTACCGGCAGTACTGGACTACTGCGTTGTAGCCGTCATTCGCGAAGTGCTTAATGTTATCAATGCGACAGTTGTGCAACAGTCAATGCCAAAGTCAACAGTCACAGTTGCATCAAAGTTATACCCATCCAAAGTTGCATCAAACATGCATCGAAGTCGCAATGGAAATCACACAAATCTGGAATCGCACTTAAGCGGAACTAAACCCATCAATTTAACGGTTTCAAATAAGCAGTTACATTCCTGGCAAGCTGGGAATGCTAACTGTCACATTTGTTTGTACTTTCAACCAAACTGTAAAACCATCAAATAGCTGGAGTCAAAACTGATCACATGTGCAACGCCACGGCAGTTTCAGATCAAATAGAGGCTAAGATGGAAGCCTCCTTGGCTGAAAAGGATAGGAGGGTTTAGTTCCACTTTAAGTAGCTTCCTGAGTCAGAGCTGTCTTTCCCTGGCAACCCTGTCTATGCTTGGGGCCAATCACCTACCCCTGTAAGCCTGTCACATTAGGATGAGCAGTCTATACAGCAGATGCATCCCAATAGAGAAACATAGGCTGCCTGCCGCAGCTGCAAGGTATGGCACTGATTTATGCTGTACAGGTCACAGCGCTCATGTGAATGAGGCCTTACCTGATGAAAAGAAATATGTTTTGCTCCTGAACACAATGGATTTAATAAATGTTTTACAAAATCTGCATGCATTCCCTTTACATACAGCTCAAGTTGCATGAAGAAGTTTCTGTTGTCTGCGAGTGGCTGGAGGCAGCGTTCAGCGCAGGGCACAGATGCTCCAACACATGTCTGAGAACACAGCCGCAGCAGGAGGAGGCACTCTGGGTATTATCACTGAGCAGTGAGCAGCATGTCTGTGTACACTGCCACTTGCATCATACATCCTTGTGTGATCTCTGTTACCTCAACTAAGGTCAAAGACAATAGCTACTCTCTCTCCTCTCTCCTGTGTTCAGACACCCAATATGAGTGCGCATGATGCAATGACATCTTGCTTGCCCTGGGCAAACCGAAAATGTACAGCTCCACCCTTTGCGTTGTGGTTATATTAGTTAAATTAATGCTAGAATGTACCATTGGAGGCAGCCTGGGGTCTGATATATATGTAGCACCCTAGTCAGGTGCTAGGATGTGTATAGTCAGGTGCTGGATGTGTATAGTCGGGTGCTAGGATGTGTATAGTCGGGTGCTGGATGTGTATAGTCGGGTGCTACGATGTGTATAGTCAGGTGCTACGATGTGTATAGTCGGGTGCTGGGATGTGTATAGTCGGGTGCTGGGATGTGTATAGTCGGGTGCTAGGATGTGTAGTCGGGTGCTGGATGTGCATAGTCGGGTGCTAGGATGTGTATAGTCGGGTGCTAGTATGTGTATAGTCGGGTGCTAGGATGTGTAGTCGGGTGCTGGATGTGTATAGTCAGGTGCTAGGATGCGTATAGTCGGGTGCTGGATGTGTATAGTCGGGTGCTAGGATGTGTATAATCCGGTGCTGGATGTGTATAGTCAGGTGCTGGGATGTGTATAGTCGGGTGTTGGGATGTGTATAGTCGGGTGCTGGATGTGTACAGTCGGGTGCTAGGATGTGTATAGTCAGGTGCTGGATGTGTATAGTCGGGTGCTGGATGTGTATAGTCAGGTGTTAGTATGTGTATAGTCGGGTGCTGGATGTGTATAGTCGGGTGTTAGGATGTGTATAGTCGGGTGCTAGGATGTGTATAGTCGGGTGCTGGATGTGTATAGTCGGGTGTTAGGATGTGTATAGTCGGGTGCTGGATGTGTATAGTCGGGTGCTGGATGTGTATAGTCGGGTGTTAGGATGTGTATAGTCGGGTGCTAGGATGTGTATAGTCGGGTGCTGGATTTGTATAGTCGGGTGTTAGGATGTGTATAGTCGGGTGCTAGGATGTGTATAGTCGGGTGCTGGATGTGTATAGTCGGGTGCTGGATGTGTATAGTCGGGTGTTAGGATGTGTATAGTCGGGTGCTGGATGTGTATAGTCGGGTGCTGGATCTGTATAGTCGGGTGCTGGATCTGTATAGTCGGGTGCTGGATGTGTATAGTCGGGTGCTGGATGTGTATAGTCGGGTGTTAGGATGTGTATAGTCGGGTGCTAGGATGTGTATAGTCGGGTGTTAGGATGTGTATAGTCGGGTGCTAGGATGTGTATAGTCGGGTGCTGGATGTGTATAGTCGGGTGCTGGATCTGTATAGTCGGGTGCTGGATGTGTATAGTCGGGTGCTGGATCTGTATAGTCAGGTGCTGGATGTGTATAGTCGGGTGCTGGATGTGTATAGTCGGGTGTTAGGATGTGTATAGTCGGGTGCTAGGATGTGTATAGTCGGGTGTTAGGATGTGTATAGTCGGGTGCTGGATGTGTATAGTCGGGTGTTAGGATGTGTATAGTCGGGTGCTAGGATGTGTATAGTCGGGTGCTGGATGTGTATAGTCGGGTGCTAGATCTGTATAGTCGGGTGCTGGATGTGTATAGTCGGGTGCTAGGATGTGTATAGTCGGGTGCTGGATGTGTATAGTCGGGTGTTAGGATGTGTATAGTCGGGTGATGGATGTGTATAGTCGGGTGCTGGATGTGTATAGTCAGGTGCTGGATGTGTATAGTCGGGTGCTGGGATGTGTATAGTCAGGTGTTAGGATGTGTATAGTCAGGTGCTAGGATATGTATAGTCGGGTGCTGGATGTGTATAGTCGGGTGCTGGATGTGTATAGTCGGGTGCTAGGATGTGTATAGTCGGGTGCTGGATGTGTATAGTCGGGTGCTGGATGTGTGTAGTCGGGTGCTAGGATGTGTATAGTCGGGTGTTCGGATGTGTATAGTCGGGTGTTCGGATGTGTATAGTCAGGTGCTGGATGTGTATAGTCAGGTGCTGGATGTGTATAGTCAGGTGCTGGATGTGTATAGTCAGGTGCTAGGATGTGTATAGTCGGGTGTTAGGATGTGTATAGTCGGGTGCTAGGATGTGTATAGTCGGGTGCTGGATGTGTATAGTCGGGTGCTAGATCTGTATAGTCGGGTGCTGGATGTGTATAGTCGGGTGCTAGGATGTGTATAGTCGGGTGCTGGATGTGTATAGTCGGGTGTTAGGATGTGTATAGTCGGGTGATGGATGTGTATAGTCGGGTGCTGGATGTGTATAGTCAGGTGCTGGATGTGTATAGTCGGGTGTTAGGATGTGTATAGTCGGGTGATGGATGTGTATAGTCGGGTGCTGGATGTGTATAGTCGGGTGCTGGATGTGTATAGTCGGGTGCTGGGATGTGTATAGTCAGGTGTTAGGATGTGTATAGTCAGGTGCTAGGATATGTATAGTCGGGTGCTGGATGTGTATAGTCGGGTGCTGGATGTGTATAGTCGGGTGCTAGGATGTGTATAGTCGGGTGCTGGATGTGTATAGTCGGGTGCTGGATGTGTGTAGTCGGGTGCTAGGATGTGTATAGTCGGGTGTTCGGATGTGTATAGTCGGGTGTTCGGATGTGTATAGTCAGGTGCTGGATGTGTATAGTCAGGTGCTGGATGTGTATAGTCAGGTGCTGGATGTGTATAGTCAGGTGCTAGGATGTGTATAGTCGGGTGCTGGATGTGTATAGTCGGGTGCTGGATGTGTATAGTCGGGTGCTGGATGTGTATAGTCGGGTGCTGGATGTGTATAGTCAGGTGCTGGATGTGTATAGTCAGGTGCTGGATGTGTATAGTCAGGTGCTAGGATGTGTATAGTCGGGTGCTGGATGTGTATAGTCGGGTGCTGGATGTGTATAGTCGGGTGTTCGGATGTGTATAGTCGGGTGCTGGATGTGTATAGTCGGGTGCTAGATGTGTATAGTCGGGTGTTAGGATGTGTATAGTCGGGTGTTAGGATGTGTATAGTCAGGTGGATGGAGTAGAGAAGGATTTTTATTAGTCAAAACAATTGTGTAAGCTCAGTTTTTTAATGCTGTCTGTGTCCCTGCTGGGGAGATGTACCCTTTGTTACTGTACTCGCAGAATCCCTGCCAGGTCCTCCAGGATCCCTACGAGATGGAATTTCCTTCCGCTCTTCCTAATGCAGACCATACATTGGTCGATTTCTTGATGAATTTTCCTTAGAAAATTGTAAATTTTGTGTGTTTTGTAATCCGATCATGCCACCATTGATTTCGAAATTCAACCAACCCAGCCTTCATTTTAACCTCATGTTGCTACAGAAAAGAATTTTCTTGGCCAAGAAATTTCTTTTCTTTTCATGTCACAGCTCACGCTCATTTCTTTTTTTATTATAATTCTCACACAGTTCTCCCATCATTGATTAGAATTTCGTTTGCTTTTCAAAAAATGTCCAACATGCCCAATCACTCAGATTTGATTGAAGCACACAAATCGGCCATTTCTGTGGCCCATTAATGGTGCGAAATTTGAACGTAAATTCTTAGAAAAGATTTTTGAAAGAAAATTCTTTAGGAACTTGACTTGTGTATGGCCAGCTTTAGGCTGGACATACATTATACAATTTTCCTTTAGATTTACCAAAACCATATAGTATGAGGTCAAACTTAAACACCTTCCATTTGCATGCAATCAGGCCCTTGCACTACATAGTTGAAGGAAATTGAACAAGAAAATTGTAGAATGTATGGCCAGCTTAATGCATCCGATGCAATGGGTCACATCGGTCTTGAGATTGCTCTTGGGATGGGAAAGCCTGGAAAAATGCAGCAGCGGGGGGGACCCCATTGGCTGGAAAGAGTGATACCAGGATCATGGCTTTCCAGACTGGGACAGGAGGAAGCAGCACAAGGAGCCATTCAGGTGTGCTGTAGCGCTCATGTGCTAACAAGGATCATGCTTCTAGGAGGAGAGAGCAGAGTGATGAGCTAATCAGTGTTTTTCTTCTCCTATCACCATCCAGTTACAGGGTGGGGGAGGGACACATGGGTGACGCTGTGATCCCAGGATATAACCAGGACACAGAATCATTGGGTCCAAAATCTAAGATGTGGGAGTGTCCCATCAAATCTGAGACAGGTGTCATCTATGAGGGTGCATGTGAAAAGAGGGTGGCAAGGCAGGAGCACAACTGGGAGACCATTGTCACCCCACAAGAAGAAGTACCTGAACAAGGACCTTATTGGCAGGATCTACAGATATTATGTTAATGAAAGCTGCAAATTTCAAAAGATTGAATACAACATTTGAAATATCGTAAACACGGTACTGCTTGTGTGGGATTTTAATGATTGGGACCAGGTCTATTTTAAAACAACAGATACCCACCATAATAAAAATGTATGATTGTGCTATTGTTTTACATTGCAGGGCATGCTGGAACTAGTAGTCCTTTGGAAATGAGAACAGATGATGATGGGTATGTAGATTATTGCATCAGAACCTATAAATTTTTTTTCCTGCTTTGGTTTGAGATCACACAAGAATTTCTGCAAGCTGTGATTTACCGAAATAAAAATGTTAGAGCGTGTTTTGTGTGCCGATTTGATGAAGAGGATTTCAGCATAACTTCCTAAGCGGATTGCCATTCTGTTATCACAGCGGCATCATACAGAGTGATCTGATCCAAAGGCTGCTGCCTTCCCCTGTGCTTCTGTTACAGTGGAAAGATTCATAGTGAGATCTACAGTATATAGAGACAAATCAGCTTTTCAGAGGAGATGAAGGTACACTGTTGTTTCAGTTCAGAAAAGTAGAGATCAGAAATAAAAAAGGCAGAAAAGATGTGAGAAGTCAATGGAAATATCAGATTGTGTATGAGTATGCTGTATATCTATATCTATATCTATATCTATATATATATATATATATATATATATATATTTACTTTTTTTGTATTTCCTAAAGTGGACCTAGAATCTTAAAAAATGTATATGCTAAGTGTAAATGTAACATTTTCAGCTATGTATTACCTCTTACAGAGATCCCAGTCCTTCCCCTGACTATGCCTGCATCTGTTTTTCTCACCAAAAGGACAATGTCATCTCTGTTCAGCCACCATCCATGTACTTCCTGTACTGAAATTCCAGCTCAGAGATGACAGAATCATGTAAATCCTGGTGCCTGTGCAGTTCCTGGCTGTGTTCACAAACCTTTGACACAGATCAGCCCCACAGATCAGTCTCTCACCTTGTGACCTGCTAAAAAGTTACAATACTGCAGTCTGATCACTGAGGTAGAGGAGAGTAGGAAATGCTTCCTCCTGCCTGCAGTAGACTAGCGGCATCATCTCAGTCTAGACAAAGTCACTGGCTTGAGTGGAAAGATGTCCTTTTAATGATAATGAGTGGAGGTTTTTATAAATTAGACTGCTGCTATATGTGACATGTCAGGAATTAATTTGTGCAGACTTGTAAAAATACTAGCAAGTCCACTGTATAATATACTGTATATCATGAACAACTGTCTCAGTTCATTGCATGTGTTGTCAGCTTCCCAAAACAGAGTTGGGGAATTAATTTTTCTTGCGGAATGCATTTTTGTTGAAGGCTTTTAAAGGAAACCTGTAGACATAGAGGCTGCAATGACTCACTGCATTTTGAGAATACTAGTTTCCTGGCTGTCACTGGCTTCAACACCTGACAAAGCATAAACAAATGTTTTTTGAAAAGCACAGTCACAGGGCTGAAACTATAGTGCCAGGCTATTGTTAAAGTGGAACTAAACCCTTCTATCCTTTACAGCCAAGGAAGCTGCCATCTCAACCCCTGTTTGATCTGCAGTGATGTTGCTACACATGTGATCAGTTATGATACCAGCCATTCAATGGCTTGACAGTTCGGATGAGGACACAATCAACTGTGAGAGTTATCATTCATGGCTTGTCTTAAATGTAACTGTTTTGGAAAACAGTTAAATCAATGGGTTTAGTTCAGCTTTAGGCCCCATTCATATTTTGCATAGCGGAAACTAGTGCTCCCATTCATGTGTGGCACGTAGGGCACCCATTCACTTAAATGGGCTGCCTGATGCGCGTTTGTCGACTAAAAGACACTCCTGATCCTTTAGGGTGATGATTTTTTAAAGGCGCCTTTTGCAACAGAGTTGCGCTGGAAAATCGTGTTTGGGGTGCCATTAAGAATGAATATATATAAATGTGCTGCGCTATTTAAAAAAGTAGTAAATAATGTCCAAAAAATGAGAAACAGTGTCCAAATAAACAAGACAAAAGTCTCAGCCTTCATGCCCTTGAAGACGTCATCTATGACAAAATGCATCAAGCAGAGCCTGCTGTGTTGTCATCACGCATACATTTGATGGTTTTACAATTTTAATGCTATGTGGAGCATGTTATCTTCTTTTTTTGGGTACGTACCTGCACACAGGGATTCCTGACTTGGTGGGTGCTGCGGAGGAGTGCCCCGGTAGAGACTAATCTTTGAAGTGTGACACCTTTGAAGTGTGTCATCTGAAAGGCTTTGATGGTCCATATGGATTTTGTCAAAAAAAGCACATTTTGACTATTATGGTTCTTAGAGTCATTGAAGTCTGGTAAGCAGATCTAAGTCTCATCTTGGTGGTGCAGCACTATGAAGAGGTATTTTGTTGGAACATTTTTCACAAGAGACTCTTGCTAGCAGCTTTTTTCACTTATTTATATTAATATTTTTTCCTTACAAATGCAGTTACCCTTTTATGACATTAAGAAAGAATGCCACCTAAACACACCTTGCACATTACTGCAGTTTTGAATTGCAGGCAGAATCGTGGTTCAGCCAAGTGTGAATGGGGCCTTGAGGATTCACATGGCAATTGTGAACATACAGTGGATTCCTGTGGCAAGAATCAGCTGCAGCCACTCTATATAAGTCTATATAAAGCAATGACAGGCTGACAAGAGCTGTGCACGTTTGCAGGTATATGCACATCCAGTGGTTGTCTCTGGTTAGGGACAGATGTCCGACCCAAGATGGAGTCTTTCTGCATGTACGGACTTCTAACTGAGGTAACCCCTGGATGTGGAGATACATGTGAACAGTCACGGCTCCTGTCAGCCTGCCATTGCTTTGTTGCAGATGATCACACATACAGTATCTGTGAACTCAGTTGCAAGAATCTTCTGATTCCTGCCATAGAAACCCATTATATGTCCCTAATTACCATGTGAATGTAGCCTTAAAGCTGAACTTCGGGCAAAGTCCACCGCTGGAACATAAAAAAAAGCAGAAAAAAGCAGTTGACCCATGCAATGTGGGTACAGCCACCCCCCCCCCTTTCACTGCATGAGAAAAGAAAATTTGCTTGGAGTTGGGCTTTAAAGTGTTACTAAACCCAGGAACCTGCATTCACTATATCTGGTCACCCACAGTACATAGAACATAGAAGTGCACTTTTTTTAGTAAATGCAAACTGCTAAATACCTTTTCTCATCAACAGTTGGATCAGTCTTGTTGCTTCTATCAATGTCCAGCAGAGCACTGGTTAAAACTTGTAGGAGGAGTTTTTATTCTCCACTAGGAGGATGCAGGACCCCTGACCTCTGTCTGGACAGTGCTGATTGGCCCTGTGCTGAGTACATGCTCCCTCCCAAAGAAAAAAAAAACCTCTCTAGCAATACACACCAAACTGAGCATATGCAGAGTGACTCCAAACCTCTGTTCTGTCAGAAGATATTTAGGGGACAATGGGAGAAGGGGAGGATCAGAAAATACAGGATTAAGCATCCTTTTTACACAATGTGTAGAATTAACCCCTTAGGTTCCACAGTGGGTATAATAAGCATGCTTTACTGCATATACAGACTGATTTTACTTTTGTGGGTTTAGTAACACTTTAAGAAGCCACTGGTAAAAAAATATAATATAGAACTCAATTCATAAGAAAAACATAAATGTGAAAAAAAGCTTTGTGGATTTAGCTTTTTGAGTTTCTTACATGGAACAAGCATGCAGCTAAGAGCAAACTCCTGATCTGCGTATCTCTGCCTGATCTGTGAAAATACTTAACGTGGAACTATACTCATCTCCCATCCTGTGCCATCACTTTCACTCGGGCTTCTTCTGTGCTCAGATCCTTTGGCCATCTCGATTGGCCATGCCAGGTTGGCATAACTCCTGCACACGTGTGGGAATTTATCTGTCTCAGAAGATGTGGAAATCATACACTGAACTGTGCATGTGTCAAAAAGAAACCTTTATTGGTGATGAAACATAGTATGTTTCTTCTGCAAAAAAAGTCGGATTGTTCACACATTTTCATTTTTTTAATTTAAAGTCCCTTTTTAAAGTGATACTAAACCTATGATCCTGCATTCACTATATCTGGACTCCCACAGTACACAGAACATGGAAATGCAATTATTTTAGTGAATATAAACTGCTAAATACCTTTTCTCATCAGCAGTTAGAGCAGTCTTGTGACTTCAGCAGAGCACTAGTTAAAGCTTGTAGGAGGAGTTTTCTTTCTGTTCTAGGAGGATGTGAAAGTCCTGACCCTCTGTCTGGACAGTGCTGATTGGCCCTGTGCTGATCACATGCACCCTCCCATGAAAAAAAAAAAAAAACTTCTCTAGCAATACACACCAAACTGAGCATGTGCATGTGACTTCGGATTCAGTCTGTATCAGGTGGTCATTTCAACAAGAGGAGGGACAGAGAAGAAAGTATCAAACATCCTTTTTACACAGTGCAGAGGATTAACCCCTTAGGTTCCACAGTGAGTATAACAAGCATGCTTTCCTGCATATACAGACTGATTTCACTGTTGTGGGTTTAGTTACACTTTAAGCTAACGGTTCAGTACTGCAGCCAGGCAACTAACATTTTCAGGAGAGGTCAGCAATGGCATGAGTGTCAGGAACATCCAGCAGCATTTATACCTACATAGGTGACTCAGTCACCCTAATCTAATCAACATGGATTAGAACAGGATAGATTTACAATGTATCATACCTCCTATCAAGTTCTTTGGCAATCAACATCTGCCTTGACACTTTCCAGTCCAGCTCCTGAACAAATCTGTTTCAATGTGACCAACTACGACTAGCTACACCATAACCTGGATAAAGGAGAACCTTCACAGAAGGAGGTGGGAGTGGGTCCCTCCAGGATGGTGAGGGGGCTCTGCTTACTGCACAAACGGGGGCTCATGGCAAAGCTTTGTTAACACTCCATCCTCAAATTAAAACTGGATGCTTTAGGACACGGGTGTCAAACTGGCGGCCCTCCAGCTGTTACCAAACTACAAGTCCCATGAGGCATTGCAAAACTGACAGTTACAAGCATGACTCCCAAAGGCAGAGGCATGATGGGACTTGTAGTTTGGCAACAGCTGGAGGGCCGCCAGTTTGACACCCCTGCTTTAGGACAAGGCTATGAGTGTGTAAATTAAACTTTACGGTGGAATGATACATCAACATCCCTGGACAGAAGCAATATTGCTAAAGTACCTGTTCGCACTATATCAATGCTCTCCAAGCTACGGCCCGGGGGCCAGATGTGGCCCTTTGCTTTCATCTTTATGACCAGGGGCAGACTGACAACTCATGGGGCCCCCGGGCAATAGGGGATCATGGGGCCCCTGTGTCCTTGCCCAAACTCAAAAAAGCCTATGAAAACGGTACCAGGGGCATCTCATGGGGCCCCATACTGACCCCGGGCCCTCGGGCAGTGCCCGAGTTTCCAAATGGTCAGTCCACCCCTGTTTATGACCCTTCGGGAATATATCTTCTACTGATACCAACCATGAGGTACGATTCCTCCCCATAATACCAACCAAGGGGCACAATTCCTCCCAATGACACCAACAGTGGGGCCCAATTATGCTAATGATGGGGCACAATTCCTCCCAATGACACCAACGGAGGGGAAAAATTTCTCCCACTGACACCAAAGATGGGGCATTGTATTTTTCCACTGGCGTTGGGACCTTTTCTACTCCCAGGCCACAGTGCGGCCCACCTAAAATCAGAAGGACAGTAAATTGGCCCTTTGCTCAGAAAGTTTGAAATATAATTAAATAGTGCATTTATAAATATGAAGAAAAGGGGAAAGGTCTGTATATATTTGGAGATGTGTGGGTATGTTTTAATTACTTTTATTATGTGTATTAAAATAATATTTTGTTATTCTTTGAAAAATCTGCCAGATAGTGACTAAGTCATTTATAATCACTGCTCTAACATGCTGGGATGTAGCAGCTGCTACAAAGTATATTCTATGGTGTCTCATTATAAATGACTTGCAGCACTCCAAGGATTAGCAGCCATTAGCACTGGGCGCTTGTTCACAGTAGGAGTGTTTTTTTTTTTTTTTGTGAATTTGTGCTGCATTTTCTAACTCCAATGATGGGACTTGTCAAAAGCCATCAATATCCAAATGCTTACATTAACACACGTGCCTAACGGAAGAGCGCTGGAAGACAGCCCTGCCTGCTGCAAGTCTCCTTTCGATTTTGCACTGAACTCTCATTTCCAAGCCAAGTCAACTAAAAGTGGTCCTTCATGACTAAAGGGTCATCCAGTCTATCTAAAATCTGCTCTTAAACATTGCTTTGAGACTTGAGGAACTACAAGTCCCAGCATGACTAATGGCCGGAGCACCAACAAACTGCTTTCTGTAGTTGTCAGCCAAAAAAAAAAAATAAAACTGTCATTTGTGATCTCTGGGAAAATGCTAGTCACCTGGCTGACCGAGAACCAGCAGGTGTAGTCAGAATCTGCATACCGGTCCCAGGACAGTGACCCGCAAAGTACTGAAGACAATGGGTCAGCATAACAGCCAAGCAATTAGTAGCGGCACCACCTGTGGTTTTCTCACAACAGGTTTGCTTTGAGCCCGGGTTCACACTGATGCATTTGCACTGGTTTCTGTGCGAATTTCACATCGCAATCTCACCCCGTTCATGCAAACCGCTGCGGGTGTGTATGTTAAGTTAACAGCACCCCAAAATCGGTTTGCAAAACATGGTGCGATGTGCAGAATCAGATTGCATAGGTGTAAATACCCATTCTAGTGCGGACCAAAAAAAGGGTGGTGCGGATGCGGTGCGATTTGAGCCATACAAAATGTATGGCTCAAATCGCACTGCACAGAATTCGCATGTGATTTGCACAGGAATGCCGTGCGGTTCCTGTGCGAATCAAATGCAATATGCCGCACCGCAGAAGTGTGAATATTAGATAAAGGTGAAGAATGCTGTATAATTAATATATATATATATATATATATAAATAAATATATATAATTATTGTTAATATATATATATTTTTTTTATATATATATATATATATATATATATATACTGTATTTTGTTTAATATATATACTGTATATATATATATATATATATATATATAAAATAACAACTGTGTGCAGAGTTTCAGACTCTAAGCAGCTCAGTAGTGTCAATATTGAAATAAAAGGTGCCCCCTCCCCAAAAAAAAATTTCCACTGCTAATTATTTAGCGACAACAGCATACATTCAGTTTCTGCATAGAATAAATCCTCTCTATAATGCCAGCAACACATTCACTTTAAGCATGTCAACCTTTCCTCCTCCGGATGCTGAGGAACTACAAGACCTAGGGGCCTTCTAGGACTTGTAGTTTCTCAGCAGCCAGAGCAGCACAGGTTGTCACTCCCCAGACAAGCAGCCCCAATCCCTATTACTCACATGCCAAATTGCAAAGAAGATGAGAGCAGCGCAGAGCACCAGAGACAGCATGTAGCAGAAGGCAGCGAAAGTAAATGCCATTGTGCCCCCAAAGAGAGCAGAAAATCCAAGCGTGACCCCAGCTTTGAAATCAAAGGACAGCAGACCCCCAACAGTGTTTCCAGTTTAGAGCGAGGAGCCACCCCCAGCCTGGTCCTGCAGGGGGGGACTCTTCACATGGATGTCCTGCAGCTTTGTGGAGTGCCCCTAAGTTTGCAGAAGAGTGGTGGCAGGCTCCTGGCTGTGCCCAGCATCTCCCCGCCACTGGCAGGACACTTCTGGATTTCCGGAATCCTGGAAGTAGAGCACTAAGTGACTCATTTCAGCCTGGATTTCAGGGGAGGAGAAGAGCTGGCAGGGCTGGAAGGAGGAGCTGCATACAATACCATGGCTCCATGTGCTGCTGTTGGATTGTAATGTGTAGACAATAGGCTCAATTCACAAAGCTTTAATACAAGGAGAAGGATCTTTATTTTGACCATGTGACTGTTATTTTCAAACCTCATTGGATTCAGATGCAAATAGCTGTTACCCTTTGGAAATAAAGTGTCCTTATCCTGGAGTGTTAGCTTTGTGAATTGATCCTAACATTGGGGGGGGGGGGGGGGCTGCAGGCTGTCATCCACTGTCGGAGCTCCCAGATGTCTCTATTAAAGTGTCTTTTTCTGCTGTGGACCCAAATCCCCATCTCTCTCTAATTTATACACGGCTGTCCTTTTTGTGAGGTCTAACTAACAGATCTGTATAAATATAAATGCCAGATGAACAAGTCTTTATGTTGCAGCCAGGGGCAGACTGACAACTCATGGGGCCCCCGGGCAATAGGGGATCATGGGGCCCCTGTGTCCTTGCCCAAACTCAAAAAAGCCTATGAAAAAGGTACCAGGGGCATCTCATGGGGCCCCCTACTGACCCCGGGCCCTCGAGCAGTGCCCGAGTTTCCAAATGGACAGTCCGCCCCTGGTTGCACTTCAAGTGGACCCGCACTTTGTCCAAGCAGGTTTCCTAAAAGCAAACATTTATTATATCGCAGCTTACCAATCATTAGATGCGATGGCTGTATTTGATTCCTTTTTTTGGGTTTTCATTCCTTTATTTTCACCTGGTGATCCTGATTAGAAATCTGTTGTTTTTCAACAGAACAAGCTGTCCTGCAGACGTAGCAGTTAAAGGTTTGAGATAAACCATTTACCCTTGACCGGGGTGCTCCTTTATAACAAAAGAAAAAAAACTGTTATAATGCTTATAAAGTGTTAGCTGCAGTTTGGCTTCAATTTGTTGGTGTATCTAAATCTGCTAGTGCATCAAATGCACCCCATACATTGGTCGAATTCTGAAATTTTCTTTAGAAAATCAGAAATTTTGTGCGTTTTGTAATCCGATGGTGCCACCATTGATTTCGAAATTCGACCAACCAAGCCTTTCATTTCACCTCATGTGGCTACAGAAAAGAATGTTCATGGCCAAAAATCTTCTTTTCTTTCCAGGTCACAGCTCACGCTCATTTCTTTTTCGATTATATTTCTCGTGTGATTCTCCCATCATTGATTAGAAATTAGTTTGTTTTTAGAAAAATTTCTAACATGCCCAATCACTCAAATTCAATGGTTGCACGAAAATCGACCGTTTCTGTGGTCCACTAATGCTGCGAGATTCAAATGAAAATTCTTAGAAAAGATTTTCGAAAGGAAATTATTTTGAAATTCGACCCATGTATGGTCGGCTTAACACTGTTCTTCCCACAGACCAGGGGCGGACTGACAACTCATGGGGCCCCCGGGCAATAGGGGATCATGGGGCCCCTTTGTCCTTGCCCAAACTCAAAAAAGCCTATGAAAAAGGTACCAGGGGCATCTCATGGGGCCCCCTACTGACCCCGGGCCCTTGGGCAGTGCCCGAGTTTCCAAATGGTCAGTCCGCCCCTGCCCCAGACTAACAATGCTGCTGGCCAAATGTGTCTCTGGTGCTCCTTTATCCAGATTGTAGGCAACCTATGGCCCCTTTCACACGGACGTTCCGTTTTTTTTCATGAGTTCAGTCACTTTTTTCCAAGAAAAAACGAATCAGTTCACATCAGTTTACATCCGTTTTTCATCAGTTTACATCTATCTTTCATCCATCTTTCATCAGTTTTCATCCATTTTCATCAGTTTTCATCCATTTTTCATCAGTTTATATCCGTTTTTCCTCCGTCTTTTTGTCCGTTTACACCCGTTTGTGTCAGTTTACATCTGTTTTTCGTCCACTTACAGCCGTTTTCATCCGTTTTTGTCCATTTACATTTGTTTTTGTCTGTTTACATTAGCTTTTCGTCTGTTTACAGACAGCACAGTGGGCAGCACAGTGGCTAAATGGTTAGCACTTCCGCCTGGCAGTACTAGGGTCGTTGGTTCAAATCCCAGCAATGGCACCACCTGCCTGGAATTTGCATGTTCTCCCTGTGACTGCGTGGTTTTCCTCCGGGTACTCCGGTTTCCTCCCACGCTCCAAAGACATGCTGGTAGGTTAATTGGCTCCTGTCTCAAAAATTGTCCCTAGTATGTGTATGTATGAATGTGAGTTAGGGACCTTATATTGTACACCCCTTGAGGGTTAGGGACTGATGTGAATGTACAATATATATGTAAAGTGCTGCGTAAATTGATGGCGCTATATAAGTACCTGAAATAAATAAAATAAATACATTTTTGTCAGATTACATCTGTTTTTCGTCCATTCTATTTTTTTTTTAGCAGAAGAAAAATAGGGTTTTCTTCAGTTCAAAAAATGGATGTTAATGGATGCAGACATTAACAGATGTAAACAGATGATCATCTGTTTACATCCACTATTCCACAGAAATACCTGGGTGTCCATTTTTCATCCAGAAACAGACAGATGAAAAATGGCCATACAGATTGCCCATGTGAAAGGGACCTAAGTCCAAAGTCACACTGGATGCGAATTGGCATGCGATTTGCATGCCATGCAACTTGCAAATTGCATGAAAAGTCGCACCCTATTGTCCGCAATCACAGCTAAAGTAGTAGTAGTACATGCACTACTTTTGGTGGGATCTGCATAGACATCTGTGTCAGATGTCTTGCAAATTGCACCTGAAATTGGCAAGTCATCAGACTTTGAAATCGTGTGACTTCACTGTAAGTCACATGATTTCAAAGTCGGATTTGGTGTGACCGGGGTGTTAGGACTCGTTTACATATGTGTTAATTATGAAGAACAGAACAATGTTCAATAATGTTCCTAAAGCATTTATGATGTGTTAATGACATGTTTTCATTGTATTTATGATCGCTGAAAAAGCAAAAAACTTGCCAAGACTTACCAAATACCTCAGACCAGGGGCGGACTGACAACTCATGGGGCCCCCGGGCAATAGGGGATCATGGGGCCCCTGTGTCCTTGCCCAAACTCAAAAAAAGACTATGAAAAAGGTACCAGGGGCATCTCATGGGGGCCCCCTACTGACCCTGGGCCATCGGGTAGTGCCCGAGTTTCCAAATGGTCAGTCTGTCCCTGCCTCAGACTTTCTACTTTCCAAAAAATGTACTGTCCTGGCATGTTATATACCGTAGTTTGCAGACACTACAACCTTCACACAAACCAATTTATATACACTATTTGGGATGCTTTTGTACTAAAGACATATAGCAGAATACATTATGGCCTAAATTTATGAAGAAATTAGATTTTTTTAATTTTTATTGGACATGTTTTATAACAGAAAGTAGAAAAATATTTAATAAATGATTAAAAAAAAAACAAAAAGTAGAAAATTATTTGTTTGTTTTTTTATTTTTGGTCTTTTTTCATTTATATAATAATAAAAAAAAAAAAACAACCCAGTGGTGATTAAATACCGCCTAAAGAATGCTCTATTTGTGTGAAAAAAAATGATATTAATTTCATTTTCTTACAGTGGTGCAAGACGGTATAATTGCCAGTTAAAGTAGCACAGTGTCGAATAGCAAAAAAAATCCCTGATTTTAATTGGACCTTGCTAGGTTATCTGCTTAAAAAAAAAATAAAACTTTGCTGCACTCTGCACCCCTTGCACCATCTTCGATCCTTCCCATGTTGTACAGGTAGATCTCCACCTCTCCATGTTTGCCTATCTCTGCTGTGTGTTAACTTGCATACAGCCATCAAATAGTTCTATACATCTTTTGTTTTTCAGCCACAAAAATATTTGTTCTATTAAAATTGTATCGGCCTCCGGATATGCCACAGAATTTGAATGCAAACTGGACTTGAGCCCAAAAGACGTGTTCCCGCTGTTTATCTTGGATGTCACCGCTGTCTTCTCATAGTTCTTGCAGGAGGGTGATGCAACTACAGAAATATTGTGTGTTGAAGGGGTAAACTTTATCTGTGACCTTTAGCTGGTGGGCGCCTCAGTCACAACATGTTAATGTCACCTGCGCTGTAGGGGGGGCACACAGCATCCAATACGTCAAGTAACGTACTCAGGATCCCTGAAGAGTCAGCAACCAATTACATCTGAGAGAAGCTTCCACTTACAATTCAACATTTGAAATATATAGGCATATATTATTCACATATCAAGTGTCAAAATGGCAAGAAAATACAAATGTATAATATGCCCACTGTACCAACTGTGATTTCTTTCATTTTGAAACTTGCACTTCAAAAAGTGACTAGTAAATTATAATTGGCTAACGTCAACGCAGATTTTATTTTGCAAAATTTTCCTTGCTTTTTTTCAATATATTTGTCTTACATTGCCTTGAAAAAGTATTCAGACCCCTTAAAATTTTCCACTTTTTGTCATGCTATAACCAAAAACGTAAATGTATTTTATTGGGATTTTATGTGATAGACCAACACAAAGTGGCACATAATAGTGAAGTGGAAGGAAAATGATTTTCAAAATTTTTTACGAATAAAAATCTGAAAAGTGTGGTGTGAATTTGTATTCAGCCCCCCGGAGTCAATACTTTGTAGAACCTCCTTTCTCTGCAATTCCAGCTGCAAGTCTTTTTGGGGATGTCTCTACCAGCTTTGCACATCTAGAGAGTGACATTTTGCCCATTCTTCTTTGCAAAATTTCTTGCCACAGATTCTCAATTGGATTTAGGTCTGGACTTTGACTGGGTCACTCTAACACATGAATATGCTTTGATCTAAACCATTCCATTTGTGGAGGGCGGGGTGGAGCCTAAACATGGCGGCGACGGAGAGCACGATGTGAGTGCTCTCCGATAACCTCCAAACTGACCATCCCGAGACCCTCATGGTGCGAAGCCCTACCTGACTGAGGAGGGCTCCAAGGGAGGAGAGGCTGGCGCGGTGAAGGGAGTGGAGAGAGGGCACGGACCTCCGGGAGGTGAACACGCTGCAGAGATCCCAGTGCAGCTGTCGGGTTGCCGGGGAATCGATGCAGGGCAGTGTGAGCACGCCGCTCGCCTCAAAGGACTACTGGGAAGTGGAGATGCCGGCCGGTTTCCTGACAGGGCGGCAGTGACACGCCGGCTTCCCCGGCCCTACATGGCTGGAAATTCGTGTGGCTAGAGGGTGGCTGATCTGATGTGACAGGGGGCTGCCGGCTCGTAGCTGTGTGTACCTCCTGGCCGACTGTTTGATCCTGAAACCCTGAGGAATCCCCCCCAGGACTGAGCAGCAGTGAAGGCCCTCCAAACAAGTCTTGACTCTCCTTCCGGAGAAGTGAAGGGTGAGTGAAAGCTGTTGGGGGCCTATTGTGGTGTGGACCCCTGAGCGACACAGACGACCAAGGGGTGAAGGAGGGGTGGATTCCCAGGGGTTAGAAGAGAAGAAGAGAGGAGAACCAGGTGTCCCAAAAGAGTAAAGGATATAGGAAAAATTGCAAGTCTATTAAGTTATATAGAGGACATGAAGAACAAAGATCCCAAGGGAGCAGGGCCCAAAGGGTCCCAAACAGGAACAATAAAGAAACTTACATCATATGGAATTACTACGCCTGAAAGGGCCCAAGGCGCAAAGGGAGAAATGGACACTAGTTCAGGAACTAGCCCTAGATTATCATTGGGCATGAATAGCAGTGGTGGCCAACAAACAGTGGATGGCTTGGGAAAAAAAGAATCTGATGGTGAACTACAAATACCAAATAAGAAGGAGATGGTAGAAATGTTTAAAAATTTGGAAAAAATGATAAAACATGAAATGACAGCTATTCGAAATGACTTAGGACATCTGCTATCAAGAATAGAAGAAATGGAGGAGAAAGTTAAAACCCAGGCCCAGAATATAGATAATCTAAGGGAAAAAATAAGCCAATTAGAAAATAACCAGAAAAAAATGATCTATAGGATGGAAGATCAAGAAAATAAAGAAAGAAGGTGTAATCTTAGAATACGAGGCATCCCAGAGACTGCTAAAGGGGAAATACTATATGAATTAGTTAAAAAAATCCTAAACTCCACAAGAGACAGACCTGAATCAGACGGGATCAAGTTAGACGGAGTGTTTAGAATAGGAAAGTTCAAACAGGCTACTGAGAAGGAAAGACCGAGGGACATAATTGTCCAGTTCCAAAATTTTGGTGTCAAAGATGAGATTTGGAAGAAGACCAAGGGAAGATCATTAATTAAGTTTGGAGACTTGACTATCCAAATCTATGCGGATTTAACAGTAGAGACCCTAAGGAGAAGGAGATCCCTGAAACCCTTGTTGGAGCAAATGAGAAAACAGAATGTGCAGTATAGATGGGGTACCTCAGCATCTCTAATTGGCTGGAAAAATGGGGTCACAGCGTATCTGAGATTTCCGGAGGATATAAGAGATTTTTGTGATAGACTGAACTTGCAAAGAATGGAGATAGCTGGGTGGGAAGAAGAAAAAGAAGACAAAAGAAATACAAATGATACAAGAAAAGAGGACTGGCAACATGTCGGTGGGAGGGGGGTGGGAGGCCCCGGGGTTGGGGAGGGAAGAGAGGGAGAATTAAGTAGAAAATTATAATTTTTTTTTTCTCTCTCTCTTACTTCCCTCTCTCGCCCCTGGTCTTCCCCCTCCGGATGTTGAGACCCGCTTGGAGGCTCCGGTTAGGGGAGGGAGGTAAAGAGTAAAAATTCTCGCTGAGCCTTGACGATAGAGAGAGGGAATCGGGGGGGTTGGAGGAGAGGTGAGCCGTACATAGGCGGAGCTTACGCCCCAAATTTTAAATCAATGGTGGAAATGGATCCACAAATGATTTGTAGGCAGTTTATAGGCCTAAAAATGGGTAGGGGAAAAAGAAGAGAGGGTGAGGGTCGGGGGAGGGGGGGGCGGGCTGGGAGGGTGGGAGGGAGGGGGGAGGGGACGGGAGTTGGGTGGGAGGGAGGGAGGGGAGGAGGTATTGGGTCAATACTCTGCATGACAGAAGGGATAAAGAGGAAGAGGCAATCTGGAAAAGAGATGGAGTTCATTGGGAATGATGGAAGAAATACAGTTTATAACCTATAATTTGAACGGGCTGAGTTGTCCAGGGAAGAGATTTAGGTTGTTTAATGAGTTACATCATAGGGCGACGTCAGTGGTATTTTTACAGGAGACGCACTTTGAGATAGAGGCAAACGTGAAATTGAAATCCAAACACTACCCAATATGGTACTATGCAGATTCTCCAATTAAAAGAGCAAAAGGGGTTGCAATAGGTTTGGCAAAGAATATGAGATTTGAGCTGGAGGATAGAAGAACCGACCCGGAGGGGAGGTTTTTATTCTTAAAAGGTAGACTTCAGGGGATTGAGTGTACTTTAGCCAATATACACTGCCCTAATAAAAACCCGGAGATGCATATGAAGGGTCTGTTGAAAAAATTAATGGAATTTAAAAAAGGGCGTTTGATAGTAGCTGGAGACCTAAATTTCTGTATGGACCCACAAAAGGATAATACCTCTTCTGTGCAAAGAGAGGGGAGTAGGTCTCTGAGAGCTTTGAAAAAAGTGATGCATGAATATCAACTGGTGGACACCTGGAGAATAACGCATATGAAAGACAGAGACTATACCTTCTTCTCTAATGCACATGAGATATACTCGAGATTAGATTACATCTTAATAGACCAACAACTTATAGATCATCTGGTTAAAATTGACATAGAGACAAGGACGTTCTCGGATTATGCTCCGGTCGTAATGAAAATGGGATGAGGAAGAAGGTGGACTGGAGGATTAGGGTGGAGGTTAAATGAGGTTCTTCTTCTGGATGAGGATGTAGTTCAGAAAATCGAGAAAGAGATTAAGGTATACTTTAAGGAGAACGAAACAGAGGAAGTATCGATAGCTACAGTCTGGGAAAGCCATAAGGTATTCATAAGAGGAATCTTGATTGCGGCAGGAGCAAGGAAGAAAAAGGAAAGAAGAGAGAGGGTCAGTGGGCTATTAAAAGAAATATTGGACTTGGAGCAGATCCATAAGAAGAAAATAACAAAAGATACGAGACAGAAGTTATTGGATAAAAAAGATGAGCTAGAGAGGTTGATGGATGAGGAGAAGAGAAGAGTATACAACAGGGTTTTGAACGAGAGATATAGATGGGGAGACAGACCAGGAAGATATCTAATGAGAGCTTTGAATAAAAAGAAAAATAGGAACTATATAGAAAAGATAAAAAGTTCAAAGGGGGAGTTGGTCCACTCAAATAAAGAGATTATTAAAGTGTTTACGGAGTATTACAAAAAGTTATATAATATTAGTCCCCAAGGCCCTCTAAAAGAACCTCGAGGGAATTAATGAAAAAAAGATGACATACTTAAAAAATGCGGGATTAGCAAAACTAAGTGAAGCACAGTTGAACTCCCTAGACGCAGAAATTTCCCAGGAAGAAATTAAAATAGCATTAAAAAGCACAGGGGGGGGGAAAAGCCCAGGCCCGGATGGCTATACAGTTAAGTACTATAAGAAATTTAGTGAAGTACTGTTACCCAAGCTGGAGAAATATATGAATGCTCTGAGAGGTGGGATGGAAGTGAGGAGAGAATCCCTACAGGCCCATGTAGTACTTATTCACAAGGAGGGAAAAGATCCATCTCAGTGCTCCAGCTATAGACCTATCTCATTATTGAACACTGACACTAAACTGTATGCAAAGGTGTTAGCAAACAGGTTGAGGGATCTGATGCCTGAATGGATCCATGGAGACCAGGTGGGCTTTGTACCAGGGAGAGAAGGTAGAGATAACGGCTTGAGAACCCTGATGCTTATTCAGAAAAGTAGAAAAGGGAAAGCCCCGGTGGTGCTCTTGTCAATTGATGCAGAGAAGGCATTTGATAGAGTGGACTGGGGCTTTATGATGGACAACTTAAAAGTGCTGGGGATAGGTGATAGAATGCGAGAGTGGATAAGTAAATTATATAGGGAGCCTACTGCAATCATCACGGTAAATGGGGAGAGATCAGAACCCATTGGAATGTCTAATGGTACAAGACAAGGCTGCCCACTGTCCCCTCTGCTATATGTATTGTCACTCGAACCTCTGTTGTCAATAATAAGAAATAGTGGATCGGTAAAGGGAATTCAGATAGAATTCATAGAACATAGAGTAGCGGCCTTTGCGGACGACTTATTGTTCTATGTGGGGAATCCCCGAATAACTCTCCCAAATATAATGAAGATTCTGAAGGAGTACGGTGAACTATCAAATTTAAAAATTAATCCAACGAAAACAGAGATCCTGAATATTAATATATCAAAGAATGAAAAAGAAAAACTACAAAAAGAATTCCCCTTTATATGGAGAGAAAAAGAGATAAAATACCTAGGAATAAAACTCACTGCCTCATCTAAGCATTTGTATAGATTAAACTATATCTCTTTGATAAATGAGATCAGGGAAGATTTAAAAAGACTAGAAGGAGGAAATCCATCCTGGATAGGATGTATAAACCTAGTCAAAATGGTAATTATGCCTAAAATATTGTATAGATTTCAAATGGTACCAATTAAAATTCCAGAAGCCTTCTTTAAGATAATGAAAAAAATGTTAACAAGATACATATGGAAGAATAAAAAACCTAGAATAGCATATGAAACATTGAGTAGGACTAAAGAGAAAGGGGGATTGGGTCTACCAGATGTCAAGAGATACTATAAAGCAGTGGTTTTAGCAAGAATATATGACTGGACATTTAACCATAAGGGGAAAAGTTGGGTAACAATTGAAAATGATCTTAGTGGCATTAGATTGAGTCAGATGATATGGGTTCCACCACAGTTCAGGGGAATTAAAGAAAGCACAAGTATCTACACTTTAAATGTTTTTAGGGTATGGGACAATTTACACAAAAACATGAAATGGGAATTTAATTCTATATTAATGCCTCTCACAAATACTGAGTACTTTCCCCCGGGAAAGAATAAGATATCAGGGAGATGGTTTAGAAAGGAGGATACCCAACTGAGAGATGTTTTGGTGGAGGGGGAATTGAGACCACTTAAAGATTTAATAGAGAAGAAGGGAGATATTTTTATTAGAATAGATGAGTGGAAATATCATCAATTGAAATGTTTTATTGGAAATCTACCGAAACCCCTGAGAATAAAACAGGAGTGGAATATGTTTGAAAGGTTGTTAGAGACACGAAGGGATGGGAAGCACGGTATTTCAAAAGTGTATAGAATACTCACAGAATTAGACACAAACACAAAGTTAATTTTTATCACAAAATGGGAAAGGGATATGGGAGTTGGGTTTGATGAAGATAGACAGAGAAAGATGTTTAGATTGATACACGATAATGTTAGTATGAGAGAGGTTGAGGTTAATTATAAGTGTGTGACACGATGGCACATTACACCGAGTGTAGAGCACAAGATGAATGGGGAAAACTCAAATATGTGTTGGAGAGGATGTGGAGAGATGGGCACGGTGTTTCACATATGGTGGGAATGTCCGAAAATCCAGGCTTTTTGGAAGATAATAGTCAAATTGATTAAAGAAATAACTGAAATTGACATAGGGTTAGACCCAACGACGTGCCTCCTACACAATGTGGAGACATCTGTAAATAAATATAAAGATTCAGGTATTTGGTACTTCTTGAATGCGGCAAAAGGGTTGATACCCAAGTTTTGGCGGAAAGCTGAGGTACCGCAGGAGGAAGACTGGATTAATAGAGTAAACCAGATAGGTAGAATGGAAAGATCATACCATATGCAGGAAGATAGGATGGGAGTTTATTTTAGGAGATGGGAAAAGTGAGAAAGAGCAGGATTGAAAGAGAAATATAGGAAAATATGAACTAGGATGTTAGCAAAAAATTAATAAGCCTCAAGAGATTAGAATGGGCTAGAGTCTGCAGAGGGGGAGGAGGGGGGATGAGGGGCGGGAAGGGGGGGTAGTGGGATGGGAAAGAAAAGAGTTTTTAGTAAGGGAAAGGTAGAAATGTTATAAATGTCTATTTGTATGAGAATTATTTCCCTTTTTGGGTTTTTGTATTAACATGAAAAATTTAATAAATATTTAAATTAAAAAAAATAAATAAATAAACCATTCCATTTGTAGCTCTGGCTGTATGGTTAGGGTTCGATGTCCTGCTGGAAAGTGAACCTCCTCCCCAGTCTCAAGTCTTTTGCAGACTCTAACAGGTTTTCTTCTAAGATTGCCCTGTATTTGGCTCCATCCATCCTCTCATCAATTCTGACCAGCTTCCCTGTCCCTGCTGAAGAAAAGAATCCTCTCAACATGACGCTACCACCACCATGTTTCACAGTGGGGATTGTGTATTCAGGGTGTTGTGCTGTGTTAGTGTGGATCTCTACAGCTCTTCCAGAGTTACCATGGGCCTCTTGGCTGCTTCTCTGCTTAATGCTCTCCTTGCCCGGCTTAGGTGGACGGCCATGTCTTGGTAGGTTTGCAGTTGTGCCAAACTCTTTCCATTTTCAGTTGATGGATTGAACAGTGCTCCATGAGGTGTTCAAAGCTTGGGATATTTTTTTATAAGCTAACCCTGGTTTAAACTTCTCCGCAACTTTATCCCTGACCTTTCTGGAGTGTTCCTTGGCCTTCATAATGCTGTTTGTTCGCTAAGTTCTCTAACAAACCTCTAAGGGCTTCACAGAACAGCTGTATTTACACTGAGATTAAATTACACACAGGTGGACTCTATTTACTAATTAGGTGACTTCTGCAATTGGTTCCACTAAATTTTAGTTAGGGGTATCAGAGTAAAGGGGGCTGAATACAAATGCACATCACACTTTTCAGATATTTATTTGTATTAAATGTTGAAAACCATTTATCATTTTCCTTCCACTTCACAATTATGTGCCACTTTGTGTTGGTCTATCACATAAAATCCCAGTAAAATACATTTACGTTTTTTGTTGTAACATGACAAATGTGGAAAACTTCAAGGGGTATGAATACTTTATCAAGGCATTGTATGTGTCCTGGCCATCCTATAGTCCCCTGATGCCCAGCCCGCAGCCATTTGTAATTTACCGTGTGGCCCTTAGAGCCCCAGCAGACAGGTGTCTGCATTTCGATGATTAATATAGCCAGTAAAGGAAAAACATTTAAAGTGGCTTCTATTCGTTAAATTAATTTCTTCATTTCTTTAGCAATATCTTGTTTCCTTCTTCTGTACTGTCTATCCCTTTTCCCTTTTTATGCTTTGTTTTTTTCCCTCTGATCTTTCATAAGGCTTTGTCCTTATGGCTGCTTTTCTGCTTTCATCTAAAGAGCTAGAAGGGAAGAGAAAAGGGAATTAATTTTTCCTTTTTTTTGTGGATGGGCTAAGAGCATATTTGAATATCAACTATATTGAAAATGCTTGTATTTCTTCTCATGCCTTCTTTTTTTTTTCTTATTCTGCTGTTTCATATGGACATGATTGGCCAGTTTAAATACATAATTAAAAAAAATAAATATCAAATATAATAAGAATATTATTTAGGCTGCTTTCACACTGATCTGGTGCGGTTTTTCTGCACCATGGGTGCAGTGAAGTGTACCCGCATTTTTTGTGCTTTCCCATAGACTTCTATTAGATTAGGCATTTTTGGTGCATTTTCTGAAAGCGCACCAAAGATGTAGCATGCAGAACTTTGGTGCGCTATCAGAAAATGCACCAAAAACACCTGATCTAATAGAAGTCTACGAGAAAGTATTGGAAACCTGCACGAAAACCGTGAATACACTGCGCTGCACCCTTAAAGGGGGCTGCTCGGAGCAACAATGTGAAATTATTTATTTGTAAAGGGTCTGCAATAGCAGTGATTGCTTGCAATTTCATGTAAATTGTCTCCAGCCCATTACTGTCTCTGGAAGCATGCTGCGACGCTATTGGCTGCTGGGGATGTCAATCACCAGGTCCTGGGTGGGAACTCGGTGATCATCGGCAAAGCTGACAGGGGAGAGACCTGTGTGTAAACAACACAGGTCTCTCTCCTGTCAGCATGGACATGCTGCTTTGTATCTCTCTGCACAGCACAGAGATACAAAGCAGCATGTCTCCCAAGTAAAACACGCACACAATGTAAAGCACACACAGCACACAGTTAACCCTTTGATTGCCCCAGATGTTAACCCCTTTCTGCCTAGTGTCAGTAGTGTCAGTGCTTTTTGTTAGCACTGATCACTGTATTAGTGTCACTGGAGATGTCAGTGGCAGTTAGTCAGATCCCACCCAGTATTAGAATGCCCGCCGCAGTCCCGCTATAAGTCGCTGATCCCCACCATTACTAGTATAAAAAAAAAATTTAAATTCCAGTATATATACCGCCATTTGTAGATGCTATAACTGTCACGTAAACCAATTAATATACACTTATTGGGATTTTTTTAAGCAAAGATGTGTAGCAGAATACATTTTTGCCTAAATTTATGAAGACGTTTTATCTTTTTTATTGGATATGTTTTATAGCAGAAAGTCAAAAATATTGTTTTTGTTTTGTTTTCAAAATTATAGCACAAAAAATAAAAAATGCAGAGGTGATCAAATACCACCGAAAGAAAGCTCTATTTGTGGGGAAAAAAGGAAATAAATTTCATTTATATACAGCATTGCATGACCGCTCAATTGTCAGTTAAATTAATGCAGCGCCGTTGCAAAAACTGGCCTGCTCAGGAAGGGAGATAAATCCTCTGGAGGGCAAGTGGTTAAAAATTATTTTTTTTCTGAAGTTTTTAGGATAGTCACCTACACATCAGTGTTGCTCTCTAAGCCATTGTAAGTGCAACTCTAAGGGCTCGTTCACACTTGACTGTTTTACCAACTCTTGCCAAACGCCCCTATAGTATTTGGCAAGCATTGGTCCGTCACGGCAAAACGGACACTTCTGGTTGAGTCAGGAGGCAATTGCGGTGCGGTTGTGATGCGGTTGTGGGGTGTTTGCAGAGCGGTAACACCATTAAAACTTCATTATAGGCATTTGTGGGGCGTTTTTTAACGCTCTGCAAATGCTCCGCAAACGCCACATGTGCGGTTTAGCGGCGGTTGCTAGGCGTTTGCCGAGCATTAAAAACGCCCCACAAATGCCTATAATGAAGTTTTAATGGTGTTACCGCTCTGCAAACACCCCACAACCGCATCACAACCGCACCGCAATTGCCTCCTGACTCAACCAGAAGTGTCCGTTTTGCCGCGACGCTAATGCTCCCGTTAGAACAGCACCATGTGCTGCAATGTGCAGAATTGCCTCTCTGCCGCCTGCACACAATGCTAGTGTGAACGTAACCTAACACTGTAGGTGGAGGGGGCTGTGATCAAGGGGGTGGGGCCAAGACACCCTGCACTTATAGGGGTTGATATACTAAAGGCAAATAGACTGTGCAGTCTGCAAGTACAGCTGCTCCAGAGCTTAGTAAATGAGGTAAAGCTTGCAAAGAATACCCAATCACATGCAAGGAAAATTAAAAAAACAGCATTTTTTTCTTGCACATGAGTGGGTGATCGAAGGCAGCCAAGCTTCTGCTCATTTACTAAGCTCTGGAGCAACTGCACTTGCAAAGTACACAGTCTATTTGTCTTTAGTATATCAACCCCCTTGAATCATCAAAGTAACATTTAACCACTTGCTGACCGCGCTATAGCCAAATGACATCATAGGGTGTCATGTGACATTCTCCCAGAACCGCGCCCACTGCAGCGTGCTTGTTGTGCTCTCTGTGATTGCTGTGTCCTATGCACACAGCTGATCACATGTCATGGTAAAGGGCCAATCACAGAGGCCCTTTACCATGTGATCAGCTGTGTTCAATCATAGTTGATCACAATGTTAACATACTTGTCACTTATCAGCAGTACTTTCCTCACGCTGTCACAGCATGAAGATAGTACTGCTGATAACCGGCAAATGTGAAAGGAGACATCTACACTGATAATAAGGGCACTGATAATTAGTGCCCTGACTAACAGTGCAGCCCCAACAGTGCCCATCAGTGCTGACAATTAATGCCAATCAGGGTCCATCAGTGCTGCCAATCAGTGCCCATCAGTGCTGCCAATCAGTGCCCATCAGTGCTGCCAGTCAGTGCCACCTATCAGTGCTGCCTATTAGTGCCCTTCAGTGCTGCCTATTAGTGCCCTTCAGTGCTGCCTATCGGTGGCCATCAGTGCCAGTCAGTGCTACCAATCAGTGCCCATCAGTGCTGCCAGACAGTGCCACCTATCACTGCAGCCTCATCAGTGCCTCCTCATCAATGCCTATGAGTGCCCATCAGTGCTGCCTATCAGTGCAGCCTCATAAATTCACATCAATGAAGGAGAAAAATTACCTGTTTGCAAAATTTTATAATAAAAATGAAAAAAACTTTTTGTTTTGTTTTTTTTAATTTTCAAGCTTTTTTCATTTGTTTAGCAAAAATAAAACACCCAGTGGTGATTAAATACCACCAAAAAAAAAGCTCTATTTGTGTGAAAAAAATTATAAAAATGTCATATGGGTACAGTGTTGTCATTAAAGTTGCAACAGTGTTGAAAGCTGAAAATTGGCCTGTGCAGGAAGGGAGTATAAGTGCCCAGTAGGCGAGTGGTTAAACATTTATTGATCACATCATACTGGTAAAAGTGCAATGTTTAGAGACCACGCAGGACCCGTTCTTCAGGCACGTGACCCCAAAACATTGGAAGGAATTTACTAAAACTGGAGAGTGCAAAATCTGGTGCAGCTGTGCATAGAAACCAATCAGATTCCAAGTTTCATCGTCAAAGCTAAATTGAACAAACTGAAGTTAGAAGCAGATTGGCTACCATGTACAGCTGCTCCAGATTCTGAGGGCACCAGTTTTAGTAAATCTCCCCCATGATGTTACAAGTTCTCTGCTGGAAGTTGCTACAGCGCCTGCTTACTTCTTGCCATTTCTAGGAACGTGTGGATGGGAATATTATACAAGGTACAATTTGGGAACACTTTTTTTGTTAAAAAGGTGCCATGCGCTGGAAATGTTTCATACCACCATGAAATACCCAGACCCTTTTTAGCTGGAAAAAACAAAGGCAGCCTTTTTTGTTCTTTACTCTCCTGGTGTAAGCTGCCAAATGACAGGTGCACTTTAATTTTTTGGGGGGGAGATTTACATACAACACAGACAGTAATAACACAGACACCTTGGGTTGTAGGACCATTGTACCCCCTGGTTCTGTCTCTGCGTTGCGAAGTTACACTAGCAGCAGGTGTTACCATAAAAGCGGTGTCTGCCGTGCGTTACCTCCGGCAATGATCAGCACTATAAAGTTCACTGCTGGGATCTGTCTGTCCTACTTTTTTTTTCTCTGCACTGATGTCAGTCCAGAAGTGAGAGTATGTGCTGTTTCATCTTCCTCTGTCCTCTGTATCTAACCTGAGAGAAGCCTAATCACCAATCAGTTCTGCTTCCAAAGCTGAAATCACCAGCGCATTGACACAGCGGGAACCAAAGACAAAAACTGGAGCTGTTACATGAAGCTAAAAAATAAAAAATAATTATTTAAGGCACCAACTGTGACAGAAAGAAAATATATATAAATACATATAAAGTATGACGCTGCTCCTAATTTAGTGGATGCCTATGGTAGTGTAAATGTGTAATATAAGTAGGTAGGCGCTACAGAAAAATAAAATAAAAATAAATAAATAAAATAAAAATAAATGAAATGTGCAATTATTAAAAGACTAGTATCACTATATGCCTCTAAATAGAACCATCAGAGTTTAAATCGGCCCGCGGTCAGTAGGGGGCCCCATGAGATGCCCCTGGTACCTTTTTCATAGGCTTTTTTGAGTTTCGGCAAGGACACAGGGGCCCCATGATCCCTTATTGCCCGGGGGCCCCATGAGTTGTCAGTCCACCCCTGGATCTTACTTTATCATCATACGTTACTTTTATTACTTTTATAACGCCGCACATCACTTTTATATTAGTATCACTACATGCCCCTAAATAGAACCATTAGAGTTTAAATGGATTTCTCAAGGTGAGCACAGACAAACACACATGTGAAGGAATCAAGAGCAGCAAGGAGTTATCCTAACCTCCAGAGAGGGAGCCTCCATTAGATCTAGAGGAATGCACCCACCTATCCCATTCAAGGGAACTCTGGAGCATCCTGATCACAACCAGCTTACACCTTAGGATCCATCTACCCACAGAGGAGAGGCACCAGATCCCTGCCATCACCCCATGATGACCATTTGATGACATCAGGATAAATTTATAACGCGCATTTATTTGCGCTTTCTGGTGCGTGCGCATTGCTTTTACACCTATATTCACCTTCTCCAGGAAGACACAGGAGTAATGAGCACCTTGGTCACCTGATGAACTTATTTATGACTTATTATGATCAGTGATACTTGATCTTACCAGGGGCGGCCTCACCATTTGGAAACTCGGGCACTGCCCGAGGGCCCGGGGCAGGGGCGGTCTGACAACTCATGGGGCCCCCAGGCAATAGGGGATCATGGGGCCCCTGTGTCATCGCCCACACCCAAAAAAACCTATGAAAAAGCCAATGAAAGGTACCAGGGGCATCTCATGGGACCCCCTACTGACCCCGGGCCCTCGGGCAGTGCCTAAGTGCTCCAATGGTCAGTCCGCCACTGCCCCGGGGTCAGTAGGGGGTTCCATGAGATGCCCCTTGTACCTTTTTCATAGGCTTTTTTGAGTTTGGGCAAGGACACGGGGGCCCCATGATCCCCTATTTCCCGGGGGCCCCATGAGTTGTCAGTCCGCCCCTGGATCTTACTTTATCATCTTACGTTACTTTTATTACTTTCTTAGCGCCGCACATCACTTTTATATTATCAATTTCAGGGTTATTTTGGTTACCTTGTGCTTGGCTGCTTCCACTTTTAATGTGATTTGTGTACTCACATTTACCTATTTTACACATGTAGTGATACTAGTCTCCTAAATAATTGCACATTTGACTTATTTTTATTTTATTTTTATGTAGCGCCTACCTATTTATGTTACATGAAGCTGTTCATTAGATTTCTGGCTTACAGTTTCATTGTTAAAGCTGAACTCCAGGCAGACAGCGAAATACATTTGTGTTTATAAGGAAAACAATGTCTGCTCATGGTGACTGGTTTTGGAAATTTCCTACAGCGGAACTTAACTGTATCTGAGCACCACAAACTGAAAACACTATTTAATTCATTTTTAATACTCAAAGCAAACTCGCCCATCCATCCATGTCTCTGTTCTTTAATTAATTGACAAAACACTTAAAAAAACACCCCTCTAGCATTTGAGCCTGTGGCCATCTTGAGTAAGGGCAGATGATTCACGCAGCATTTACTTCCTGAAATCCATCTGCCCTTAGCTCAGGCATTCAGGCAACCCTCCCACTGCCCTCCTCCAGATAAAAGAATAAAGTGGCCATGAAGACTCCTGGGATATATGACATTATATTGGCCTAGGCCAGAAACCAGGAAGCAACTGAAGAAATGTAAACATAAAGTTTAAAACAAGTAAATATAATATACCTTTCTATTTACTAAGCCTAGCAGCATATGGATTAAAAATAGATAATGTTGATTGAGAACGTTTAGTTCTGCTTTAAAAACAATTAGGAGGAAATTCACTATGAAAGAGATCTTGGCATTATTGTAAGCATATCCTCCCACTACAAGCCCAGCAGATCAGGAGAGGAATGGCTAGTAAACAATATCTTACCTGCACCCCTGAGTGTCAGTCCTGATTCTCCAGGTTCAGTGGCGTACAGGGAATGAAGCAGCTGAGGTTTCAAATGATTATTTTTTTAAAAAAGACTCCACCTTTTATTCTTAAAGTATTACTAAACCCACAACAGTAAAATCAGTCTGTATATGCAGTAAAGCATGCTTGTTATACTCACTGTGGAACCTAAGGGGTTAATCCTCTGCATTGCGTAAAAGGGCTGATGATGCTGTCTTCTCTGATCCTCCCCTTCTTCCACAGTCCCCAATCCATGTCCAGACAGAGGGTCAGGGGTTATGCAGTCTTATAGGACAATCAGGGGAGAATGCAAACTCTTCGTACAAGCTTTAACCAGTGCTCTGCTGGACACTGATAGAAGTCACAAGACTGCTATATACTGCTAATGAGAAAAGGTATTTAGCAGTTTATACTGTATTTATTGAAATAACTGCATTTACATGTTCTGTGTACTGTGGGAGACCAAATCTATTGAATGCAGGGTGCTGGGTTTAATATAACTTTAAAGAGCAGGCCTTGATCTCCATGTCAGCGATTTTGCCTAGGCTGAGATGATGTCATCAGTTTGCTGCCTACAGGTTTTCTATTAAAAATTGAAATTCTTTACCAAGGTGCTGACAACACATGCATTGCACTTAGCTGTTTGTGACCTAATTACTTTAAAGCAGACCCAGGAGTATTTTTCAATTGTGAATGAAATATATATATATAGGAAAGGTTGCTGACTTTGGGTGATTTCTGAGCAAAGGTGGCCATGCACATTGTTTAGATCTGTATTTTAGGAGCTTAAGAGCAGCATTTAGAGGTATAAGAAATAATGCCCTAAAGCTGCTTTTGGAGAAAAGATTATGAGCATAATTTATGCACAAATGTGCATAAATGAGCCTAAACACACATAAACACATGTTTAAGCATATAAATGTATTCTAGTGGCTAGAATAAATGAATATTCAAGCCAATAAATGTGTTTACGCTCATACATTTCTAAACGTCATACAGCTGTAAGCACACATAAATGCACATAAACACGTGCATAAACGCGCACAAAATTGCAACACTAAAGGATTTTCTTCTAACTTCTGGCAGTATTTTGGAGCATAAACCCATACTCCCCTGTGTATAAGGCCTAAACGCTATGTAATGCCAGTTTTATGATTTAGGCACTCTATTGCGTATGAGAATACTAAATACAATACCTGGTTGTCATGCTGATCTTTCTGTCCACAAGAAGACAGACAAGGAATACTGACTTTTTTGTAACCCTTTACTTAGCTGCTTGCTTCATCTAGATCAGTGACTCAGAAGTACTAAAACCAGGCACATCCCATCAACTAATATTTTCCGAAGAAAATCACAATGTCATCTCAGTATCGCTTCTGGCAAGGTGTACTTACAGTATATGTAAACCAAATCATTTAAATCTCATATAAGGTTTAACATGTTGATATTAATGTAAAAGTTGTTTCAATCTTTCAATATGCAGTGTAGCACTACCCCCTTAGGAGTCGCTGAGTTTTTTGGTCCCCCTTAAGCTGTGCACAATCAGGCAACACACATTTTCTTCCACACTTTACACACTGGAGACAGTAAACGGTCCCTGAGCTTGGTGTTGTTGTTTTATTAAAGGGTTAACAACTTGGATGGGGTCTAGGGGTATATGGGATGCCCAAGGAAACTGTAAACTTAGAGCAACTATGTACAAAAATGTGAGTCAAAAATAGTCTCTCCTCTAAGAGCATCCAAAGCTCTTTGGTGTACCTCCTCGGACCCCAGATAAATCCTCCTCTTCACCCAGCTGCCTGAGGGTATTCCCTGGGCAAGGGGACCCAAGAGCTGTAATTTTAGAACAGTCCCAGATGAAGACTAGTTGAGTATTGCGTCTGACCACCCTCCCCCCTTATCTGGCCAAGGGAGTGTTAGAGTACTCACTCAGGCTTTCCCTGTTTGTTTGATGGGTTGGTGGTTGCCTTTAGGCCTTATGCTGGGCTGGCTCCTTCCCTGCTTCACAAGACGTCCTCCCAAGGAGAATATGAGACAGAGGAGATCCTCCCTTCCAGAATCCTGCCTGCAGGTTGGCTCCCCTCCCTCGGGCCCCTTCCCAGGTTTCTCACTCTAACTTTCCTCTCAGTCCATCTTCCACCTGAAACTGCCTTCACTCTTCCTAGGCTCTGTGATACTTAAAGGTTGCTTTGGTCATCATGCTCAGCCTCCTGCCAGGGGATTGGCCAAGGTCCCTCAAGCATGCGGATCCAAGAATCCTCCATCCCTCCCCCAAAAAGTTCTCAGATTTCTGGAGAAGTGGGAGGACTCCAGAAGTTCTGACCTTCAGAACCTCCTTACCCTGTCCTGAGGTGAACTCCTGCCCAGGGGTGGACTGGCCATTTGGAAACTCGGGCACTGCCCGAGGGCCCGGGGTCAGTAGGGGGCCCCATGAGATGCCCCTGGTACCTTTTTCTAGGCTTTTTTGAGTTTGGGCAAGGACACAGGGGCCCCATGATCCCCTATTGCCCGGGGGCCCCATGAGATGTCAGTCCGCCCCTGCTCCTGCCTCACCCACAGGCTGACTCATCCCAGACTGATACTTATCCTTTGCCTAAAAAGAAAACAACAAACAGCTATCTAGCTAACCTGGAGAGTGTTACAGCAGCTTATATAAATAATAAAACCTGGTTATCCTACCATGAAGGTCGCCAGGATGACAGCACTTTGTCCTGGTCTCCTAATTCTGCTCCTGTGTTATCACCCTATTGCATGGGGTCTATGAGCTTGATTCACTACAGGCAAATAGACTGTGCACTCTACAAGTCTATTGCAGAGCTTAGTGAATGTGGTGAAGCTCTGTTGGTTTCCATCATCCAGTCCTCTTTCACCTGACTGGGTATTCTTTACAAAGTGAAGCTTCACAACATTCATTAAGCTCTGAGGAAAATTAGTGCATCTGTACTGTCAAAGTGCATAAAGTGACCATTTTAACACACATTACTCAGGCACTGTTGTCACCATCACGACATTCGCTCTGAGAAATTAGTGATGGGCCGAACATCCCTCTATTCATGTCATGGTTGAACATTTGAACCTAATGAATGTTTGACCACGAACTTCGAACTTAATGCAAGTCTATGGGACCCGAACTTGTAAATTCAGAAGTGCTCATTTTGAAGGCTTATATGCAAGCTATTGGCCATAAAAGGGGTATGGGGACTTGGGTACTACCCTGAGGGATATGAATCAGTGAAAAGAAATGCAAAAAGTACCATTTTTAAAGGGGTAGTCATTTTTCATTGCTTAAAGTAAAAAAAAAATTAAAAAGTAATTTAAATATCATGCCTGGGGGTCCCCTTATACTACCTGCAAAGTTGCATATCTGTCAGAGGAAAAGACGAGGAAGCCTGGGCAAATGCGCCAATGCACAATATGGCCACGCCAATTCGCGCAAAGAAGTGGGCATGTGCATAGGCGGGCAACACATAATAAAGCATTCCTGTGCACGAAAACACACCAGCACACGCAGGGTGCACTAATTGCTGACACTCAGTGGCCTTTATAAGGACCGTAGCTCTGCTCAGTGATTGCTGGATTATTGTCAGCCCCTCCTGTTCCTGTGTTCCTGAGTTTCCTGCTGATTACCCTTACTGACCCGACTTGATCCTGACCTTGTTCCTGTCTGCTGCCCTGTGTATGATCCCGGCTTGCTCCTGACCTTGTTCCTGTCTGTTGCCCTGTGTATGATCCCGGCTTGATCCTGACCTTGTTCCTGTCTGCTGCTCTGTGTATGATCCCGGCTTGATCCTGACCTTGTTCCTGTCTGCTGCCCTGTGTATGATCCCGGCTTGCTCCTGACCTTGTTCCTGTCTGCTGCCCTGTGTATGATCCCGGCTTGGTCCTGACCTTGTTCCTGTCTGCTGCCCTGTGTATGATCCTGGCTTGCTCCTAACCTTGTTCCTGTCTGCTGCCCTGTGTATGATCCCGGCTTGCTCCTGACCTTGTTCCTGTCTGCTGCCCTGTGTATGATCCTGGCTTGCTCCTGACCTTGTTCCTGTCTGCTGCTCTGTGTATGACCCTGGCTTGATCCTGACCTTGCTCCTATCTGCTGCTACTCTGTGTATGACCCTGGCTTGATCCTAACGTTGGTCTTGTCTGCTGTTCCATATTGATCCTGGCTCTGGCTACTGACTACTCTACGCATCCTATGGGATCCACGTGTTCTCTGGAGAAACGCATCCTGCAACTAGAGCACTCACAGGTTCCATCTCATCAGGCATTGCCAAGCAGCAACACCACTGGCAACCCGTGCTTCTTTGGGCACTGCACCTCCTGTTTTCACCTCCAGGGGCGCACTGCACTTAGCCGTAAGCGGAGCCCTCTCTCTATTGCAGCCTCCGGTCAGGTACGTGACATCTGTACAATGTATAGAACCTACTTCAGCAGGACTGACATTTTTTTTTTAATTAAATTTTTATTAAAAACAAAAACAGTGTGGGTCACCCCTAATCCTTACCAGACTCTTTAGGACCGTACAGTAAGATTTTTTTTTTAAAGTGCGTGGGGTTCCCCCTAAAAGCCATTGCAGGCTCTTTAGGCTTGGTAGGACTTTTAAGGGGAACCCCACTTCCCAAAAATAGGGGGGGAGTGCATGGGGTTTCCCCCTAAAATCCATACCAGGCCCTTTAGGCCTGGTAGGACGTTTAAGGGGAACCTCACCCCCAAAAAATGGGGAAAGAAAGGGTTGGTCAACCCTAAATTCCTACCAGACCCTTGATCGGAGCACAGAAAAGGAAACAGGAAAAGGAGGGGAGAACAAGCGCTCTCCCTCTGGCTTACCAGGCCATGTACCCTGGTCATGTGCGTTGCTTTGGCCAATCACAATGCACTGTGAGAGTGCAGTGCATTGTGGGGCATGGCAAACAGCCCGCTGAATGCCCATACTGTTCATACATTCAACTCAAACATCAAGGCCATCACTATGAGAAATGACATGCAACCAGCATTGGGGTACATGTAGACAGGATGGCACTGCAGAGAGCATGCAGATCAGCAGCACTAAGATGCAACACAGATCTGTGTATCATAAAATATGTGATTCATTTATGTTACACAGTGCTTTAGAAAAAAAGGGGTTGATCTACTAAGGGCAAATAGATTATGTACTTTGCAAGTGCAGTTGTTCCGGAGCTTAGCAAATGAGGTGAAGCTCTGCTGACTTCCATCATCCAATCAATTGCAAGAAAAAAATGCTGTTTTAAAAATGTCCTTGCATATAATTAGGTATTTGTAAATTGAAGCTTTACCACCTTTACTAAACTCTGCAGCAACTGCACTTGCAAAGGGCACTGTCTTTAGTAAATCAACCCCTCAGTGTCACTTAGGGTTTACATCTAACTGTTTTCAACATAATTCAGCACCATGGACAGTCCAGTCCAATGTATGTGTTGTATGGTTTGCTTGTCTCTTCGCCTCAGGTTGGAAGTTATGCAGCATCAGGGCTAGAACCAACAGGTTGAGGAACAGCTTCTCTCTGATGCTGGGAGATTGACCAATTCCTACTGAATAACTGCTACATTCTTAGAAATTATTATTATTCATCCTTCCATTCCTTTTTTTTACTTATGTTTACATATTTATTCATTTTTATTTTAAATATTTATTAAGCCTCCTTCACACAAGTTTCTTTGAAAATAGACTGGTTGGGGGTATAAATGCAGCTGAACCAGCCATTTTTACTGCTCCCTAATCATCCAACTTCAAAGGAACATGTTGGTCACTGGGTTGAGTACACAATGCTGTGGCCACAATGCTTCGCATCATAGTATTGCAATTTGAACTCAGGAGACAGAGTTTGGATTGTGGAACTCCTTGCCAATCTTGCCCTTTGAAGTCAATGGGAGTGTTCTGTTATGTTGTGATGTAGTAGTTCAATCAAAAATCCCTGTTGTGCTGTACAGAAAAAAAACAGTCATTCTGGAGACGGTATTATCACCTGAACACCAGCAAACCATCCTTGCTGTGGTCTGTTTAATGAAAATAATGAAAATAAAAAGCATTCCCCCGAGATCTCTAGAAGCTTTTTATTTAAACAGATGAATGTAATGTTGAATGTAACATATCTAGGTGAAATGTGAACTGGCATGACAGTTTGATTTAGTTTTTTTTTAAATGCACCTGGTGTGAATTTTCCCTTTAAATGTAATAAAGGTCTTTTTTTTATAACCCCTGTCAGTTTTTTTTTTTGCTATCTGAAGGGAAGATTTCCCTTCACTTCCTATCCCATAGCCAAAATGGAAAGTGAGAAGAAATCCCTCCAAAATGATAGAATTCCAGAGTGTCACCAGTGTCCCCATTGGAAGATTTTCACTCTATTACTGTTCCAGTGCCAACCCAAAATTTGGTATTTTCTTTTAAATTCACTTTCGTTGATAATGGTAAACAGGACAAATAGAGAGGGGAATCTCCCTAACAGGGGCACAGACAACATTAAAACCTGACAGTGTTCTGATCTCTCTTCACTCTATCCAAAACTAAAAAAAAAAAGTTTTGCCTTTAGTTACAATTTAATTACTAGATGTTTATATACTAATGTTAGGTTCTCTCTACGGTTTCAACGTTCAAAATTTTAACCATACTAGGGGGAGTACAACTGGGGGAATCAATGGTGGTGAACGATCTGGGGATTCTGGTAGATCACAAGCTTAATAATGGCATGCAATGCCAAGCTGCGGTTTCTAAAGCGAGCAAAATCCTCTCTTGTACTAAAAGAGGTATAGACTCCAGAGAGAGAGATATCATATTACCCCGGTACAAATCATTAGTAAGACCTCATCTGGAATATGAAGTTCAATTTTGGGCAACAATTCACAAAAAGAACATTGGGGAACTGGAGAAAGTACAGAGAAGGGCAACCAAACTGATAAGAGGCATGGAGGAGCTCAGCTATGAGGAAAGATTAGAGGAACTGAATGTATTCTCTCATGAGAAGAGGAGAATAAGGGGGGATATGATCAACATGTATAAATACATCAGTGGTTCATATAGTGAACTCGGTGTAGAGTTAATCACCCTGAGGTCATCACAGAGGACTAGGGGGCACTCCTTACGTCTGGAGGAAAAGATATTTAATCTCCAAACACAGAAAGGTTTCTTCACAGTAAGAGCTGTGACAATGTGGAATGGACTCCCTCAAGAGTTGGTTCTGGCCAGCTCAGTGGATTGCTTTAAAAAAAGTCCTGGATTCTTTCCTAGATACACAGAATATAACTGGATACTAACATTTATAGGTAAAGTTGATCCAGGGAATATCCGATTGCCTCTCGAGAGATCGGGAAGGAGTTTTTTTCCCTGCAGGAGCAAATTGGATCATGCTTTGCTGGGTTTTTTTGCTTTCCTCTGGATCAACTTTGGGTGTAGGATTATAACTTTTTTTTTTTAATGGTTGAACTGGAAGGACTTTTGTCTTTTTCAGCCATACTAATTATGTAACCATTAGGCGAGGTTGTCGCTTTCCTTATTACCGTGTCCTTTTTGAACAGGTGAGTTAAAGCCAAGTTTTCCATGGCAGTAGAATCAGATCTGCAGAGACAGTAAAATAAAATGGGATCTTTCATGCAGTTTATCATTTGTGCAGCAATTAAAGCCCATCCTATATATTACTGACACAGAGTAATGCTACTTTCAGAATGATGTCATTTAAATCGGTCCAGAGACACCAACTGGAGGATGCCGAGCCAGAGGCCTGAAACAGCTGCTTTATTTACATACCACAGTATGACGATCTGATTTGTTTTCCTCGATAGGACAGCTCAATCTGCATAATGACCAGCTACAGTTCTGGCACTCTCTGAATTATGTGACTGAGCCAGGCTTACCAGTGTATCAGATTATACCGTCTAGTAGACAAAAGAATTACAAAACAACTTGAAGCATTAAAAGATAAAAGTGACCATAAACAGCCCAACATTTACAAGAGTTGCTCCCAATGTAGAGCCGTTCAGGCTACCAGTCTGAATCACCTAGATCTGTGTATGTGTGGACAGGGCCACTCACCCTGTATGTAGGGGTGCCTTTTTTTGCATGTGTGCGGACTTGTCAATGCCCGGGACCAGGTGAAGTTCTGTTCATGTGACATCAACATTATGGCAGTACCCCGGATTAGAGGCGAGCCACACACTTTGCATAGCAGTAAACTGTACAAGACTGGATCTAGCTTATCTGATCTGGGAGTGCAGTAAAAACAGTCAGGGGGCATTATATCAATAGTGAGACAGAGATGCATGGAACCAATATTCCCTGTCTGCTCAGCACGCTTCTGTACCAGGGATTCATAACCTGGAAGTAACATCTGATAGGTAGTGCAGATGTGGTGCAGCAGTGAACAAGGAATGCTAGCATGTATTAGGCTGTCATTAGTTTAGGCTGAACCTGTGCCCTCTTATATCAAGTGTCCTTATCAGAGTCCCTTCTTATATCAGGAGTTTTCCTCAGAGTTCCTCCTTACATTAGGGCTCCTTTAGGAGTCCCCCCTTACATCATGTCTCCTCCCCAGAGTGCCCCTTATATAAAATGCCGATATCAGAGTCCCCCCTTAACCAGTTGCCGCCCAGCCTATAGCTAGATGGTGGCAGGGCAAACAGCTCATCCCTCCAGGTGGATGCCATATGGTGTCTTTCCAGGCATGCACATTGCGCATGCCCGCAGGGCCGCGCAGTGGCGCGATCTGTCACCGGCTGTGTACCTCTGACACGGCTGATGACAGATCTGTGTACCGGCCCCCGTTGCCAGTACCATGTGACCTGCTGTAATCAATCACAGCAGGTCACATGACAGTTGTATACAATGGATGGCTTCCTTTCATGCCATCCATTGTATACTAGTGTGTCTAGCTGTGAATGGTCACAGCAATCACATGCACAAGCTGGGCCAATCACAGCCCAGCTGTGTCATGTGATTAGCCGTGGCCAAATCACAGCTAAGCACAAAAAAAAAATTTCATTCAGGTAAATGCTTGCTTATAGCAAATAAATCCTTTGATATAAGCAAATTGTGTGAAATAAAAAAATACTGATCACTTCCCCAAAGTTGTACAATGTTACTATGGTAACATTATACTACTTTGGTTATAGTGAAATATGAAAAAGAAATCTTAAAAAAGAGAAATAATTGTAATAAAAAATTAAAAATAATAAAACAATGAAAAAAAATTATCGATTTTTTTTTTTCGTACTGTCACCAGTCAGTGTCCCTGATCACCACCATGCCAGTTATATGATGACGCTGTACTGCACTGGTGACAGTATGTAAAAAAAAAATAGTGAAAATCATTTTTTTAATTTCTTCATTTCCGAAAAATTATGACAAATAAATTACAACTTCAAAAAACTCGCCATGCCTCCTACGAAATATGTTGGACTGTCTACTTTGCAAAAAGGGGTCATTTGGGGGATATCTGTACTGTTCTGATATTCTTGGACCTCAAGAAATTAGATTGGCTGTCAGTACTTCAGGATTGATCAATATTCAGATCTATACCATAGTTTGTGAACTCTATAACTTTCCTACAGACTAAATAATACGTCCCAATTTGGGTTATTTTCACCAAAGAAATGTAGCAGAATTCATCGTGGCCTAAATTTATGAAGAACAATTATTTATTTGCAAACGTTTATAACAGAAACAAAGAAAACGTGGGGTTTTTTCTTTTCAAAATTGTCGGTCTTTTTTTGTTAATTTAGCAAAAAATAAAAACCCCAGCGGTGACTAAATATACAAAAAATAGTGCAGCGCTAACAACCTATACTAAAATACAAATGAGATAAATGGAAATATCACATATAGAATGCACAATAAATATTCAGTGTTAAGTGCTCATAAAATGAATACTATGTGCAGCAGTCCATAAATGCCAATGATGGTGAAAAATCACAGCAAAACTCCGTGAGGTGATCACAGTGCCACTCTGTGTGCGGTCAATCCACAGATGGCCAAGATGGCCCCTCACCTCCTTCATGCGACCCTCTGGGCCAAACAGCTATGTAGGTGACCTTATACACCCAATAAGGTATCATCAAAGGATGGAACGTTGGGATAGATCCCTCCAATATCTTCTCCTATCTCCTAGGTACTCGATTCCACAAAACCGTTTAAGATACCATTAAAAACAAAGAAGATCCTCCATAGTGTAATCCAGTTTTAATAATAACATGAATATAAATAAAACTCTGAGGTCACTCTGAGGAAGTCACGTGGATCGTGACGTAAACGCGTTAAGGTACACACTGACATCATTTCCGGCGGCGCGGTGACGTCATTTCCGGCGTTGCCGCCATTTCTGGAGGGATTGTGGAGCAAGTGGAGCTGCATGCATTTCTTAGCATGAGAACCATGGAAACACACCCATGATATGGGAAAAAGCTGATCTTTGTCATTTTACATGTGAGTGGGCATTTTATTTATATTCATGTTATTATTAAAACTGGACTACCACAAAGGGAGGGGGGGGGGAATCAATCGGGGGGAGAGGGGTCTGAGGCTGAATATGTTACACCCTAAATATGGGTGTAACATGTAACATGTTCAGAAAGGTGAATTTATCCTATAAATGTGTTTAATAGGAGACAAGGTCAGAAACTTTAAAAAAAAAAATAGGCCCCCAGATGGGTTATCCCATAATGTGCTAATTTGCACCACATACTATCACATTATAGCAGGCTTACACATCATAAGGTGCCCCCTAATGCTACACTGTCACTGATCCTCTGGGTCTTAAAGATAAAACAGACAGAGGCACGGGATCCTAATTAAAATTCACAGTAGTATTTATTCAAATATTTAAAAAAAATCACACTTACATCTAAAGTATCTGTATATCAGCAAGGAGTGTAGAGACCAAGTTGGCCCATCAGTGAGGCTGTATACAACAACAGTTGTATACATCAGAATCCCAAAGCCATCTCAGAGGGATATGCTCAGTGAATAATCAGATGTCCCCCTAATCCCCCCTCCCTGCACATATACCCCCTAATCCCCTTCCTTGCACATATTTCCCCTAATCCCCCCTCCTTGCACATATCCCCCCCTAATCCCCCCTCCTTGCACATATCCCCCCAATCCCTCCTCCTTGCACATATCCCCCCTAATCCCCCCTCCTTGCACATATCCCCCCCTAATCTCTCCTCCTTGCACATATCCCCCCTAATCCCTCCTCCTTGCACATATCCCCCCAATCCTTCCTCCTTGCACATATCCCCCCCAATCCCTCCTCCTTGCACATATCCCCCCTAATCCCTCCTCCTTGCACACATCCCCCCTAATCCCTCCTCCTTGCACATATCCCCCCCCAATCCTTCCTCCTTGCACATATCCCCCCAATCCCTCCTCCTTGCACATATCCCCCCCAATCCTTCCTCCTGGCACATGCCCCTCCCCCAATCCTTCCTCCTTGCACATGTCCCCCCCAATCCTTCCTCCTTGCAAATGTCCCCCCAATCCTTCCTCCTTGCACATATCCCCCCCAATCCTTCCTCCTTGCACATGTCCCCCCTAATCCCTCCTCCTTGCACATATCCCCCCAATCCTTCCTCCTTGCACATGTCCCCCCCAATCCTTCCTCCTTGCACATGCCCCTCCCCCAATCCTTCCTCCTTGCACATATCCCCCCCAATCCTTCCTCCTTGCACATGTCCCCCCCAATCCTTCCTCCTTGCACATGTCCTCCTAATCCCTCCTCCTTGCACATATCCCCCCCCAATCCTTCCTCCTGGCACATGCCCCCCCCAATCCTTCCTCCTTGCACATGTCCCCCCTAATCCCTCCTCCTTGCACATATCCCCCCCAAATCCTTCCTCCTTGCACATGCCCCCCCCAATCCTTCCTCCTTGCACATGCCCCTCCCCCAATCCTTCCTCCTTGCACATGTCCCCCCCAATCCTTCCTCCTTGCAAATGTCCCCCTAATCCTTCCTCCTTGCACATATCCCCCCCAATCCTTCCTCCTTGCACATGTCCCCCCCAATCCTTCCTCCTTGCAAATGTCCCCCTAATCCTTCCTCCTTGCACATATCCCCCCCAATCCTTCCTCCTTGCACATGTCCCCCCTAATCCCTCCTCCTTGCACATACCCCCCCCAATCCTTCCTCCTTGCAGATATCCCCCCCAATCCTTCCTCCTTGCAGATATCCCCCCCAATCCTTCCTTCTGACACTCGTCCCCCCAATCGCCCCTTCTTGTACATATCACCCCCCCCCCATCCCTACACACACACACACACAGTTTACCTGCACCCTGCCTCCTCCAAGTCCCTGCAGAAGGAAATGTGTGCAGGGTGCAGGTAGTTAAACTATGTCCAGTCCGCTCCTGTGTGTGTGATGTGCTCAGTGGAAGTGTGCAGCACTGACAGTGAGAGGGCACAGTACAGCCTCTCTCCTGAACACAGATCACTGCACTAGGATGTGCCCTCACGTCCTGGGCCGGCCCTGGGCACAGTACAGCCTCTCTCCTGAACACAGATCACTGCACTAGGATGTACCCTCACGTCCTGGGCCGGCCCTGGGCACAGTGCAGCCTCTCTCCTGAACACAGATCACTGCACTAGGATGTGCCCTCACGTCCTGGGCCGGCCCTGGGCACAGTGCAGCCTCTCTCCTGAACACAGATCACTGCACTAGGATGTGCCCTCACGTCCTGGGCCGGCCCTGGGCACAGTACAGCCTCTCTCCTGAACACAGATCATTGCACTAGGATGTACCCTCACGTCCTGGGCCGGCCCTGGGCACAGTACAGCCTCTCTCCTGAACACAGATCACTGCACTAGGATGTGCCCTCACGTCCTGGGCCGGCCCTGAGTGTAGGAATGAGAGATGATACTTGGCCTTCAGCCGTCAGCCAGGGGAGGCACAACAGAAATCTGGGGGGGTGTAGCCCACCCCAGCACCCCCCTAGATCCAGCCATGGTCATGAGGATAGGAAGTAAATCTCCGCAAAGCTCATTAAAAAAAACCCTTTGTTTTCCAGAGATGGGCTTTGGCCATCTGAATCCCACACATTTCCCTGTCATCTGTGCCCATTAGAAAGATTATCAAGGAACACAATACTTTGAATAAAGAAATCTCTCACTGGAGATCACATAACCCCAGTCATTCCAGCAGCAAGAATCCATTTGAAAGAGGCCTTACATTGATCTAGCATGGACCTAAATGCTAGTATGCATTTGCCTTACCTGTGGGAGAGCTGTGGAAATGGAATATCACTGTAGTAGTTGCCGCTACTACAGTGATCGCTGCTGTCTTCAGGGTTCCATGCCAAGCAGCCTGGGCAGCTGATAATGGGGAACCGCTGGCACCCCTATACATGTCCTGGAATCCATAAGTTCAACATGGGGACCCATGCAGCTTATAAGCAGAAGGAGGGGTGGCATTTACTAGAACCAATCCCCTGTAGCTCCCCCCTTCAGCAGCTAAGCTGGTGGGGGGGAGAAGAGGGGAAGCCAGCTTGTAGCTGCTGCAAGGTGATTGGTTCCAATAAATTCCACCCCCACCACCCTTATCTGTCCCAGTTTCTCTTCCTTCTGCTGCCTGGGCCCCCCTGTGTGCTTCACTGGTCCCCCACAATGCTACTGGCTTCCTTTCCTCTCCTTCCTGCCAGCTGCTGCTGGAATTATTTAAGGATGGAGAGCAGAGGAAAAGGCAAGAAAATATGTCATTTACCAGCCCCTACCTTTTCTGAATGACTACAGTGAGTGATCAGTAGTGATCACTCACTGTGTTCATTTATATCTGAAGCATAGTAAGCTGTGCTTACTATGTTTTAGTTTGTGAATATACAGGAAACTCTGAGTTATTCCTGTTCATTCATTTTGTGTAGCTGAGGCTGCAGAGATAAAGATTGAGGATTGTGTCCTCAATCTCTTTCTCTGTCTTAAAAGTGAGACATCAGGGGTCTGTTTAGGCCCTAATATTTCACCAAATCCCCCCCAACAGGGCTGTTAAAAACAGTTATAAAAAATAAAGTTGTATAAAATAATAAAGCAATAAAACTAAAAAATAACTAAAATTTAAATTTAAATTTTAAAACATAGTAAATTTTTTTTAAATAATAAAAAATAAAAAATGTAATTAAGAGCTAATTCACATGGGTTCTCTGGCCCATACAGTGTGAAGGAGTGGTTTGTTTGTGTGGCTGGAGCCGCTGTTTCTCCATGGGGATGCAGCGACTGTATGAACACAACTGCAGGTCCTAACTATGACAGGTATGCAGGTGTGGGTGAGTGGCCCCAAATGCACACTGTCTGTGTTTGGGGCTGTACACCTGCACCCACATACCAGTCAAATCAGGACCTGCAGCTGTGTTCATACAGCTAACAGATAACATTGGTGGTCTGCACACAGCCACATAAAACAAAACAAGGATTCACACTACAGAGGCCACAGTGTCCATGTAAAACATTTATCTTTTAAATTTAGCAGGAATTTTGTAAGTTATGTTGTGTTTGTGTCCAATAATAATGATTTTAGTGTATTTTTTGGGAAAATATTGTTTTGATATTTTTGAGAAGTGGGGCCCTGTCAGGTACGCTGTACAGGGTCCTGTGATTTCCAACCGCGGCCCTGCAAGCAGCTGCCCTGCTGCATAGTAATTACACGGGGTCTCTCGAGCAGAATGGGTGCCATTCACAGAACACCTTACATTTTGTAAAATGAATGCTGTCCTGTCCTCTTTTCTAGGATGGACCAGCCATTAAGATGAGTGTACCCTAGACAAGAGCTAATGCTGCACATGCGCAAGGCTCAGAAGGATGGTGCTCACACTTGTACCACTAGGGGCCATTTTTCCTTCTGTCTGGTCCATCCTAGAGAAGAGGACAGGCCAGAGCTGTGAACACTATCAGAAGTCTTTGGGGCAGACGTCACTCCATGCGCAAATTAATTACAGGTATGGGAAGAGCATAAATGTATATTTAAAAAAAAAATTGGATTAGTTTAGCATTATGGAATGGTGTTCATAGACCATATAGGGTATTTTTAACCCTTTATCAGGTAAAAGTACCTTCTAAGTCTGTTGGAAATGGTATATTAGAGTACCTGAGAGTGGTTTAACCAACTTGTACAAGTGGCATGCTGCAGACAGAGCCAAATCCACCCTGACAGCAGTGACATATCATGTGTGGGTAAAGAGCGTGAGCGAGACTGCAGAGGACAGAAAGATTCTCAGCTTAACATCATCTCTCTGAACACAATCGCATCACCTCCTCCCCATCTTCTGTACTAGCGGGATGAATCAAATGTTCCCAACCTGGAGATTAAAACAATCTGTAAGACTCAAACAGGACAGATTCCAGACCAACACTATCAATACTCAGCTCACGTTTCTTTTTTGTTTAATGACAATTTTTAGAAAATAGAATAATGGCCTGTCACAAGTTTGAGTTTGAAAAGGGTGAATTACAGTTCTAAAGGAAGTATTTAACATCCCTTAAATTAAAATGAACCCTTCTCCCATTGGGGAGATTTCCTATCATTTTCTGTCCTGGAGGTACAACAGAGTGGAAAAAAATATCTCCTAATTTGAGGGAAATCTCTTTTTCTTTTTTAATTCTTTATTAATTTTCAGCATAAAAAAAGAACACAAACCAACAAAAACAATAGGCTATTCGTGTTGCCAGCGCTGGACGTTTCACACTATTGTATTTTTTAGCCTCTGCCCTCTCACCATCTGTGTCTGTGTCCATGAGATCTTGAAGTATATCTGGAGCACAAACTTTTAATTTTAGTTTCGGATAGAGTAGGGGAGGGTTAAACCACTGTCACGTTTTCTTGTTTGCCACCTGTGTCCAATTGAAGAGATTTCCCTTAATTTCTTGACCTGACAGAAGGTGACGGAAATATTATTTAGCCCTGGTTAACACTAATTCTTGACTCCATGCTCTGAGACAACAAATTATGTGTTTCTGTATTCAGGTGCCTCAGAGGATGATGATTCAGTGGGCCCTACAGCAGGAGCTCTTCCCGGAGGTCTGGAATGTAAAGGTAGAAGAGTAAGAGGCGCTTGTGGTTCATGGACCTAAACAGGCTGTTTGAAAGCTGTAGGCCAAAAAATTACACTCCTTGTTCCACCCATGACCAACCTTCAATAAACTATTGGACCTCAGAGTGTGCAAGTCAAAGATGGAATATGGTCCTCAACCTCCTGCGACCACGCAGTTTTGGCAGACTTGATCAACCACTGAAACAGACCCACTCACGTGTCTTGCCTCTTGAACCAGGTGTATGTTTTGTGTACACTCTAGTGTTCTGCTTCCACATGGATTATTTCTGCAACAGAGGGTACCCAAGCTCTTGACAATATGAACTGCCAGGCCACTGACTAGTCAAGAGGAAATATTGTTCTATGATACTCTATGACAGGGGTCTCCAACATTTCTAAGCAAAGGGTCAGTCTACTGTCCTTCAGATTTTATGGGGGGGCTGAACTGTGGCCATCAGTGGGAGTAAACAATTCCTCAGGCTTGGTGGTCAGTAGGAGCATGTGGTTAGTAGGAGGAGGGATAATGCCCATCTTTGTATTGGTGGGAGGAATAGTAGACTATCATTAGTGATGGTGGGGGAATAGTGCCCCATCGTTGGTATTGTTGGGAGGAATAGTACCCTATCATTTGTGTCAGTGGAAGAAATAGTGCCCCATCATTGTTGTCATTGGGAAGAATAGTGCCCCATTGTTGGTTTCGGTGAAAGAAAGAGTGCCCCATCATTGGTGTCAGTGGGAGGAATTATGCCCTACTACTGGTGTCAGTAGAAGGAATGGTGCCTCAACCTTATGACAGTGGAAGGAATACTGCTTCCTATCAGTGGGAGAAATAGTGACCCGAAGGCTGGATAAAGGCAAGCAACGAGCAGCATCCAGCCCGCGGGCCGCAGTGTGGAGACCGCTGCTTTATACCATACCCCAGTATAAGACAAGACCATTCTTCCAGCAGTGTCTTGTAATAGCTTCAGTCTTTCTCTAGGACTGGGCCACCACCATGGCCTCTATATGAGAGCTGATTCACACGTGTATGGTGCAAACTTAAGCTCAGGTTTCACAGCTAATTGATACAATAGCTGTTCACAGGTTCATGTCAGGTTTACATCAGGTTCAGGACAAGATTAGCTAAGGATCTTATCTTGTTCACACATAAGCAGTTTAGAAACTGTTCCCATAGATGTCAATAGCCTGTAATCTGCACCTGAACTGGACCGCACTGCTCAGAAATCGGACAGGACTCTTTTTAAAACCTCACTAAATCAGCACAGCCAGTGCACCGGACATATGTGAATAGGCTCCATAGAAAGCAATGTTTTTTCACATGTCATGCATATTGGATGTGGTTCAAACCGCATTCAATCCGCATATATGTGAATGGACACTTAGGAGGGCAACCACTGATTACTCTTTCTGTGTCTCTGCTAAGTTATTCTTTTCCAGTACAAAGATGAGGTCCATCCAAGGCCTGCCCTTAGATCTTCCTGCAGCCAAGCTAGAGATTTCCGTCTCTTCATTTCACATGACTGTCCTAAAGACTTATGAGAAAAGGTAAGCATAAAAAGTAGGAAAAAAAACATAGCAGGTGGAGCCTCAGAGGCAAGAGGAGAGTTCTAGGGAGCAGGAGGGGAGAAGGTAGAGGTGAACTTTAAAACAGAGACATAAAAACTTGCTTACAAAATTCATAAGTAAAGTAATCAGAGTGGACTTTCTAGCTTTGGCAGCATTGCAATGTTTACTGGATAGCATTAGCAGTTGATTAAACCTGTTGCCTGGAGTTTCTTGTTAATCTGACTTTGATAAAAAGAGCCACTGGCAGATGTTTTGTGTTTCAGAACAGCAGCAGGAGATATGCTGACACAGAAGAGATTCTATTCAGCCGCATGCCTTCCTAATATGCGTCCCAGGAGGTCTGAACGGCCAATAAATTAGGCAGGTGCCCAGAACTCTCCCCAATGTTTAATATTGCGGCGCCCCAAGGGATTATAATAAGGTTCACTTTCACAGAAGAAGATGAAATGAACTTTAGCAGGAAATATTCTTGTGTCGGCTTTCCTATATTGAAGTTTTTAAAAAAGAAAAAACATTAAAACTGATTTCATCTTCCATCAGAGTTCAAGAACAGGATGCTCAGCAAATGAGGACGACGACACAGGGTAAGGAAGGGTAAGGAAGTAAGCATGTCATTTCCAAGGACACTTATGTTGTAATAATAAAAATAATTGTGTCTTATGTTCCCGACTGAGCAATGGTGTGTAGATTAAGAATGATAAGAATGCTAAAACAAGCTTGAAGTGGAACTTGAGTTGTAAAACCAGGATATTGTTATAAAGTATATGTAAACCCTAACAATGAACTCTTATTTGTTGGGTGGGTGTGCCACCAATGAGGCAGATTGAGGCAACTGCCTCAGGTTACACTCATCAAGACATGGTGGAGGGCAGAATTGTCTGGGCCCCAATACTGTGGTTCCAGGCTGTCCACCCACCTAGCCCAAACACAATGGGGTCATGGGTTTTCTTTAAAAGGGTTCATTTTTAGGAACTCTAGTTACTTTGTTCCTATGGACATTATCCATCACAGGTATGGACCACACTATGGCTTATGTGTGTTATCTTGTCGGAAACCGTGAGGAAGAATGTTATGTTGCTGCAGCACAGCCCAATTCAACCTAAGCCAAATTATGTGAATTGATTCTACATGTATGAGAAGATTGATGAGCCATGTATCTGTATTTCTCAAGTGCCTCAGTAAAAAGAACTACATTGGTCAGGGTCCTTTACTTATGGAGCATTAATGTAAAGTCAGTGTAACCTTGGTGTATTTGAAGATCCTTTACAATGGGAGTTGAAGCCATTTAAATCTCAGGGTTAAGCAGCTTTGGGTTGCAGTGAGAACATTTGTACAAGGTAGCCCCCATGGTTGAGAACATTTAAAGAGAAATTACTTTAATCTTAAAAGCTGGGATACAATCTCAAGTGATGGTGGCCAGTGGTGAATGTGGTGCGAAACGGTGGTCTTGTTAGGTGGGACGATAGGTGCGCATTATGTCCCTCACCTTGTTTCAGGATACTCATAATGGGACCCACTGTGGCACAGGGTTAACCTAGGAACCTGACCTGGGTAGTTACAAGAGCAAGGCCTTGCGGTAACATAAAGTGGTGGCTTCCCACTGTTCCTTAATGTATCAAATGTTGTGTGTTCAAGGAGGGACATGGGTGACTGGTGGAGTATGGAGAATGCTTTGCACCCCCAACCTAAAACAGGTAATCATTTTCAGAAGATGAACATGGAACACTGGTTTCTGTTGGTTCCGGGTGTGAAGAGCTTAAGTGCCTAGGAACAAAAGTGTGGCTAATGACTTTAATGGCTGGTGGTTTTTAACCTGCCCTCTAGAGGGTGAACTCCCTGTCTCAGTAGCGCAGCCCACATGCTGTCAGATAAGCCATGTGGTGGCACCACCAGCTCCAGTGGTGTCCCCCATGTTAGGGCCAGGAGGCTGATATAGTGAGTCTCTTGTGTCCTAACCTGGACACAAGCACTTGACCCATATTATTACTCTATGTTGTTGTTATTATTATTATTATTATACAGGATTTGTATAGCGCCAACAGTTTGCTCAGTGCTGTACATTATAATGGGAGACAGTACACGAGACAGTACAGTAACAATACAATTCAATACACAAAGGGTTCGAGGGCCCTGCTCCTTGGAGCTTACAATCTAAGAGGGAGGGGATAGTGGTACAGGAGGAAATAGCTGTGGGGGATGGAGTGGTAGGAAGAGTGGAGGAGATCGGTAATTATCTGAGGGCGGGGTAGGCTTCCCTGAAGAGATAGGTTTTCAGAGTGCGCCTAAAGGTGAGGAGAGTAGGTGATAGTCTGATGGATTGGGGTAGGGAGTTCCAGAGGATGGGGGAAGCCCTGGAGAAGTCCTGGAGACTGACATGGGAGGGGGAGACCAGGGAACTAGAGAGCAGGAGGTCTTGTGAGGAGCGGAGAGTACGTTTTGGGTGGTATTTGGATACCAGATCGGTGATGTAGTTTGGGGCAGTATTATGAACAGCTGGATGTTATAGATTCTCTTCGCCATAAAGACTCAAACCACATGAAGTCACCTCTTTATGATTAACACAAGGCCTTGCTCTCTTGATTTCCTGGCAAGGTCCATGAGCTAGCCCTGCTCCACACCAGGTACCAATATGAGTACTGCATCGTGAGATGAGGGACATAAAGGGAACCTGTCCCCCCACCGAACAGGACCACCATCACCCTCCACAGTTCCTCGCTTTCTCTTCATTGTGCCATCACTTGAGACTGTATGCCAACCTTGAAGGTTAAAATATGTGTTCTTCAAATATACTTTACCACAAGGATTACCTGGTACAAACGTTTTTACAGCAGCACAAGGTTACATAAGCTGGAGGGTTACATGGCTTTAACTCCCAATATAAAGTTTCTCAGACACATCAAGATTACACTGACTCTATGTTAGTCCTTCCATAGAGATACTGATCACTCCTACTCTCTTTTAAAGCTCCTTTTTATTGAGACACTTGAAAATACAGGTACATCTTTCGTCAATCTTTACATAATTTGGCTGAGGTAGCACTGGCTGTGCTGCAGTAACATTACAATGACTGTCCCTAATGGTTTCACCAAGGATAATGTACAAATAGAACACACTGCGACCCATACCCATGATAATGTCCATAGCAAGTGGAATCCCTGAAGATGGGCTCTTTTAAAGGGTACCGAGCAGTAGAGAAGAAATCACATTGCAGCAGTCTATCTTGACCAATGAACTTCCATGGGTCAACAGCAACCCCAAGGCCGGTCTTCTGCCAATGTATTTATACCTATACTGTATACACAGGGTATCATGACACATTTGCTGAAGAAAAAGTCAAACAAGACCTGACATGGCAATCAGCCAAAAAAATTTACAGCGGCAGTACACCATAAATGCATTAACAGTGACAAAACCTAAAAAATAAAGACACATACAGTAGTAAGCACCTGCCTACACCCATAATGCAACTTTTCCAGCTGCCAGAAGACTGACTCATTGTTCCATGAAGGATATGTAGCATACCTTACCATGCTTACTGGACCATGTGTCTGACAGGGTCATATGTACCCTGCCATCGACAGTGTGGTTCAGGGACACAGACCCATTATATTCCCCATGCTGGTGGGTAGAGGACAAGGTTGGCTATCTGAGCAAAAAGTCTGTTATCACTGCAATCCACTTTGCACCAGTATCCTGGCCCTGATGAAGGGGTTATTTGTTGGCTTGACCTGTTGGCTTTCTTTTTATTCATTGGCATTGCTTTTCTTCTAAATTTCTTGGATAGAAGATAGTGGTGTCACTCTGCTACCTGTTCGGAGTGACAGAGGCCTGTGAATGAGAAGTTGAACACAATTAGAAATCCTTTGATAGATAACCATTTCAAAAACATGTATTTCCACTGCATTTTTAGCGACTAGTCTGGAGTTCTGCTCCAATAGCAATAATAAGATAGTAATAAATAAAATGTTAGATGAATACATATGTCACAGCTGTCAGATAAAAAAAAAAAAGACAGATCGTTTAAGTAAGAGAAGAGCCTGCGGAATGGACTGGTTTTAGCACCTTTCCATCAGGGAACTGAATTGGACATTGCAGTGTAGTTTTGCACTCTTCACATGTGATAAAAGCCTTTTGTCTTCCCATGAAATAGGACTCTAGACTCCACACAGAAATGTGGTATTGATGGAAAAGCAATAAACCGTAAACTTGCTTTCTCTATTATTTATCACTATTTAAGCAGGAATTGGCCTGATGTAGACTTTAAAAGCAAAATTATATGGCCCCAAAAAATTGCAAGGTACACGTCTATCTTTACTAAAATTAAACTTTAGAGTGTTACTACACCCACAACAGTAAAATCAGTCTGTATATGCAGTAAAGCATGCTTGTTATACTCACTGTGGAACATAAGGGGTTAATCTTCTGCAGTATGTAAAAAGGCCATTTGATCCTTCTTCTCTGCTCCTCTTGTTCAAATGTCCAGGTCTTATCTCCTGATAAGACAAACTGAACCCTTAGCCATTCTGTATATGCTCAGTTTAGTGTGTATTGCTAGAGAGGTTTTTGTTTTCTTGGGAGAGTGCATGTGATCAGCACAGGGCCAATCAGCACTGTCCAGACAGAGGTCAGGGTTTTGCATCCTCCTGGAGCAGAAAGAAAACTCCTATAAGCTTTAACCAATGCTCTGCTGAACACTGATAGAAGTCACAAGACTGCTCTAACTGCTGATGAGAAAAGGTATTTAGCAGTTTATATTTACTAAAATAATTGCATTTCCATGTTATGTGTACTGTGGGAGATCAGATATAGTGAATGCAGGATCCTGGGTTTAGTAACACTTTAAAGCCCATTTAAACATTCAGTTTAAATTACCTGCACATATTCCAGATGTATCACTACAAAAAGTGTACAATGATAGTTAATTTTCTTTGTAAAGAAGACACAGCCTGAGAATAAAAACTTGAAATCTACCAACAGCACCAGAGTGGGACTTTCCTCTCTGTGTCTAAGCAGTGGCCTTTCTGCCACTGAGTGAGACATATGGCTCTGCAATCAGCAGAGCACATACATTCTACTGATTGGAGAATGCTGACTGTGACTTAGCCGAGGGTCTCAGAGCTTGGTAGAGAGACCATTGCTTTCCCAAAAGAGAGCAAAGGTCCCACTCTGCCGCATGCTGGCACGGGACATGCTATTTTTTGTACACTTTTTAAATTGATACACCTGGTATGTATTTAGCTAGTTAAAACAGAAAATGTAATTGAGTTTTCATTTAGGTCAGCTAAATACATTTATGGGGTATCAAAACTTCCATGTGTGCTGTCTTCAGATGAGCCATACAGACTTTCAGCTGAAAACATGGAGGCAAAAAAAAGTTTACATCTCTTTAGACAGAACTTCCCATTTTCTGGTGGAATTGGAGAAATCTGCAGATAATGTTTGAGGAAGATACTGCTTTGTCCAGATTGACTACATAAGAAGAAGATCGTGATTTGTTACAGCTAATAGAGGCCATCGTTGGAGACCTGGTATAAAGTTTGTGGGATAATCCTGATGATTGATGACCCACTGGATTATTCTCTTAGAAGCTTTTTTATCACGTATTTAAGTTAAGGGTATTTACTTTAGCCACATCGAAGTGTCCACGGAGTGTTCACGGAGAAGTGTTTATACAGGAGTGTACACGGAGTGCCTCACTATTTCAAGTGTTTTCATGTTGTTTTTTGTGTTTGCACAATTTTTCACATATGTACAGTATATATGATTTAATCAATGATATATTGAGGATAATACACTATCTAGTTTTATTTCTATTTTTTGGAGGTACACGGCGATTATGGATCAGATTTTGGGACTATTATATTGAAGAATATATTTGGATGAATTCACTGACACTAAAGATGATTTATGATTTATAATTTTGGACTTTCAAGGGTGAAAGTGTGACTTTTAAGTGTCAATATATAGGGTATTAATTTATTCACAAGTTTGTTATTGTTTTTGGATACTGATTTTGCATTTATTAAAACTAAAGATGAGCAAATAATTCCAGTTCATTTTCTTAATAAAACAGCCACAGACTGAATAGAAAAGCCTGTCCCCTGCCAGCATGTTCCACTTCTGTGTGTAAGCAGTGGTCTCTCTGTAGAGTTTCAATACACCTCTTGCTGTGTCAGATCTAAAGATTTGCAATCAGCAAAGCTCATGCTCCCCACTGTCTGGGGGAGCTACTTGTCTCTGTAACAAGAAATGTTTTTTTAACTCCCTTTGACATCACCAGGCTTGTAAAGTTTGTACAGGAGCATCAGCTGGGGGCTAATTTTCTACTGAGGTGGGCATCCCCCTAGAACTATATCTGTGTGTAGAGACAGGGCTCTTGAGAGTCAGATTAGAAGCATTGTGTCGCTGGGAAAGAAATCAATGCATGCATGTGGAGAGGGACAGAGAGATGGATAGGGATTCTGTTGTCTAGCAGGCAATGATGACATCTCTCACAGGGATTTCAGTGCAGCAGGAATATTATGTAATAGTTGTAGAGTTTAGTTTTCTTCCATTGTTAATATTGTGTTTTCTTGCAAATGCATTTTCACTTATCTCCCCTGAGAAGGACTATGTGTAAATGAAATCCGTTGGAGCTTAGTATCAACTGTGATCATCTATTGGGCATTTATCATGTAACATTCATTTCATATGACATGTTATTTCATCCACTTCGTACCTTTACTTACTTGCTGATTAATGAGTGAATTAGTGATGTTTATATACTTTTTTTCCACATGTTGCGCCCCTCACATTTAGCTAGGGGGAGCTAGTTAGTATTTTTAGATAGAGGCTGAGTAGCAGCCTGGATGTAAGTCAGCCAGGTTATTTTATGTCAGGACTGAGGGCTCTGCAGGTCAGTTCCCAGATATCTCCCCCTGCTCTAGAAGCTGGAGAAGTTTCTAGAAGGCAGTGGGTGCGGGTTAGGAGGGGCTGATCTGCAGGAGGCTTGGCATAGGACCAGGATTGATGGCTGGAGTGTGGTTGGGCAGGGATAGGGACTACCTACAGGCTGGTGCTGGACAAGGGAGTCTCCATTGTGCCAATGTCTTCCAGGAAGGACAACCTGAACAGCAGGGAAGGAGCCAGCCCAGCAAAAGGCCTGAAGGGAGCCACCTACCCATTGAGCTTATCAGTGTGAGTAACCTTACACCCCCTGGGCTGGATAAGGGGAGAGGGCAGTTAGGTGGAGAACCCAGCTAGCCCCTCATCTGGAGCTGTTTCCTAAGTTGGCAGTTTCTGGGTCCCCTTGCCCAGGGATACCCTCAGGAAGCTGGGAGAAGAGGAGGATTCATCTGGGGTCTGAGGAGGTTTACTAGAGAGCTGAAGATCTCTTTAAAGGAGAGACTTTTTGTCCATGGACTTGTACATAGTTGCTAAGGAGTTGTCCTCACAGTTCACAGTTTCCTTGGGCATGCCATACACCCCTCAACCCCATTCATGTTCTAAACCTCTTTAAATAAATCACAAAACCAAGCTCGAGGACTGTTTACTGTCTCCAGTGTGCAGGTCTGGAAGAAAATGTGTGTTACCTGGCTGTGCAGAGCTGTAGGTGGACCCAAAACTCAGCGACTCCTAAGGTGGTAGTGCTACACACGTAATAGTGGTTCATTTTGATGGATGGGATTACCACCAGTGATCTACAAGGTTACAATGTGAAATTTAGTATATTCTGTTTATGTATTGTGAGAACATTAACGGTCCATCCAACACTTCATTATCAGCCATTGTACCATCTTTAATCATTTTTATGGTATTTGCAATAAAGTTTGTAAAAATCTTTTATAATTATTTTTCTTCTGACTTGGGTGCCTAAAAAGTCCTACATTTATCCCAAAAAGGTTTATATGATTCCATTGGATGTGGCACATCAAATGATCATGTGGTCTTTCTGTTTCACGGGCATTATGTTGACAGTTCACTTCAGAAAGTTAAGTGTATGTCAGCCCCAGTGTTGGATTAAGCTGTGTGGAGGCCTTTGGGCAGTTGAAACCTTGGGGTCCCCCTTGCAGGTTTATGGAGGCTTCTTGTGCATGCACTCCAGTGAGTTAACATCAGCCCCTAGATGGAACTGGCCATCACTGCTGTACATTACATGTACGTAGGTTGCACCAAATTTTTTTTACAAACTGGTGGTTGAAAGAAGACGAGCTTTTAAGAGACAAACTGCAATGTGAACCTGATGTCTATGGTTTATGTACTTTAAGTTGTTATTGGGTATATTACATTAATACAGTATTTTCTCTATAGAGTCTTTTATGTAAAGTTTTATTTTCTTTGAGTTGATTTGTTTTTTTCTATCTTTTGTAAACAAGTTAATAAAGATTCATTTTAATTTTCTTCATTTTAATTTTCAGTGCCTACTCTGTCTATCTGGTAATCCAGCACTCGTAAACGGTCAATAACGAACCTCTTTTATTTGCTTCCTTTTTGATCTTCAAATATACCATTTAACGTGTTTATATATCTAAAAAAAACCTGTTGATCCTACCAGAAATCTTGTAAGCAGATTCCTGTGCTCTCTGCCTCTGCTAACTGCCATCATTTAGCATTGTGCCCAATTCACTCTCTCTAGAATACAGAACACTTCCCCTATATGTTATGGAAGGGCAGGTGTTCTGTACTTCCAACACATTATCCTGTAATAAGGTGACCTTAATAGATACAGTGCAGAGAGTGTCACCCTAAGACAGGAAGTGTTACTGGCTGGATTACCAGGTGAAAATAAAGGAGAAAACGCACACACACACAAAACTAATGCAGCCCCCAATTTAAAGGCTGGTGTGCTACAGTATTTTACATTTTTGGTCTTGAGTTTAAATAAAATACTAAGCTAATTGCTACAAGCCTGCAACGTTATGGGACAAGAGGACTTTCTTTACCCTAGGTTCACACCTAAGCGTTTTCTGCAGGGTTTTGCGTTTTGCAGAAATGCAGTACAATAAATTTAACATATTTAACATATAATATTTTACTATATTTAACATATAATAAACAAACAAGTGATGCCGCGCTGCTGACACACTGTACAAAAAAGCGTAACTAAATAAAATGTCCCAAATTTAGATCATACATTGTGAGATCAAACATTCTTGATAAAATAACAATTCTTCAATAAATCTTGTGGTTTCTTCTTATATTAATGTCCCAAAGCCCATCAAGTGAGATTAAGCAAAATCAAAAAACTTTGCCACCTCCGTGCTCACAGAACTCTCACCTTAGAGCACATGAAAATGCGCTTTGATAATGAATAGACAGGAAGATTTTCCACTTTCTTAATCCATAGTCATATGGTAGTAATCAGACATCTTAAGTGTGCATTTGACTGTCAGATCAGAGCTAGGGATGGATCCCTTTAAGAACAATGGAGGTCTCATATATCCATCTTAAAAAGAACAAGAAAAACTCCCATGGTGCAGTAAATACTATCAGTAATATTTATTTAAAAACAGTGTTACACTCACATGTACTCAAAGATAAAAACGCCTTAAAGCATAAAATCACCAAATGCAGACTGTGAATCCCATCAGCTGGTTTCAGTAATCTCCTCTGCTCAGAACCACACCCCTGACACATTACGTCATGCCCACGTGACTTCATCAGAGGGATCCATTTAACATGATTTGCTAAGGGACATCTCTGCGTTTTCACCCGGTGCATTTTTTGGAAAGGTTCAGGGACTTTTATGAATGCAAAATGTAGCGTTTTTGGTTCTATCGACTTCAATGGGAACGCTGCAGAAAAGTATTGCATTTTGCTGCATTTAAAATCTGCGTAGCAACAAGCAAAATAAAAAAAATAAGAAAAAACCCCCCCGCAAAAGGCATCAAAAACACGGTGCAAAAACGCAACGCAAAACACAATTCAGAAACGCCTCAAAGGCAACCTGCATAGGTGTGAACCTAGACTAATGCAGGCCATAGATGGGTCGAAAACTGGCCTTTTTTTTAAAAAAATGAAAAATCGGTCGTTCAATTGGCCGACGTTACCACCATTGGCAAAAAAAATCAGCTGATTTTTGTTCCGTCTACAGCCAGCAAATATAATAGTGGAGTGTCCCTGCAGAGAGCTCCGCTATTATATTTGACATTTAAAAGTATAGCAAAGTTGCAACATTGTATCTATTTGTATCCATTTTGGATACAAATGGTTCTGTTTGGATACAAATAGATACAATGTTGCAACCGCTACACTTTTAAATGTCAAATATAATAGCGGAGCTCTCTGCAGGGACACTCTGCTATTCTATTTGACATTTAAAAGTATTGCGGTTGCAACATTGTATCTATTTGTATCCGAATAGAAACATCTGTATCCGAAATGGATACAAATAGATACAGATGTTCTTTTTCTTTGTCTTCATCTTCTTTTTCTGTTTCTTCTTTTTCTTCTTCTTGCAGGTCACGGCTCATGCGCATTTTTTTAATCGGTAAAAAGATCGCCGATTTGCCCATCATTGCCATGAAAATCGGCTGATCGACAAAATCTGACTTTTTTTTTGCAACATAACCGATTAAAAAAATGTGTCAAAATCACGAAAAACGGCCGACAAATTCACCCGCTAACAATCCGAAAATCGGCCGATTATTCTTTTGGACGTATTTTCGGCCGATTTTCGACCCATCTATGGCCTGCATTACTGAAGATGTGTCAGAATTACAGCATTTATGACTGATCTCCATGTTGAAATGAAGTAGTGATTCTTAGCTGTCAAGAATTTGTGTTTTTTAGATGCTTTAAAAGGTTGCTAATTGTCTCATTCCCGAAATTCACAATTTAGCTATGAAGATGCCAACATATGATTGGGAAACTTTCAATTACTTGTCTATTAAAAGATGATGTTACATTGCCATCTAGTGTTCGTAATTTGAACTGTTTGCACATTTTGTTACTTTGTATCAAAGTGAGCTCAAAAATCTTTAAAGCAGAGCTCCAGTCTCCTATGTAAAAATTAAAGTCAGCAGATACAAAAACTGTAGCTGCTGACATCTAATAAACAGCCATTCACCTTTCCTGAGTTCCAGCCGTTTTCACCCTGTGTGTCTCTCTCCCCAGCGCCAGCAGCTTTACTATGTGACAGCTTGTGGCTTCACAGCCGGGTGCCCACTGCGCATGTGTGAGCTGCACTGTGCACTGTGAATGGTCTAGCAGTCTTCTGGGACCTGTCATGTGTCCCAGAAGACTGCAGCAGGAAGGGGAGGGGGGGAGAACTTCCACTTTTGATCGTCTAGGCCAATGATGGCGAACCTTTTTGAGCCCGAGTGCCCAAACTGCAACCCAAAACCAACTTATTTCTTTCAAAGTGCCAACACTGCAATGAAACCTGAATATCGAGCTTTTGGTTTAGAAAAAACAACTCGTACAGTAGTGCAAACTAATTAACAGTACAGGGATGACCAGAGACTGCGGACACAGTACAGGGATGACCAGAGACTGCGGACACAGTACAGGGATGACCAGAGACTGCGGACAGTACAGGGATGACCAGAGACTGCGGACACAGTACAGGGATGACCAGAGACTGCGGACACAGTACAGGAGATGACCAGAGACTGCGGACACAGTACAGGAGATGACCAGAGACTGCGGACACAGTACAGGAGATGACCAGAGACTGCGGACACAGTACAGGAGATGACCAGAGACTGCGAACAGTACAGGAGATGACCAGAGACTGCGGACAGTACAGGGATGACCAGAGACTGCGGACAGTACAGGGATGACCAGAGACTGCGGACACAGTACAGGGATGACCAGAGACTGCAGACACAGTACAGGGATGACCAGAGACTGCAGACACAGTACAGGGATGACCAGAGACTGCAGACACAGTACAGGGATGACCAGAGACTGCAGACACAGTACAGGGATGACCAGAGACTGCGGACAGTACAGGAGATGACCAGAGACTGCGGACACAGTACAGGAGATGACCAGAGACTGCGGACACAGTACAGGAGATGACCAGAGACTGCGGACACAGTACAGGAGATGACCAGAGACTGCGAACAGTACAGGAGATGACCAGAGACTGCGGACAGTACAGGGATGACCAGAGACTGCGGACAGTACAGGGATGACCAGAGACTGCGGACACAGTACAGGGATGACCAGAGACTGCAGACACAGTACAGGGATGACCAGAGACTGCAGACACAGTACAGGGATGACCAGAGACTGCAGACACAGTACAGGGATGACCAGAGACTGCAGACACAGTACAGGGATGACCAGAGACTGCAGACACAGTACAGGGATGACCAGAGACTGCAGACACAGTACAGGGATGACCAGAGACTGCGGACAGTACAGGGATGACCAGAGACTGCGGACACAGTACAGGGATGACCAGAGACTGCGGACACAGTACAGGAGATGACCAGAGACTGCGGACACAGTACAGGGATGACCAGAGACTGCGGACACAGTACAGGGATGACCAGAGACTGCGGACACAGTACAGGGATGACCAGAGACTGCGGACAGTACAGGAGATGACCAGAGACTGCGGACACAGTACAGGAGATGACCAGAGACTGCGGACACAGTACAGGAGATGACCAGAGACTGCGGACACAGTACAGGAGATGACCAGAGACTGCGAACAGTACAGGAGATGACCAGAGACTGCGGACAGTACAGGGATGACCAGAGACTGCGGACAGTACAGGGATGACCAGAGACTGCGGACACAGTACAGGGATGACCAGAGACTGCGGACACAGTACAGGGATGACCAGAGACTGCGGACAGTACAGGGATGACCAGAGACTGCGGACACAGTACAGGGATGACCAGAGACTGCGGACACAGTACAGGAGATGACCAGAGACTGCGGACAGTACAGGGATGACCAGAGACTGCGGACACAGTACAGGAGATGACCAGAGACTGCGGACACAGTACAGGGATGACCAGAGACTGCGGACACAGTACAGGGATGACCAGAGACTGCGGACAGTACAGGAGATGACCAGAGACTGCGGACAGTACAGGAGATGACCAGAGACTGCGGACACAGTACAGGAGATGACCAGAGACTGCGGACACAGTACAGGAGATGACCAGAGACTGCGAACAGTACAGGAGATGACCAGAGACTGCGGACAGTACAGGAGATGACCAGAGACTGCGGACAGTACAGGGATGACCAGAGACTGCGGACAGCACAGGGATGACCAGAGACTGCGGACACAGTACAGGAGATGACCAGAGACTGCGGACACAGTACAGGGATGACCAGAGACTGCGGACAGTACAGGGATGACCAGAGACTGTGGACACAGTACAGGAGATGACCAGAGACTGCGGACACAGTACAGGGATGACCAGTGACTGCGGACAGTACAGGGATGACCAGAGACTGCGGAAAGTACAGGAGATGACCAGAGACTGCGGACAGTACAGGGATGACCAGAGACTGCGGACATAGTACAGGGATGACCAGTGACTGCGGACAGTACAGGGATGACCAGAGACTGCGGACACAGTACAGGGATGACCAGAGACTGCGGACACAGTACAGGGATGACCAGAGACTGCGGACAGTACAGGGATGACCAGAGACTGCGGACACAGTACAGGGATGACCAGAGACTGCGGACACAGTACAGGGATGACCAGAGACTGCGGACACAGTACAGGAGATGACCAGAGACTGCGGACACAGTACAGGGATGACCAGAGACTGCGGACACAGTACAGGAGATGACCAGAGACTGCGGACAGCACAGGGATGACCAGAGACTGCGGACACAGTACAGGGATGACCAGAGACTGCGGACAGTACAGGAGATGACCAGAGACTGCGGACAGCACAGGGATGACCAGAGACTGCGGACAGCACAGGGATGACCAGAGACTGCGGACAGTACAGAGATGACTGCTGACCTTTGGGGAGGGAGGGGGAGCGGGTACCTGAATTTGACAGGTACCCGCTCTTACTTCCGCAGAGTTTTTTTTTTTATCTTACCTGTTCCTTTATCCAGCCGCGCGCTGTCTTCCCGGCTTCTGTAGTGTGGGCGCTCGTCGGACAGCCGGATGCCCAGTGCGCATGCGCGAGAAGCGCTGCGCTTTGTGATTGGTCCGGCGGCTTCTGGGATCTGTCATGTGTCCCAGGTACCGCCTTACCATTCACAAAGAGCACTGTTTCTTGTGCATGCGCACTTGGGACCCAGCTGTCACGCACACTACAGCCGGGAAGACAGCGCGCCGCTGGATTCTCCTGGCGTGCCCACAGATAAGGCTCGGCGTGCCGGCTGTGGCACGCGTGCCACGGGTTCGCCATCACTGGTCTAGGCAGTCGGAGTGGAAGTGGGAGTAGGTACCTGTCAAGATCAGGAATATGCTCCCCCCCACCCAAAAGCGAGATTTAACAAAAGGAGCTGGGGAGGAGGCCTTAAAGTGGAATTTCCCTTTTTGTGTGGAGCTCTGCTTTAAATTCCAGTATTATAGCAGGCCTACATTCTGGATAAAAGCAGATTATTTTAATGCATTTGAACATTTTGTAACAAAAGAGTTTGAAATTAAGAAACAATGGATATCTGTCTTTCTTATCTAGATCAAAATCACTAAATCCATTCTGCTGTTGGAGATTGCAGATGGAAATTTCTACCAGCTCAGCCTTACTCTATGTACTGTATATTCTTTCATTAAACACCTGTCTCTGGGTGCTGGTAACCAGGGACGTATTTACCACAAGGCAAACAAGGCATTTGCCTAGGGTGGCATTTTTCAGGGGGGCAGCACTGCCCCCCGGAAGAAGAGATGGAAGAAGGGACACACACGATCTGGGGACCAGGTGGGATCAGAGAGAGGGTGTGGGCTGCTTGACAGAGTATGCGGAGCCTGAATCTCATTCCAGGGGATGTCCAGAGCTGTGAAGGTGAGTGTCTTTCTCTCTTGCTGGGGGTGGGTGCTGGTGTGGCCAGTGTATGGGTGGTGGTAGTGGGGGGCGGTCAGGGGGGAGGTGGTGGAGAGGGGGTGGTGTTGGTTGATGTCAGGATCTCTCTCTGCGGGGGGGAATGATTTTTGTGTTGCCTATGGCAGCACAAAACCTAAATACACCACTGCTGGTAAGCTATTCCAACTTAGCTATACATATTGTGCTTCACCAGTTAGGCTTCTTTTACACTGATCCATGGCAAAAACACATTTTTCGTTTTTGCCGCATTTTTACTTCGGTTTTGCTATGTTTTTACTGCGTTTGCGCTTCGTTTTTAAAGGACATGTGACTCAAAAAACAACAAAAAAATGCAAAGGGTGTGCGTTTTTGATTTGTTTTTGCCAATTTTCAATTGACTTCAATGGGGAGGTGTGTTTTTGGTGTGTTGTTTTTTTTTAACAAACCAAACCTGCACCAAAAATGCAGCAAGCAGGACTTTGAAAAATGCACCAGACCAGCAGCTGATCAATGTGAAGAGTTCCATAGAAATACATGGTTACACATTTTTCTTCCGCTTTTTTTAATGAAAAAGTGGAATTAAAATGGATCAGCGTTAAAGCAGCCAAAGCAGAAGAAAAATAGACCTGAACATTTTTAAAGCATGTACCAACAAGACCTCCATAATAATCAAAGAAATATATGTCAAGAAGTGTCTATATGTCAAGAAGTACAAAGGGGAGGGGAAAGTAAGGTAAGTGCCAGGGAGTGGATTCCTGAGACGTGGTTCTCAAGAATCTTTTGCCAAGTATTTTATCCATGAAGTCCATTTTTTTTGTTTGTTGTAAAACAAATTATGTCACTGCATTTCTAATCTTTCTTTGTCCTAAAGTATATTTGAATCCCAATGTGTTTTTTCTGTTTTTCAGAATAAGGAAGGGTTAAAACCCCTGCCAGGTTTCGTTTGCCATCTATGCCCCATATAGAAGATTCCCATTTACTTACCATCCTGTAGACACAAAAAGGAAGTAAAAGGAACTCCCTACAAGTGAGGGAAACCTCCTCTTAGACAGTTATCATGAGAACTTGTGTCTCATTGGAAGATTTATCCTCTATTCCTGTTATGGTGACAACTCAAAGTTTGGGGTTTCCACTCAATTTCTGCCTCAATGACAGGACAAACGGAGAGAAAAATCTCCCTAATGGTGACAACTGCCAAATTGTGAACATCTCACAATAGAAATTATAAAAGTAAGGAAAAGCAATGCTAGTATAGCATAACAGACAAATAGATAAAGGACTAACTATAGCCATAGCAGCCTTTGTGGGGTACAACCATCAACGTGCCAAATCTACAAAAGCCAGTGAACTTGTATCTCATAGTGTACTGCCATAGTGCCCCAGTGCCCCGTGGATGATATAGTGCTACTGCATCCTCTGCAAGGAACAGGCTGGATAATGGAAAATTGTGTCAAAATTCATAGTAATTTTCCTTTCCTGGTGCCTAAAGAAGGCAGCATAGTGTCTCCACCCTTGCTGACCCATAAGACTGATATACTGTACATGTGCTAAATGTACATTTTGAAAGAATTTAATGAGAAACAAAATTTTTAAAAAATAGCCAAATTCTGTAGAAGCCCAGGCTGCAGATTCCACGCTGTAAAGTATCACGAACGTATCGAAGGATGACCAAGAGGCTGCTCAACAGATGGTTTTAGGAGAAACACCGGGAAAGGCTGCCACAGAGCTGCCATTCCTCTGGTTGAATGGGCAGTCAGCACTTGAGGAGTATCTCAAGCATTAGCTTTATATGCCCTGCAGTTCAGTTTGGCTATCCACATAACCAGCGTTCCCTTAGATCAGGGGTATTGAATTAAAATTCAAGGAGGTCCGGTCACTAAAATTTTCTTCTGGCAGAGGTCCGAATAGAGTGTGCCCATCAGTGTGCCCCCTTACATCAGTTGTCCCCATCAGAGTGCCTCTTTACATCAGGTATCCCCATCACAGTGCCACCTTACATCAGGTATTCCAGTCAGAGTGCCCCCTTACACTCAAAGTACCCCTTTCCATCATATGTCCCCATCAGAGTGCCCCTGTACATGATATTGCCCATCAGACTGCCCCTTTCCATCACATGTGCCCATCAGAGTGCCGCTTTCCACAGTATGTTCTCATTTGTGCCCCCTTAACATATGCCCATTAGAGTGCCCCCTTAACATAAAAGATGCCCGTCAGAGTGCCCCTTAACATAAAATGTGCCCGTCAGAGTTCCCCCTTAACATAAAAGATGCTCATCAGAGTGCCCCTTGACATAAAATGTGCATGTCAGAGTTCCCCCTTAATATAAAAGATGCCCATAAGAGTGCCCCTTAACCTCATGATGCCGATCGTACGCAAATATGCAGCCTCTCGTGTATGGGCCTTGACACCGAGCGGCCGCATATTTTTGTGCAATTAAAAAAACTCCCTGCGAGCTCCCAGCACATATATCCGCTACTCCTGAAAAAGGTCCCGATCTCCCCTTTCAATTGGGACCTTTTCTGATCATGTGACCGCTGTGATGGCGAATCACGGCGGTCACATGACCCTAAAACCCCGCCCCGCCTCCTGGCTTCTGAAATTCTTAAAGGGCCGGGAGGCGCCGACGCCAAGGGGCTAACATAAAATGTGCCCGTCAGAGTGCCCCTTAACATAAAATAAGGAGCATGATGATGGGCACATTTATATTAAGGGGCACTCTGATTGGGTACATTTCATGTTAAGGAGCACTCTGATGGGCACATTCTATGTTGTGCCCATCAAAGTGCACCTTAACATTAAATGTGCCCATCAGCATGACCCTTTAACATTAAATGTGCCCATCAGAGTGCCCCTACACCCTACCTTGAGGGCAGACAGGAGCTTGCCGGGATCCTTGCTGAAGGATGCTTGTGTACAGGCAGGGAGCGGGAGCCGGAGAGACAGTGAGCTGCAAAGGGTGGGGCGCACACTTGATGTCATCGGTTGCCATGATGAATACCCTGCCCAAAGGTGGATCTGTCATTGCGGGCTGGTGTTCCAGAAGGGAGCACTGCTGGGGCCGTTCTCAGACCGCAGTCCGCCATTTAGTGACCGCTGCCTTAGATGCTTCATTGTTCTTATTCACTCCTCCAGGGAGCACAAAGAGTTTCTCTAATAACCTGAAAGATTCCATTGCTAAGATATTTTGCCAAAGAGATCTTGCTGCATCCAATTTGTGCAGATCCAGCTGGTTGGGATGATCTCCCAAGGTGGGAGAATTCAGTCCTGATTGAGGGTAGTAGCTTGAAGCTACCTTGAACACAAACTAGTGTATTGGTGGCATTATAACATTCTCAGAATGGAATGTGATGTAGGTACCCGGCGATCCAGGACTTGAATCTTAGAGACTCTGTGAGCTGACATCACCGCCATTAGAGATAAGATCTTGGAGGTCACATACGAGATTCAACTGGAGAAAACAGGGCTGGCCAGGATGTTTAGAAGCAGAGAAAGACCCCACTGGGCAAACCTGTTCTTATTGAGGGCTTTAGCCTTACTATAACCTTTAGGATGTGGATCATCAAGGGATTCTCTGTCCTCTTTAAGTTGGTCATTACAGAGATGGCAGTGACTTGTACTTGGAGAGTGCTCAAGCTCAGACCTCAGTTTAGGTCTATCTGAAGAATATCCAGCAACTGGAGAGTCAGAGGATGCACAGGATCAAATCTCTTTCCCACAGCAAAAGCGACAAACCTGTATCAGACTCTATATTAGACCACTCTAGTAGATGGCTTTCTGGTTCTGAGTAAGGTGGTATCTACTGCAGATGATCAGCCTAAGGAAGACAGGCTCCTACTCTCATCACCAGGCCCTTGAGAATTAGACAGTTTTGTGCCTGAAGAGATTGGTTGTGACACAAGATCATTCGAGAATGATTGGAGGGCAGACACTGAGCTGGATCATAAGGGAAAACTACAGTCTCTGAAGCTACTATGGTCTGTCAGCCAGTACCTCCACCTTTTTGAATAGAAGACCAACTAGTAACCTCATGATTAGGACTGGAGGAAAGATGCAGCATAGCTGGAATGACTGGGGTTCAACAAGGGCATCTGTCCCCAATGACCTCAGACTCAGATACCTGTAGAAGAAGTGAGGAGGTTTGTCGTTGTGAGTAGAAATGAATAAGTCCACCTGAGGGTGACTTCACTGGTATGCTAAGTGACTACTTGATGTTGTCTATAAAGTGGTGTGACAATCTGTTCTGATGTTGTCATAGACTGAAACATACATTATACATCATTCAGGTCTTTCAGATTCCTCTCTGCCCACTCTAGAATGGGGAGTTTACCTCCTGGAACAGGCCTGACAATGCATCCTGTATCAGTATTTTATATAAAGCACCATGACCCAGTTGTCCAAGAAGATTCACTTTTCCCTGGAATCTTGGGGCAAAGGTCTTCAGGGCTACCCACAGCATTCTGTGCTCCAAGAGGATGGAGCTCCATTATTCTCGAACCACGAGGTCTTGCAGATGAGTGCCCTGCCCCAGCTGCTGGCATTGGTGGCAAGAATAGTTCAATGTGTTGGACAGAGAAGAAGGTTCATCCACCACTGGGACACTCATTTGCATGGAGGATGACATCTGGATATCCTTATGCAGGTACACTCATTTGCACTGGGCTAAGAATCTTCTCTGATAGGACCTCAGGTGCCTGTGGGCCCATTCCACCACGGCAATGGAAGATGAAGGAACTATTTAACAAGCCCCTATTCATCTTTCACCAATTTTGGATAGAGGGGGATGGGTTATACTCTTTGTAGACTTTGTATTGCTGTCAGTCCCAAATGAAGAGACTTGCCCCTATTTTAGTACTGGTGATCAGGGCTGCTGTTAGAAACAATAGGGCCCCGAACACCCCGCCCCGCCCTTCCCCCCAGAAAAAACTGCTTACTATGCATCGGTTATGAATGAATACAGTGAATGATTGGTCCTGATCACTCATTGTGTTCATTCAGGAAAGGAAGGGCAGGAAAGTGTGACATATTTACTGGACCCATCCCCCACTTTCCTCTGAAGGATCCTATTGTGTGCTTGCAGTTGCCAGTGGGATGGAGAGGAGAGAAGCCAGCAGCACAGCAGGGGTGGGGGCACACAGGGGGACCTGGGCAGCAGGGGGAAATATATGGTGCACAGGGAGGGTGAAGGGTGCAGGGGGGCGGGCAGTTACTGGAACTGATCCCCTGTATACCTTTCTCTGCAGCAGTTGAAAGCCAGCAAAAGGGAGAGGAAAAGAAGCCGGCTGTCAGCTGCTGCAAAGAGAGTCATACAGGGGATCGGTTCCAGTAAAAAATGCCCCCCCTCCACACACACACTTTGTCGATCACCCTCCATACCCACATCTGATTCACCCAGCTGCCTGGGTCCCCCTGCTGGCCTGGGCCCTGCATAGGAGGATGGGTGGTACCCCCTTATCCACAACCCAGCTGGTGACCATTGTCACTAAGAAAGAAGGTGGTGGAAATTCAAAATGTTAGAGTTGTCCCCAGAACAAGAGGCAAGGTGGATATCACAATACAATTGCGCATTAACACACTGCAATGGTGTGCATGGGTCCTTAGTTGGGATGTTTGAAGATTTTAGACATTTAATATGTTCATATTAAAATCAACTAGATAGGTCAGGGACGACTTATTTTAAACCCCTTGTACTACTACTTATGCAGTCATCTGAACGTCTGCTGAAGGGATTAATTTATCCTAGGATCCCTTGGTGAGGAACCTTGATGTAACTGGAAAATGATGGAGAAACATGCAAACAGGATGCAAGAGAGGTAAATAAACTGGATACACAGCTTCCAAACACCCAATGTTAACTCGACAATAAGGAAGGGAAATTTCACTAACAGGCCTGGGAGAGCTGAAAAACCTAACAGGTATCCTAATCTTTCCCCACTTTGCCCAAAAATTAAACAAAGAACTTTTGGCTGGACTTACACTCAAAGGCTGCCATACATGACTTGCATTGCAGGTGATTCATGGTATGATATGGTAGATTCAAGGTATGGTATGGCAGGACTAGTACCTGAATGGTAGAGGTGGTTTGGACTTGAGGTTCAACACCAAGGCTTGGCAGGACTTGTGGTTCAATAATAGAGCTTTCAGTTAGCAGGAATTACATCATTGGACACTGTGATTTTTTTTTTTACAGACAGTCCCTGGTTTTTAGTATTTGTCTCCCCAGACAGCAGAGCAATGGACAATACAATCACATTTAAAATCATTCTGTGTGCGATCACTATAAGGTACCCAGATTCACACAATCTGCTTTTTTGTCCTCTGTTGCAATGTTTCTGTGTATGCAAATATTAAAACTAATATGTGTATTTTACCTTGCAAGGTACATTTCTACCTTTACTCAAATTAAACCTTAAAGTGTTTCTAAACCCAGTAAAATCAGTCTGTATATGCAGCAAAGCATGCATGTTATAGTCACTGTGGAGCCTAAGGGGTTAATCTTCTGTATTGTGTAAAAAGACCTTTGATCCTGTCTTCTCTGCTCCTCTTCTTGTTCAAATGTCCATATCTTATCTCCTGATAAGACAGACTGAACCCATAGCCACATGCACATGCTCAGTTTGGTGTATATTGCTTGAGAGTTTTTTCTTTCTTGAGAGAGTGAATGTGATCAGCACAGGGCCAATCAGCACTGTCCAGACAGAGGGTCAGGGGTTCTGCATCCTCCTAGAGCAGAAAGAAAACTCCTCCTATAATCTTTAACCAATGATCTGCTGGACGCTGATAGAAGTCACAAGACTTCTCTAACTGCTGATGAGAAAAGATATTTAGCAGTTTATATTTTCTAAAATAAATGCATTTCCATGTTCTGTGTACTGTGGGAGATCAGATATAGTGAATGCAGGGTCCTGGGTTTAGTAACACCTTAATGTGGTACAATTGCTACGTGATACGAACACATCAGAAATGCTTTCCTAGGATTGATGTAAATTTTGCATTATCGAATTTATGGGTATGCCTGTTTTTTGTTATAATTGTATAGTGTCTTGGGGTGGGAGTTTAGCATCCTTTTGAATGTATAGAACCCTTATGCATAGGGCACATGTCCTTTATGTATGGGGTACAACGGACATATTAACTGTTTCATATATAGTACATGCACATGCTCAGTTTGGTGTGTATTGCTAGAGAGTTTTTTTTTTCATGGGAGAGTGCATGTGATCAGTTTAGCATCCTTTTGAATGTATAGAACCCTTATGCATAGGGCACATGTCCTTTATGAATGGGGTACAAGGGACCAGGGGCAGACTGACCATTTGGAAACTCGGGCACTGCCCGAGGGCCCGGGGTCAGTAGGGGGCCCCATGAGATGCCTCTGGTACCTTTTTCATAGGCTTGTTTGAGTTTGGGCAAGGACACAGGGGCCCCATGATCCCCTATTGCCCGGGGACCCCATGAGTTGTCAGTCTGCCCCTGCAAGGGACATATTAACTGTTTCATATACAGTAGATGAGACCCACTATAGTTAACAATGTCACATTATTGCAAATAAGTGACAGGTGCTAAGGACAGACTAGTGCTTGGCCATCTGGCAGCCATCCTACCTAACTATAAATGGCTATGGGCTTTAGAAGAAAGCTTTTAGCAGTCATCATATAGCTGGTGACCTGTATAACACAGAACAGACATGGCTGCAGGATGTTTTCTGTGTATGTGCTATGAACACCTCAGCCCCCCCTCCTGTGTGTTTTACAGTATAATCAATGCAACCATGTGTGAAGCAAACATCACAGCTCCAGTGCTGGACACATCAATATATCTTGTGCTAACAGCTTTATAAAAGGATTGCCAAGGACTTCCTTGGGGGAAGGCAAAGGTTCATTTATTAACCCCTTCATGGCTGAGGGGAATTTGTACCTTTATTACTGGAGTGATTCTGGCCCAAGATCATGATTATTTTTCTCAAATGGCTGAGTACTTTTAATATTCTTAAAGCAGAGTTCCACTCAAAAGCTGAAGCTCCACTTATTTGCCTCCTCCCCCCCCCCCCACTGCCATATTTGGCACCTTTTGGGGGGGAGAACGGGTACCTGGTTTTGAAAGGTACCCGCTCCCACTTCTGGCTCAGTTCGCCGCGGCGAAGTGACCCGAAAGTTCGACCCCCATCTTGCTCCCGCTGTCTCCTGGAACTTTCACAGGTTACAGGAGACTGCTGTACCAATCAAGAGGCACGGCGCGACTTGCGCATGCGCAGTGGGCACCAGGTTGTGAAGCCGCAAGCTGTCACAGCCTGGTGCCCACAGTAGAGATGCCGGCACCGTGGAGGACAGAAAGAGAGAAGGGACAGGGTGGGTGAGTACATCGCTAGACCCAGGAACAAGTAAGTGTTGATTAAAAGTCAGCAGCTACAGTTTTTGTAGCTGCTGACTTTTAATAAACACAAAAACGGCTGGAACTCCACTTTAATTTAAAGTGGAAGAACTCTAACTACTCTTAAAGATGTTCCTTCCCCCTCCTCCTACCTATCCTGCTTAATCTGTATAGAAAGGTTTCTGTGTACCTATTTTCAATCCACTCCAATCCGGTCCCATCATTCTACAGCACTTTGCAAGGGAGCGCTCGGCAATGGCTGTGAATTCTGGGAGCCATGATGTCACCCGTAAGCTACCATGGCCCAACTGTTGTTGGTGCTCCCCCCTGCAGCAGCTGCTCACTGACACAGGAGAGCCACAGCTGCGGGATCCCTTGACCAGACTTTAGCAGAATAAAAATAATTAAGCACACAGATCTTTATTTTACAGGTTAGGTTGGATAAGCGGGAGGAGAAAGAAGGAACATTTTTAAGAATAGTCATAGTTAGTTTTTTTCTTCCACTTTAAAGTGGTTATAAACCTCAGACATGGAATATGAACAAAACATATCCCTTTATAGTGTGTACTTGTTCCAATCCAGAGCACTAGGTGTCATTTCTGTCTACTGTCTCGTTCCTTTGCTATCAGCATGAATCGCTTCAGACAAGTTTTCATGACACCAAGAGAAAAATGGTGACAGAAAAGGGACTTTCAGCAGATTGACAGCCTCAACTCTAATCCTGTGAGCTGTGTGAAGGGGTGTGTGTCTCTTTCCTCCAATCAGCTCTCACAACTCTCCTCATTGATCTCTGCAGTGTGAAATTTCCTATCTCTGCCCATGCTTTCTAAACTCTCAGACAAGCTTTATAAATTCAGCATTTTGAACAGATATAGGGAAGAGAAGATTGCAGATAGACATGTACAACCTATGTTGGAGGATTTATTTAATCTCTGTGTATCAACGGAGACCAGTCACTTCACTGGGTATATGTAAGGGTTTACAGCTACTTTAAAAGGGTTCACTGTGGTATATAAACAATAACATTTGGTTGAATAGTCAGAATTGAAACATGTTGCATTGGTATTGTACATTGGAATGCGCATATTTGAAAAAATATTCTCCAGCAACAGGTATTACTTCCTGTCCCACTCCTTCTATGAAAAAAAAGTTCTTCTTAGGGAAGCAGATGATGTCATGATCTCCACCTCAGCCAATCAGAGGAATTTTTGTATTCGCTTATAGAATACAAAGCTTCCAGTCAGGGGCGGACTGACAAATCATGGGGCCCCTGTGCCCTTGCCCAAACTCAAAAAAGCCTATGAAAAAGGTACCGGGGGCATCTCATGGGGCCCCCTACTGACCCCGGGCCCTCGGGCAGTGCCCAAGTTTCCAAATGGTCATTCCGCCCCTGCTTCCAGTGAATGGCTGAGCTCAGCCTGACTTTATTTTGTTCCAGGAGTTGAGCAGGAAGCTCCCGTCTTACTGCCAAAACACAGCTCTGTATACCATATGAAGCTGAGGCTACATGCAATTAATACAGTGCGCAATGCAAGCACGATACCTTGAAAAAGTATTCAGATCTCTTGAAATGTTCCACATTTTGTCATGTTACAACCAAAAACGTAAATGTATTTTATTGGGATTTTATGTGATAGACCAACACAAAGTGGCACATAATTGTGAAGTGGAAGGAAAATGATAAATGCTTTTCAAAATTGTTTACAAATATCTGAAAAGTATGCCGTGCATTTGTATTCAGTCAATACTTTGTAGAACCACCTTTCCCTGAAATTACAGCTGCAGGTCTTTTTGGGGATGTCTCTACCAGCTTTGCACATCTAGAGAGGGACATTTCTGCCCATTCTTCTTTGCAGAATAGCTCAAGCTCTGTCAGATTGGATGGAGAGCGTCTGTGAACAGCAATTTTCATGTCTTGCCACAGATTCCCAATTTTCCCAATTAAATTTAGGTCTGGACTGTGACTGGGCCATTCTAACACTTGAATATGCTTTGATCTAATCCATTCCACTGTAGCTCTGGCTGTATGTTTAGGGTCGTTTTCCTGCTGGAAGGTGAACCTCCTCCCCAGTCTCAAATCTTTTGCAGACTCTAAACAGGTTTTCTTCTACGATTGCCCTGTATTTGGCTCCAACCATCTTCCCATTAACTCCGACCAGCTTCCCTGTCCCTGCTGAAGAAAAGCATCCCCACAATATGATGCTACGACCACGTTTCACAATGGGGATGGTGTGTTTAGAGTGCAGTGTTAGGTTTCCACCCCACAGTGTTTTGCTTTTAGGCCAAAAAATTCCATTTTGGTCTCATCTGACCCGAGCACCTTCTTCGTTTGCTGTGTTCCCCACAAGGCTTCTGGCAAACTGCAAACAGGACTTCTTATGGCTTTCTTTCAACAATGGCTTTCTTCTTGCCACTCTCCCATAAAGGCCAGATTTGTGGAGTGCACGACTAATAGTTGTACTGTGGACAGATTCTCCCACCTGAGCTATGGATCTCTGCAGCTCCTCCAGAGTTACCATGGGCTTCTTGGCTGCTCTCTGATTAATACTCTCCTTACCCGGCCTGTCAGTTTAGGTGGACGGTCATGTCTTGGTGAGTTTGCAGTTTTGCCATACTCTTTCCATTTTTGGTTGATGGATTGAACAAAGCTCTGTGAGATGTTCAAAGCTTGGGATATTTTTAAATAACCTAACCCTTCTTTAAACTTCTCCACAACTTTATCCCTGACCTGTCTGGTGTGTTCCTTGGCCTTCATAATGCTGTTTGTTTACTAATGTTCTCTAACAAACCTCTGAGGGCTACACAAAACAGCTGTATTTATACTGAGATTTAATTACACACAGGTGGACTCCATTTGCTAGTTAGGTGACTTCTGAAGGCAATTGGTTCCACTAGATTTTAGTTAGGGGTATCAGAGTAAAGGGGGCTGAATACAAATGGACGCTACAATTTTCAGATATTTGTAAAACATTTTGAAAACCATTTATTATTTTCCTTCCATTTTACAATTATCTGCAACTTTGTGTTGGTCTATCACATAAAATCCCAATAAAATACTTTTATGTTTTTGGTTGTAACATGACAAAATGTGGAAAATTTCAAGGGGTATGAATACTTTTTCAAAGCACTGTAGTTCATTCAGGCCAGCTTGGTCCAAACAAACTATTTAAAGGGATATTTTAGCCTTTAATTGGCTTCTGTGTATATTGGCTTGAGTATGCATATGCATGGCTTCTTGAGGGCAGGGGCTGATGTGAATGTACAATATGTAAAGTAGTGTGTGAATTGTTGGTGGTATATTGATACCTGTAGTAAAAAAAATCTCATAACTCACAATCTGCTCCATCAACTGGTTCAAATACATGCCTTTTTTTCCAGTAGGTATAGCCTTATGACTTGAAACGTTCTTACTAATATGCAAAATTTTACTTTTTGTAAAATGTCAACAGTTAATACACTATCTTTAATCACTGCTCCTGGGTGCTGAAATATGTAAAGTGAAGTGACACATGACTGAGCAAAGGTGTCTTTGATATGCTGAAGGTGCTTGACAGCTTCGTTGTGCTGTGGGTCAAGATGGTGGCACCCAGCGGGGTTATACCTGGATTGTGAGGAGCAGCCTTGGTTTTTGCCAACCAGTTCTGCACCAGTGAGTTGTTTAGAGACTGAATAGTTCATATTTAGCAGCAGTCTCTAGCAAAGAAAAGGATTGCTTTCAATCACTAGCTCTGCTTCGGTGGGATTTGGTAAAGTGCTAGCCAGCTTGCTGCCATGGCTGTGTTCCAGATGTTTTCTTCCAAGCTCACGATGGACCACTGGTATTCACAGGGCCAGGTTGCCGGCAGTAGATATAAATACTCTAACAGGGTAGGTAGTGGTGCAAGTGTTGTTGGCTGTAGAATTTCAGCTTTTGCACGTTTTCTTTTTGTTTGATAGGGTTTCTATCTTCAAACATGCAGAGCTTCTATGGGAAAACATTTTTGCCCTTCTCTTGCCAACCTATATACGGGTTGTTGGGAGGGGCTCCACACCTTTGCAGGTAGGAACCCCTTTAGCAACCATATTTAATACTATGATCACTGTATTGATGGCCTGTTGTTGCTTTTGCAGGGCGTACAGGATGGGTTCTGCGTATTTATGTAATATTGTATATCAATGATAATCAACTTACAATTTTTTTACAGGTGTCCCCTTAGGGACAAAGCACATGTAATATTTTGTCCCGTGTTGCTAAGTGCTTTCTAACCATAGTTATATGGTCTGATATGCTTCCCTCCCCCTCCTGTTGTGGCAGATCCAACAACAGCGTTGAAGGAGATGGCTGATTCATGATGATCCCTGCTGCTACTGCTCACCCCCCCTATAGCAGGAGTGAGCTCTCTCTGATTGAAATCCCTGCACATGCACAGTTTGCTGTCTCCTCCATCACCACAGCTCTCAGCTCAGAGCTACTGCGACAAGGAAGAGGGAGTATGTGTAGCCCCTGTCTGAGGCACATTCAGGAGTACAGCCACATTGTCACTGACAGTGTCACATGCTGCAGCCATTAACACACAGCCAGTGCTGCAGCTGTTCTCCCTCTCCTTGCCTGCCAATGAGGAGGGGGGGGGGAGAGAGAGACCAAACATAAAACATTTCCAAGACAGTGTGCAGCCACAGAGAGAGCCAGTAAAAATCCCCACCTACCACCGGGAAGTGCAGAGGAAGCTGTAATGTAATGCTGTGCACCCTGGAAGAGAACAAAGACTGCTGGAAGGAGCGAGCACTTGTGGGAAATGTAGTCCCCAGAGGGACTGGGCCTATGTTGCAATTTTGCTTTTGATTAACACTAAATAAAAATCTGCTCTGCTATATCCCAAAATAAACAACTTTTAGTGATAAACCCACCAATTCAGTAGCCACTGTGCAATGTATGCTACTCTCCTGCATGTGAAATTTAATGTACAATACAAGTCAGTTCAGTGTTACTTAACTTTAGTGATCAAATGTCAGCCAAATAACCACAATAGAGAAGGGAGTATTTTAAAGTGTTTGTAAAAGCTGAAGGATTTTTACACATGAAGGTAAAATACCTTCTGTGTGCTACTCTCCCCACAACACCCCTAATACCTACTTAAGCCCGATCTCGGTCAGCGCTATGTAGGGGTGCAGCAGCTCTCCTGAGTCGCTCTCTCCTCTTTGGCTGAGACACAATAGCCATTGGATCCCACTGCTGTCTATCACAGCCGGTGAGGAGAGAGTGGGGGGGTAGGGCTGAGCCTTATTCTGTGTATCTTATAGACACACAGAGTGGGGCTAAGGAGCTAGCACTCACTAGTACCCCCATAGCAAGCGGCTTCAGCAGGGAGAGGGGCTAGGAGCACCAGCGAGGGACCCAAGAGAGGAAAATTGGGGCTGCTTTGTGCAAAACCATTGCATGGAGCAGGCAAGAGATGGTTTCGCGTGAAGAAAAAAATGGTAGAACGTGCCGCATTATGCTCATGATGGGATCCATAGTGAATACAACCAGAAAAGACAGGTCATCTCAACACATACTGCTCTCTCTGCTTCTGCTCTCTCTATTCTTCTCACAATGTCTGAAAAATAGTTCAGTTTTCTGTTTTCAGTGCATTCTGGGCATTTTGGATAATATCTCCTGATATTATCTTTAAAAAACGCTTCTAAACGCAAACACACATAAACGTGGTATGCAAACTCAGCTAAACTGACGGTTTTTAACCTTCATTTTCTAGCAGTCAGTTTCCATCGTTCAGAAGTGTTTTCTAAACGTCTCGTGTACATGGGTGTCACCTTAGGGTGACTTCTACACAGAAACCAATCAGCTTCTAACTTCATCTTGTTCACTAAAGCTTTGACAATAAAACCTGGAAGCGGATTGGTTCCTGTGACGAAGTCAGCCTGATGTTGTGCTCTCCGGCTCCAGTAAATAAACCCCCAAATGCCTCCGTGCTCTCTCCCGCTGACAATGAAAAGAGCATTTCCTTTATATTGATGTCTCTATTCAGCTCTTCCGATCAATATTTGGAAAACAACAGATTGTTGTGGATAAAAAAAAGAAAAACAATCCCAGGAGCCGGAACTCCGCCCATCGCTGGAACCTGCCCGCCCCCTCCTCCAGTGACAGTTCTCCGGCTCTAGTCACGCCGAGTTGTTGACACTGACAGCAACTCCGCCCCTCCTCCTATCCCGCCCCTGCCCCCGCCCACCCATTCTCGCTCCTCCTCAGAGTGTAAAACTCCACCCATATCCAGCCTTCTTGGCCATCGGCCGGCCCCTAACCACGCCTCCATCAGGTCCAATCCACGACGAAGGCTCCGCCTCCAACTTTTCACATGCTTCCTCCAGAACGTTACTCCGTCCCTGTAACGTTCTCCTGCATCTCGAGGCGCCGCCTCTGTCCGTTGTCTTCGCTCCTCCTCTTCAACGTATTTTCGGTCCCGTCAGGAAACTAACGACACCGCCTCCGTTTCTCAACGCTCCTCCCTCCGGTTCCTCCTTCTGGAGGTCCGTTGCTCCTCCCTCGTTACCGCCTTCTCCTCCTCCTCTTCGGTCATGGCCGGAAGTGATCAGTCGTCCAGTATAGGCATTTCCGGTGACGTCACGGCCCGGACTCCATTAGTGCCGCAGCTGAGGGGGGAAGAAGCAGCCGCTGCCTGTGACAGCCCCGGAGCCGAGCAGCGTCGTGTCCCCCCCTCCCTCCCCGCTCCCCCCTCACCTCCCTCTTCCTCCTCCCTGTTCTCCTCCCCGGGAGGGGGACTGCGCCGTGTCCTCCCAACCTCCTCCACCACGGCCGCTCTCGGCGAGGAAAGTCTGGCCTCCGCTTCCTCCGACTCGGACACCGGCCGAGCGTCCCCTCCCCCGCGGAAGAAGCTCCGAGCCTCGGAGGAGGCAGCGGCAGAGGCGGCAGGGCTCGTCACAGGGAACATGCAGGCCAACGGGGCGGCGGCAGGCGGAGCGGAGCCGGGATCCCCCCCTTCCTCCTCCTCCCCCTCCTCATCGTCCACCATGGCCGCCCAGAACGGCGGAGAGCTGCCGGCCCACTCCAATGGCCTCCTCACCAGCAGCAACGGAGACTCCTGTGCCGCCAGCAGCAGCGGTGGCGGTGTTGGCGGAGGAGGCGGGGGCACCGAGCAGCCCGGCCTGAAGAAGAAGAAGAGGCTGAGCCAGGCCGACGAGGACGTCATCCGCCTCATAGGGCAACACCTGCACGGCCTGGGCCTCAAGTGAGTGGGAGCACCGACCTCCGGAGGGGGGCTGATCTGTGTGTGTGTGAGCACCACCGACCTGGGGGGGGCTGATCTGTGTGTGTGTGTGAGCACCACCGACCTGGGGGGGGCTGATCTGTGTGTGTGTGTGAGCACCACCGACCTGGGGGGGGCTGATCTGTGTGTGTGTGTGAGCACCACCGACCTGGGGGGGGCTGATCTGTGTGTGTGTGTGAGCACCACCGACCTGGGGGGGGCTGATCTGTGTGTGTGTGAGCACCACCGACCTGGGGGGGGGGGGACTGATCTGTGTGTGTGAGAGCACCACCGACCTGGGGGGGGGGGGCTGATCTGTGTGTGTGTGAGAGCACCACCGACCTGGGGGGGGGGGCTGATCTGTGTGTGTGTGAGAGCACCACCGACCTGGGGGGGGGGGGCTGATCTGTGTGTGTGTGAGAGCACCACCGACCTGGGGGGGGGGGGCTGATCTGTGTGTGTGTGAGAGCACCACCGACCTGGGGGGGGGGGGCTGATCTGTGTGTGTGTGAGAGCACCACCGACCTGGGGGGGGGGGGGCTGATCTGTGTGTGTGTGTGAGAGCACCACCGACCTGGGGGGGCTGATCTGTGTGTGTGTGAGAGCACCACCGACCTGGGGGGGGCTGATCTGTGTGTGTGTGTGAGAGCACCACCGACCTGGGGGGGGCTGATCTGTGTGTGTGTGTGAGAGCACCACCGACCTGGGGGGGGCTGATCTGTGTGTGTGTGTGAGAGCACCACCGACCTGGGGGGGGCTGATCTGTGTGTGTGTGTGAGAGCACCACCGACCTGGGGGGGGCTGATCTGTGTGTGTGTGTGAGAGCACCACCGACCTGGGGGGGGCTGATCTGTGTGTGTGTGTGAGAGCACCACCGACCTGGGGGGGGCTGATCTGTGTGTGTGTGTGAGAGCACCACCGACCTGGGGGGGGCTGATCTGTGTGTGTGTGTGAGAGCACCACCGACCTGGGGGGGGCTGATCTGTGTGTGTGTGTGAGAGCACCACCGACCTGGGGGGGGCTGATCTGTGTGTGTGTGTGAGAGCACCACCGACCTGGGGGGGGCTGATCTGTGTGTGTGTGTGAGAGCACCACCGACCTGGGGGGGGCTGATCTGTGTGTGTGTGTGTGTGAGAGCACCACCGACCTGGGGGGGGCTGATCTGTGTGTGTGTGTGTGTGAGAGCACCACCGACCTGGGGGGGGCTGATCTGTGTGTGTGTGTGTGTGAGAGCACCACCGACCTGGGGGGGGCTGATCTGTGTGTGTGTGTGTGTGAGAGCACCACCGACCTGGGGGGGGCTGATCTGTGTGTGTGTGTGTGTGAGAGCACCACCGACCTGGGGGGGGCTGATCTGTGTGTGTGTGTGTGAGAGCACCACCGACCTGGGGGGGGCTGATCTGTGTGTGTGTGTGTGAGAGCACCACCGACCTGGGGGGGGCTGATCTGTGTGTGTGTGTGTGAGCACCACCGACCTGGGGGGGGCTGATCTGTGTGTGTGTGTGTGTGAGAGCACCACCGACCTGGGGGGGGCTGATCTGTGTGTGTGTGTGAGAGCACCACCGACCTGGGGGGGGCTGATCTGTGTGTGTGTGTGTGTGAGAGCACCACCGACCTGGGGGGGGCTGATCTGTGTGTGTGTGTGTGAGAGCACCACCGACCTGGGGGGGGCTGATCTGTGTGTGTGTGTGTGTGAGAGCACCACCGACCTGGGGGGGGCTGATCTGTGTGTGTGTGTGTGTGAGAGCACCACCGACCTGGGGGGGGCTGATCTGTGTGTGTGTGTGTGAGAGCACCACCGACCTGGGGGGGGCTGATCTGTGTGTGTGTGTGTGAGAGCACCACCGACCTGGGGGGGGGCTGATCTGTGTGTGTGTGTGTGTGTGTGTGTGAGAGCACCACCGACCGGGGGGGGGGCTGATCTGTGTGTGTGTGTGAGAGCACCACCGACCGGGGGGGGGGGCTGATCTGTGTGTGAGAGCACCACCGTCCTGGGGGGGCTGATCTGTGTGTGTGTGTGTGTGTGCACCACCGACCTGGGGGGGGGGGGCTGGTGTGTGTGGGTGCACCACCGACCTGGGGGGGGGGGGCTGATCTGTGTGTGTGGGAGCACCACCGACCTGGGGGGGGGGCTGATCTGTGTGTGTGGGAGCACCACCGACCTGGGGGGGGGGCTGATCTGTGTGTGTGGGAGCACCACCGACCTGGGGGGGGGGGGGGCTGATCTGTGTGTGTGAGAGCACCACCGACCTAGGGGGGGGGGGCTGATCTGTGTGTGTGTGAGAGCACCACCGACCTAGGGGGGGGGGCTGATCTGTGTGTGTGTGAGAGCACCACCGACCTAGGGGGGGGGGGGCTGATCTGTGTGTGTGTGAGAGCACCACCGACCTAGGGGGGGGGGGGCTGATCTGTGTGTGTGTGAGATCACCACCGACCTAGGGGGGGGGGGGCTGATCTGTGTGTGTGTGAGATCACCACCGACCTAGGGGGGGGGGGGCTGATCTGTGTGTGTGTGAGATCACCACCGACCAGGGGGGGGGGCGCTGATCTGTGTGTGTGTGAGATCACCACCGACCTGGGGGGGGGGGCGCTGATCTGTGTGTGTGTGAGAGCACCACCGACCTGGGGGGGGGGGCTGATCTGTGTGTGTGTGGGAGCACCACCGACCTGGGGGGGGGGGGCTGATCTGTGTGTGTGAGAGCACCAGACAGCCCGATCGGTGGGTGTGTTCAGATACCTGGGTCCCCCGCCCCCCGATCGGTGTGTGGACAAGGGCACCTGGACCGATGATGGCCCGATTGGTGTGTGTGTGTGTGTGTGTGTGGAGCGGACACCTGGACCGGTGGCGGCCCGATCGGTGGGTGTGTTAAGATACCTGGGTCCCCCACCCCCGATCGGTGTGTGGACAAGGGCACCTGGACCGGTAAAGGTCCGATCGGTGTGTGTGCGCGCACGAGCGGACACCTGGACCGGTAAAGGTCCGATCGGTGTGTGTGCGCGCACGAGCGGACACCTGGACCGGTAAAGGTCCGATCGGTGTGTGTGCGTGCGCGCACGAGCGGACACCTGGACCGGTAAAGGTCCGATCGGTGTGTGTGCGTGCGCGCACGAGCGGACACCTGGACCGGTAAAGGTCCGATCGGTGTGTGTGCGTGCGCGCACGAGCGGACACCTGGACCGGTAAAGGTCCGATCGGTGTGTGTGCGTGCGCGCACGAGCGGACACCTGGACCGGTAAAGGTCCGATCGGTGTGTGTGCGTGCGCGCACGAGCGGACACCTGGGCCGGTAAAGGTCCGATCGGTGTGTGTGTGTGTGTGTGTGTGTGTGTGTGCGCGCACGAGCGGACACCTGGGCCGGTAAAGGTCCGATCGGTGTTTGTGTGTGCGCGCACGAGCGGACACCTGGGCCGGTAAAGGTCCGATCGGTGTGTGTGTGTGTGTGTGTGTGTGTGTGTGTGTGTGTGTGCGCGCACGAGCGGACACCTGGGCCGGTAAAGGTCCGATCGGTGTTTGTGTGTGCGCGCACGAGCGGACACCTGGGCCGTTAAAGGTCCGATCGGTGTGTGTGCGTACGAGCGGACACCTGGGCCGGTAAAGGTCCGATCGGTGTGTGTGTGTGCGCGTGCGCACGAGCGGACACCTGGGCCAGTAAAGGTCCAATCGGTGTGTGTGTGTGTGTGTGTGTGCGCACGAGCGGACACCTGGGCCGGTAAAGGTCCGATCGGTGTTTTTGTGTGCGCGCACGAGCGGACACCTGGGCCGGTAAAGGTCCGATCGGTGTGTGTGTGTGTGTGTGTGCGCGCGCACGAGCGGACACCTGGGCCGGTAAAGGTCCGATCGGTGTGTGTGTGCACCTGTGGACACCTGGACCGATGACTGCCTGATCTGTGTGTACGAGCGGACACCTGGACCGATGATAGCCTGGTGTGTGTGTACACCTGGACCGATGACGGCCCGATCGGTTGTGTATTCATGAGCGGACACCTGGACCGATGACGGGCCGATCTTGTGTGTGTGTGTGTACGAGCGGACACCTGGACCGATGATGGCCCAGTGTGTGTGTGTGTGTGTGTACGCGCACGCGCAGACACCTGGACCGATGACTGCCCAATGGGGGAGTGTGTGCACACCTGGACCGATTATGGCCCTGTGTGTGCGCGCGCGCGGACACCTGGACCGATCACGGCCCGATAGGTGTGTGTGGACACCTGGACTGTTGACAGCCCGATCGGTGTGTGTATGAGTGGACCCCTGGACCGATGATGGCCTGATCAGTTGTGTGTGCATGCGTGGACACCTGGACCGATGACGGCCCGATCTGTGTGTACGAGCGGACACCTGGACCGGTGACAGCCCGATCTGTGTGTACGAGCGGACACCTGGACCGGTGACAGCCCGAACGGTGGGTGTGTGCGCATGCGCGGACACCTGGACCGGTGACGGCCCGATCGGTGGGTGTGTGTTCAGATACCTGGGTTCCCCCCACGATCTGTGTGTATGGACAAGGGCACCTGGACCGATGGCGGCCTAGTCGGTGTGTGGACACCTGGACTGTTGACAGCCCGATCGGTGTGTGTGCGCATGAGCGGACCCCTGGACCGATGATGGCCTGATCGGTTGTGTGTGTATGAGCGGACACCTGGACCGATGACGGCCCGATCGGGGGTGTGTGTGTGTGTGTGTGTGTGTGTGTGTGTGTGTGTGTGTGTGTGTACTGATGACTGCCCGATCTGTGTGTGTGCACGCGTGGACACCTGGACTGATGACTGCCTGATCGGTGTGTGTGTGTGTGGACACCTGGACCGATGACGGCCCGATTGATGGGTGTACGTGCGCGAGCAGACACCTGGACCGTTGACGGCCCGATCGGTGTGTGTGTGTGGACAAGGGCACCTGGACCAATGGCGGCCCGATCTGTGTGTGTGGACAAGGGCACCTGGACCAATGGTGGCCCGATCTGTGTGTGTGGACAATGGCGGCCCGATCTGTGTGTGTGGACAAGGGCACCTGGACCAATGACGGCCCGATCGGTGTGTGCCGACACCTGGACTGATGACAGTCTGATCAGTGGGTGTGTGTTCAGATACCTGGGTCCCCCCCCAAATTGTCGTGTGTGGACAACGGCACCTGGACCGATGACTGCCCGATCTGTGTGTGTGTACGAGAGGACACCTGGACCGATGGCGGCCCGATCGGTTTGTGTGCATGGAGACCTAAATACGATCCAAAAACAATGATATGGTGCTACAACCCTGACCCAGTTAAACGATTCCCAAGGTTGGAGCTTGTTCTTCACTGTGCTGGGCTAGCAGTCTCCATCTGCTTGTATATAGTCATCCAAAGCATGATAAAGTCCGCAACAAGGTGAATATAAAAACTTGTCTTGTTTCAAAGGGGTGTAAGGTTCCATACAACAGCCAACACTAACGCGTTTCAGTCTGAAAAGACCTTACAGCTTTAGTATGTGTACCAACCTGGGGGGTACCAATATATGCATGTGTACTGACCAGAGACAGACCGCTCTCTGTGTACATGTCCCTACCAGAGATACCAATCTATCTGTGTACACCAATCAGTGTATGTTTGCTGACATCTATACCAGTTATAGCCCAATCTATGTGCTGCCACAGATTATCATATAAACACAACGATCAGACTATCTATGGCACTGACATTTCTAATCAGTGTGTACTGACACCTATACCAATGACAGGCCAATCAGTGTGTTCTGACATCTATACAGTTAACAGCCCGATCAGTGTATACTGATATTTATGGCACTGACAGTCTGATCAGTATGCACACATCTATTCCAATGATGGCCTGATCAGTTTGTACTGACGTTTATTGCATGGTCAGTCTGGTCAATGTATACTGATATCCATGGCATTGACATCTGGATGGGTGTGTACTGGCACCTGTGGCACTGATGTCCTGATCATTGTGTATACAGATTGATCCGTATTTGTGTACGGTTATGTAGAGCACTCGCCTATCTGGCACTAACAGCCTGATCAGTATGTGTTTATGGACAACTGTGACTGATTTAGTGTGTGTCTGTGTTTGCATCTGTCACTGTATACAGACTTCCATGGCACTAACAGCCTGATCAGAGAGATCTGTAGCACTGACACTCAGTAGTGCATATATACTGGCAAGTGATTACCGACACCAAGCAGTGTGTGTATACCAACAGGTGATTGCTGATACTGAGCAGTATATGCGTACTTTGAGGTCTGACGCATTGATGACCTGAGCAATTGTCTGACTGTACTGACCTTGCACTGGCTGACCAGTGATAAGCAGCGGGTGTAGAGTGCGGGTGTAGAGTGCGGGTGTAGAGTGCGGGTGTAGGACACTTATCGGTTAGATCTTTGAATACTGATATCTGAGGGACTGACAGTGGGGAGTGTGTGTGGCAGGTGAAGTGTTGACCCTGAACTGATTTCTGAGGAGCTGGCAATGAGTAGAGGTTGTACATTTTCGGCACTGATAGTCTGTTCTCAGTGTATATATCACTATCTGAGTCTTTCAGGCCACTCATTGTGTCTGTGCTCCATCCTCTGAGGCAATGTTTCTCGACTTTTTTTTTTTTCAGTCAAGACACCTTTTAAAATGGATAATTTCATGGCACCCTTTAAAATACTGCACAATCTAAAGGCATCCCATTCTAAAATGTAAAGAACAATTCTACACACATCCAGTACATCCAACGTGTGAGGTGATTTATTCTTCCAAAGCAAATACACCTTTGCACACTGGTACTGACTAGTATTCATGTCTTTTCTCTCTCTGCTAATGTGACTCCAGTGCTGACAGGAGCATACAAGAATGATGTGCATGCACTCCACGTCCTCCTTATCAATTGACAATGTCATTGGTTGTTAGGATGCTGGCGGCTAGGTCATAAAAGTGCACAATGAAAACCTGTGGCTTTGTGTACTAAAAGGCAGGCTTGATCCACTTGCTGGCTTGTATAAAATTTTTGGAGATTTTGCCAAGGCACCCCTGAAGAAGCCTGGAGGCACACCAGGGTGCCTGGGCACCCTGGTTGACAGAGGCTGCTCTGAGACACCAATATGCATGATGCGTCTGTGCTCAGTCCTCTGAGGCACAGATATCCTGATCAGTGTATCTGCGTCGTCCTCTGAGGAACTGATCCTGGATGTGTGTGCTCTGTCCTCTGAGGAACCGATATCCTGGATGTGTGCGCTCTGTCCCCTGAGGAACCGATATCCTGGATGTGTGCGCTCCTTCCCCTGAGGAACCGATATCCTGGATGTGTGCGCTCCGTCCCCTGAGGAACCGATATCCTGGATGTGTGCGCTCCGTCCCCTGAGGAACCGATATCCTGGATGTGTGCGCTCCGTCCCCTGAGGAACCGATATCCTGGATGTGTGCGCTCCGTCCCCTGAGGAACCGATATCCTGGATGTGTGCGCTCCGTCCCCTGAGGAACCGATATCCTGGATGTGTGCGCTCCGTCCCCTGAGGAACCGATATCCTGGATGTGTGCGCTCCGTCCCCTGAGGAACCGATATCCTGGATGTGTGCGCTCCGTCCCCTGAGGAACCGATATCCTGGATGTGTGCGCTCCGTCCTCTGAGGAGCCGATATCCTGGATGACGTGTCTGTGCTCCGTCCTCTGAGGAGCCGATATCCTGGATGTGTGTGCTCCGTCCTCTGAGGAACCGATATCCTGGATGTGTGTGCTCCGTCCTCTGAGGAGCCGATATCCTGGATGTCTGTGCTCCGTCCTCTGAGGAGCCGATATCCTGGATGTCTGTGCTCCGTCCTCTGAGGAGCCGATATCCTGGATGTCTGTGCTCCGTCCTCTGAGGAGCCGATATCCTGGATGTCTGTGCTCCATCCTCTGAGGAGCCGATATCCTGGATGTCTGTGCTCCGTCCTCTGAGGAGCCGATATCCTGGATGTCTGTGCTCCGTCCTCTGAGGAGCCGATATCCTGGATGTCTGTGCTCCGTCCTCTGAGGAGCCGATATCCTGGATGTCTGTGCTCCGTCCTCTGAGGAGCCGATATCCTGGATGTCTGTGCTCCGTCCTCTGAGGAGCCGATATCCTGGATGTCTGTGCTCCGTCCTCTGAGGAGCCGATATCCTGGATGTCTGTGCTCCGTCCTCTGAGGAGCCGATATCCTGGATGACGTGTCTGTGCTCCGTCCTCTGAGGAGCCGATATCCTGGATGACGTGTCTGTGCTCCGTCCTCTGAGGAGCCGATATCCTGGATGACGTGTCTGTGCTCCGTCCTCTGAGGAGCCGATATCCTGGATGACGTGTCTGTGCTCCGTCCTCTGAGGCACTGAGATCTTGGATGTGTGTGCTTCATCTCTTGAGGCACCAATGTCCTAATCAGTGTAACTCTACGCCGTTCTCTAAGGCACCGATATCCGGGATAATGTGTCTGTGTGCTTTGTCCTCTGAGGCACCGATATTCCAGGTGATATGTCTGCCCTCCGGTCCCCAAGGCACCGATATCCTGGGTGATTTGTCTGTGCGCCATCCTGGTGTGTGTGTTCTGACACTTTAGACGCAGAAACGAATTGGCATGTTTATACTGACATGTGAGTCACTGACAGGTTAGCCCGCATTTGTGTACTAAAATCGGAGACGCTGATATGCTTGCCATTGTTCACATACTGACTTGAGAGCCACTGGCTGCCTGTCTAGAATGTACATTCTGACTTGAGACACTGAAAGCCTTGGCATTTGTGTAATGATGTTTATCGAGTATGCACTGACCTGCTAAGTGTTTGTATTGGTATCTGAGGCAATGGCACCAATTAAGGTGTGTGTATACTGTCATAAATAGGTGCAAACTGACTTTAGAGCATATTTACTGAAATCAGGGACACTGATATATAGATTTTAGAATCTAATAATTTGACCTCTGGAAGATTTTACCTCCTTCATAACCAGGCCGTGTTTTGCTATTCAGTACTGTGCTAATTTAACTTACAATTGTTCTGTCATGCAGCACTGTACACAAATTAAATTTTTTATTTTTTTCACACAAATAGAGCTTTCTTTTGGCGGTAGTAGATCACCACTGGGTTTTTTATTTTTCTTCAGTATATAAATGAAAAAAGACCAAAAATTTAGAAATAAAAAAACTATTTTTTATTCTTTTGCCGTAAAACCCTATCCAACTAAATAAAAAATGAAATGCCTTCATAAATTTAGGCCAAAATTAATTCTGCTACGTCTTTGATTTAAAAAAAAAAAAAAAAAAAAAATTCCATTAAGTGTATATTGGTTTGCATGAAACTTATAGCATCTACAAGTGTGTATGTGTGTAATAAATATATATATTATATTGGATATGTACACTTCTCAAAAAAATTAAAGAACACTTTGAAAACACATCAGATCTCAATGGGGAAAAATATGCTGGATATCTATACTGATATAGTCTGGGTAATGTGTTAGGAATGTAAGGATGCCCCATTGTTTGATGAAAATTATCAAAGACCCCCCAAAAATCAGAGGGGAAAAAAATAATGCAGCAGGCTAGTCAACTTTGCTGAAATTTAATTGCAGCAACTAAAAATGGTACTTAGTAGTTTGGCCCCCACGTGCTTGTATGCATGCCTGTATGCTTGTATGTATCCTAATGAGACAATGAATGGTGTCCTGGGGTATTTCCTCCCAGATCTGGACCAGGGCATCACTGAGCTCCTGGACAGTCTGAGGTGCAACCTGGCGGGGTCGGATGGACAGAAACATGATATCCCAGAGGTGTTCTATTGGATTTAGGTCAGGCGAGCGTGGGGGCCATTCAATTGTATGAATTCCTTCATCCTCCAGGAACTGCCTGCATACTCTCACCACATGAGGCCGGGCATTGTCGTGCACCAAGAGGAACCCAAGACCCACTGCACCAGTGTAGGGTCTGACAATGGGTCCAAGGATTTCATTCCGATACCTAATTGCACTCGGGTGCCATTGTCTAGCCTGTAGAGGTCTGTGCGTCCCTCCATGGATATGCCTCCCCAGACCGTCACTGATCCACCACCAAAACGGTCATGCTGAATGATGTTACAGGCAGCATAACATTCGCCACGACTTCTCCAGAGCTTTTCATGTCTGGCACATGTGCTCAGGGTGAACCTGCTCTCATCTGTGAAAAGCAGAGTACCACTGGTGGACCTGCCAATTCTGGTGTTCAATGGCAAATACCAATCAAGCTCTATGGTGCAGTGAGCACAGGGCCCACTAGAGGATGTCGGGCCCTCAGGCCACCCTCCATGAAGTCTGTTTCTGATTGTTTAGTCAGAGAGATTCACACCAGTAGCCTGCTGGAGGTAATGTTGTAGGGCTCTGGCAGTGCTGATCCTATTCCTTCTCGCAAAAAGGAGCAGATACCAGTCCTGATGGTTTAAGGAACTTTTACGGCCCTGTCCAGCTCTCCTGGAGTAACTGCCTGTCTCCTGGATTCTCCTCTATGCTCTTGAGACTGTCCTGGGAGACACGGCAAGCCTTCTGACAATGGCACGTATTGATGTGCCATCCTGAAGTAGTTGTACTGCTTGTGCAAAATCTGTAGGGTCCAGGCATCGCCTCATGCTACCAGTAGTGACACTGATCCTAACCAAATGCAAAACTAGTGAAAAACAGTCAAACGATGAGTAGGGTAAAAAAATGTCAGTAGCCTCCACCTGTAAAACCATTCCTGTTTTGGGGGTCGTCTCATTGTTGCCCATCTAGTTCACCTGTTAATTTCATTAACGCCAAAGCAGCTGAAACTGATTACCAACCCTCTCTGCTGCTTAACTGACCAGATCAATATCAGGAGTTTCAGTGACTTAATTCTATATACTCTGATTAAAAAGTGTTCCTTACATTTTTTTTGAGGGGTGTGTGTGTATTAGAATCTTTATTTTATTTTTTTTATCTTTTTATACTGGTAATGGTGGCGATCAACAACTTATAGCGGAACTTGTGATATTGCGATGGGCAATCTGATACTGAGTGGGAACTAACTGATATTACCATTGGCACGAATACAGTGATCAGTGCTAATATTCACTTTACTGATGACATTGTGATTCTGCGCAGCTGACCCGCACTGCAGCACTGTGCACGGTTGGCAAGTGGTTAAGTCCATTCAGATGGAGTCATGTAACATGTAATACAAATCTGTACCCTCAGGGCTGCTTTTGTGCACAAGTTCAGAGGTCTAAGGTGTCAATAGACTGGGGTCCTAAAGCAGACCTTTCACTAAAAATCACAGCAGCGTACAGTGCTGCATGCTGATGAAATCCAGTTACTTTCATTATTGTGTAAACCGTGTATTGCTTTTACTAATACTACTTTTTTTTTTCCACTTATTGAGTGAGGCTCTGGTGATGTAACCCTGGCCTCACAGAAGCTCCATGGGATGTTCCAGGAGGCAGACCTAGAGTTTGACACAGTTTCATGGGTAAAGAGAGATGGATTCATATACCACTTTGTATATCTTCGTTCTCTTTTCCTTCCCATTTTTATAAAGGATAAAAAGACTGCAATTTTTGGTTTGTAGATTGCCATTACTAAATGCTACTAAAGGGGCCTTTGTGCTAAAACAGAACAAAAGTCTGCAATACTTATCTCTTCAACTGTCCGAGGTCCTTTTGCTTGCAGCTTCTTCTGGGGGCAGGGCTGCAGGTGTCTTCCTTGGCTGATGCGTGATGACATCACTCCTGCATATGTACAGCAGTTCAGTCATCATTGCACACAGGATCAATGCCTAAGTGTAAACTGAGCCACGCATGTGCAGCTCAGTGTACATGCTAAAGACTGCCTGCAGGCACATAGGTTTGCAGAAGAGACATTGCATGTCCTGTAGGTAATAGAGAGCCTGCATGCTCACAGTTTAAAACAGTAGAAAAGTCCATCAACAGAATTCTAAAAAACATCCACCAGCAAGGTAATGCTATAATGTGCTAGTATCTACCACCACATTATGGCATACGTACCTTTAAAACGAAGCCCTCCAGCAATGTGCTGTCACCACTCACAGGGCTTCCATCTTCATCCGGTCTTCCTTCCATCTTCGCGGGCTCCGCTGGTATGAATGGCCAAGCTGTGATAGCTTCACTCCTGTGCATGTGCGCGGAAGTCATAGCACGGAGCTCTGAAGGGATGACGTGAGTATGCTGTCCCTTCAGAAACATGCGCTGGTGATGTCACTGGCTGCATCCTGTGTGAATATCTCCTAAACACTGTAAGTTTAGGAGATAGTCACTGTACCTACAGGTAAGCCTTTAACCAGTTCCCACCCAGCCAATAGCACATAGGCGGCCGGGCGAGCAGCTCATCCCTCCGGGTGGACGCCATATGGTGTCCTTTTAGGCATGTGCAGTTTGCCTGCCTGCTGGGCCCATCTGCAGCGCGATCTGTCACCGGCCGTCTACCTCGGACACGGCCGTTGACAGATCTGTGTACCGGCACCGTTTCCAGTACTATGTGACCTGCTGTGACCAATCACAGCAGGTCACATGACAGTTGTATACAATGGATGGCTTCCTTTCATGCTATCCATTGTATACTAGTGTCTAGCTGTGAATGGTCACAGCGATCACATGGACAAGCTGGGCTAATCACAGCCCAGCTGTCGTGATTAGCCGTGGCCAAATCACAATTAAGCAAAAAAAAAAAAAACCCTGAATGAATCGGTCATTCAGGTAAATGCTTGCTTATAGCAAAGTAATTCTTTGCTATAAGCAAATTGTGGAAAAAAAAAAAAACAAAAACCTGATTACTTCCCCAATTACTATGGTAACATTATACTACTTTGGTCATAGTGAAATATGAAAAAAATCTTAAATAGAAAACAGCGTGCAGGGGTTCTTCTCTCTCGCAGCCACTCACATTTCAAATTGACATGGTTATGTGGGACTCCAGATGCATTGTTCATTCAGAGATCTGTGAATGAATAAACTAAAAGTCCCACCAGCCATCCCTAGCAGCAGATAGATTTGCAGTTATCCATGGACCCCAAGTGTGTTGACCGCTGCACTAAGCATATTGAGATTTCCTCCATCTCAGTAACTGAAGAGGTACAGCCAGAGAGCTGGAGGAAATGTTGGCAGGAGCCTGACATTGCAGCTGTGATCCACTGTTTGTAGGTGCAATGCTCTGCAGCCTGAGTGTATGTGTGTGTCACAATTTTTTGTATAGGTGAATTTTCCTCACAATTTGTTAGTCACTTCTGTGAAGTCGTTACCCTCTCCATGGGTTGACAGCACTGCTGTCCAAGGGTGGGCTACACCACTCCTTCTTGGATACAGTGGAGGCGTGAACATGGCTGGCCTAAGACGGGAAGTGTTACGGACAGGATCACCCAATAAAAATGAGGGGTGAAGTCTAACAAAAAAGTTAATGCAGCTACTACTTCTAAAGACTGGTAAACTGCACTATATTTTTTATTTTTGGATTTAGAAAATGCTTTAGCGCAGACTGATCAGCATTTATATAGTGTAATCTAAGGCACCAGTTGGCTGTATGGTGGGATGGCATGTGTTTACAATGTGATTGGGGTCAGGGGTGTCTCTGTACCATGCCTGGTATGTAAATACTGTGACTGAGCAATTGACTTCAGTGTGCCTAATCTGGGAAGGACACAAGATTTTGGAGTGGATCTGTGGATCTGTAACCATTTTTCTCCATCAAAAAATGATTCACAGTGCCAGAGTTGGAGGTGTAGTATCTGATCCCTGTGTTCAAAATGGGGCATGATCACTGACAGGCTGAGCAGTGTGTGTATATACTAAAGCTGGTCATACATGGGTTGAAATTCCCTGCTGAACGAGCCAAATATTGATCAATGTATGGGCAGACTGGTTGTACACAAGTCAATTTGTTGACTGACTTGTGTACAACCTGCCTGTCTGCTTTGTCCTGAAGGATCCCTGCCCCCTGCCTATATCCAGCAACACTTATTTTTGTATTCTGTGGGGAAGGCTCCCTGTTGTCAGAGTATAATACCAAAGGAGGGATTCCCCCCATTCACCTCAAATGTGTGGATGGGAGGAATCGAGGCATTTTTCTTTCATTCAGCCTGCTGGTTGAACGAAACAAAATGCATAATGTATGCACTGCCTTATATATACAGACTGCCCTTACGACGTATTTATTCAGAGTTTAGGTGCAAGTACGTTTCCTTTTTTTTTTTTTTTATTAGGTGGTTTACCCACTGCCTTTTTCAGCTACTTGATATCTGCTCAAAAGTCCCATTTTGATAATTCTTCCTTGTGCTTTTCCCATTCAGAAACACTTGACATCTGAAACCAAAGACCCAGGGCATCTTCCTTTTGTGTGAAAAAATTTGACACGTTTCCCTGACCTAGTGTGTCTATAACAACATTGGTGTCAGACATTCTGCTTGGTATATTTACTCCGATGTGAGTCACGTGCTGATCTCCTGGTGTTTTCTGTATTGGGATCAGAGACAGACACCCTGCCATGGTGTATATAGCGGCCTCTGAGTCATTGCTACCCTGCCCGGTGTGGTAATAATGAGGTCTGACTCAGACACTCTTTCAATGTGTTTTATGAATTCAGTCGGGCACCCCTGATCTGTGTCTGTGATTAGAAATGTGGCTTCCAGGTTCAGCATTCTGATTCAAAGGCTTTTGTAAGGCTGGTACACCCATACATGTGTGTAAGGAAAACATTTCAAGGATCCCTTTATAATGTGTTGATATTCTCATCTATGTGGAAGGCAATGTTTTGTAGTGGAGGCCTCTGTTTTTATCAGTGTATGTAGTAGGTTTTAATTAGGTCTAGTTTACATGGTTAAGTTCTGAGGATCTTTTTATTATATGTACAGTAAATTGTGCTTTCCTTTGGCTGCAGACCGGAGACCTGTTGGCCATTTTCCCTCTTTGCTGTATATAATGATATTGTGATAAGGCAAATCTTGGCAGGAATATGGATTAGACTGCTGCTAAGGTTACTGCTGACTTCTTCTCTACTTCTATGTAACAGGATGTTATTTGGGTACTCTCCATGTTTATATATTAGGTTCTGGTAGCCTTTTATGTAGATAAAAACGACGGCCCTGGAATGCTTACGTTTATCCCAACCACTAATAAGCTGGGGTGTGTGTTGCCATCACCCAAAGTGGATTGGCAAAATACCTAAAGGCCAATTGATGAGTATCCGCAGAAATTGTAGACTTGTGAAAGATTATGATGAACAGGCAGAAATATTAACACACAGATTTCTGGAAAAAAGACTTTGGACAGGAGAAACTACAGGTAGTTGGGGAAAAAAGTAAAAGATATGAATAGGGAAGTACTACTGAAGATAGTAAAGAGCGACAAAAACAAACAAGCTTTTGATGTTCCATTCATTAAGGTGTTCAACCGATAATATAAAAAGGTAGACTAAATAAACACTGGCACATCTTGAACGAAACTGTGTTAGCAAAAATATTACCTAACAGACCAAAGTTTATCTATAAAAGAGCTCCAAACCTTAGAAACCATCTGGTACACAATGTAGGAGAGCCACCAAAACCATATTTTGTTATTCCAGGAATTTAAAGGCTTTTACAGGTGTCAAAATTGTCTACCGTTCAGGACCAGTAGATGGCAAGCGGGTACATTTTGAATCAGTTACTAAGCAACAGTATAAAATCAATACATTCATCACATGCACTAGTACCCATGTCACATATGTCATCGAGTGCCCATGTTGACTTCAATATATAGGGCACACCACTAGACAGTTTTCCACCAGAATTAGAAAACATTAATATCAAAAGGGTTTATAAAAGGCAGTTTGTCAAGACACTTTAGGGAAGTACATGAAAAAAATCCTAGCAAAATGACCTTCTATGGTATTGACAGGGTCACATCACATTGGAGGGGTAGCAATATGAGCATTTTAATTTCCCAGAATGAAACGAAGTGGATACATGAAATGGCATCTATGGCGCCAGGAGGCCTCATTGTGGTTATTTGACTTTTAATTGTTTCATTGACTATGATTATTGACTTGATTCTTGGTACCAGTGAATCCCATTGATATGCCATCTGGACTAGATTTCATATATGTAACCAATTATACTATAAAGGATCTGTTTTCTCCAGGTCCATGCATCTACATATGGTTTCCCACATATTTGGGTGGAGAGGTCTATTTCTATATTTAAAGGCATATCTCACCTTCGTATAGTCCCAAACAATGTATTGAACATGTGTTCTATGCTATTTTATTTCCCTTTTTTGTTATTTTATGGTATTTTAATATATTATTGATATTTATCATGGAATTGGATAGACCTCACCCGTTGGGATATTTAAACATAGGTTCCCCCCTTCCTGTTTTCCATCAAGGCATTTGGCAGATTGGCAACCTGGGAGGTTGGGGATGGATATTGCTCTGGAGGCGGTGTTCAAAAGTATTGTTTGCTCATTGGGTGTGCGTTTTCCTCAATACCGGTATGCCATATTAATTTAGTTATATGGCGCCCAGCATCATATGGAGTGGGTGTCATAATTAACATCCCAAAGTTTTATAAGCGGGTTCTTCAACACACTGGGACAGTTTGATGACTCGGCTGTGTATATTTGGTTTGGTCCCAGGGATACATACATGTTTGGGTCAGTTAGGAATGGAAAGTTTACCCTGTAGCAATTTGGCTTCCAGCAGTTGCATTAAGTTGTATGGATGGACCATTATATCATGGCGACCGCTATAAGAACATTGCAGCCGCCAGGACTACAATATCATGGTGGTCTTCAGGAAATTATCTTTATTAGGTGTGCCATGATTTACAGATCAGCGCTGCATTGATCTGAGGATGAACTATTGGGATATCTGCCCACCTGCTTTATTTGCTGGGTTTTAAGTACTGTTGGGCCAGCTGGGGATATGAAGGTTCTTCCCCAGCAACATGGTTTTAGAATCCAGATTAAGAAGTAGAGGCGGACTAACACATCATGGTGACCGACCATGATTGCAACATCATGGCGGGTATTAGGTAGTTTACTTGTTGCTAGGAGACTAGCCTGCATATATAGAACTCCAGTGGGGCGATCTAGCTCTGCTCCTGATGTCATATGACGAAACGCGTTGGGCGGAGATAGCAGCGTCACATCCGGTCTACACAAGCGTCCTGGGACACATTTGTTTTTAAAGTGCCAAATATATGGAATACATGTTAAGTGCATTTTTAAGTGGTTTTTATGCAATAAAAATGGTATAACGCTATGGAAGTCTCCCTTTTTGATTGCTTTACTGCGGAGGAGTATTGTGACTGTTTAAGTTTCCTTACAAGAGGACTCCGGTTGTTAAAGGGCACAGGAGATTGCATCGCCCTAGGGGCTGGTTAAAGCGCCTTTTGACCTACCTTCACATAGGGGTCAATACCTTGCGGTGAGTGGGGCACTGGAGGGGGAGCACGAGTGGAGCACTTATCACCGTTGTCTGCTGGCAATATCACCAAATTGTCACTATATCATGTTCCTCATTTTGGTGAGGAAGGTGTTTTTATAGCACCAGGACTTTATTTTCATGAACTGATCTGCACATTCGATTTTGTACGTTTTCAGGATTACGTTTGTTTGCCGTAGTAGGTTTGCACACTGGCGTTCACAACACTGTGCACCAGGTTCATATCTACTTAGGGGGAGGTGTATTATAGTCCCCATCACAATATTATATAATTTTCATGGTTTAAGGTTATTTGTATGCACAAATCACTACAAGCAACAATACTTTAGAGGTATACCCCCTATAGAGGGAGGTGTATTATAGTACCCATTAGGTGCATTCACATAAAATAGGTTTACATTTTTTTTTTTCATTATACATTCACAATAGGAAATGGAACACATAAGAACACATTGATTAGGGAGGTGCATTGTAGTATTTCACAACACTACATTAGTAGCACCTCCAGACTTCCACAGTAATAGCACTGCAGCTCAGCAAATTAATTTTTTTATATTGATACACATTTATTTGTAGTTCATTGCTAGCAGTAGCCTCAGGATTGCCGTCTAACTGCTGCGCAGAATTTCGCAGGTGTGTGTTTGTGTGTATATATTTATATATTTTTTTTTTTTGTATTATAGGAGAGAACATACATTTTATCTATAAAATAAGATAGTGCAGTGCTAAAGATATAAACTGAATAAATAGTATAAATTTGGATAACTCCAAACAAAACGCTCAATGACTATGTATGCGTTTTAAAACAAAAAATTCTAGAAGGTGCGTCATACGTTCAAATAAATGTAGTCAAAGTTCAAATCAACATCAACGGTTATCGCTAGGTGACATTTCCAGTATAATATAATGCTCCAGTTGGTGTGCAGGAAAATAGATAAAATGCGCACTCACCAGATGCGCATATAAATAGCGTGTTGTATGTAATAAATAATGGTCTGTCGGGGATCCCTCTTAGGGTGGTACTGGATACAGCCTGGAGTTAGACGGCCCTCCTTTAAGTTACAGGATGATGGTAAGCCGGAGTTTCCCTTTAGGAGCTGTATGGATCAAAAAACTTCCAGGCACTGAGATGGTCACCAAGGAGATGCTTTACTTGTTCTTGTTCACTTTTTTTTTTTGTTTAACCTTCCTGCTTGCAAGCTGCACAGGAGTTATGTCATCCCACTGAACCAATCCAGATGGCTGAAGATGTTGAATCCTGAAGAGGATGGGGTGAAGATGTTGGTGCTGGGGGAGGTTCATTGATGTTCACTGCAGTCTACTCTGAGGTTCATTGATCTTCATCACTGCAGTCTACCCGGAGGTTCATTGATCTTCATCACTGCAGTCTACCCGGAGGCCAGAATTCTTCCTCGCTGCTCACTGCACTTTCAGATAAGCAAGATCCAGCACCAACATCTTCACCCCCTCCCCCTAGGGAGCGTGAAGATATTTAATCCAGGGGGTCCACAATTTTTCAAACCTGACTTGCTGATCTTTAAGAATGCTTATCAATTTTTCATTGATCATAATCCAGGATATTTTGTCAACCATCGTGATATTGACCACGGGAGACTTCCATGCTTGCGCTATGGTTATTTTAGCAGCTAGGAAAATGAAGGTGATAAGGGTTCATACATGTCTGGGTATCTCATCCAAAAGGTCAGTGAACAATGCTGTATTGGGTATTTTCCTGCCCGTCGCGGAGTAGACGAGATTGAACATTCTAATCCAGAATTGCTGGACCTTTGGACAGGACCACAGCTATATACGTAAATTGCGGATTAGGGACTGATGTGAATGTACAATATATATGTAAAGCACTGCGTAAATTGATGGCGCTATATAAGTGCCTGTAATAATAATAATAGAATTACACGTGTTCATCTTTGCGTGCTAGGACAGAGGTGCTTAAAAAAATGTTTTATTTTTATACTGTTTGCTTTTTTTTTTTTTTTGTCACAAAGTATATGAACATCCATTGTGAGAGCAATAGGCAGTGGCATAAAAATGAAAAAGAATGGTGCAGCGCTAACTACAAAGGTGAATAAAAATAAATGTGTATCCTTACAATCATAAAGTGCTAATAAATCAACAAACCAAAAATATACATAACAATATAGTGCTAATTGAAACCATAACAAAGTGAACAATACTAGTGTATGGGTCACCTTAGTGACCTAAAAATGGTGATAAACACACACAATATAAAATGAAATAAACTGGTGTTAAGTGTCCTTGATAATAATCAAAAAACCTTTTAAAGCAAGTAATAAGTCCATAAAGTAACAAGTGCTGATAAAACGTGATAAAACACCATGCAATGTGTTAAACGTGAACACTTCGTGCAAGTGCCGGCACACTTTAAATCCACTCCAGCTGCAGTGCCTCCTCACCTCCTTCCTGCGACCCAAAAGGGCCCAACAGGCATTCAGGATCACTCTGGATCCTTTATATCTCCGGCTAATACCTCTCCAGAAAGCTGTGGATCATAAACGGTCTCCTATTCAGCCTCCAAATGCTTCCTCCTCTGCCTTTTATAAGGATACTCTGTAGGGTATATTACTCACAATCCCAGTGAGTAATCGAAAAGATCCTCCATAGTGTAGTATTAATAATAATGCAGTCTTTATTTAAACATAGGAAGTACACTCACATGAACCTGCAGTCCCTTCCTCCTGCTATATGTGGGTATGCTGCATCCATGTTGTACTTCCTGGGTGTACTAAGATGGCGTCCTCCACTGGAAGTGCGTCACTCGTACTGGAAGCTGCGTATCGGCGTTACGTCATGTGGTCTCGTGACTTCCTTTCGATTAGCACTATATTGTTATGTATATTTTTGGTTTGTTGATTTATTAGCACTTTATGATTGTAAGGATACACATTTTTTTTTTTCATTTTTATTCACCTTTGTAGTTAGCGCTGCACCATTCTTTTTCATTTTTTTGTTCTGATAGGTATTATCATTGGGTGTTGGCCGCTATTGGTTAGGGTATTTCAGTATCAGCGCAGGAGGATTTTTAGTTTTTCTTTTCATCTTAATAGGCAGTGACAGGTACTCTTTATGGAGAGAGCTGGGGTCAATAAGACCTCCGATCCCTTCTCTGCCCTTTTAAAGCATTTGATCACAACAAAATCCGTATTATCAATTTTCCATTTTTAAAAATAGCACAGTTTATATCCAGGGAAACCATAAGTGATGTATGCTCATCACTTGTTTCCTGTATCAGAGGTGTACAGAGTGGTTCTGGTCTTTGTATGCCATTATGATCAACCAGCAGAAGCGCCAGCTGGTTGATCGGGTGTCCCAGTGGGACGGGACTAGGACTGGCACTGACCTTTTGGATGGTCCAAGGAGGAGGGTGGCCAAATTGTACAGCGCTGAGCAATCCTTTTGGCACTATATAAACATGTATAATAATAATAAGACATGAAAGTGGCCCATTCAAGTGAATGGGGGTTTCCGCATTCATGTGAAATGCATGCAGTTGCTGTGTGCTGCTATTTGGTTTAAACAAGTGGTGAGGAGGTGACTTAACACTTAACTCACTGCCTGTCAAGTGCTCTCTGAAGAGCACTTGCTCAGCATTGTCACCATTCATGTATGTGTGTGTTTTTAATTAAATTGAATATAAGGCATTCTCTGAGGTGAAGAGGAGTGGCAGTGCTGTCATGGGACTCACAGGGCCTGAAACCGCATTTATCACTGTAGTAGCATGAGCTACCACAGTGATTGTCACCTTTCACAGCGGTCTATCAGTTGTGGCTTATGCAAAGCTGGACCATTGTAAGTATACATTTGTACCTGAAGTTCAGCTTTAAAGCAGTATTAAACCCAAAACCAAAAATGTAACCGATTGCAAATTAACAATCCTTAGACGTGGTGGCTGCATTTAGTTTTGTTTTTTTTCCCCCTCTCTTTTGCACCTGAGGTGTGCCAGCAACACCTCCTGTATGGCTCTGGATGATGGAGCACAGAGGGTACCTTTTTTGGACCGCAGCACTTTTATTGTAGGGGAAAGGGAGTGTTAGATGTACTATCAGACTTAAATACAGTAACAATTTGAAGTTGAACTCCAACTAACATTTTAAAGGCACTTTCAGCACAGCAGTTTTTTTTTTTCCTTCTGTGATAAAGGTTTTGCATAAAGAAATAGGGTTGTTGGTTCGAATCCCAACCACAGCATTACCTGTCTGGAGGTTTGTTGTTTTTTTTTTTTTTTTTTCTTAAACAAACACAATCCAGTAACGTAAAAAATTTTTTATTAAGTTATTCTTAGGGCTTGACAAATACCAGGTCACATGGAAATTAGAAATTGCATCCTGGTGCCTGGGATTTTTGTCAGCCCATTTACTGTTGGCAGAGGATGAGAGTCCAGCCAAACCCAGTGTCCCAGTGTGAGGAGCATATATGTGAGGGCCCCTCCATTTTTTTGGGGGGGGGGTGGGTGGATTTTACGTGCTTGGGTGTAACTTTAATTTTTTACAGTTTGAGAAACTTTTATCACACAGTCCCCCGTGTAATTTTTTTTTTCCTTCAGTGACCGGTTCTCTTGTGACTGAGTCACCCGGAGTCTTAAAGAATCTGCATGTCTCCTCTGTGCTCCACTGAATGTGATGCAATGCAGATCACACCGCATTACATTCTTTGGTGGCCAGGGAAACGGTCAACAGGGACCCCGACATTACGTCATACACGGAAGGAACAAGATGGGGAGGACAGCAGGATACATAGCAGGGGCGTGCACACTTTACTGGGTTGTGTGCCCACAGTAGGACTAAATGTGTAAAACAAAACCTGCAGGCGATATAAATTGCACATCCCTGTACTATATAGGGGGGCATAAGTCTATTGAGGATGGGGCTGTATTATGTAGGAGTCGTACTTCCATGATACAAGAGATTTTTTGGGAGGTGATAAGCAAACATTATGTTGCAGTTTAACACTTTTTAAATGTGCATTCATTTTTTCTTTAAGGCTTTTTCTTTTTCCTATTTTTCATCACCAATGATTGGCTGTCAACTTTGATTGCTTCCAAGCAGCATAGTTCAGATAGGTTTGAACCCTCCTGAGCTCATTGGTGGTTGCCATGTACAGCTGCTGCAGATTCTGGCTACACCAGTTTTGATAAATTCCTGCAGTTCTGCCTGTGAACTACAGAATGCCTTTGTGTTCTGTAGTTCTAACATCCTGTCCTAAAATGACACCACTGATTCTCCATATACAGTGCATCCAGAAAGTGTTCACAGCACTTAACTTTTGCCACATTTTATGTTACAGCCTTATTCCAAAATGGGTTAAATTTTTTTTTTTCCCTCAACATTCTACAAACAATACCCCATAACAACATGTAAGAAGTTACTTTTGAAATTTTTTCAATGTATTAAAAATAAAAATTAAAAAAACACATATACATAAATATTCACAGCCTTTGCCATAACACTCAAAATTGAGCTCTGGTGCATCCTGTTCCCACTGATCATTCATGAGATGTTTCCGCAACTTGATTGGAGTCCACCTGTGGGAAATTCAGTTGATTTGGACATGATTAGGAAAGGCATAAATCTATCTAGATAAGGTCCCACAGTTAACCATGCATGTCCGAGCACAAACCAAGCCATGAAGTCCAAGGAATTTTCCATAGACCTCCAAGACAGGATTGTATCAAGGCACAGATCTGAGGAAGGGTACAGAAAAATTTCTGCAGCATTAAAGGTCCCAATGAGCACAGTGGCTTCCATCATGGAAGAAGTTTGGAACCACCTAGAGTGGGCCACTCAGCCAAAATGAGCGATCAAAGGAGAAGGGCCTTAGCCAGGGAGGTAACCAAGCACCCCGATTGGTCACTCTGAAAGAGCTCCAGTGTTTCTCTGTGGAGAGAGGAGAACCTTCCAGAAGAACAATCTCTGCAGCACCCCACCAATCAGGCCTGTATGGTAGAGTGGCCAGACGGAAGCCACTCCTCAGTAAAGGGCAAATGGCAGCCCACCTGGAGTTTGCCAAAAGGCACCTGAGGGACTCTCAGACCATGAGAAACAAAACTCTGGTCTGATGAAACAAAGATTGAACTCTTTGGCCTGAATGCCAAGCATCATATCTGGAGGAAACCAGGCACTGCTCACCACCTGGCCAATACCATCCCTACAGTGCAGCATGGAGGTGGCAGCATCATGCTGTGGGGATGGTTTTCAGTGGCAGGAACTGGGAGACTAGTCTGGATCGAAAGAAAGATGAATGCAGCAATGTACAGAGACATCCTTGATGAAAACCTGTTCCAGAGCGCTCTGGACCTTAGACTGGGGTGACGGTTCATCTTTCAACAGGACAACAACCCTAAGCACACAGCCCACATAACAAAGGAGTGGCTACGGACCAACTCTGTGAATGTTCTGGAGTGGCCCAGACTTGAACCTGATTGGAACATCTCTGGAGAGATCTGAAAATGGCTGTGCACCGATGCTCCCCATCCAGTTTGATGGATCTTGAGAGGTACTGCAAAGAAGAATGGGTGAAATTGCTCAAAAATAGGTGTGCCAAGCTTGTATTATTTTTAATAAATTGCAAAGATTTCAAAACTAACTTTTCACATTGTCATTATGGGGTATGGTTTGTAGAGTGTTGAGGAAAAAAATTAATTCATTTTGGAATAAGGCTGTAACATAACAAAAGGTGGCAAAAGTTAAGTGCTGTGATGTGTTGTATATGGACAAGAAGTATGTGAAAATAAAGGAGAGCCGGAAAAAAAAATCGGCCACCATATCTAAGGACTAATAGGTGGTAATACATTATAGTTTTATTGTGGGTTTTGATGACCTCAGACCTGTGACACTTGGGGATAGAGGTGGTACATGACCAGTCACCATCTTCACTTCAGTGGTTTGACACCCACATTTGTGGTTCATTGTCAATGTCTAGGTAAGGAATTGTAAGTGTGTGTGTCAGCTGACAGTCCTTCATGCACCTTAAACCAGTTTCGACACTAATCGTTCAGAAATACATTGATTGTCCTGAAAACTAGTTGTTTATGTATTCAGACTTGCTGCTTATATATTGATTAAATTACCTCAAGTGGCTCCATTTAGCAGTATATTATTTTTGTTGTGCACCTAATACACCATTAAGTTTGTATGTACAGCTGCCTCTTGAATGGCTGTGTACAGTGTGCGGCCTGTGTAGTAGACCTGAAAATACATGCCCGCTTGTAGTGGCAGGGCCTTGGCTACATGTCAGTGTCTGTTTATAGACAGGCTTATCTTTGTGCTGCAGTGCCTGTTTCCAGGCCTAGCTCTCAGGTGGCAGATACATTTCTGTAATGATTAGCTAGTTGTCTGCTGTTTATATTGCATGCTCAGTATGTCATAAGAGTGGGAATTAACTCAAAGTATACATCAACACAAATTTTTTTTATTTCTGTCTGAGTCCCCAGTAGGAAGATTAACCCATACTTTTTGGCCCTAGTTAGCATTTTTGTCTCCGTATAGAAAATTGTACATTTGAGGTGAGGGGACATCATTTTAGTTGGGGGGGGGGGGGGATGATTATGTATGTGTTCTGGTGACAGCTGTCTAAGAGGGGATTTGCCCTCTGTATGGTGTATTCTCTTGCCAGATCACTGCAGAGTCTTCTAAGCGCTTTATAACCGTGTTAGGCATATGTGGCAGCCTTAAAGTGAGTCTAGAGGTTATTTTCCCAAGTCGTCTTCCAGGACAGCCCATGAGACTTAGAGCTCCTCCCATGGGACAGGAAACACATTACCCCACACAGATTAAAAGGCAGTCCTCCAGGCCCTAACCTCAGTTATTAGCGTTTCCTCTGGACAGGGGTAACATGTTTCTTTGAACTGTTTGGAAAAGTTCTCCCTAGGGATGACTGGAAGCTCTGTCGGGGGGGGGGGGGGGGGGGGGAACTTATCCAGGAAATTCTTGTCTTGCCCTGCAGAGCAATCCCCTCCATATAGTAATTACAATGGAAGAAGCTTGCACAGTCTTTGCCTTTCCAGGGGCCAGGGAGGATTGGACTGGCGTTTGGCATGCCTTTTTTGCCAGTTTTTTCCCTTATGCCGGAGGAGGAATGGGGGCCGCAATCGGAAGCAGTTGAAGGGCTTCGCTGTGCCTGCCTGGGCTTCCGCCTCATACAGCGGTGGGCCAATGCTTCTGTGCTCCATACTTGCCCCAGATGTGCAGTGGCATTTCTGGGAGGCGAGTGACTTCATCGCCTAGAGACACTGGTTCCATTCCATTCCCCCAGGCATAAGGGAGACTGAAGGGTGGCTGGTGCGGGCGGTCTTCAGTGGCAGAATTGGCTGATTTAGAAGACCGGAACCTATGGATCCTCCCGCAGCTCCTGTTTTTAGGCAGTTGATCCCGGTAATGCAGGTACCAGCTCCTCACAGGTATTTACAGTGGGGAGGGCTCCTGGATGTACACCTGTGGTTTTCTTCACCTGTCATGTGCAGCTCCTGGGGTGGAGGGCTGTTTTGTTTTACTGACTGTGCACTTTTTTCTTCTCTCAAGAACACGGGGTGTGTTTTCCTAGTTGGATAGAGCCCGAGGGTCTCTTTTTTTTTTTTTTTTTTTTTTTTTTTTTTTTTTCTGTCATTTACAGACTAAAGCTGAGGACAAAGGTCCAGACCCTGGCTCCAAGAAAGGAACTGTGCTGTTTTGTGTGGCCAAACTGGGATCTGCCTGGAATAAGCCCTTATGCTGCCCTTGTATTAATAGTCTTGTATAGGAAGACTCTACTTCAGCGTGTGTAAAATTGCTGTCATAAATCAAAAATGAACTTGTAACTGTGTTCAGCTCCTTTTAAGACCTTTTTGTATTAGAAGTCCTACCCCACCTCTGCAGCCCCTGGACAAACCAGGCCTTTCCATAGCCAAGGCCCCCTCACCCATAGAAGTGAAGGTATCAAAGGGCTTCTGGGATACTTTCTTCACCCTCGACTGGGAACGGAGAAAAGGGGAATTCTTCAGAAGAGGGGTATGGGTCCATTTACTAGGTTTTCTATGTACAAGCTCTCAGATGAAGTGGATGAGTTGTTGAAGGCCATTTTACAAGACTTTAGAAATAGACAAGATCCAGCTCTCTAGACATGACTTAATGTATGAAGGTCTGCAGAGCAAAAAGTGTAGGGTTTTTCCTGTTCATCAATCTCTGAGGCTATTGAGTTGAAATGGAAGAGTCAGTGCGCAAGCCTTTTTTCCAATACTCTTAAAAGGAAGCTTCCCTATTATTATTATTATTATTCTACAGTATTTATATAGCGCCAGAAGGTTTGCTCAGCGCTGTACATTATAGTGGGGGACAGAACATGAGACAATACAGTAACAAAAAATACACGAGGGGTTCGAGGGCCCTGCTCTTTCGAGCTTACAATCTAGGAGGGAGGGGATAGTGGTACAGGAAGAAGTGGCTGTGGGGGATGGAGTGGTAGGAGTGGAGGAGATCGGCTGTTAAGTGAGGGTGGGGTAGGCTTCCCTGAAGAGATGGGTTTTCAGGGTTGCGCCTAAAGGTGAGGGTAGGTGACAGTCTGATGGATTGGGGTAGTGAGTTCCAGAGGATGGGGGAAGTCCTGCGGTTGGACATGGGAGGAGGAGACCAGGGAGCTAGAAAGTAGGAGGTCTTGTGAGGAGCGAAGAGTACAGGTTGGGTGGTATTTGGGTATCAGGTCGGTGAGGTAGTTTGGGGCAGCGTTATGGATGGCTTTGTACGTCAGTGTTAGTATTTTGAATTTAATGCGTTGGGCAATCAGAAGCCAGTGGAGGGAATGACAGAGTGGGGTGGCAGAAGCGGAGTGGTTGGTAAGGTGGACGAGTCTGGCCGCTGAGTTCAGGATAGACTGAAGCGGGGATAGCCTGTGTTGGGGTAGGCCAGTGAGAAGGGAGTTGCAGTAGTCCAGACGTGAGATAATGAAGGAGTGAATGAGTTTAGTAGTGTCTGGGGTTAGGAACGTACGTATTTTTGAGATGTTGCGGAGGTGGAGCCTGTATGAGTTTGCCAGCGATTGTACATGGTGTTGGGAGGAGAGGTTTGAGTCTAGAATGACACCTAGGACTTTGGCTTGCGGAGTGGGACTGATGGTGGCGTTGGTCGTGATGGAGAGGATGGGGGGGGGGGGGGGCGCGGGCTGGGGGGAAAATTAGCTCAGTTTTGGAAAGGTTCAATTTGAGGAAATGGAGCAACATCCAGTCTGATACGTCGTTCAGTAGGTGGGCGGAGACTGAAGGGGTGAGGTGGGGGATGGAGAGGTAAATTTGCGTTTCATCGGCGTAGGGGTGATAGTTGAAGCCGTGGGAGTGTATCAGTTTGCCGAGGGAGGAGTTGTAGATGAAGAAGAGAGGGCTTGAGGACAGAGCCTTGGGGGACCCCAACAGAGAGGGGGGAGGTGGTAGCGTTATAGGTAATGCTGAAGGAGCGTTGGGATAGATAGGAGAGCCAGGAGAGAGCAGAGTCTCTGATGCCAAGGGATCAGAGCCAGGAGAGAGCGGCGTCAGACCCCAGCCCTTCTCACCAAACTCGTGACCGAAGGACTAGCCGATCTAAAACCGCGATGTCACGTGTGTAACAATGCCACACCCAGCTGCACCCTGCACAACGATTTTCCAGCTAATTGGACCACAGTCAATGTACCGGCAGCCTGAGAGATTGTTACTGGGTCAGGTTAATTACGCAATTAACCCTTCACACTGCCACCACCTCCTTTTTGTACAGAGAAAGCTGATATTGCCGAGTTTCTTTTAAAACACTATAATGGTTGAGATAATCGTCTGCATAATATGGTCACCGCAGGCCGATTATGCAGAGGGTTAAACACACACAGTAGAGTATCTTTAGAGGCAGGAATTTGTAAATTGCAATACAGAGCTACAGAAACAGTTCAACACTTTCAAAAGGAAAGATTTATTACTAAAAGATCAAAGGGGTGCAATAAAAATATTTACAGAAAAAGATGTAACTGATATATATCATACAGAGACCAACAGCACAGCAAAGAGATATCAGAGAGGTGAAAGGGTTAAGGTACTTGCCAAAGTCCTGGGTTAGCAGATCCAAGTTTCAGAGCAAAAGGGCACGGGTCTCCCCAGGTGGTATTGATGTTAAAATGAGGAAGCCTTTTGAGGAAGGCTTTGAGCATCCTTGGGAAAAAAATCCTATATTAGCTGCACCTTTTTGTTAAAGGATTCAAAGAAATCCGACCTGTCATTCGAGGACATGGGAGTCCTTAGGGACCCTATAGACAAGAAAGGAGATGCCTTTTTTTAAAAGAGCCTTGGAGTCTACGGTAAATATTTTCAGGGCAGCCCTTGCTTCAATCTGTGTAGCCAGGAATTTGGATTTTTGGCTTTCCCAACATAGGTCCCACTTAGCTGGGGGTACGTTGAGGGAGGAGATTTTAATTTCTTTCTCTATGCTTTTGAAGGCGGTGGCCTTTTTGGGCAATTCTTCCGTGGAGGCAGTAAGAATGACTGCTAGATCTTCAGCCCTGCTGAATTCGGCTAGGTAGTCTCTTTAGCTGAAGACCTGGTTCGGGGATTCGGCCCCTAAGGCTCGTTTTATGCGCTTTGCCTTTTTCAGGAGACAATCTGTTTGGACTTGGATTGCAAGAAGCTTTAGAGTGCACGGCTGATAAGAAAAAGGACTTCTCAGAAAAAGACACCTGGTTTCAGAAAGCTTTTTCAAGGCCCGCAGGGCAGACTTCCAGCTGACCACAGTAAGGAGGCTAGACCAAAGAAGCATTGGTTAGTCCACAAAAATAGGGGCAAGACAGGAATCCTGATCAATTCTCACCCCTCCCCCAAATCCCAATGACCCCTTCCTCCTGGGGGGGGGTGATTGGGGGCCTTCCTCCCAACATCGCCTCCAGTCCTTTCGTTTTTCGCCTGATAGCTCAGGGTTACAGGTTGGGGTTCGACTCATTGCCCCCTCAAAGATTTTTGATCTACCTTTGGATCGAGCTAGCAAGGGCACTGTGTCTGCAATTTTTATTCTCACGTTTTTGTGGTGAAAAAACCCTCAGGCAATTTCCATCTGATTCTGAATTTACGACCTCCCAACAGATCGATTTTAAAATACAAGCACTTTTGTATGGAATCGATATTCTCGCTCAGGTTTATCTTGCGTCGGGTGTTTTTTATGGTGTCCCTGGATCTGAAGGATTCTTACCTTCACATACCCATCAATGCCTCTTTTCAGAAGTACTTGAGAGTGGCTGTAAACTTGGGGAAAAGGTTCAGCATGTGCAGTGCAGGGCGCTCCCTTTTGGACTATCCTCTGCTCCAATGATATTCTCCAAGGTCCTGGGAGAAGCTCTGGCTCCACTGAGGCTGAAAGGCATTTTGGTTGTTCCTTATTTAGACGACCTCCTATTGGCTGCGTCTTCCGAGCAGCAGTTGTGGAAGGATCTCGAGGTTACACAGACCACCTACAATCGCTGGGCTGGATGATCGGTTGGGAAAAATCGAACCTGATTCCATCTCAGTTGCTAAAGTTCCTCGGGTGCATAATAGATTTGAGGTTTCAAAAAGTGTTTCTCCCCGTAGACAAACAGTACAGGGTCCGCTTCCAAGTAGCCCAGCTGCAATCAAATCTCCCGGTTTTCCTGAGGAAGATCTCGGAGGTTGTAGGTCTCATGACAGCATGTTTTCCAGCAGCTCCTTGGAGCACTTTCTGCTCAAGACCTGGGATGGGACAAGGGGCAGCCTAGAGAACAAGGTTCTCCTTCCTTAGAGTCAAGCAGTCCCTTTGACGGTGGAGAACGGAAGCTTCTCTCACTAGGGGTCTAGATTAAATCTGGCCGATCTCCCTGAGGATGACTACAGATGCCAGCTGTTTGGGTTGGGTGGCGCACATGCAAGACCGTCTGGCCCAGGGCCAGTGGTGAAGGACCGAGGCCAGGTTTTCCTCCAACCAAAGAGCTCTTGGCTGTGGAAAGGGCTATGCTTGAATTTTGAGGTCAGTTAAAAGGTCATCATCTGCAAGTCCTCTCAAACAACTGCACTACAGTGGCTTATATCAACAAACTGAGTCACCAGAAGTCCACAATTACAGGCGATTGCGAAGAAATTGGTTTGGGCAGAAGCCAGCCTAGCCTCAATCTTGGCAGTGCACCTAAAGGGCTCTCAGAATGTGTTAGCGGATTTCTTCAGCCGTCAGGCAGTGTGCCAAGAGGAATGGGCTCTCACCGAGGAGGCTTTCTCCTGGCTCACAAGTGTGTGGAGCCAGCTAGAAATAGACCCTTTTGCCTCTCAAGCAAATACAAAGGTTCTGAAATTCTTATCCATGGATCCGGGGTACATGGTGGTAGCCATAGATGCTCTGGCGATTCCATGGCCTTACAGTCTTGCTTATGCCTTCCCACCATCAAGATCATTCCAATAGTTTTACAGAAGTTTCAACTAGAGAAATTGGATCTCGTTCTGATAGCTCCATATTGGCCAAAATATCCTTGGTTTGCTCTTCTGAAATCCTTGGCAGTTGGTCCTCCAGTATTTCTTCCGAAGAAAAAAGACCTCTTATCCCAGGGTCCTGTTCATTGTCCAGGCTTGGACACATTAAATGTTTCAACGTGATATCTGAGGAGCAGTTATTAAAACAGGAGGGGTTTTCGGATAGAGTGGTACAGACATTAGTTAACTGCCGAAAGCAGGTTACCAGGGCTATCTATTTCAAAGTATGGAAGAAGTTTAATTCTTGGTTAGTTGAACAAAAACATTCTGAAGCCTGAATTCAAACAATCCTGGAGTTTTTCCAAGAGGGTATAGACAAAGGGTTATCACTCAGCACCATTAAATTACAAGCAGCAGGTTTAGGAGTTTTTTTTTTTTTTCTAAGTTTCCCTCCTGGAAGATACTATAATTTCTTGCTTCTTTAAATCAGTGGCCAGAATAAGACCTCCACTGTTGAAGTCTTGTCTTTCCTGGGACCTTTCGCTAGTCTTGCAAGTATTGACATCCAGTCCTTTTGAGCCTTTGGAGCAGGCATCCGTTAAACTTGCTACTCGGAAGACGGTATTTTTAGTGTCCATTACCACGGCATGTAGGATTGGTAAACTACAATCTCTATCAATCAAAGAACCATTCTTTTTGATTTTTGATGACAGGATAGTTCTCAGGACGGATCCTGTTTTTTTGCCTAAAGTAGCCATGTCTTTTCATAGGTTGCAGGATATTGTTCTACCCTCCTTCTTTTTTGTATCTCCCCCCTCAAATGAAAATGAAAAGAAGTTCGGTTTGCTTTGTCAGGAGCTGTCTCTTACTTGTGTCTGTCTAGACAATTCAGAGAGTCTGATGCTCTATTTGCCTTTTCCAGCAAACCACGAGTGTTTCAGGCCTCTAAGCCATCTATTGCCAGATGGATCAAACAGGCTATTTCACTCTACCAGTTTAAGGGCCAGTCAGTATCTTTTCATTAATGCACATTCTGCTAGGGCCTTATTTACTTCTTGGGTAGAGAGAGCTGGTGCCTCCCCCAGATCAAATATGTAAGGTAGCAACCTGGTCGAGTTTCTCCACCTTTTATCAGGCACTACCGTTTTTGGATCTCTTGAGCAGTCTAGAGAAGGCTTTTTGTCGTAAGGTCCTCCAGCCAGTGGTCCCACCCTAAGCTGTTAAGTTATTGCTTATTCTTGTGGGCTGCCCTGGAAGACAACTTGGGAAAACATGAGTTAGACTTAACGGTCTTTTTTGGTAGTCTTCCAGGAAAGCCAGATTCCAGCCCCTTGCATTGTTATGCTGTTTTTATGCTATATTTTTCAGTCCCGTCCTTCGGTTCTTGTGGTTATGTGGCTAGGGCCTGGAGGACTGCCTTTTAATCTGTGGGGGCAATGCGTTTCCTGTCCCTTGGGAGGAGCTCCACGTCTTGTGGGCTGTCCTGGAAGACTCCCAGAACTAGAGTTACCGGTAAGTCTAGCTCTGGTGTTTGGTGGGAAAATAAACATGCTACGCTTACCTACTCTGTGCAGTGCTTTTGCACAGAGTGCCTGGATCCTCCTTGGGTCCTCCACAGGCGCTCCTGCTGTCTATCGGGCTCCTCTGCAGCAAGCAGCTTGCTATGCTCTGTGTCCATACACACACACACACACACACACACTGAGCCGTGGCTTGGCCCCACCCCCTCTCTCTCCTTATTGGCTGACTGGCTGTGATTGACAGCAGAAACAGCTCCTGTTTGCTGTCTCAGCCAATGAGGAGGCAGGGACCCGGGACAGTCGAGGCTGTTGTTCACATTGCTGGATCATGATGAGGCTCAGGTAAGTTATTGAGGGGGCTGGGGCAATGCTGCACACAGAAGGGTTTTTAACTTCATGCATATAGAGTGCATGAAGGTAAAAAACCTTGAGCCTTTACAACCACTTTAAGCTGGCCATACATAGATTGGAATTTGGCTGGTTCAGCAGGATCTGGCTGAATTTGAATCCATGTATGGGCTCTGTGGTTGAAAAGTCTATCTACCAATCGACTTCCATACAGAGGCCCTGTTGAAGAAAAATTTGCTTGACAGGCGCTGCAGTCTATAGTCTGCAGCACTGATCAGTGTATTCTGATGGCAGGGAAGTCTTGCCAATGTCAGAATACAAGTGTGTAGATGGTTGTGTGTGTGGTGTTGTGTTTTTTGGAGTCGCAATGCGCATGCCACGGTGATCTCACCGGCTGCCAAATATATGTATATCTCCTAAGTCAGTGGTTCTCAACCTTCCTAATGCCGTGACCCTTTAATACAGTTCCTCATGTTATGGTGACCCCCAACCATAAAATTATTTACCCAGTAATTATAATTCATGAGTGTCGTTTTACCTCCAATACTGCTGCTTTCAACACAGTAGCTGCTTTCTACACAGTAGCTGCTCTTTACACATCGGAAATGTGTTTTCTGATGGTCTTAGGGGATCCCTGTGAAAGGGTCGTTCAACCCCCAAAGGGGTCGCGACCCACAGGTTGAGAACCACTGTCCTAAGTGATGTATGTTTAGGAGATAATCATTTTGCCTACAGGTAAACGTTATTATAACCTTACCTGTAGGTAAAAGCGACCAAGTGGACTTTAACCCCTTGCCAGGGAAAGCCAGCTCTTTAAAGCGGTAGTAATGCCCCTATTTTTCTTTAAGCCAGCTCTTACTGCAGAAGTACCCCCCCCCCCCCCAATCCTTGGCCATTCCCCAAACACCGTGTATTCTGTAAGTGCTTTGCAGAATACATGGCAGATTGTGAATGGCCAAGGGGAGATTGTGGAGCGGATAAACACTAGCACATCTGTGTGTGACAACGGGAGCAGGCCAGAAGTACAGCAGAAGTCCAGCCTGTGTGCCTGGCTGCCCCCTCAGATACAAAGGAATGAGTGTAGACAGGAAGTTTGATATTTTGCAGGATCATCAGGTGAAAGATAATGCATCCACCTCATCGGAGGCCTGGAAAGTTGCAAAGTGTGGTGTGTGGTTTTTTTTTTTTAATATTTTTGTTTGTGTTTAGATATACCTTAACCACTTGCCCTCCCAGAGGATTTACCCCCCTTCCTGACCAGGCCATTTTTTTTGTTATGGCGCTGCGTTACTTTGGCAATTGTGTGGTCATGCAACACTGCTCCCAAATTAAATTTACATCTTTTTTTTTTTCCCCCCCACAAATAGAGCTTTCTTTTGGTGCTATTTGATCACCTGTGCTTTTTATTTTTTGCGCTATAGGAAAAAAAACATTTTTAGTAAAAAATATTTTTTGACTTTTTGCTATTAAACATGTCCAGTAAAAAAAATTTAAATCAAATTAGGCCAAAATGTATTCTGCTACATGTGTTTGCTAAAAAAAAAAAAAAAAAAGAGAATCCCAATACGTGTAAATTGGTTTACGTGAAAGCTATAGCGTTAAAATTAAAAAAAAAGTGTGTTCATTCAATCACCATTTTGTAATTTTTGCTAGTAATGGCGGCGATCAGCGACTTATAGCGGGACTGCGGCGGGCATTCTAACACTGGGGGGAACTGGCTTGGTGTCACTGACATCCCCAGTGACACCAAAACAGTGATCAGTGCTAATAAAAAGCACTAACACTGTGCTAATGGCACTGGGCGGGAAGGGGTTAACATCTGGGGCGATCAAAGGGTTAACTGCTGTTTTACTGTAAACTGTGTGCGGTTCACTGTAAGCACACTGCTTTGCATGGCTCTGTTTACTTACAGTTCTCTCCTGCTGTCGCTAATGCTATGATCACCGGGTACCAGCGAGTAATCACTGGTTGTGATTGACAGCCGCAAATAGCAGGGCGGATAGGGCGTATGTGTGTACATTATATATAATACTATAAAACATAGTACAACCGGCTTGGTCTTCATGATTGAGGCCATTAGGTAAAACTGAACCAAGACATCTGCGTTTGGTAGAACATCTTGCCGTCTTGTTATCATACCACTGATCAGCTTGTAGGCATGCAATTTGCCCTGTTTGTATTCACTTGGCAAGGTAGTAACCTGAAAAAACAAACACACTGTTAAACATGGCCCAATTGTCCTTTTGTAAACATGAGGTTGTATTCTTTCATCCACAGAGATGAGCAGAGGGGTAGGTGCTGTAGTCCTGTCCTGGGTAACAACACTGCTCCTTTTATAGATGCAGGACATTGAAGGAGTCACCCTAGGACAAGACGTTTTACTGGTAGGGTCATCGGGAAAAAACAGGTGCAACCACCACATCTAAGGACTGGTGTCTGCATTGTATTACATTTTAGATTTTGGGTTTAGATATTCCTGGTGTTTTATCTACTGATGTGCCCATTAATGAACTTCCCAACACCCCTTTTTATAGGTTGATTTTATTGCATGACTGCTCTTGTATCCATCCTCCTTGTTGAGATGTAGGCTAATGTTTACTAGTACCAACCTGCCAGTTGTGATCTCCACTCTTATACAGACTATACTACTAGTTGTCTAGCATCCCCGTGTCATCCCCGCCATGCTTCAGTGCTGCTGGGGATCTGTCTCTGCCTATGTTTAGCCTGTGTCAGAAGATTATAAATATGTCTTCACCGTGATAGACACGACATACTGCTGCTATATGCAGACTCCTCCAGACAGAAAAGGGTTTTTTTTTTTTTGGCAGACACTAACATCATCTTCCATATTGTGGTTCACTAGATGGAGAAAGGTGTATTGTGACAGGTTTCTGGCCTATAAGGGGTTAAGATTTGCCTGCCTTGGGGTGTTTAAGGGAGGGTGATGTTTACATCCAGTACTGGGCTGAGGAATTAAAGTGCTCCAATGACACAAGGGAGGGAGGGGGCTGTTAGTGGTGGGGGAGGTGCGGACTTGGGAGGAAGCCTTGGGCCCAGGGGGTCTGCTAACAGTCTGAGGGAGTATAGGATCTTGTTATTGCATAAGAAGCTTGAACTGTGTTTTCACAGAACAATACTTGTGTGAAGGCCTAAAATCCAGCCTTCCTAGTCACTTTCTGCTGCTCCCCTGTTCTTCTCACCCAGAGGTGGCAGTAAACAATGGTAGAATCCAGGCCCTGCTGTACTGAGAGATTAACTCTTTGCAGCCAAGTCTTCAGATTTCTTAAAGGGATAGTTTACCCTTTGTTTCATTTTTTTGGTGGATGCTGGAGAGTTAAACCACCTGCAAGTTTCTTTTGTCTCCTGTGCGCTATTTTGGTTGGATCTCTCAGCCCTTGAGCTCCCTAATGAATTTTTATTTCCTATAAAATGTTAAATGCAACAGGAGATGCTAGAACAGAAGGGTTGGGGGTGAGGCAGAAACATGACCCTAGCGTATGTGGGCGCCCAGTATTTGTATGTTTGAGGGATAGGAACCTTATGCTAGGTACACATAATCTAGAGGTCGCCATATGGTTAGCACTTCTACCTGGCAGTACTAAGGTCGTTGGTTCCAATCCCAACCACGGCACCACCTGCCTGGAGTTTGCATGTTCTCCCTGTGCCTGCGTGGGTTTCCTCCGGGTAATCCGGTTTCCTCCCACACTCCAAAGACATGCTGGTAGGTTAATTGGCTCCTGTCTAAATTGTCCCTAGTATGTCTATGTATGAATATGAGTTAAGGACCTTAGATTGTACACCCCTTGAAGGTTAGGGACCGATGTGAATGAGAGGTATGTGTGTATATAGATGTATGTATGTATGTATGTATAGATAGATAGATATGTGTGTGTATATATCGATCGCTGAATAAATTGACAGCGCTATATAAATATAAGTACCTGAAAGAAATACTAACTATGTTAGTGCAGTGATCTCCCCCGCCAAGGTATTGTTTGACAAGGGGACCCCCCACCCAAAAGCCGGACACACTGATCAGCACTCGTAGCCATTGGCTAGCAGCGCTGATCGATGTTGGTTTTCCAGCATGCCCGTTTGACAGAAGATGTGCATCAGACCAGCTTTTGTTGGATAGGCTGCTGTACTCATTTGTTGAATGTCGGCCTGCTTCTGTTAAACCGTCCGATATTCAGCCCACGTTTACTAGTCTTTAGATTGCAAGCTCCTACACTAGGCAGGGACTGATGTGAAGGAATAGTGCCACGTAAATTGTCAGCATTATATAAATGTCTGTATAAGTTTATAACCCCTCAGATCAAATAAATGCAGCTGTCATCACTTGTTTACAATTTACATACCTACTGCAAGAAGAGTTGCTGTACTTTTCCAGCAGCTGGTTTGTTCAAAAGGCTTCTGCTTCACTGCTCACTGGCTTTTGCAGGTATGTGATAGGTCAGATGGTCCGTATACCTTTTTGCCTCCCCCAACCATACACTGTGGTTCCTCCTGGCTCATACATACTATTGTGATATAGAAGCCAATGGGAGAAACCATGGCATGCAGGGGGAGGACAGGTATTCCACACATCTGGAAATGTGTAAAATACCTGCAATGGCCTGCAAGCAGCAAAGAGGTGGTATGTCAACCAATGGGCTGCCAGAAAGGCAAGTACAGGGTCTCTTCTTTAGCAGTTATGTGATTCTTTACAAGTATACAGGACATTTTAATGTCCTTCAGGTACAGGAAAGCATGCCATAGCCCAGTAGTGTGGATTGAGCCTAGGAGCTCATCCACACAACATAATAAGCACAGTGCAATGCATTCTGGTGCCATTTATTTTGCATTGCAACCCAGGGCATCTGCAGCAATGGCTGCTGTGGTTAAAAAGTTAGAGCATGTGTGATTAATTAAACTAAATGAGCTGCGGTGATTGCACCACAATGTGCAATGAAGAACTGCAACACAGGCCTTTTAGGCATGGCTTTTCCTGTCATGTCTGTATGGTAATTTGGCACTTCTAATGGTGACAGCTTATCTTAGTAGATGAAAGACCCAAGATGAACATAAATCTTATTCCAGAATAACTGCATATTGCTTTTTTTTTTTTCTTTTTTTTTTTCTTTTAAATCTGTGTAGCATCATAAAAACTTAAACCACATCAATACCAAACAGTTTCACCCCCTTCCTGCCCAGGTCAATTTTCAGATTTCAGCGATGTTACATCTTTGGATGACAATTACTGAGTCACGCAACACTGCACCCAAATTACATTTTTTGGCCCTCTCCTACATGTACAAATCAGCTGTGGGGTTTTTTTTTTTTGTTTTTTTTTTGTGGTAGAAAATGACTTAACCCCCAAACATTTTTATATATACGATGGGTGTTCAAGTCAAACCGGGACTTTTGAGTTTATATAATAGAACAAATTTCAAGAAATGAAAACTGCATTTATTTTTCGACATACTCCCCTGGATTTTATACACTTATCCCAGTGTTCAGAGGAGAAGTACAGCTAAAGCTCATTTGGCTGTACTTCTCTGGATCACAGGAGTTCAGTTCGTTCTGCACTTCTGTGACCCGTTTTAGCCAACAGTGGGCTGAAGCCTGCTGTCAGCTGACGACACTCAGCTGGTTCAGGCTGAGGAAAGATCCCAACTTCAGAGTTGGGATGCACCCCAGAGTGGAGTGGCACCTGGCTCAGCCTCTCAGTGAGCCACTGAGAGCCTGAGCCAGCTACTCCCTCCCCCTCCACAGCCCAGCGCTCCAGTAAGCGCTGAGGACGGGGGGCATAGCAGACAGCTGTGACTGACATTCACTGCTCAAAGCGGCTTTGAGAACTCAGTGATCAGCAGTCATGTGATTGCTGGGTTCTCACACTTGAAGCTGGCGGGGAACAGATGCAGCATCGGACTGATGCTGCATCCACGTAAGTATAAATGGGTGGAGGGGGGGGTCCCACACTTCTCGTTTTAAAGTGTTCCTAAACCCAGGACCCTGCATTCACTATATATGGTCTCCCACAGTACACAGAACATGGAAATGCAATTATTTTAGTAAACATAAACTGCTAAATACCTTTTCTCATCCACAGAGCAGTCTTGTGACTTCTATTGGTGTCCAGCCGAGCACATGTTAAAGCTTGTAGGAGGAGTTTTCATTCTTCTCTAGGAAGATGCAGAACCTCTGACCTCTGTCGGGACAGTGCTGATTGGCCCTGTGCTGATCACATGCACTCTAGCAATACACACCAAAATGAGCATGTGCAGAGTGACTCAACATGATATGTCTCATAAGGAGATAAGAGGGGGGCACTGGATGAAGGGGAGGATCAGAGAAGTCGGGATCAAACTGTCTTTTTACACAATACGAAGGATTAACCCCTTAGGTTCCACATTGAGTATAACAATCATGCTTTACTGCATACACAGACTGATGTTGTTGTGGGTTTAATACGTTAATGCCTGGAAAGTTTCGGCATAGAAAGATTTGTTAGTATGCCTGAACCATCTTAAGACAGCCTGCTTCACTTCGTCATCATTGTGTTCACTGTTCCCACAGAAAGATTTCACAACAGGTTATGTGTCAATTATCCAGGATCAGGCGTTCCACACACTGAATGTTCATAGGAATGACTGCTGTGGGCTAAGAACCACCACGGCCGGGATTGTCAATGACTGATGTGCAGCCATCTTTGAAACATTTATACCTTTTCAAATGTCTTATTGCAGTTGAGCATCTAATCATTGTACTGTGCCTGAAGTCTTCTGTAGATATCTGCGGGTTTTATACCTTTTGTTCATGAGAAACTTCATTATCGTCTCTGGACTGGCCCACAACATGAGTGCCGCCTTTCAGTAATGGGACTTGCCACTTACTACTGCATATAGTACTGCCACGCTGGAATCCTTTTTTTTTTTTTTTTTTTTTTTTTTTTACATGTAAAATGAAGTATGTATGTAATGTGTGTGTATATATATTTCATTACGCTGTATTGGGGCACCCCTCTAAATCATTGGATTCAGGTTCCAATCACCTCCATGGCCACAGGTGTATAAAATCAAGCCCCTAGGCATGCAAACTGCTTCTACAAACATTTATGAAAGAATGGGTCGCTCTCAGGAGCTCAGTCAATTCAAGCGTGGTACCGTGATAGGTTGCCACCTGTGCAATAAGTCCATCCGTAAAATTTCCTTGCTACAAAATATTCCATAGTCAACTGTTAGTGGTATTATAACAAAGTGGAAGCAACTGGGAACAACAGCAACGAAGTGGTAGGCCACGTAAAATGGCTGAGCGGGGTCAGCACATGCTGAAGCGCACAGTGCGCAGATGTTGCCAACTGTCTGCAGAGTCAATAGCTAAAGATCTCCAAACTTTGTGTGGCCTTCTGATTAGAGAGGTTCATGGAATGGGTTTCCATGGCCGAGCAGCTGCACCCAAGCTTTACATCACCAAGTGCAATGCAAAGCGTCGGATGCAGTGACATAAAGCATGCCGCCACTGGACTCTAGAGCAGTGGAGACGTGTTCTCTGGATTGGCGAACCACGCTTCTCTGTTTGGTAATCCGATGGACGTCTGGGTTTGGCTGTTGAACAGTACTTGCCTGGCTGCATTGTGCCAAATGTAAAGTTTTTGGTGGGGGGGGGGGGATTTGGTGTGGGGTTGCGTTTCAGGGGTTGGGCTTGGCCCCCTAGATCCAGTGAAAGGAGCTCTTAAGGCGTAAGCATACCAAGGCATTTTGGACAATTTCATGCTCCCAACTTTGTGGGAACAGTTTGGGGATGGCCCCTTCCTGTTCCAACATGACTGCACACCAGTGCACAAAGCAGGTCCATAAAGACATGGATGAGCAAGTTTGGGGTGGAGGAACTTTACTGGCCTTCACAGTGTCCTGACCTCAAGTCGATTAGAACACCTTTGGGATGAATTAGAGCAGAGACTGCGAGCCAGTCCTTCTCGTCCAACATCCGTGCCTTACCTCACAAATGACCAACTCAAAATTGAACCCTACGGACTAAGACTGGGATGCTATTAAAGTTCATGTGTGTGTGTGTAAAGGTTGGCGGCCCAATACTTTTGGCAATATAGTGTGTGTTTGTTGCTAACACAGCTGGCTTGGGAAGGCTGCTTTCTAAGCAGGTTGGGAACAGAAGCGCTGCAAAAGAGAAAAGGGATGGGGAGAGAGATGCCAAGCTGCCAATAGTGTAGCAAAGTTTATTAAATGGAAAAGGGTATAAAATACAATAATTATTCACTCAGACATCGCCGTTAATGAGCACTGAATCAAGCTCCAAATGGAGACTTCAGTCCAGAGTCCAGTCCACCTCAGTGCCACTGTCAGGAATATTGTGATGCTGAAGCAGGGATCCTAGCAAGCTGCTGGGGAGCCCCGCTGGAGGTCAGAACTGTCCAAGGAGCTGTCAAACGTCCAGGGTGCTGTGACCAGTCAGAACGTGTTTCGAAGGTAAAAATCACACTGCCTTCATCAGCCTGCTGAAGGATGTGTGGTTTGGCCTACACTGGATTAGAGTGCACTGTAAGGGATTGGCTGAGGTACAGCGTCTCTTAAGAGTTACCTCTTTAAGCAAAGGGACAAGGCCTCAGGGCAGCAGATGTTAGGGACAGACTTTAGTCCTGACTCTTCATCCAGCTAAGTGTTGGGGTCTGGTAACTGTTGGTGCTCTATAAAGCAGTCAGTAAGGCCTGCAGGCTGTATTAGAGCTATAGGGTAGCTGGTTGGTAGCTCCTAACTGCTCAGTCTCTAGTGGTGGTAACAAGTAGTGGCTACAAGACCCTCTCACCAGACACGGCAGCAGTGATCCCTCTGATCAGGTGTCCGCTCACTGTGGTAGGCGGCAGCACAACAGGTCTGTACCCCTGCAGCAGCTTCATCCCTCCATACTCTGGTCATGCTCTAGACTCTGGTAGTACCACACATGGCAGTGGGCTTTCGCTGTCAGATTCTCTTTCCCTAAGAGGGTGTCCCCCAGTACAGTCCTCGCACACTCTGCCTGGATAGCACTGAACTGAGGAGAAAACATTTTCCAGAAAAACGTGGTTCTCTACTCCTAGTGGATTGGTCCACTGCTTTTGCTAGCAGAGAGGGGGAAGAGAGTCCACATACATAGTCCTCTCTTGTCACTAAACTCTGGGCTGCTGACTGGAGGAGGAGGGGGGTGAGCAGGGAGCTAGATAACCTGCACCTTACCTCTTCCTTGGAGACTCCCAAGCCGAAGTTGTGATTCTGCCTATGCTGACATGCATGGGTAGCCAGAGAAGCCTAGATGAAGTGTGTAGGTTTGTTAGCACTTGGAACTATGGGATTTATTTCTAAAGCTGATCAGGGACTTTCTGTGAAGTTGTGTACGCGCTCATTTACTGAAGGCCAGCGG